>NC_136061.1:597167983-597803413 GCF_964261635.1 Lissotriton helveticus | reverse complement strand
ATTCACTAATTCTCCCGATTCCGGAGCCCCCGACCCTTCAAGGTGGCCTCACATAACAATGGGCTCGGAATAACCCATCAACACACCATCCAGTGTAGCAAAAACAGGTGAGGCCCGATGCTGGAGAAAAGATGCGTTTATTCAGGCATTTACAGCAGCGCAGCAAACTTCCACAAGCTAACGTTTCGGCGAACAGCCTTTCTCAAAGCAGGAAGTTGAATTGCACCAACGCAAAAACAGCGATCCTGCAGAAGTGAAGTATTCACGATCTGAAAGGCACAGCGGGCCATAATTATCAGTTTGCAGCGTCTCATCCCGAAGCCCAATGGAGGGTGATTTATTGAGTCCTGAAGTGCGTGCTAACAGTCAAACCCACTGGAGGGTATAAATAAAAGGCCAAGAAACTACAGATCCCAGCGTACATTGTAGAAAGAGGGATCCATTAGGAAGGCACACCGGAAGCCAAGGAAGCTGAAATTACGCAGGGGATGGTGGTTTGGCAATTAAAGGACTGTGAACACGGGCCTCTGAAGAGAAGCTAAACGCTTTGAAACGCGTCAGGCCGAGGACAGTACAAGGGGATTGGAAGCTGCATACTGTGGATTAAAAGGTTGAACCTACCTGTTGTCGGAGTGCGGTCTCAGTCCGGAGGGAAACTTTGTGAAAACATGTGGCGGCAGTCCCTAGCCGCATGAGACGACGCACCAACGCAAAAACAGCGATCCTGCAGAAGTGAAGTATTCACGATCTGAAAGGCACAGCGGGCCATAATTATCAGTTTGCAGCGTCTCATCCCGAAGCCCAATGGAGGGTGATTTATTGAGTCCTGAAGTGCGTGCTAACAGTCAAACCCACTGGAGGGTATAAATAAAAGGCCAAGAAACTACAGATCCCAGCGTACATTGTAGAAAGAGGGATCCATTAGGAAGGCACACCGGAAGCCAAGGAAGCTGAAATTACGCAGGGGATGGTGGTTTGGCAATTAAAGGACTGTGAACACGGGCCTCTGAAGAGAAGCTAAACGCTTTGAAACGCGTCAGGCCGAGGACAGTACAAGGGGATTGGAAGCTGCATACTGTGGATTAAAAGGTTGAACCTACCTGTTGTCGGAGTGCGGTCTCAGTCCGGAGGGAAACTTTGTGAAAAAAAAAAAAAAAATATATATATATATATATATATATATATATATATATATATATATATATATATATATATGTATATTACCTATGCCAATAGTTATATTTAGGACCTACTATCCATAGGAATATTGTGTAACGTTCTATTCCCAATAACTTTGGTGCCGGTTGACGAATCTTCACAATATTTTCAAAACTCGTGGAGCGCTCCGGTCAGCTCCTATCTTTAAAGTTTCTGGGTGATTCGGCAAGCGGGGGCGAGAACAAAGGGGGGTCCTAAAACGTGTTTTCCCCATGTTAATTCCCATAGGAAACTTTGGATAGGCTACAGCCCGAACTGCTGAACGGAATTACACCAAATTTGGCAAAAAGGTAGCCCTTGCTTCAGAAAGAACTCTTTTTGTTAAATGGTGTAAATCTATTCAGTAGTTCCTGAGAAATTTGAAAAAGAAAAAATATCGATATCTGGGCGGAGCCTAACCACACATGTCATCGTGAGATCTGATTGGCTGTCAGCACTTCATCCTGGAATTACTGGCAGCCATCTTGGGACCAAGATACATGATAGTACCCTATTGAAATGCATTGTAGTGAATCAAAGATTTTGAGGGTTACCAAAAGGGGAACTGTAAAGGGTGATACAAGATTTTAGTTACATTAGAATTCATTTGTTGATGGTACCATACTAATTTCAGGAATTGTGGTGTGTTTTAAGTAGGGGTGGGCGTAGTGTGCATAGTGGGGCTGCGCGAACCACCGCGAAGTGGGGGGAATCTACGCCCACCCACACACGTAGCCCCACTACACGCCGCCCGTCTCTCTCCCGTCCTCTTCTAAATGCCCAAATATAATGTTAAACAATGTAAAAGTAAATAAAAAGGACTTACCTGAGATGCGGCATCCCGTGGCTCCCTCTTCCTGGTGTCGCGCCGACTTCTTCAAGACAAATGCGTATGCGTGGGTGCCCGCCTATGCACATTTCTCACAAGAAATGCGCGGGCGCCCGTGCATGCGCATTTGTCTGGAAGAAGTCGGCGCAACACCAGGAAGAAGGAGCCCCGGGATGCCACATCTCAGGTAAGTCATTTTTAATTACTTTTACAATGTTTAACATTATATTTGTGCATTTAGAAGAGGGCGAGAGGGAGGATGGTGGCAGGCAACTTCGCTTCGCCATGGCGTGTGCGTAGTGTTGCCTACTACGCCTACTTTGCGAATCGCGAAGTAGGCAACACCTTGCACACTCCGTGGACGGAGTGGAGCACTGCGCCCGCCCTTAGTTCTAAGGTGATTTTACCCTGTGAAAAACCTTCTGCTGGGATATCATTAATAATGTTTGAGAGAAAACTATTTTCACATGCTTGTCCCACAGATTTTTGGAAGGTGCTCCAGAAGCTAAAATGAGAGCATATTTTCTGTAAATTCACATTATCTTCATCAGTCATGTGAGTCTACCATACTTAGTAAAACATGTACATCCAATAAGGGCAGAGATTGTCAGTTGATTCCTATGTGTTCTACTGCAGCTTCCCAGAGTGTTCTAAAGAACAACTAGAGCGCTAACAGACTTACTTAAGACACAAGTATAGCACACCTGAAGCCATCTTGATTTGAATAAACTGGTAACACTTAAAACATTTAATTTAAAAAGGAACAACATGATGGGGTTCATTTTATCATAGAAATTATGGTTAGTGCTGTAGAAAGAAAAATTAGGACATGTTTCAAGTGTGATCTCAAATATCTTCCTGTTAAATTTCAACAGGAGCAGCCTGTCAGTTGATGCCTGTGTTCTACTGCAGCTTCCAAGAGTGTTCTAAAGAACAACTAGAGCGCTAATAGACTTACTTATGACAAAATTATGGCACACCTGAAACCAGCCTGATTGGAATAAACTGGTAACTCTTAAAACATTTAATTTAAAAAGGGACAAAATGAGGAGGTTCATTGTGTCATAGAAATTATGGCTAGTGCTGTAGAGAGAAAAATTAGGACATGTTTTAAGTGAGATCTCAAATATTCTCCTGTTATATTTCAACAGGAGCAGCCTGTCATTTGATGCCTTTGTGTTCTACTGCAGCTTACCAGAGTGTTCTAAAGAACAACTAGAGAGCTAACAGTCTTACTTATGACAAAAGTATGGCACACCTGAAGCCATCTTTATTGGAATAAACTGGTAGAACTTAAAACATTTAATTTAAAAAGGAACAAAATGAGAGGGTTCATTTTGTCATATAAATTATGGTTAGTGCTACAGAAAGAAAATGTAGGGCATGTTTTAAGTGAGATCTCAACTCCTCTTCTATTTCATTAGAAAATTCTGACATGCAGACTGAAACAATCACTTTCAATACCAGCTGTAGACTTCCAGTCAACTCCCTGGTGAGCAGTAGCTTTACCTCTGTTATCTAATTAACAACTAGAGTGCAAACATTCTGAATTTATGGCAAATGTGTGACACATCTGAATGCCTTCTTGATGGAATCAAAGTAAAAAACTGAAAGCATTTCCTACTGAGGAGACTGCAGTAAATGAGGAAATTAGGAAACTTCATAACAAATAAGTCTCCCAGGATGGCCACCAGAGAAGAAAGAGCCCAAATGTAGCACAAATATCACCGAGATGTAGCCCACTTATAGCCCAATGACAGAATTGTGCAAAACACTATTTATTTTTAGTTTTTCTGCAGTTTTATATAGTGCAGACTGGTCAGGTATTGGAGCGTTACATCTTACTTGGACCCATTATTGCGTTTTTTGCTCGAAGTACATGAGATTGATCTTGCGAAACATTGAACTTTACTATTCTGTTAACCTCAAGTTGCTCTGAACCGGGCTTTGTAACACCCGTTTTTACCTACTGGTTTTAATTAATTCTCACTGTAGTGTATTAGGATAGAGAATTTACTGTTTTTATGTACACTTTTATGTTCTATGTTGCTAAATCATATCGAATAAAGTTTAATGAATTCTATGGCAGGACGGAGGCGAGGATTATGCATATCTTTTGTCACTTTATTTGCATAGCAGTTCAAAGAAAATGTAACACAACAATCATTAAACAAAAGACTACACAACCCATGAACCATTCATGGGGTAGGGTCCAAGGCAACTATAGTCCAATCATATCACAGTCCATCGTATATAAAATCGTGACGTCCCTTCCACTTCCTCTTTCTTCGCTGCTCGTCAGTTAAGTGCATTCCTTACATTCTTGGCTTAATCTGACGTTGTTGGTGTTTGCATAGCGGTTTCTTGTGCACGTTATTAGCATTATTGCCTTGGCATTGTTTTATATTTCCTGCGCAGCAGGCTCTTGCCCGAGCACGTTCTCCCCCCTCGCAGTTTCTCTCGCTGTGCGCTCTGCGCATGGTGAGATCCTGTCAGGCGCATTTGGTCCGAGCGAGGCAGCTCCGTTGAGCGCTCCTGCTAGTCTTTACGCGTGTTTGGGAATCCGTTCACTCCTTTAGTGTCCGTTTGATTCCCGACCAACCCTCGCCTAATTTTGACACCGCTACTCGGTGATTTCCCCACATGCCCACGTTAGTGACTAGTGCCACCTGCTGGTGGTAAATGGTATTGCGCCTCAGTCTATTCTTATAACAGCTTTGGGGAAAGCCCTGCTGTTGGAGCACCGGCGAGGGGGCTGCCTTAAGGATTTTAAGAACATTTGTTCTGTGCTCACACCCTCTGCTATCATGTCTTCTCCAGAAGACCCTTTGTACTCCTCCTACCAGGAAGTGGAGGAGGAATGGCCCCCCAACTTCTCCCTCCAACAGTGGACCAAGCCCTCTCTCTGGCTATTTCTAGGGCGCTGGCTCCTCTTAGGGATCAGGGTGATAAGCTAGCAAAAAGCATCCCTGGAGTGTTCAGTGACCCAGATCTGGTGGTGGTGGGTCCCAGTAGCTTCCAGATATGAAATAAAAGGGCCGTTAAGCATAACGAGGGGCACTTGGAAGGATTTGTTAAACTTACGGAGACCTTCCTCAAGTGTGCGCAAACGCTAAAACATGCACCCTGCCGGGAGGAGGAGGACCCTGGAGAAAATTGCAACGCTGTCACCACTATTGTAGACCCGGACGGTGGGTTTCCCTTTGAGGGAGAGGGTGTATCGGAGGACGATTTCTCCTCCGATGAGGATAAGGACTTGAGGTGTCCCTGGCATCCAGAGTCCCACTCCTCTCAGTCCCCAGTTGGGGGCCGGGGTCCACTCGGACATGTTCGAGCCTACCCAAATTTACCATCCTAGGTAGGCGGAGTGGACCCCTGATGCCAAAGTGGCAAAGTATGTGGTGGGGATAATCCATCAACCCCTTGAAAGGGAGGTCAGGAATAGGATGAGAGGAGAATGTCCCAGGCCCTCACTGCAGGGGAAGGTGGCACATAGGCCTCAAATTGATGAGAAACTATGTACCTTTTTCTCCAAGTATATGAGGAATCCCAAAAAAGGAATTGATAGGTCTTGGAGAAATTGCCAAGACAAGCTCTTGGACGTGGTAGGGCCCATGACCCAAATTATTCAATTGGCGGAGCGTTCAAAAGAATCTGGATCCCCTTTCTCCACAGATATTGTAGTTGGTTGGGCGCAACAATCAATTTGCCTGTTAGGCAACACAAATTGTGCCCTAGTGGCGGAAAGAAGACGGTCCCTTCTTATTACGATCGATCCCAAGTTGGGGTACTTGGCCACCTCTGAGGCGGAGCCCATGGCTCAGGGTAAGCTCTTCATGAAGACTTTTGTTAAGGAGCTAAATGAATTTGTGACCACTTTTTTAACCCTGGATAAAGCGCAGGCCTCCATAAAAAAGATATTTCCAGGGCGTTTTTTTGCAGAGACTGTACAAGGTAGGGTTCGCTCCTCCGGTCGCATACACCAGCTAGGCCCCTCCAACAGAGGTCAACTGAGAAATAATGGCTGGAACAATGGCCGCCATGGAACCTTCTATTCCAGCAGAGGTTCCGGAAAAGGGAAAGGACGAAGCAACAGAGGAGGCGCCAAAGCTCCTGGATTACCCTATGGTAAGAATTACCCTCTTTTCCCCTCAAGATCTGGGGGGGCTACTTCTCTTCTCGCACAATTTGGGAAAAATAACGACAGACACATGGGTGTTACAGACTGTAAGGGGATTCCACATAGATTTCTACAGGACCCCCACACAGGTGCTGCAACCACACGCCCTGGTGTTTTCAGCAGAGGAGGAGAGCTGCAACCGCGCCCCCTTGTGTTTTCGGCAGAGGAGGAGAGCATGATAGAGTCCTAAATTTCAGAACTCTTAAGGAAAGGAGCTATTTACAGGTGGGTACTTAATCAACATGGTTTCCTCAGCAACCTCTTTCTAGTACAGAAAAAAGACACGGGTTTCAGACCTGTAATCAACTTGAGGGAATTCAACGAGTTGCTGATCAATTGCCTCTTCAAGATGGAGGGGATACACTTACTGCGAGACATCCTTCTACCGGAGGACTGGATGGTCAGACTTGATCTGAAGGATGCGTACCTAACAGTTCCCATTTTCCCTCCTCACAGGAGATTTCTTCAATTCGTCTGGAAACACCAGGTTTTCGAGTTTCGAGCCCTGCCATTCAGACTCTCTTCAGCCCTGTGGTGCTTCACAAAGCTGTTGCGTCCGGTGGTGGAGACGCTCTGCGAGCGGGGAGTGCGAATTATCATCTACCTGCCCGATATCCTTATCATGAATCAGTCTTTAGTACATCTCTCCTACAACATGAACATGACTATTGCATTACTCCAGGACCTGTGTTTTGTCATCAAAGCACGGAAGTCTGAACTACGCCCAGTGAAACAGATGGTCTTCCTCGGTTTTCTCATGGATTCCGTCTCTGCCTCCCTGAGTTTGCCAGCCGTAAAGGTGAACAAGATACGGAAGGAACTCGCACAAGTTCTCCGGAGGGGCAGAATTTCGCTGAGAAAATTGGCCAGGATCGTGGGTCTTCTATCCTCATCGATCCAGGCCATTTTCCCGGGCCGTTACATTACATGGCCCTTCAGAGATTAAAAGCTCAACATCTACGGAGGGACATTACACATTCACAGATCATCTCCATGACGGAGGAAGCCAGGACGGAGCTTCGGTGGTGGATCGAGCACATGGCAGCCTGGAATGGACGTGCGCTCTTCGGATCAACACCGGACCTGGTGATAGTCGGACACCAGCAAACTAGGCTGGGGAGCCCGATGTTGAGAAATCTCTCTGGGGGCAGATGGTTGGAGGAGGAGTTGCAGCTGTACACCAACTGTCTGGAGTTGCTGGCGGGATCCTTTGCGTTGAGATTCCTTACCAAGGACAGGGTCTCGTACTGTATCTTGCTGAGGATGGACAACATCTCGGCGGTACAATACATCAATCGCCTAGGAGGCCCTCGCTCTCGGATTTTGGCCAACCTGGCAAAGGAATTCTGGCACTATTGCCTCCAGAGGCAGATCTTCTCGATGACGGCGGAATACTTTCCCGGACTGGCGAACACAGTTGCGGATTGGAACTCCAGGAACTTCTCCGACTACAGCAACTGGCGGCTAGATCGGGCTATCTTCTTAGCTTTGATGGACAGGTGGGTACCTTGCAGTCTCTAACTCTTTGCCTCACGTCTGAACCATTAACTTCCGCGGTTTGTGAGCTGGAGACCGGACCCGGGAGCTTCAGGAGTGGACGCTTTTCTCCAAGACTGGTCGAGGGAAAACCTCTTTATGATGATATCCAGAGTGGTGGCTCAGGTTCGGCGTCAGGCAGCGTCCATAGTCTTGGTCACACCGCTTTGGAGGGCGCAAGCTTGGTTTCCAACATTGATGGAACTGTTGTGGGATTGTCCATTATGGTTGCTTTCATTCCAAACACCACTGCTCTACCCTAAACCCTAAATCTACCCCCAGCACAACCCCCTACACTACACAAACACCACTGCACTACCCTAAACCCTAAAACACTACCCCCAGCACGACCCTCTTCACTACACAAACACCACTGGACTACCCTAAACCCTAAAACACTAACCCCGGCACGACTCCTTACACCACCCAAACACCACTGCACTATACGAAACCATAAATCTATCCCAGCATGACCTCCCACACTACACAAACACCACTGCACTACCCTAAACCCTAAAATACTACCCCCAGCATAGCCCCCTACACTACACAAACACCACTGCACTACCCTAAACCCTAAAACACTAGCCCCAGCATGACCCCCTTCACTACCCAAACACAACTGCACTACCCTAAATCCAAAAACACTACCCCCAGCACGACCCCTACACTACCCAAACACCACTGCACAACCCTAAACCCTAAAACACGACCCCCTACACTACCCAAACACCACTGCACTACCCTAAACCCTAAAACACTAGAGCCCAGCACGACCCCCTACAGTACACAAACACCACTGCACTACCCTAAACCCTAAAACATTACCCCTACACTACACAAACACCACTGCACTACTCTAAACCCTAAAACACTACCCCAAGCATGACCCCCTACACTACACAAACACCTCTGCACTAAAATAAACCCAAAACACTACCCCAGCACCACCCCCTACACTATCCAAACACCACTGCACTACCCTAAACCCTAAAACACTACCCCCAGCATGACCCCCTACACTACACAAACACCACTGCACTACCCTAAACCCTAAAACCCTACCCCCAGCACGACCCTCTACACTACCCAAACACCTCTGCACTACCCTAAATCCTAAAACACTACCCCAGCACAACTCCCTACACTACCCAAACACCACTGCACTGTCCTAAACCCTAAATCTACCCCAGCATGACCCCCTACACGACCCAAACACCACTGCACTACCCTAAACCCTAAAATACTACCACCAGCACGACCCCCTACCAGACCCAAACACCACTGCAGTACCCTAAACCCTAGAAAAGAAACCCCCACCCCATGCCCAATGCCCCTTACCTCTCACTCCTTGTGGTTCCTCTCACCTAGTGGTTCCTGCTTCACGTCGTCTTTGAGGGGTGGTGCACGTCGCGAGGAAACGGAACAGCCTCTGTTTCCTTACAACGACGTGGATCGTCTACATGTTTTTTAGAATGCATGGTCATTTACCATATATATCTTTACAACAACATTCGTTGTAAAGGCATGCGTGGTAAATGACCATGCGTTCTAAAAACATGTGTAGTAATGACTTTGCAATGTACAACACAAGCGTGGTAATGCATGCGTTGTAATGGTATCGCGAAGTAAAAAAGTCGGTGTAACGGCTGTTTACCAATCTCAAATAAAGGGTTTGTGAAAACGAACAGCTGTAGAGTAGCGTCCTTGATCGAGGGGCAACACAGTGTTCTCTCCTTCTTTTTTGCATAATTTATGCGTCACTCTATGCCTGAAAGGGTTTTGTTTTGACTTATACTGGGTGCTCCCTTGTGTCTGGACAAAGCTATACCTCTCTGAAGAGCTCTAATTAGAGCGAAACACTGTGTCAGGGGTTGCTTTTACTCATTTCAGGTTGGCTTGAGTTGGTATTTTACCAATTCAAAGCTGTAATACTGTGCCTGGAGTGATAAATGGCTTTTGTCATTTTACAGCTCGGCAAGGACAGCACTGTGCTAGTCCTATGCTTAAAGACTTTGCTGTAGAAATGGCAAAAGACTTTGTCACTTTCTATCTCGGCGTGAATTGCACTGTGCTAATCCTATGCTTAAAGACTTTGATAGAAAAACAGACATTTGAGGTGAGCAGATCTAGAGTGTGGCTGGTGTTGAGAGTGCTCTAACAGGAGCTGCTTTCCAACTAAACTGGAGAACTACCCAGAGTTCTCTCCTTTTTTGCATAATATATATATGCACAGTTGGGGCAATCCAGGTCCCAAACGAAAGATGGCACCCATGGGAACTCTTGCGGAAAATTATTTTATTTTGTCCAAGTGCAAGTGCAAGAAGCTCTCTCCCCTGCCAATAGACGCGCTTTGGCTTTACCGCCTTCCTCGGTGTCTGGTATTCATTTACTTTTATGTATATACATATATATATATATGTGTGTGTGTGTGTGTATATATATATATATATATATATATATATTTTGCAAATTGAAATCGTTACGTGTTTTGACACTAACGAGTGTCTTGATCAAGACACTCGTTAGTGTCGGAAAGCATAACGGTACATGAAATAAACCTTGGTGGTTGCTACCTTCATTTCTGAGCGTGCATCAGTAACCTTTTTGACTTTGCAAAATTACGAACCGGCTTCGGGGGTTCCTGCCGGCGGATGCACCACCTGGCAACGGGATGGATTTCGGAAGGACCCACAGTGTCGTTTTGTGTATATATATATATCTAATATATATACACATATATATATATATATATATATATATACATATATATATATATATATATATATATAAAATATATATATATATACATATATATATATATTATATATATATATATATATGTATATATATGTGTGTATATATATTATATATATATATTTGTATTCTGGCTCCAATTTGCACCGAAGTCGAGGGTCACTCTTTGCGTCGGGTGCCGAAAAACGCGTCGGCGTCTCGCGTTTTAAATATCACAGCTCCAGTCCCTTTCACCCATGCCCAGCCGGGCCAGGAATAAAGACACGGCACTCCCGGGTTCCAATTCAAACAGCGAAGATGTTTATTAAAGCAAACGCGTTTCGGGACAGCGTCCCTTCGTCAGTGATTTCAACAGCGAGCAAGGCAGTTTCATGTTTTTAAACAGTGGCGCCAATGCCTAACATAGACATGAAAAGCGGACTGGTCCGTCCATACTATCGTCGCGCCATTTTGGAGTGGTGTTAGTCCATTTTAACGTAATATGTTACCATATTTGATTGTGCAAAAGCTTCATGCCGTGTATCGGCTAGTGTGACTATAATTTGTCGTCACAACCAACAATTGCCTATATGTTTATGTGTATATACACATGTTCTGTTGGGGTCTGTTCTCATTGTGGGACATAGTGCTGTAGACTGAGTTATAGTCATAATGACAATCAAGGTCAAAGCGACCAATAGATAAATTATATTGAAGTTCACTTCAAATCTAATATTGCCGTGGATCGGCAATGGCAGCCAGTTTGGCTGCATATGTCTATGTGCACGCTGTCCCTCTCTAAGAACATCTCCCAACCCAATTATAATAAACCAAACCACTACTGAGTTAAAAACTTTTGATCTTACAAACCACCTCCCACCACATTGATTCAACATTTCATATTTATCAGTAAATCATTCCTTCATTTTCAGAAGTTTGTTTCTCTAGTTTCTCATATTACAAGCATCTCATACATTCTAACATTATAGTAATTTTTCTGAATCAGAACATCTTAATGTCTATATAGATTGTTAACCTAGGTGAGTTTACATCTCCTCCCCCATATTGAGGCCCCCCGGTGCCTTGGTTTCCAGATCAATTATGTAACGAGACTCAAGTCTCCTAAGAGTCTGCAATCTGTTCCCTCCCCTTGGGTTATCTGGGACACAATCCAAACAGAAAAACCTAAGTAGGTCTCTGTTGCTGTTATGCTTGATCGCAAAATGTCGGGCGACTGGGTAGGTAAAATCTTTATTCCTGATAGCCCTCATGTGTTCCAATATTCTCAGTTTTACAGAATTGATCGTGCTGCCAATATATTTCAATTGGCAAGGATACTGTAAGCAGTAAACTGCGTAGTCTGTCTGACAGGTCATAAATTTCTCAATCCTTCTTCCACTTCGGCAACCTCGCACCTCATAAGTTAGTGTACGTTTGCTGAAGGCGCAGGCCTTACATTTTCCACATGGGAAAAAGCCTTTTGCCTCCTTTAATGTGCCTTTCGTATTGCGCATAGGTTCTAGATGGCTATGGACCAGGTGATCTCTTACAGACCTCGCTTTTCTAAAGGTCAGTTGTGGGGATATAGGTATGTCTGATCCCACAATATGGTCCGTTTTTAAAATATGCCAGTGTTTGGCCATGATTGCTCTGAGTTTGTGGGAATTCGCCGAGTAAGTCGTTATCATGCGAAATTGCCCTTCTACATTTGATCTTTCCTGTTTCTCGAACAATACATTGCGTGGCAATTTATTTGCCCGATTAAAGGCGTCAAGTAGAACCTTAGGTTTATATCCCCTTTCTTCAAATCTGTCCATGCTTTCCTTGACCGCTAGAATGAAATCTTCCTCATGGGTACAATTTCGTTTTAACCTAAGAAACTCCCCATAAGGGATGCTGTTAATGAGTTTGCGTGGGTGACTGCTGGTGGCAAACAGTACACTGTTTCCAGCTGTTGGCTTCCGATAAAGGGATGTTGAGAGTCTCCCCTCCTTTATTGATACCTGTAGGTCTAAATAATTCACCTGGGTTTCACTGCTTTCCCCCGTAAATCTCAAATTGTGGTCATTGTGATTCAACACCTCGATATATTCCTGTACTTCTTTTATGGACCCATCCCATACTAGGAACAGGTCATCAATATACCTGTACCAAATCACCACTTTGTTATTCCATGCAATGTTTCTAGGGCTCCAGGCTTCCTGCTCCTCCCACCAGCCCACGAATAAATTCGTGTAGCTGGGGGCGAAGCAGGAACCCATCGCTGTACCTGACTTTTGCCTGTATAGGGTATCCTGGAAAAGGAAAATGTTGTTATTCAAACAAAAGTCTACCAATTCAAGTATCATTTTGTTATGCATTGCAAATTTCAATTGTTTTTTCCTCAAGAAATAGTCAATTGCATTTATTCCTTGACCATGTTCAATACAGGTGTATAAACTTGTAATGTCTAGTGTGACCATTACATAAGAGGGTTTCCAAGTCAGACTTTCGATTTTCTCAATAAAGTCTGTCGTGTCTCGGATATAAGACTTGAGTTCTAACACAAATTCGAAGAGATAGTGATTGAGGAATTTGGAGATATTTTCAGTCAGACCTCCTATTGAGGAGATTATGGGTCTCCCTGGGGGTTTGTCAATGTTCTTATGAACTTTGGGAAGATGGTAAAAAGTGGGTATGGTAGGGTTGGTGGTTTTCAGGAATAAATATTCTTCCAATTCTAGCATCTGTTTACCATGCCATTTTTTTAAAAGTTCATGAAGGTTTGCAATGCTAGATAGGTATTCCTTTTTGTCAATCCGTGTATAGCAGTGAGTATCTTGCAATTGGCGTGTCGCTTCCTCAACATAGCTCTCGCGTGACATGATTACAATGTTACCCCCTTTGTCGGAGGGTTTGCAGATAATCGATTTATCTTCTGCCAGGGTTTTTATTGCCATTCTTTGATCCTTAGTGATGTTGAAGTTCTTTAATCTTGTGTTTACTGTCCTTATGGCCATCAGATCCCTGGTGACCGCGTCAGAAAATGTGTCAATGGCATCCATAGGGGTTTGGGGTACAAACTTGGATGAAAGTTTAAAACCACTGGTTGGAGCCTCTTGTTCAACGTCAGCATTCACTAATCTCTGTGTGAGGGTATTGTTAGAGACACTGCTATCGCATTCACTGCCTTGTCTGAGATTTTCCAAGAGTTCACATGTAGTTAGATCATTTACACTTAACAAATCAGTTCCCTCTGTATTGCCCCGCAGAAGTTTCATCTCTTTTGCTGTGGGTTTTACTTTGAAATATTTGTGTAGCTTGATTTTTCTCACAAATTTATAGAGGTCGATTCTGGTTTGAGTATATTCCATCTGTGTATTTGGGCAAAAAGTGAGTCCTAGTTTTAAAACGGATTCTTCACTCGGGGACAGAACTCTATTCGACAGATTGACAATTGTTAAGGAATCCCCTTGAGTCACCATCTTTGTCCTCTCCTGCTTCTTGTTGTTCGTGAGGCTGTATTGGCCTTTACTATAATGTTGGAATGTATTAGATGCTTGTAATATGAGAAAATAGAGAAACAAACTTCTGAAAATGAAGGAATGATGTACTGATAAATATGAAATGTTGAATCAATGTGGTGGGAGGTGGTTTGTAAGATCAAAAGTTTTTAACTCAGTAGTGGTTTGGTTTATTATAATTGGGTTGGGAGATGTTCTTAGAGAGGGACAGCGTGCACATAGACATATGCAGCCAAACTGGCTGCCATTGCCGATCCACGGCAATATTAGATTTGAAGTGAACTTCAATATAATTTATCTATTGGTCGCTTTGACCTTGATTGTCATTATGACTATAACTCAGTCTACAGCACTATGTCCCACAATGAGAACAGACCCCAACAGAACATGTGTATATACACATAAACATATAGGCAATTGTTGGTTGTGACGACAAATTATAGTCACACTAGCCGATGCACGGCATGAAGCTTTTGCACAATCAAATATGGTAACATATTACGTTAAAATGGACTAACACCACTCCAAAATGGCGCGACGATAGTATGGACGGACCAGTCCGCTTTTCATGTCTATGTTAGGCATTGGCGCCACTGTTTAAAAACATGAAACTGCCTTGCTCGCTGTTGAAATCACTGACGAAGGGACGCTGTCCCGAAACGCGTTTGCTTTAATAAACATCTTCGCTGTTTGAATTGGAACCCGGGAGTGCCGTGTCTTTATTCCTGGCCCGGCTGGGCATGGGTGAAAGGGACTGGAGCTGTGATATATATGTGTATATATATATTACCTACTGGCGGTCGCCAGTAGGTATATATAGTTAGGATTTTTTCTCTATGGGATTTTTGAACACTCTATGTCGAATAACTTTAGCGTTTGAGGATGGAATTGGCTGAAATTTTCAGGAAAATGGAACATTTTGTTTCTGAGCAGCCCCTGAAAATTTGGGGGGGTTTCGTCAAGGGGGGGCCGAGAAAAAAGGGGGGTCCCAAAACGCGTTTTTCCCATGCAATTTTCCATAGGGCGGTTGGACTCACTTTTAGCTCGAACGGCTGAATGGATTTCCACGAAACTTGGCAAAATTGTAGATATTGTTTGCCCGATGTGCCTTTGCTAGGTCTCAATATATGTGCTCCAGTGGATTTTGATAAATTAACGTTCAAAAAAATATATATATCTGTAACAGCGCTCCGGTTAGCGCCCCGGTTCGCGTACTTGACGCGTAACGGAACTTCCGGTTAGCGCCCCGGTTCGCGTACCTGACGCGTAACGGAACTTCGCGAAGCGAAGCTGGTTGGCTCTCCGGTGTCTGTCAACATTCTAAACAGTCCGGAGCGGCCGCCATCTTGTCTCTCGGTAGGATCGGGAGACAAGAGGTTAAGTAAAACGAAGGGGGAAATTAATGAAAGGGGGTAAGGTAGACCCCTCCTGACCCCCTAGGATTGATGAGGGGGCTATTAAAGGGTCCCGCGGGGCGTTTTTTCGCGGTAGAGGCGCTACCCGGTACGCAAACTGGGTAGCTAACCGGTAGCGTAACGGGATTCCGCCATCTTGTGTTTCGGTCGAATTTAATCACAAGATGGAGGAAAAACAATGTGGGAAATGGGTATAAGGGGGCACGGGAGACGTATCCTGACCCCCTAGGTTTTCTAAGGGTGGCTGAGGAGGCTCATATATGTCGAAAAAGATAAAAAATATTTGAATTTTTCGTGAGGTTAGCTGCCGGTACGCGAACCGGGTAGCGAACCGGGAAGCGAACAAAAGTGAAAATTAGTGAAAAAAGGTACATTTGAAATTTTTAAAGAGTAATCATAGTTAAGGTAGCTCTGAAAAGAGCTTTTGGGTTCTGTGTAAGTTCTAGGTACTTATAAGTAGGTACCAATACATAGTCTTAAATTCAGGATGAAAATTCTGTTCCCCTCATCTGAGAAGTGAACTCCATCTCCTCTGTAGATATCTTGCATGTAGTAACGCAAGTTATTGTTGTAGATGGAGCCCATTCCATGGTCTCTCATGTAAGCTGAAACAGACTTATTTACATGCTTCCTCGATTTCTCAATTTGTGGACAAAATTGGTTGGACCACCTCCATTTCTGTCTTTGGCATATATTTGAATATACCAAGGCAGTTTGAGGAAAAAGTGCCATCAATTGCTCAAAGGTGTCCTTTAAAAGCATTTCCAGACCTACCCCAGTCAAAGTGCCCAAGTCATTTCCTCCACAGTGCACAATTAACAGGTCAGGTTTTGGCATCCTTTACTGTTTTTCTTCTTAATTTGAACATTCACTCACATTCTCCAAGAAACTCTTGTTTATTATTCTTCTACTCTCCTTTTTTTCTTTCACTTCCTTATCTATTTTGTTTTTCTCAATTATACCCTCTTACATCTTTTCTTTGGTAAATAGATCTATTAAACAGTATCTCTGTGTTACTCCTTCTAGCTGTCTTTCTTTTAACATTACTCTCTGTTTCCTTCCCTTATACTCACTCTTCCTTTTTTTAAAAAAAAAAAATTTCTGTTTTGCTTCCGGTTCGCGTACCGGGGCGCGAACCGGGAAGCAAATCAAAAGAAATAGAGGTTGCCAGAGTGCTAAACATTCTAGCATTTTTTTATAAATGGGAGGTAGTTCTGAAAAGAACTTTTTTTAAATTGTTTTTGTTGTTTTATATATTTTTTGTATTTTTCTGAACATTTTTTTACTTTTTTTGTATTTTTTGAACGGTTTTATATTTTCTTTGTTTTTTTTGGGGGGGAAACGAAAATGATTCATTATAAAGGGCTCAACAGGAGCAACAAAAAAAAAAGATAATTTACTTTCTGGGGCATTTTGGACATTTATGATTTTCAATAGCTCTGTTGATTAAAGTGATGCTGCTCTCCCTATAGCAAATTAATTTGCCGCAAAAAATGCAAATTTGCTTCACGACCCTGAACTTCAACTGAATGTTTGGGACCGTCTCCCTCGCCTCTGGTCCCGTCACTGCCTGTTCAGTTGATGTACTGGCCACAGGAGGGGGGTTTTCCTGCAGGTCACGTACCTGCGCGGCACTATAATTTATAGGGTGCCACCTCTCCATGTGCCGATGCATGGTGTAATTGCCAAAGCTGTACTTTTTGTCAGTCCCTCTGGACAGAGTTTTGCCACAGATGAGACATGTGACATAGCGGGCATTTACTTTTTTTTGGCCCCGGGGAAATGTATAGAATTGCCAGATGTAGCTATCCTTCACATGGGACCTCCTTGGCTCTTCAGGCAAAAACTGTCTCGTCCCTTGCTCCTCTTCCTCTTCTTCCTCTTCTTCCTCCTCTTGATTAAGGATGACCTGAGGAGGTGGTCCTTTCTTCCTAGGAGGTGGTGGTGGTGGTGGTGGGGGTGCACCAGCTGCAGCTACTAATGAAGCCATTTCTTATCAATCAAAATAGGTCTTCCTCTCACAAAGTTGAAAGTCAGAGTGAGAAAAAAGGTGGGGGCTGTTATCATTTGGGAAAAAAAATGTTCTAAACCAATGAAAAGTGTTATTTTTAGGTCACATGACCTAGCCTTACATCATTAGGAAACCAAAAGTGAAATGAACCAATGAAAAGTTTTATTAACAAGTCACATGACCTGTTACGCTTACGTTACGCGCTCCGCGCCGCGCCCCGGATCGCTTCCGGGGTGCTGCGCTTCGCGTCTCGGTTCGCACTCTGGAGCACTTCCGGGTGCGCTAACGTGGCGCGGCATAAGACGCATTACGCGACAACGCGATAGGTCGCGCTTACGCGACGCGTCACGATGTTGTTTTCTAACGCGGCAGTTGCGCAAACGGAACGTTTACCGGTTCGGGGACTGGGTCGCGGCACCAAATTGAGCTCACGGGAAGCTACCCGGTGCGCGGACCGGTAGCGAAACAAAAAAATATATATATATATATATACATAAAAAATTTGTATTAAAAACATACAAAATATATTTTTCGATTTAAAGAAGAATACATTTTAAAGCTTTTGATATTTGCTATTAAAAAAACATTGAAATTCACTGAAAAAACCATAGGTTATAGACCATATATAGTTAGGAATTAGCATTTACAAAACCTTGAAAATTCACTGAAAAAACCATAGGTTATACACCATATATAGTTAGGAATTAGCATTTACAAAACCTTATTTTACTCACACAAAACCATTGAAATTCGCATTTATAGTTAGTTGCACTAACTATATATCGCGCACTCGCAATCCACTGCTGATCATGTCACATATTACATCATTCATGACATGGTCAGTGACATCACTGATGACATCACTGATGACATCTCAAATGACATCACTGATGACATCACTGATGACATCTCAAATGACATCACTGATGACATCACTGATGACATCTCATTTGACATTACTGATCACATCACTGATGACATCATTCATGTGATAATACGATGAACCTCTTCAGACTCTAATATAACCTTAGATACACTCAGTGTAAACAGACACTCACAGACTGTCACTCATCCATGGAGTTACACACACACCTAGTCAGTCATGCAAAGAATCAATCACACCTCCATTTTCTCAACTATACAGTTATATACACCTTACTTATTCAAACATATACTAACACATATTTACTCTCTTATACAATCCCGGATACAAGTTCACAATGATCCATACAGCCACTCACACATTCACTGGCTCTTATGCACAGTTATTTATATATGTCAACTCTCAAATGTACTGTGTTTTACATATGTACTTACTTTGACATGTAGCACTGAGATATCCATTCACTCACCAATACACTCATGCACACAGTCAACTGCCCATGTAGCTGTTTCCACATGCACTCTTGAACTCATACACCTAGTGAATCAACTGCTCACACATCTATGCACAGAGTCACACCCCTCCCAGCCACCCCCACACAAACTCAATCTCCCATACAAATACTTGGGCAACCAATCAATAACACATATAGCCTCTCGTATAGCTAATGATCAACACATGCAGCAGTTTACACCACAACAGACATACTGATGCACACATTCAGACAGTTTAGTCACTAGCCCATGCATTTAGTACGACACATTTATTCACTCACTCATACAGTCAGTCACGCACCTACTAAATCCTTCATCCAGACACTTATACATCCACTCATTCTTCAATATGTAAAACATATTTAAACTTTACAGAAACACACAGTCACTGGATGTTGTCATCAGTGATGTCATCAGTGATGTCATTTGAGATGTAATCAGTGATGTCACCAGTGATGTCATTTGAGATGTCATCAGTGATGTCACTGACCATGTCATGAATGATGTAATATGTGACATGATCAGCAGTGGATTGCGGGTGCGCGATATATAGTTAGTGCAACTAACTATATATGCGAATTTCAATGGTTTTGTGTGAGTAAAATAAGGTTTTGTAAATGCTAATTCCTAACTATATATGGTGTATAACCTATGGTTTTTTCAGTGAATATATATATATATATATATATTTATATATATATATATATATATATATATATATATATATATATATATATATATATATATATATATATATATATATATATATATATATATATATATATTTGAAAACCGGATGCCTTAGTCCATGAAATAATAAATACATCCACAGAGCTTTGTGTGTAGAGCTACTTGTGTATTTGTAGCAGGAGTCAATTGCTCCAGACAAATTGAGCATATGTCAAGAAACCGAAAGATGTAAAAACCTGCTGCCTCGGTCCATGAGTTAATCAATGCATCCTACAACTGGCTAAATCTACCAATCGCACCTAAGGGGGCCGGACGACAGACCCCAGTCAAGAAACTAAAAGATGTAAAAACCTGCTACCTTTGTCAATGAGTTAATCAATGAATCCAACAACTGGCTAAATCTACCAGTTGCACCTAAAGGGGCCGGACGACTGACCCCAGTGCCTAAAAACAGTAGTAGAAGTACTCTAGGGACTCATGAAGCCACACAACTCCAAAAACCCGTATGCTGGTGTAGGAGTGCCGGGTGTACGGGAACCGGGTGTACGAGAACATGACGAAATTCAGGGTCTCTTACCTCAATATATGAAGAGCCCAATTGTGATTCAGCGCCCTATTTCTCAGGATCTCACATGGAAAAATCCTTCTCTTTACAGGTTGCCCTGGCCCCTTTAAGGATGATCCTTCTGAGACGAGGAAGGCAGATTGTATGTATTGACATCCGTGTTAGCTCCAATACAAAAAGAGGCAGAAAGTGTCCTTGGAGGTGGAGCCAGATTTCTGAGTGCCGAGGAAATGGAGGGAATCCCTGGGAGGTGCCGAAGAAGAGAAGCTTGTGAGATCAGAAGAAGAATGGGAGGAGCGAGGGACCGGGAGAACACATGGCCAAACTTGGCACAGGTGGCCGAAGTCCCACATGCACCCAACCCCATGCTGCACTCAGCCTTCGGCCATGTGCGGATGGAGTATGATGTGTGAGGGTTTTTTTTTCCATTGGGCCTCAGAGCCGGGCGCCCCTGCGGATAACCGTGGATCCCCGATTC
The DNA here is from genome assembly GCF_964261635.1 of Lissotriton helveticus. Taxonomy (NCBI): domain Eukaryota; kingdom Metazoa; phylum Chordata; class Amphibia; order Caudata; family Salamandridae; genus Lissotriton; species Lissotriton helveticus. Next base: position 597,782,896 of record NC_136061.1, on the reverse strand, counting down.
AGGCCCCCAAAAAAGAGATTTTAGCCAACTTATTGCCAAGGAGGGTTTCTTCAGGGACCCCTCAATGTGTCCTATGTTGTGTGAGGTTTTTTTTCCAATGGGCCTCAGATCCAGGGTGACATGATCGACCACGATCTTCTGGTCATCCGTGTCAGTGACACAGGGATACAGGGCCTGACCCTCAAGTGGCTTACATCGTTTCTAGATGATCGCTTGCAAGCTGTATGCATCGCTCAATTTTACACCTCCAAAGTCAATTTGACATGTTGAGCGCCCCAGGGCTTCTCCCTCTCAAACCATTTTTTAAATTTATATTTGTATCCTCTTATTCAATACCTGGGCAAAAAGAAGGCATGCACCTTCAACTATGCTGACAAACTTCAGTTGATCATTGACATCGACAACTCACCAGCCTCTGTCGCTAACTTTTAAACAACTATTCAATATATTAGTAACTGATTGAACAGCAATCACTTGAAGTTAAATCCAGGTAAAATGGAATTGATCACAATTGGAGGGCCCTCGAACCCCTTGAACCCTAACTTCTGGCCGCCAGTGTTGGGTAACCACCCCTTTCTGTCTAGATCTAATAAAAGCCTTGGTATCACTATTGACAGCGATCTGTCGTTGAAATTCCATATTGCCACAGTGGTTTCTACCTACTTCTTTCAGCTCCGAAGGATCAGGAAGATTAGCAGATTTCCTAACACAGAAGCGCTGACCCAAGTAATATTGGCCTTAGTCATCTCTCACATTGACTGCAACTGGTGCAAAATCAAGCCGGTGGATTAATTTATCAAATAGCACCATGTCACCCCTCTCATGTCAATGTTACACTGGCTCCCAGTTGTTGAACGCATTGCATTCAAGCTGGGATGTATCATCTTTGAAGCACTCCATGGCAAATGCCCAGTGTTTGTATCTACTCGGGTACAGGGATACTCGCCTACTCAGAATCTTAGATCTTCCCACCTCAATCTCCTGGCTACTCCATCTTTCAAACGCAAGAAACTGGGATGACAAAGATTTGTGGTCCTAGCCTCTCAATTTTGGAACTCTCTTCCTCTGGACATCAGATCGACGCCATTCTATCCTCAATTTAGGAAATTCTTAAAAACATGGCTCTTTGGCCAGGTGTATGAATGATTCACTTATCAGAAGTGCTCTCTGAACCTGTACATGTACGGTGTACATGTGATCTATAAGTATTCTTAACATAGGCTTGCCTAGCAACAAGATGGGCGCAGCTTGAGTGAGCTCCGTGAGCTGCCCGCATTATACTGCAGGAATCTGCTTGCATCCAGGACTCATATCATCTGGTACGAAGCGGATGTTGTGTCATTAGTCCAGATCAACCCAGAAATACTTCATTGACAACCGGCCGAACCTGCTATGGCCACTTATAACGGAAAAGGTGCGGAACAGCTTAGCGGAGTGTGAAGACCGGGGCAGTTGCTTGAGGCGATTGGAGACCCTGACGTAATCCTGTGACCTCCTGTCCCGGAGGGCAGAGACTCATGCACCAGGGGCTGCTCCGACTCCAGGCGAGTGAATTGCTGCCAGAAGGACTGCGTAACTACACTGCCCCACCGCTGCGGGCCAGGTCGGCAGAGGCTGGCCTACGTGACTCGGGACGGAACGATGATAAGGCCCAGGGGGCCACGCCTGAGACCTGAATAGTGACAGTAGGCAGTAAGAAGCTAACGAAGTGGCACGGGCCCCCAGCCGCTCTAGCTGCTGGTTGGGACCAAGGGGCACATCCAGCGGGTTCACGCGGTGCTTGGAAGTGGCCTGCACATATTGCTCTAGCATCAGTGAGGGATCGCCGAGTGGCTGCCCACACCCCCTTCGTTCTCCCCCTTGCCATCTAGCAGATGAATAGTGTGCTTCTGGGCCCGTACGGAGAGATCTGGCCCTACAGACTGCGGGGGGTGCCCACGCTGCTTCCATGGCTCGGCATTGCTGTCATGTGTGTTCCCAGGGACCCCACAGTTCACAATATATTATTGTGGCGGATCAGAAGGAGGGACTGAGACAACTGGATTGGGTAAACGCGGTTTTATTTTGATAAAGGTCTTTTTCCTTCTCTGGGACTGTCTTTCTCTCGCTAGGGTAGCGGGGTCCAACGTGTCGGCTAGGGCCCGGAATCTGCGCGGGCTGGTACGTCGCCTTTCTTCCTCTTCGTGCGCTTCTCCGCTTCGGTCTCGTGCCGGGTCCCAACGCCACATGCGGAAGAGAAGACAAGGCTATTAGCGTTCTGTTCGCGTAGAGCGTACCCCGGGGAGGGAACCAAGTGCAAATGAGGACACCAGTGGCTTGTTACAGTCGGTGCACGTCTCGTGAGGGTCAGGTGAGGAGAGGGAACAGGCAAGGGAGAAGGGCGGTGAGGAGTACGGGAGAAAAGTGAACAAACAAGCAGGTCTCTGTACACGGCTATGTACACTACTGACGCCGCCCCAGCCACCCCGATACCCGGTCACGCACCTGTGTTAGCCACACTCCTCCGTGGGTGTGGCTGGGCGGTGCATGGGAACGTTGGCCTCCAGGCGTAGACGCTCTTGGTCCTGGCTCCTCGGGGACGTTCTTCCTCGGCTCCTCCGGCTCTGCAGTATATCCGCTCCGACCTCCGTACTCCCTCCAGGTGTCGAGACACACCTTCCTGTTTACTTCCGTGCTTTTGTGTCCGCCTTCCTGTGAGGGCGGGTTTCTCTCTGCCAATCCGTGGCCTTGACCATACATGGCGTCATAAGGGGGAGTGCTTTCCTCGTCAGCCTCGCCTTCCTTAAAGGTACAGTCATCCCTAGACGCGTATACTTGGTTCCACCACGCATTGGACTCGGTTTCCCATGACTCCTGGGGCGATGAAACAGAAGAATTATCGTCGGTATGTTTCCACCAGTCTTTATTTTCCTCTGTCCCCACCACCCCGCTACAATTATATATATTTTTTTTTCAAAACCTTTATTGACAAGTTCAATACAATCAGAATACATTTTGCATCAGGTCAGAGCGACATACACAGTGAATGTGAGCCAAGTATCATAAAGGCAATGACATTACCCACATGCAAGAGACAAATTCTGTGAGGCACTGTCAAGACAACAAAAGTGACACTTTTTTCCCCCCAAAGGAAGTGGGGCACACTGCAGGGGTGGGGGCGAGCAAAGCGAGCAGGGAAAGCAGAGGGATAGAGGGAGGCAGTTACTGACCAGCACCGGCGGCCGCCATGGGCGAGGTACTGGCGGGGAGCATGGGGGAGGCAGCACGGCTCAAAGGAAGTCGGGAATGTAGATATGTCACTAAGGGACCCCATATGTCAACTGGGCAAGACCTCGTGCGGAGTAAATCCCAGAATTACGATAACAAGTTCTGACATCTTGAGGCGTGAATTGGGGCGCCGGTTTGCGACCCAAGCACATGGCGACCCTACGCCTAGCCAGAACGAGCAGCATTGCAATCAGGTGGCAAGAAGAATTCGGGCAGAACTTTACAAAGCCAAGCAGACACAGCGGTGAGTCGGGCTGTATCGGTGCGGAGGTTATATCGGAGATAGCGACGCATACCATCTGCCAGAAGTCTGACACCTTAGGGCACAACCAGGCTAGATGAGCAAAATCCTCAGCGGGGGCCGCACAGCACATGCAACTATCATTAGGTATAAGTCCCGATTTGTGAAGCTGAGCAGGAGTGCGATATAGCCTATGTAAATATTTTAAATGAATAAGATGAAGCCGGTAGTTGGGTGACAGTTTCTTCGTCTGATTGCAGCAGGAGAGCCAGTCAGCCTGGGTGATGTCCATTCCCAAGTCCTCACCCCAAGCCGCTCGCGCCTGATCTGTGGAGATAGAGGTGGACGATAGCGTGAGGGCATATAATTTAGTGACTATTTTGTGAGGGGCTGGGGATGTATTTATGAAATCAAGAGTAGGCACCGTGGGCGGAGGCTGAGGGAACATAGAATGTAACTCCCGACATGGGGCGCGCAACTGATAAAACAGCCACGTGTGGTTGGTAAGGAGAGGGGTGAATCCAAAAGTGCAGAAAGCTGGCCTGGGTGCTTAGGGCATAGAGCTTAACATTTGGAGCTCTCATACCTCCCACCAACATAGGGAGAGTAAGGATATCATACACAACTCTAGGCTGCTTGCCGGCCCAAACAAGAGAGATGATCAAGGAACGGATTTTACGAAACAAGTGAGAAGTGAGGAGGATAGGGATGTTTAAATAGAGGTAAAGGTTCTTCGGCAGAAGCACCATCTTGGCAATGGCTATGCGGCCGGCAAGAGATAGCGGAAGCTGATTCCAGTGCGGAATTTTGGACTCCAGCCAATCCACCCCATGCCCGAAATTAGACCTCCAGAGGTCGTCCAAGTCCCTACTCAACCAGATACCCGGATAGTGGGTGGGGTCAGAGGCCCAGACGAAAGGAAAGTCTGGCGTAAATGGTTTGGAGGCATCCGTAAGGGGGAACAGCACGGACTTACTCCAGTTCACCTGTATGCCCGACAATCCCCCGAACCGTATTATCTCACGCACAAGGGGGCTGAGATTGTCTTGGGGGTGGCAAACATATAAAGTGATATCATCAGCATACATAGAGACCATGAGGGATCGGGCCGAGAAACCTAAACCCCTCTGGGTATGATACTGCCGGAGTCTGTCCGCAAGAGGCTCCGTCGCGATGGTGAAGAGCATTGGCGATAGAGGACACCCCTGCCGAGTACCGCATCCAATCAAGATGGGACCTGATACCTGCCTATTGAAACGAAGACGAGCCGAGGGGCGGTGTAGAGAAGAGTTATCTTTTGTATGAACATGTCACTAAAGCCAAGGCGTGTTAGAAGAAAAAATTAAAAAGGGCACTTCGAGCTTGTCGAACGCCTTGGTGGCATCGAGAAGGGCGGCAAAAGCAGGGAGACTGGGGTTGATTTGATGAAGAACTGAAAAAATGGTCCTAAGGTTGTGCGAGGTGGCCCGACCAGGAATGAAGCCAGACTGGTCAGGTAGAGCGATGAGAGGCATGAGTAGGAGAAGGCAGAAGGCTATTAATTTAGCGAACATTTTATTGTAAATAGTAATTAGAGAGAGGGGACGATAGGAATCGCGACAGTCAGATGGTTTGTCTGGCTTGAGTAATAGCGTTATCATCGCTTCACAGAGGGACTGAGGGAAGAAGCCATTGTCGAACGAGTCATTGTACATGGAAGCCAAGTGTGGTTTTAAAAGCAATGCAAACATTTTATAAAAAGAGGCTGGAAGCCCATCCAGACCAGGGGCCTTATTGCTAGGTAGGCTATTTATGCCAGCAAGTATCTCCTCCTTACTAAAGGCCTCATCTAAGAATTTCCGATGATAAGCATTCAGCCATACCAACCCGATGGTCTCGAAATACTGCTCGAAAGACTTTCGCCAGGGGTGGGGGCGGAGGTGTAGAGCTGCGAATAATAGTCTGGGAAACGGGCCTTGATTTAATCGGGTGAGGTGGGGTCACCGTCACTAGGAGCCGTAATGTACGATGCAGCGTGGGGGGGCGTAGAAGGTTGGCTAAGGTCTTTCCAGGGCGATCGCCTTCCTCGAAGCGATGGGCGCAGGCCTCTCTGCCCAGAGAGGCAAGCTCCCTATCTGCCTCCTCAGCAAAGTCAGTGTGCTTTTGCCTTAGAAGCGCGAGGGTCTCGGGCCTGGGGTGGGCAGTCTGAGTGGCATCCAAAGCCTTGATTTCAGTTTCCAGCTTTTCCAGAGTGGAGCAGATAGAACAAAGGACACCGACCTGCTTAGAGATGCATTCGCCCCGTATTACTGTTTTGAAGCCTTCCCAAAGAACAGAAGCAGAGTCCACTGAACCCACATTTAGATCAAAATAATTGGCGATAGCTGTTTGCATCTCGTCACAAAAGATTGTATCCCGGAGTGCGTTTGGAGGGAGACGCCATGTGAATGCTCGCTGTGGAGAATGAGGGAGACAGAGACAGACTTGAATAGGTGCGTGGGCCGAAAAAGTACGTGCCATATGAGTGGCAGAGATGAGCCAGGTGAGGACGTCCGTGGAGGTGAGCCATAAATCAATGCATGACCAGCAGCCCTGAGCTCCAGTGATGCAGGTACCCTCGCGGGCATTGGGCCACGCATGATGCCAAGCATCATACAGCGTGTTGTAAGTATGGACCGGAGTAAGGTGGCAGCGCGTGGATGGTAAGAATGGAGGCCAGAACGGTCCAAAGCCGCTGAAAGAGTAACATTGAAATCCCTCCCCCAGATAAGAGCCGCCGGGCCGAGGGAAGAGATAAGATGCCATACACGGGTGAAAAAATTGGGATAGTCTGAATTGGGGCCGTACACTGCAGCGATCGTCATGGATTGAGTCAACAAGGAGCCATGTAGGATCACGTATCTACCATTGGGGTCCGTAAGTACCTGAATAGTTTGCCAGGGTTTACCCCTGCGTATCAGAATGGAAACCCTCCTTGCGTAAGAGGAGTAAAACGAGGAATGTGATTCTCCCCAATAACTCGATTGGAGTCTGGAGGCGGTCTCAAGCAAAAGGTGCGTCTCCTGTAAGAGACAAATTTCTACCCTGTGTCGCTGCAAGTGAGAATGTATGTGCCTGGCTTTTCGGTGATCATTAGGACCACAGATGTTTCAGGTCCAACAAACTGTGTCAGTCATGTTTAGGGGTGGGCGGAATTTGCATAGTCGCGCTATGCAAAGTTCTGCAAAACGGTAAAAAATCTCAGCGAACACGCAGAAATTCCGAGAACACGCAGAATTGCTTGTTCGCTGTGCTTTTTACCTTTTCAAGATCGCTGTTTGCGTGCTCGGGGAGAAATATCTCACGAACACCCATTTTGAGAACACGAACAAGCAAAATATTCTGCGAAACCGTGAAACGCAGAATTTTGGGTAATTTCACGTTCACCGCGGAACGCAAAATTACCCAAATTCTGGAAATTCCACAAGCGGAACTGAATTTACTGTCTAGGGCTAGTTATGTTGTACCATGCCCTGAGGAAATAAGGCCAAGTGCGAACAGGGCAGGCATCAAGCAGAACCAGATGATGTGTCGCAGCGCGATGGCTCTAACCAGCAGGGAGGCAGGCGGGGCGCCTCCAACTAAAAGTTGGGCAAGTTGAAAGCAAGCGACAAGAGCCGGCCAAGTCATGAAGGAAGCCCCCAGTGCACAGAATCCAGGGAAGGGAATAAAAGGAAGGGGATGACCAGTGCCATTTGGGCAGGGGGGAATGTCTGGCGTAAATGGTTTGGAGGCATCCATAAGGGGGAACAGCACGGACTTACTCCAGTTCACCTGTATGCCCGACAATCCCCTGAACCGTATTATCTTACGCACAAGGGGGCTGAGATTGTCTTGGGGGTGGCAAACATATAAAGTGATATCATCAGCATACATAGAGACCATGAGGGATCGGGCCGAGAAACCTAAACCCCTCTGGGTATGATACTGCCGGAGTCTGTCCGCAAGAGGCTCCGTCGCGATGGTGAAGAGCATTGGCGATAGAGGACACCCCTGCCGAGTACCGCATCCAATCGAGATGGGACCTGATACCTGCCTATTGAAACGAAGACGAGCCGAGGGGCGGTGTAGAGAAGAGTTATCTTTTGTATGAACATGTCACTAAAGCCAAGGCGTGTTAGAAGAAAAAATTAAAAAGGGCACTTTGAGCTTGTCGAACGCCTTGGTGGCATCGAGAAGGGCGCCAAAAGCAGGGAGACTGGGGTTGATTTGATGAAGAACTGAAAAAAAGGTCCTAAGGTTGTGCGAGGTGGCCCGACCAGGAATGAAGCCAGACTGGTCAGGTAGAGCGATGAGAGGCATGAGTAGGAGAAGGCAGAAGGCTATTAATTTAGCAAACATTTTATTGTAAATAGTAATTAAAGAGAGGGGACGATAGGAATCGCGACAGTCAGCTGGTTTGTCTGGCTTGAGTAATAGCGTTATCATCGCTTCACAGAGGGACTGAGGGAAGAAGCCATTGTCGAACGAGTCATTGTACATGGAAGCCAAGTGTGGTTTTAAAAGCAATGCAAACATTTTATAAAAAGAGGCTGGAAGCCCATCCAGACCAGGGGCCTTATTGCTAGGTAGGCTATTTATGCCAGCAAGTATCTCCTCCTTACTAAAGGCCTCATCTAAGAATTTCCGATGATAAGCATTCAGCCATACCAACCCGATGGTCTCGAAATACTGCTCGAAAGCCTTTCGCCAGGGGTGGGGGCGGAGGTGTAGAGCTGCGAATAATAGTCTGAGAAACGGGCCTTGATTTAATCGGGTGAGGTGGGGTCACCGTCACTAAGAGCCGTAATGTACGATGCAGCGTGGGGGGGCGTGGAAGGTTGGCTAAGGTCTTTCCAGGGCGATCGCCTTCCTCGAAGCGATGGGCGCAGGCCTCTCTGCCCAGAGAGGCAAGCTCCCTATCTGCCTCCTCAGCGAAGTCAGTGTGCTTTTGCCTTAGAAGCGCGAGGGTCTCGGGCCTGGGGTGGGCAGTCTGAGTGGCATCCAAAGCCTTGATTTCAGTTTCCAGCTTTTCCAGAGTGGAGCAGATAGAACAAAGGACACCGACCTGCTTAGAGATGCATTCGCCCCGTATTACTGTTTTGAAGCCTTCCCAAAGAACAGAAGCAGAGTCCACTGAACCCACATTTAGATCAAAATAATTGGCGATAGCTGTTTGCATCTCGTCACAAAAGATTGTATCCCGGAGTGCGTTTGGAGGGAGACGCCATGTGAATGCTCGCTGTGGAGAATGAGGGAGACAGAGACAGACTTGAATAGGTGCGTGGGCCGAAAAAGTACGTGCCATATGAGTGGCAGAGATGAGCCAGGTGAGGACATCCGTGGAGGTGAGCCATAAATCAATGCATGACCAGCAGCCCTGAGCTCCAGTGATGCAGGTACCCTCGCGGGCATTGGGCCACGCATGATGCCAAGCATCATACAGCGTGTTGTAAGTATGGACCGGAGTAAGGTGGCAGCGCGTGGATGGTAAGAATGGAGGCCAGATTGGTCCAAAGCCGCTGAAAGAGTAACATTGAAATCCCTCCCCCAGATAAGAGCCGCCGGGCCGAGGGAAGAGATAAGATGCCATACACGGGTGAAAAAATTGGGATAGTCTGAATTGGGGCCGTACACTGCAGCGATCGTCATGGATTGAGTCAACAAGGAGCCATGTAGGATCACGTATCTACCATTGGGGTCCGTAAGTACCTGAATAGTTTGCCAGGGTTTACCCCTGCGTATCAGAATGGAAACCCTCCTTGCGTAAGAGGAGTAAAACGAGGAATGTGATTCTCCCCAATAACTCGATTGGAGTCTGGAGGCGGTCTCAAGCAAAAGGTGCGTCTCCTGTAAGAGACAAATTTCTACCCTGTGTCGCTGCAAGTGAGAATGTATGTGCCTGGCTTTTCGGTGATCATTAGGACCACAGATGTTTCAGGTCCAACAAACTGTGTCAGTCATGTTTAGGGGTGGGCGGAATTTGCGTAGTCGCGCTATGCAAAGTTCTGCAAAACGGTAAAAAATCTCAGCGAACACGCAGAAATTCCGAGAACACGCAGAATTGCTTGTTCGCTGTGCTTTTTACCTTTTCAAGATCGCTGTTTGCGTGCTCGGGGAGAAATATCTCACGAACACCCATTTTGAGAACACGAACAAGCAAAATATTCTGCGAAACCGTGAAACGCAGAATTTTGGGTAATTTCACGTTCACCGCGGAACGCAAAATTACCCAAATTCTGGAAATTCCACAAGCGGAACTGAATTTACTGTCTAGGGCTAGTTATGTTGTACCATGCCCTGAGGAAATAAGGCCAAGTGCGAACAGGGCAGGCATCAAGCAGAACCAGATGATGTGTCGCAGCGCGATGGCTCTAACCAGCAGGGAGGCAGGCGGGGCGCCTCCAACTAAAAGTTGGGCAAGTTGAAAGCAAGCGACAAGAGCCGGCCAAGTCATGAAGGAAGCCCCCAGTGCACAGAATCCAGGGAAGGGAATAAAAGGAAGGGGATGACCAGTGCCATTTGGGCAGGGGGGAATGTCGTGCGCGAACTTGCTGCAAAAGATAACAAGAGACTCGATGAGCTGACGCGATCTGACCACAGAGAATCAGCAAAGAATAACCAACAAAACTCCAACCTCAGTGGAGCATAGAGAAAACTCACCGCACCCCCTGCCCACACCTCACCCACTCCGCAGAGGCCTCCCCCCACACCCACAAACCCCGATCCAGTCAGATGTAGTGCCAGAACACCTCAACCTGGTAGACTGTTCCAGAATCGTAACTCGAAAAAAAAAACAGGAACTTGTCCAATTCCCCAGCCACCAAGCCATAGACCAACCCCAACAGAACAAAGAGCAGCACCAAGAGGACGCCCAACCCCACAACCACTCCAACCCTCCAATCAGGCTGAGATACCACCTCAACCCACCCCAGGTACCCACAACTTGGAAAAGAGGAAACAACATTGAGAAAGGGAATTATCCCGTGAGGGCATGGCAGGGCTCAGCATAAACCGCTGCAGTAAAACAGGGTGTTCAAGCTAGAGGAGCATCGGTACAAGAATAAACATGTCACAGCATTTCAATCGTCATCGCTGAGATGTCCAGTCGTGGCAAGCTGAGAGCTGGATGGGTAAGAGCATTCTGACTTGTCAAGTTTTTTGTCAAAGGCTAAGGCATCTCTGGGATCTGGGAATACAAGCGTTTTTGCGCCCTGCCTGATTCTCAGCTTTGCCAGGAAGGCCAGTGAGTACGAGACCTCATGTTTTTGTAGAATCCGCTTCGCGGGAAGGAATTCACGAGGGGCGTCCTGGACAGTGAAGGTATAGTCCGGGTAAAATGATAGTGAGTTGCCCTGATGAATAATTTTGCCTTTATCACGAGCCACGCGGAGGATAGCGTCCTGATCCCTGAAATTTAGGATTTTCGCAATGATGGGATGAGGCAGAAGCCCGGGACCAGGCCGAGGGCCAAGGGAACGATGCGCTCGTTTAACAATAAAAACTGAAGAGAGAACGTCATTGAAAAGTTCCTTGACAAGTTGCTCCACAAAGTCCTCCATGCGGGTGATATTGGTGGACTCCGGCATGCCTGTGATGCGGAGGTTTCTCCGGCGCCTCCAAATCCTCATTTTTCTCACGGTTCCCAGCTAGAATTTTGTCCATCTGCAGCAGCTTCTTGTGATCCCGGGTGGCAGCATCATTGGCATCTGATACCCTGGACTCGACGTGGAGGAGGCGATTGTCGTGGGAATCCATCCGGGCCTTAACCGAGTCCAAGCAGGCGGAGAGTTGGTCCAATTGAGTTGCAATGCTGGTGACCATCGATTTCACGTCTAACATGATTGCTTTGAGGTCGTCATCATGAGCAGGAGTCATAGCCGTGAGGGGTACTGAGTCACCGCCATCCAAACCTCGCCATCCTGGCAAGTGAACTTACGCTGTTCAAATGTGATTTTGGGCTGTTTGGGATCTGTCCCACCCATGACGGAGAAGACAAGACGGCGGGCCCTGCCAGGCAGCAGATGAGGGGTGGTGCGATCAAGATGAGCTGCAGAAGGAAGTCAGAAGAGCCGGCCCCCCACTCACAGTCGGTAGAAGTGCAGCCGGGAGAGACAGGTGAGGCAACTAAGGGTGACGGCTGCCACAGCCAGCCACCAGGAGCAGCAAGCACACCAACCACTGTTGCAGAAGAGCTGCCAATAGCACATGCCAGGGGCGTCCGTAAGTGCAGCGAGTATCCCACTAACACAGCACCTCACTGGAGTCAAGGACCCAAAGGAAGACCTGCAGATGGGCCAGATGCCGCAGCAAGGTAAGTTGAAAACCCCCAGCACAGGGTCCACCGAGCAAAGCAAATGCGATGGTGTCAAATGAACAGTTTAGATGGCAGAAAGAAGTGCAGAATGGCTCCTCAGGGTTCCAGACTCCTCCCACGCAAGCACCTGGTGTGTAAAGGAGGGAAATCGGAGACCATCCAAAAAGGTTGTTAAAGCGTGGCCGCAGTGTGCATAGGTGCAGTGTGCATAGGTGCCCTCCGGGGGCTGCGGCACAACCAGAATTGATGGCAGCGGCCCAGGCCCCGGGCAGAGTCAGGCACAGTCGCAAAATAAGGGCAGGCCCCACTCCCAGGGAAGGCAGCCGGGAGAGTGCCGAGCAGCCGCATCCATAGGAACCGCAGCAGTGTCAGGCATAAATGGTGGGAGTACAGGAGCAGCAGGCAGAGTGGACCACGGAGCAGCAACACAGGAAAGGAGTCCGGGGCGCTCACCCGCGGCTCGAATCAACCCAGGGAGCCAGCGTAGTGCCACACCACCAGCAGAACCCACCGGGAGAGCGCAGGAGGCAGGTGAAGCGAGGGCCCAAAGCACAGCCTGCTCCATCCTCAGAGGGCGGGCTGGCTTCCAGTAGAAATAAGGACCGGGAACCACCAACAACAGCCTAGGTGATCATGGGTGCAGGGGGGTTGAGAGCACCCTGCACCCCACAGTAGGCGGAAGGCCGGGGGACGCACGCCGAGCCGGGGCACCGCCAGCAGGGAGACGAGGGGGGCCCATCGCTCCCATCGCCCAGTCCAGGCGCGCAGGCCACAATGCAGAGCTGCAGGGTTAGGGTGAAAATGGTGGCTCAGCCGCCGTGGCCCGGACCGGGCGGTGCAGCCCGTGAGCCCCCACCCCATCAGAGAATGCCAATACGGCCGCGACACTCACCAGACCATACCGCGTGGAGCACACCATTGTCCCGCTGGCAATGGAGGTCCTGGGATTTCCATGCAGGAGACTCTGAAGGAGGGCCAGATCTGATCGGCCCCGTCATGCAGGGCGGTGCTGCTCGAACCCAAACTGCCGCCAGGAGCTTGAAGCGGGATGAAATGGTGCCACCAGAGGCCCCGACTCGGAAAATGCTGTAAAGAGTCTGATTAGAACACAATGTCTGTAGGATGTTGACGGATAATAGAGCTTGGCCGGCAGAGCCCACTCAGAGTGCGGCCATCTTGCAGTCGGCCAAGCCACGCCCCCTCCCCACAGTGCACAATATTACCTTCTGGGAAGCGTGGAATGGCACGTATGTGCGATCCGGTGACCCTCCTGCGAGGTGTTCACCCCCGCAGTATCCTCGCCTGTGGCAGAGCAGCACAGGCCAAGCCACGGGGAAGACTGATAAATTGCAACCCAAGATTACTTTTGAACGGCGCCAAACTATTGAGGCCCGTCAGGATGAGACGGAATCCTCGTCACTTGATCAAGGGGACACTGCCGCTGAAACAGGTGGGGACATACAACACAGAATAATGGCAATGCAACAAAGTCTGGCCTCCATAGAAGGTAAAATGGACTCTTTAGCATATAGAATGGATCGCATGTCTGAGCGTGGGGAAACGCATGCTGACAGGTTAGACATGGTAGAGCGCCGGATGTTCAAGGCAGAGGATGCAAAGGCTAAAGCTGGATCGGCACAGAAGCAAATGGGCAAATCACTGATAACACTGTGCGACAAGGCTGAGGACTTGGAAGCGCACTCTCGGCACAACAACGTGCACAAACTAGGCCTACTCGAGTCCACAGTAACAAGCAAAATGGAGTCATTGTAGAGCTGCTCCTGGTGTCTCTACTGGGACGTGAAGCATTCTTGCAAGTTTTCATCGTGGAGGGGGCTCACCGCTAGCTGCCCACCTGGCCGCCACCAGGGGCTCCCACCGGCCACTGGTAGAAAGGTTATTTAATTACAAGGACAGGGACACGGCGCTCTGATGCGCCAGATAGTTGCGAGTGTTAAAATATGAAGGTTCGGAGTTGGCTCTTTTCTCGGACTCCACAGGTGCAAGAGGCATGCAGGCAATTACCTCCCATGAAACACAAATTGAGAGAGCTGCAACTAGAATATGCAATGTTATATCCGGCCAGATTGAGAGTGACTTTCGATGGCAAGACCAAGATATACAATGACCCTCAAGAACTGCAGCAAGAACTCAAAAAGCACAGCAAAGAAAACAAGAAGAAACTTTCACAGAAGTCTGTGGGTGAGGAAGGCGATGAGCAAGGCGATTCAGACTAGCCGGACTGGCAGTATTGGAGCATCCCTGAGACTCCCTTTGAACACTGCAAAAACGAATAATGGTATAACGTGCATGAGAAGCACATGCCCCATTCACATCCTGAAGATGGATAAGTTGATATATTAAGAGTGCTCGGGGGCATAACAAATGCATAAGTAAGATACGTTGCTTTATAACTGTAGTAAGATGTAAATGGCTGCACTATCTACAGTTGTCAGTATTAGTATCTACCTGGCTGGTATTCTATTAGCAGGGCAGACAGAGGCCATCAGTAGGCACAGTTAGGTGGGCATCCACTGCCCCTAAGTGTAATACACACCAAGGAGTAAAGTTAAAAATGTTTTTTGTTATTGGGAAGGGTGGTAACCAGATTTTCAAGTCAAGCCATGTCGCAAATAATGGGCTATGGTGTGGGCGGGGGGAAGGGGTGGGGTTAACACAGTCAGTTTGTCAGCAAGCAAGCCTATGTAAATTGTGCTTAGCACATATGGTTCAGGTGAATGGTTTCGCGTTGTGAATATTCTTTATCAACTCAAAAGTACATACTATGTCCACAGAACAAACCACTAACACTAATGTCCATTTAAAATTTATGTCATGGAATGTAAGGGGCCTTAATAATCACAGGAAAATTCGTAAAGTAGTTGCCTATTTACAACAACAACATGTGGATGTGGTTATACTCCAAGAGACACACCTTCCCCCAGGCACCGGCCTACTGTAATTGAGGAGAATGAAGGGCACATGTATTGCGTTGGGGTTTACGTCACACGCCAGAGGGGTGCTGATTTGTGTGCTCAGGAACTCTGGATTGAAAGTACAGGAGGTTGAAGTGGATACTGAGGGTAGATATGTAATAGCTAGATATCATAAGGACAACTTTCACATGCTATTTGTCGGCATTTATGCACCGAATCATGATGACCCTCAATTTTATCATACCTTGCACACCAAATTCATGCGACACTCAGATATGCCTGAACTCTTGGGGGGGGGTGCGGGGGGTGATTTTAATTGCACACAAAATCCTATTTAGACAGATCAAAAGGTCCCCCTAGACGCCCTTTAAGGCTGCGTGAGCGATAGCTGACATTACAGAGGCGGAGGAATTAGCAGACATCTGGTGACACCGCTCACCCCTGGGAAGGAGATATACACACTATTCCTCCCCACATGACACCCACACTAGGATAGATTATAGGTATGCATCGCAGGAACTGTTGCCCCTCCTGACTGAATGCCCACATACGGCTTGCACGCTTTCTGACCACTGCGTCGTAGTGTTGAAGGTGTCTATAAGTGATATACAGCGCAGAGTACCCATGTAGCGATTCCCGCAATACTCCTTACTAGACCCCATCTTTCGAGACGAGTTGGGCAAGGCAATAGATGGGTTTTTTGCCACCATTATGGGAGGCATACCCAAGATGAGCACTATCTGGGAAACGTTTAAGGCTTACATCAGAGGTATGACCATTGGGAAGCATGGGGGGTACTTAAATCACGTCGCAAATAGATGAATTCAATGAGCTAGCAGGCACTGAGGTTAAACATCTGGGAAAATATGCCACGGCAAAGGTTTATGTCGAAGGTGATAGATCCAGCTCGGTATTGGCCAGGTTAACACTCCCTCCTAGAAATGAAAATGATATATCGCAAATACATAACATATAGGGAGCACACCCAAGATAGTGGAGGCGTTTAGTGATTACGACAAAAAACTGTACACTACGCGCGAACCCGACATAGCAGAAACAGATGAGGATTATCTCGCCCAAATTGAAATGAAGTGGCTAGACAATTCGGATAGAGAAAGGTTTCTGGCCCCTCTTCGCCCAGCGGATATCACGGCAGCTCCAAAAGACATGGCAATGACAAGGCACCGGGGTCGGACTTCCTGACAGTGGCATTTTAGAAGGCATATCAGGATCGCCTAATGCCCCACATGATGAATCTATTTGAGTAGATGGCAAAGGAGGGTATTATGCCACCCTCTATGAACAAGGCCATCCTGATTACGCTTATTAAGCCAGGGAAACAGCCGGAGCGTTGCTCCTCTTATAGACCACTATCGCTACTGAATACTGATGCTAAACTTAATGCCAAGATTTTGTCAAACAGGTTGGCACACCTGCTGCCTAAATTGGTTGTACAAAAGGGGGCGGTGATGGACGGAGAATCTGAACCAATCAAACACTCACACCCAGTCAAAAGATCTGGGTTTGATCCATCACCGTTCTTTAGCCCACTCTGCCACCCCAGTTCAGACATGGCTATAAGCAAATCAGTCTGACCCTGTGCCTCATGGGAACAGTCCAGCCCGAACTGCCAAGCCATGCCTTCCCTGGACCGGAAACAAGCTTCCGAGGACCGGTTTCTGGCATTCCAGCCGTCTTCAGCCCGGCTTGCTTGAATCCAGTGGCAAAGTGAGCAAGGGACTCACGTCTGAGCATACCCTGCCACACTTATGGCGGCCAAAGCGGTACAAAAGGGGGTGGTGATGGACGGAGCATCTGAACCAATCAAACACTCTCACCCAGTCAAAAGATCTGGGTTTGATCCATCACCGTTCTTTAGCCCACTCTGCCACCCCAGTTCAGACATGGCTATAAGCAAATCAGTCTGACCCTGTGCCTCATGGGAACAGTCCAGCCCGAACTGCCAAGCCATGCCTTCCCTGGACCGGAAACAAGCTTCCGAGGACCGGTTTCGGGCTGATTTGCATATAGCCATGTCTGAACTGGGGTGGCAGAGTGGGCTAAAGAACGGTGATGGATCAAACCCAGATCTTTCGACTGAGTGTGAGTGTTTGATTGGTTCAGATGCTCCGTCCATCACCAACCCCTTTTGTACCGCCTAAATTGGTTGGGCAAGAGCAGACTGGGTTTGTCCCGGGTAGTTCTCTCTCGTGTAATTTGAGAACCCTTTTTCGCACCATTGCACGTATTGATCCAAAGGTTCGAGCTGCCGCCCTTTTCATAGATATAGAGAAAGCTTTTGACTCTGTGGAATGGCGGTTTTTATATGCCTTTCTCAAGAGAGATGGGGTAGCCGAGGTATATTTGCAATTAGTTCAAGTACTGTATACTGATCCCGCAGCACGTGTAAGGGTTAAAGGGCTATTTTCATCACTGATAACAGTATTAAGAGGCACCAGGCAGGGATGCCCACTTTCCCCTCTATTGTATGCTCTAGTGGCAGAACCTCTTGCTTGTGCCATGCGTGAATATCATGCCCTTAGAGGCATTCGGACCCTACTATACAACCTGGTCATCGCAGCATATGCAGATGATACGCTGCTTTACATTCGTAATCCTGAACAAAATTTAAATCCTATGCTTCAAGAGGTTAAACTATTTGGTCAACATTTGGGCCTGAACATCTACTGGCATAAGTCCTTGTTGTTTCCACTCAAAAGTGTGACCACCTCCACACAGACTGACTACCCTATAGAATAGACTACACAACCGGTGCACTATCTGGGGATCCAGGTGCATACAGACCCAGAGGTAATACTGCGCAAAAACTATGGGCGCGCTGTGCAAAAACTGAAAGACTCTACCGACAAGTGGATAATACTCCCACAATCTCTCTTAGGCTGTGTAGCCTTAATAAAAATGACTGTGCTTCCCTGCTTCCTTGTCTTATTCTCTGATATTCCAATTATACTCCCTAAGTAATTTTTTCAGAACCTCAGCACTCTAATTGTACTACTTGGCCTTTTTGGCTAAAGTTCCCTAAACTTTATGCTTTCCCCCAGACCGTTTTCCTGACATAGAGATGCCAATTTAGATGCTTGGGGTACTTTGCCACTGCTGATCAGTGTCAAAGTAAAAGTGTTCCCTAAGTAAAATGTAATGGTGATTGGTTGGCCATGATTGGTATGTTTGCCTTACTAGTAAAGTCCCTAGTGATGTGCACTGTGTGTGCCATGGCTAGTAATGCAATGGCACGTGGAGAAGGGAACTCAGGCCTGCAGAGTTAGCATGTTGTCCTGACAAGTGCAACAGAGGGTGGTGGGCGGGTTGGTGAAGCGTGGTAAGGGAGAGAGCGCAGGGGATAGGAGGGCATGTTAATAATAATAAAAACAATTACCTGACACCGCCAACCATTTCCTGCGCTGCGTCGCTCCTGCTGGTCTCTTCCTGGATCCCAGCAGCCCCTGGGACAGATCCTAGCCAATCTCTGTGCTGCATAACATCACAGGGATCGGCCTGAGTTTAGGGAAGACATCCTGCTCAGGTGATGGAGAAACGTGTGCATGTGTGTTTTGATCTCTGCATGAGACAGCCGGAGAAAACACACATGAGCACCTAAGGAGTGCAGAAGCACTCCTACTCTACCCTCCCATGCCCCACCCCTCCCTGCATAAGCTGGCTCAGAGCCAGAAAACAAAAAATAAAATGATGCTAAAGTATCGTTTTATTTTTCGTTTGCTGGCTCTGCGTCAGGCAGGGAGGCAACGCTCCTGTGCAATTGAGGAGGATCCGCCACTGGTTTACATACATATAATGTATATACATAAACTAAACATTGACAGCGCATAACAAATGTTGACTGGGTGAGGTGTAGGCAGAAGTTCTGGTTGTGACAGGTGCCTCACTGATCCCTGTGAAGGCAGCAATGTAAAGTTGACAATTGGGCAGTGTGCAGGGTGGAAGGGGTATTGCTATACATCTGTAGTTCAAGTGACTTCATAAATTCACATCATTTTGCTATCTCTTTTTAACTTGTAAGAACCGTTTAACCTGCTGTAATGATAATGCATGGGTTCCGTTAGCTCCATCTACCGAATTGCAATTTTCTTTTTCTTTTTCTACAGTTTCTTTTTTTTCTCATCCTTTGTCATTTTCCTCTCTTACACCTCCTTTTTGCTAGAATCATCCTATTTCATTTTCTACAGAACTTGTAATATGATGAGATGGGATGGGAGGATGTGTTGAGTTCGGCTGTCAAGAGAAAGGCTTAAATCTGAGAAATGTAGTTCTTAATGTGTGAGACATAAATAACTTAAAGGGTTAGATCCACATTACCACACTGACAATGAGGCAGCATGCTTAGAAAAGAACCACATTATAAGGACTTGCCTTCCCATGCTTCACCTTGGAGGCACATTTCATATATTAGAACAGGAGAAGAATCTGGCCAAAGGCATTGGGAAGACTTGCATATGATAGAGCGAAAATTTGTATCCTACATGAGGTACATTTTAGGAGTGCAATCTAAACTCTAGTAGTATGCACTTGCATATTATTCAGTGCAATTGGTCGGACTAGATGCTAGAGGAAATGAGAACCAATTAACATGTTCTTGTGAAATTAACACAATTATTTTTTTATATATTTATATTATTAATTTCATTTCAAATTCATAATACAAAGAGAAAAAATATATATTTTTACCCCAATATAAAAGAGCCCCAAACCCCACCCACCCCCTGCTACACATTTAAACAACATCACTTCATAACAGTAGTAGAGATCATATTTCTTAATTGATAAGGGAAAAGGGGGAGAATAAAAATAACTTCAGGACCGATATACATAAATGAAGACCAAACACTCTAAAGTGCATGGTGCATAGCTTTCTCAACTCCTTGATTCTATCCAATCAATAAGCGGTCCCCACCTCCGAAGAACCATCCTTTTACCATGGACCCATTTCCTTGAAAAGATTGCTTTTTCCAAATTACATGTTGTCAGCACCCAGGTTAGCCATTGTTGAAAGACTGGTTGGTTATTTAGTTGCCATGCCGAAGCTATACATATTCAAAAAAGGAACATGGCGATAAGACCAATTCCCTACCTCTTGACAACCTTTATCACGGTGGGGTCATCGATGCTTGAACATTTAATTTTGGGTTAAAAAATTCTATCATCTGGCTTTTCATTGACGTTAACAACAAGCAGGTAGGAAAGATATGTACAATATCAGCCCACCTTAGTTGACATCTGGGGCATCGTGAGCCTTTACCTTCCCCCCATTTAATTATCCTACTGGGTGTATAGAAAGATTAAAACAGGTTTTATGATACTGTACTTGTAACTACGAAGATAATAATGTTTTTTGAGCCAGAGAGAAGGATATCCCAAAACAAAATTCAGAGATAGCCAGTTGCTCTTGCCACTTCAGGAAATGTTTATCTATATAAACCTTCATCCGTTTATTGAGGAGGGAATAAATAAATCCAATAGATGGCTTACACCCCGCTATCAAAACTTCAACCAACTCATACCTTTGAAATCCGGGTCTCCTCACTTGTGGTTGAAAAAATCCCTGACCTTAAGATTCTTTAAAAAAAATCTTTCTGGCTAATATCAAATTTATTCCTGATCTCTTGGAATGACCATATACCCATGGGAGAAAAAAAAGCCCACCTTGTTTAAGCCAATTTTAACCCAACGTAGGGTATGCAGATCCCTAAAAATTTCTGGCAAGTACGTTTTATCCCTTAATGGGGTGTAGAAATGTAATATACCCAGCCTCATTAATTTACGAAACATCGACCAAACTTTGAAAGTGTTCAGTGAAATCTTAAAAAGGACACTCTTAAAGTAGTTGAGCTCAATTTGCCTCCATAGGTTTCCCCACACCCCTTCACCTACCAATACCTCGAACGGAGAAGGGAAGGACTCAGCTCCTGTTTGCGAGGGTGGCTTGTCTTGCAGCAGGGGTTCTGAATGCTGTAGAAAAGAGGCCCAGTATTATAGCTTTAGGTTTGGTATACCCACCCGCCTCTATCTTTAGGAAGGGTAAAAAATGTTAACGCTGTCCTCGGTTTAGCGTATGCCCGAACAAATCTGGAAATCAATTCATCGAGTTTTTAAAACCAGAGGTTTCCGATCTCTGAAGGGATAGCAGGGAAAAAATAAAGGATTTTAGGAAAAAGAATCATTTTAATAACATTTCATAGGCCGGCCAAGGACAGATGTGGATTATTTAATGTAAATAAATCTTTTGGGGATTTTTCAATAAAGGGCTCATCATTTTCTCTGATAATACTAACCAAATCGGAAGCAATGATGATTCCTAAATATACGGCATTTGTGGCTATCGAGGGTCCACCAGGCAGATTTTATTATTAACCAAAATTACAGTTTTTTCTTAATTCAACCAAAAGCCTGAGATACACCCAAATTCACCCACCTCTTTCTCTATTTCAATCAGTGCTGAAGATGGATCAGGTATAACTAGGGCTATATCATCAGCATAAGCAAGCATTTTTGTCTCCCAAGCACTAAAAACCACTGGGGGGATGCTGACATTAAGGTCAAGCCTGCGTATATCTATGTAGAGGGCAAAGAGGAGTGGGGAGCATGGGCCCCCCTGCCGAGCACCCATTGAAATCTCAAATGGATCAGAGAGTTCCCCGTCACAAAAAATTAACAAGATTCAATGTGAAACTTAACAAATGAATCATAGAATTGTACTGAATACATATAAACGATGTAATGCATTTATATAGGGCTCATTGGTGATTTGACTCATTGACACGTTAAATGTACCTTGAATGTTTATTAGGCCAATGATGTAGTTGCAATAGATGTACTAATATAATTTAATAGACATTTCTATTGAACATTCTAATGATTTTATGGACATGCTAACATGGTGCATTCATTATTTTAGCCTAAGTTGTAAGTCCAAGTTCACAGTACATTTTAAATGTTCTTGTTTCTGAAATTAATGCTTAGATTCCTATGTGAGTCTTGTAGAATGTTACTTGTTTCCATGCTTTGCACTGCAAGTGGACAAATGCTCTGTTATCGAAGAGTAAGGGTTTTGTATCTATTAGATAGGTAAGGAATGAAGGAGTTACAGTTGGCCTGCCCTGGCGAAGACAAGGTGAAGGGAGGTGCGTTCACATAGGTGAAGGAGAAGAGTCTAAGGAAGAACTGTTGTAGAGGGGCATACATGGAGAAGACTGTGAAAGGAATCGTTGTAATGGAAATATAGTGGCAGAGTCTACTGTAGAGTACTTGTGAGAAAAGCATTATGGGACTTTTGCTTCATACAATTTTGAATATACGATGCATTGTAGAGAGGGACAGATGTCCATTTCCATCTTGCCTTTCCGACAGAGAGCACCTGAGTGCTAGATTGCTTCTTTCCTGCTTGTGGCTTTACACTGCTGACCCATCTGATGGTAGAACGACTTCTTAGGAAGACCCTAACCACAGACAACTTTTCTCTTTCAAACCTTTGCCTAAATGCTGAATTAGGCACGCCACTTCCAGAGTTAGAGTAGGGATAGATAGAATTAAATGCTTTTCTCCAACGAAATACCGATCCAGGGGAACCTTAACTTTTGCTTTTGAATTACATGCATAATAGTACTAGAACTTGCTGTTTTTTTCTTGCTGCAATCTTCAGGAGATTTGGATTTCCTCTGTTTTCTTTGTATTTTTATACCCTCATGCTGATATTCGTATATGTTCAACTGTTTTTGAATTTGTAATAAAATTTGACTAACTTTCATTTGGTTGTCATCCTGTTATTGTGTAGCCATAGTGAGTTACACTGTGTATTAAATTGATGAATGAAATTTTGCTCCCCTTTACACTTTCATGCAACTAAAAAGCACCATCGAAGGATCGACATCGGAGGAGTACTGAACAAATGGGCCTAGGCCCTTTCACATATATGGACTCCTCATGTGAGAAAAAACCTGTGACACTCGGTCAACCTGTGACACTCGGTCACCTCACATCTATTGAGCAATGGTAAGGTTGCTATACACTGCCAATTCCGATCTCGCTCGGAAGGGCACTGAACGCGATCCAGCCAGAAAAAGTACGGGCCGTACTTGTGTTTTCTGCCCGACTCGTACAGCTCTACGAGCGAGCAAGTACGATGCAAGCAACGTGAAATTCACCGACCGAGTCAATTCCGAGTCAATTCCGAGTCCGAACCGCTCCGTACGTCTCATCTGTAAGTAAACCGTGGCGTGCAATGGATGTGATTTACGACCGAGCCAGTACGATGCACGCATCGGACAGCCGTTGTGAGCCAGAGTGTCTGGCTCGCAAAACATCCGGGACGTTGCCTTTGGGGATCCGCGTCAGACGCCCTGTCACCCGCCGCCTTACAACTAGAGCACAGGGGAGACCCAAGGGTCTACCCAACACAGGCATGAACGGTATGGATGGCACTGTAGGGTGCGCCCATGTGCGAGACATACTGAATCAGTCAATGGGAGCCCATGTACGCGTCGTACGACCGACTCCCATTGACTTCTATTGGAGTCCGACCGAACCGAATCTGGAAGCAAGTGGCCGCATCGTACTCGCTCGGACTGCAGGGCTCCAGCTCGGTCAGAAAACACTCCGGATCAGACTCGGTCGGAGAGCTTTCCGACCCAGATCGGAATCGGCCCCATAATTGTTTGGAATGGCCTTGCCTTGAACACCATTGGGGCTAATCGTATTGTACATTGTGAGAACTGCTTTGTGGGGTCCCAGGTTAATGAGGGGTTACTGCGATCTCGGTATGGCAATGGGGGCCTTTTATCTCCATTGTTCTGGGGCCACCTTTTTAATGGACCCGCATTTGAATACCAATGTCCTTTTTAACACATGATCCTCAATATAGGGAGATACAGTGATCAAAGGATTATTCCAGGAGGTGTTGTGGGTTAGATAATCAGTAGTCAGCATAACATACAATTAAAAAATCAATATCCAGACAATGTTTTCTTAGAAAAGAAAATGTACTTTATCCTGACCAAGTCTAAATACTACACAAAAATATACAAGTGTCCATCAAGAACCAATAGGCAATGTGAAACAGAAGTCTCAGACTATGTCTACTGTGTTTGTCACTTCATTTTTATTATAATCACCCCTCTGCCTGAAGCCTTTGACAACGTCCTGCCTACAATGTAGTTACAGCTTGAGCTCATGGTCCCATATCTGTTTAGAAAAGGCTCAATCCATAAAAAGGTGAGGGATAATGTAGCTCATTGTTCCACTTTACCTAATGTGCCTGCTTGAAACAGAACAGGTGAGAGAGAGGGAGAAGTGGTTAAAGTTACACAGGTAGCTATGTCTGAAGCAATGAGGCTTTCTGAAAGTGCAGCACTGTTTGAGGAAGATTCAGCACCACACAAACACCTCTGCTATCCTGTCAGGCTCTCTACTGCTAGTGACGGCTCTCCGCTGCATGATGCATTCTCAAAACGGGATCTCGCAATGTTCTGCAACCAGGATTTAACGTACTTTGTTCAGCTTGCCTAACTTGGTCTTTGTACCGAGCCCGCACTGGATACGCCTCAACTTGTGGCTTTGCCCAGTTCCGCTTTGTGCTTCTAGGCACTATTTGTATCTAAAACTTTCTCATCTCTGGTCCTAGTAATTGGAGTTTTTTGTTTTGGTTTCAAATAATCTACAAAAAATTTCTTAGTTTTTAGGTCTCGGACCGTAGGCTGCGCTTGCGCAGTCTCGCTCCGAGATTTAATGTTTCTTAGTATGGGGGCTTTAACCCGCCCCTCTTCTCCATTGGCTGGCTTCCTAAACGGAGGCCAGCCATTGGAGGAGAGGGGCATCACTCCGTTTAAGCTCCGTCTTTTTCCGATTCGGGGGCGTCTTTTTTCGCTTCTTTCTTGTTTTCTTTCTCTCCTCTTCCCATTGGCTGGAATTTTACCTTCCAGCCAATGGGAAGAGGAGAGAAAGAAAACCACGCCCCGAATCAGAAAATGACGCTGCTTTCTACGAGGCATTTCTGCCTCGCCTCGGAGAAAGATGGTGGTGCTTCAGCCCCTTCCCGTGCCCGCCCCGTTTCAGCCGACCCCGTCATCAGAGGCTTGTTTATGCAGGTAACTGGAAATAAATTGTTATTTTCGGAACCACTGTCCATTGTTAAAATACTATGGGAGTTGGACCGCTATTACTTTATTCCAAAAGTTAGTAGTAAATATTGTTTGTATGTACAAATAGCTGCATAGGACAGGATCATTCAGACTTTATTTTGAGGTTTAAAATAAGGACAATTTAATTTTTCCTTATCATAGTTAATGATGTGGTCAAAGTAAATGACTATTTTTCTTGGGGCTAAGTTGTGCTGTCTGAATCTGCATCAAACAAGAAATCGATAGACCTTTTAAAAAGAAGCCTGCTGGATAGCTTTAGAAAACGAAAGTAAAAACAGCGTATATTAGGACTTATGGGTGTACGCATTCTGTACGAATTATTTATGCATAGAAACTAACTTTCGAATTCCAGCTTCTGTGATATCGTCTTTGTGGGCATGTTACTCGTGATTAACCTCACGGCAGAGAAAGCCTTCCTAAGATGGCCGTTAGGTTGCAGTCTCTCCCTAACCGAGCCTGGCGTCTAGCCTGGTGACGGCGTCAGAAAGAGACTCCAAGCAGCGCCGTTCATGGTGCAAGATGGCGGCCTCCAGAGGAGAGTTTCGTGCAGCGTGATCAAGTTATTCGGCAATTAGCATTGGTGTGCTGACCAGCAGGGATTGGTAGAGCTGATCCTGTGCCTTGCCTGATATCCCAATGCCTTCGAGAACTTGAATGGTAGGTAATTCTTAGCTGAAAGAAGCGTTGAGAACCACTGTGGCACAACTGCCCACATTCGCACGCTTAGATTGTGGGATTTAGATTATTGAATCACAACTGTCTGGTTAATATTAAAGCGAAACAGTGGTGACGCGCTTGACCATACTCCTTTTGCTTCCTACTTAGAACACCATGATACTTCTGTGTAACCTGGGCCTGGAGGCAGCGTTATGAGTCCCTGGATTTATTTTTAAAAGCAATGCTAATGTTTATTGTATTAAAGACTCCACCCCCCTACTTTATTTGCCTGGGACTATTGATGTAATGTCTTCAGTGACCCTGTGACCTAGACATTGGTAACTCCTCAGTTACTTCGAGTCTCTTGTAGATGCCCAGCAATTTGACGCTGTCCCCCATACTCGCAACTTCTATTTCCACGATAGTCACTTTGTATGTACCGTATACACGTTACCCAAAAGAGGGGGAGGGGGAGGGGGGGTCCTCTGAAGAGGGAGTGGCCAAAGAAACCTACCTAGGAATTCTTTCCAAGTGGCATGGCAAATGTAAGTTAGGGCGTGACGTAAACATGTGAACTGAAGACTTTTGCTAGACCTATTGACTTTGCCAGTGCCTGTTGGCTGTATCAGATAAATCAGTAACAGGCAGCAATGTTTTTTGTGAATAATTATGAGTGGACATATGAGACTGAATTATTAATTTCTGACCGTTGCCCCCAGAATAAATATTTGACCCCTGGATGTTGTGGTTGTCACAAATGGCAATCTTGCCTATTTGGATATTGTATCTCCAAATATAGAATGTGGCATCAAGTTATGCTTGACAGTAAAATACTGCTGCTTTTTAATTGGTTAAAGGGTGTCATTTATTTGTATACTTTCTGATCCAGAATATTCTTTAAGGCGTTTTGCCATTTCATTTCTAAAGTGTGGGACAGGCTTATGTTGATTGGGTTGCGATGCCTATGATAAGAATACAATAATCCATCAGCATAGTTTAGGTAACTAGACCAGCCATAAAGACAGTCTGGCAGACTCTCTTAAGTCGTTGTTGCCTTTACAAGGGTTCGTACTACTGTGTTGGTGGTATGCTCTCTGTCTGGGTCTGGTATTACATATGTTGGAGGGTTCACTTAAGACCAGGACAAATAAATAAAAGGGTTCAACTAGGCTCTGTATACCGTTTGATCAAGTGTTGTGATTAAAATATCCTGTCTCTTGTACCTAGAGTAATCAGCATTTGCATATCTACATCCAAATTTAGAGCCTACTGACCTTCTTGACCCTAGTGGTGCAAATAAGTATAGTTTAGTTGATTTTAGGTGGTAATAAACGGTCCTCTCGTTAATCTATGGTTAACATCTCATTTAAGAGGGTATAACATTTTCGATCTTTTGAAGGAACTCAGTATAGATATTGAGGAACAATTGTTATGTTTTATTTGTAGATGTATATAAGTTTTGCTCATCAAATTTCTAAATGGTGACCCTGAAGGGGGCAGCCTGTCATCTGAAGACAGTACAGTGCATCAAAGTTCTTGGCAGATGCCCGATTCAATGTCCGACGACACTCTACAGGTAAAACATGTCAAACATGGAACCATTATACACATTGCTGTTGGGTAAAATGGCAGAATTGGTCACTTGTCCGCAAAGTTTTAAAATTTTACAAAGTTGCATTGTCAGGGGTCTTGTATTTTAACAATATGATCTTTTCAGCTGTTTTAAACTTTTGCAAGTGGGTGTGTGTGTGTGTGTGGCTATGTGTGTGTGTGGCTCTGTGTGTGTGGGGGGGCTCTGTGTGTGTGTGGGGGGGCTCTGTGTGTGTGTGTGTCTGGCTCTGTGTGTGTGTGTGTGTGTGTCTGGCTCTGTGTGTGTGTGTTTGGCTCTGTGTGTGTGTGTGGCTCTGTGTGTGTGTGTGTGGCTCTGTGTGTGTGTGTGGCTGTGTGTGTGTGTGTGGCTCTGTGTGTGTGTGTGTGTGTGGCTGTTTGTGTGTGTGTGGCTCTGTGTGTGTGTGTGTGTGTGTGGCTCTGTCTGTGTGAGGGTGGCTCTGTGTGTGTGAGGGTGGGTCTGTGTAGGTGGCTCTGTGTGTGTGGGTGGCTCTATGTGAATGACTCTGTGTGGGTGGCTCTGTGTGGGTGGCTTTGTGTGTGTGGCTCTCTGTGGGTGTAAATGCAATAGGTCATGCATTTGCGAGCGATTAAGCTATTGGCATTGTAAATGACAATGCCATTTATTTATGTTTTAAAAACCAAAACGTAAATAAAAATAATGTCATGAGCAATGCCAATAGTTCTAACTTTAACAATGCCGAGACCATTGCATTGTAAATGCTTGTTCTAAATTACTGTGGGATTTTCCTTGTGTTGTGTTTTCACTTTATTATGGTTTGAAGTGCTCCATAAGTATTTTACACGCTGCCTTTAAGTTAAGTCTAACTGCTTTTGAGTAGGCCCAGGTGGAGAAATTCACTCCGCTCATGAAATTTCCGGAATTCAGGAACACCGCAATCCGCGTGCAGTGCAGCATTCCTGAAAATTATGCCTTCCGCCACATAGGGGAGGTTTTTTCTGTTGGCTTGGTTTAGCGTGCGCTGGTGAGTGCAACAAAACTTACACTTGCCAGCGAGGACGTGTGAAACTTGGTGGTTGCTAGTGCTTTTTTCATGACATTGGCATGCACGAGCCATCGCAGCTGCACCTAGACCTGATTCTCTACTCGAGAAACTGCTAAATCTACTCGAAAAGGCATTTCTAATTACTATTTTACTCAAGCGGACCATTCAAGTTGTGTTTTTAGTGTGAGAAGCCTCTGTAATGAAGTAAATTACCTGGAAACTGGGTAACCTCAGGAAGTAGGTTTATTGAACACAGCTGTTGCAGGACTCAAGAAACTGATTCCATAGAGTATTTGGGACATGTAATTTCTAAACAAGGTGTTGAACCTAGACCAGGTTTGATTGATGCCATTGGTAAAGCCCCAACACCTAAAACAAAAGAAAATGTGGCCTCATTTTTAGGTCTTTGTGAGTTTTACTCAAAATTCATCAACATTTTTTCTACAAAAACAGCGACTCTTAGGGAATTGTTAAAAAAGAACAAAATATTCGTGTGGGATGAAAAGTGCCAAAAAGAGTTTGATAGTTTAAAAAATGAGATTGTAGCTGCTGGTGTTCTTGCCCCCTTTGAACCATCTGAAGAATGTATAATCACTGTGGATGCAAGTAATGAGGGTCTTGGTGCCACTATTACACACTTGAAAGAAGAGAAAGAAGCAACTATTGGTTTTGCTTCTAGATCATTGAATCCCAATGAGAAAAAATTTTCAGTAATTGAAAAGGAACTATTAAGTTGTTGCTGGGCTGTGGAAAGATTCAAGTGTTTTATTTGGGGGAGGAAGTTTATACTAAAAACTGACCATAAACCGTTGGTCAGTATATTAAGTGGAATTGCTATAAAAGATCACACCCCAAGAATAGCTCGGTTGAGTTCGAAGTTGCTACAGTACAACTTCACCATTGAATACATAACTGGTGGTAGGAACATAAGGGCCGATTACTTATCACGCTCTCCAATTAATCACACTGAAAATCAAGAATAGTATGATGATTATGACGAAGACTGTTTGATTGCGAGTATTGACATTTGCCATGCTACCACTTTCAGAGAGAAGGAGTGGTTTTCTGAATCTTTAAAAGACAGTGCATTGGAAAGTGTGAGGGAATATGTTATGTCAGGTTGGCCTAAAGAGAGGACACTTCCCCAAAACTTACAACCTTATTTCAAGGTGGCAGATGAATTGTCCATTGAAGATAAGGGAATATTAGTGCGTGGAGACAAATTTATCCCTCCTGTTTCTTTAAGAGATAGGATCCTTGTGTACGGGCATGAGGGCCATTTAGGTCAGACCATAACCAAGAGGAAAATAAGAGACAATTACTAGTGGCCTAAAATGGACTCTGAAATCATCGCCTGTGTCAGAAATTGCGTTGTTTGTGCAACAAGTGATAAAAGCTTAAAAACAGCGGCAACTCCATTGCAACCTGTCGATCTACCAAGTACTGTTTGGTCAAAATTGGCTATAGATTTCATAGGTCCTTTTGGTACTCTGCCTAGGAAAATGAAATTTGCAATTGTAGTGGTGGATTACTATAGCAAATGGTGGGAAGTGAAGTTTGTGGAGGAACCCAATACGCTTAGCGTAGTTACATTCTTGAAAAATCTATTTATTAGGGAAGGTTTTCCTAGAGAAATCGTTTCGGACAATGGAGTCCAATTTATATCTAAAGAAATGCAGAGCTTTTTGGTTATCACCCATAGGCCAATGGCTTGGTGGAGAAAATGAATCGCACATTGGTGGAATGCATTCAATGGGGAATACAAAATAAATTTGATATTGCGAGAGCTGTTGAAGAAATGTTGTGGTCCTACAGGTGTACTCCAAATGCTGTCTCTGGGGTTTCTCCATTTGAACTTTTAAGAGGACGTCCTCCTGCTTCAAGACTTTGTCCTGCTTGGTTGAGCGAATTTCAAAAGAAAAGTGAAAGAATGTTAAAAATTGATAGTGTTATAAGACCTAAAGTAGAACAATACCAAAAGAAAATGAAAAAATGTTATGATGCTACACATAGGTTGAAACCTGAAGAGGACAAATTCGAGGTGGGTGACTGGGTACGCATTAAGGATCCTAATCAGGTTTTGAAAGATCTGTCTAAGTTCAAACCTCCAGTTAGGGTTGAGGTTGTGACAAAAAATGCGGTAAGAACCAGTCGAAATGAATGGTGGAACAAGGGGAGAGTAGCCAAAGTGAATTGTTCTTGTTTCGTTTTGTTTTTAGAGCCCAGAGTTTCATAAGTGTTCACTGCTCAATAATTAATTTGCTTTCAGTTTGAGACAGGAAGTGGCTGTTTAGATAATATTTAGTCATTAAAATGAAACATATCTTATAGTCAGACAGGTTACACCTATGAGTTCGTTTAACTATCTGTTAGCTTTCATTTCTTCACTCTGTGGCAGTTCCAAAACAAAGAGTGACTTAATAAAAACTGCACTTTTTTGGGGGGTTTTAAATAAACAATCCTTGTAGAATGATGTCAAGAGAAAAGGTATACAAGCCTGAGCCTTTTGATGAAACCGAATCTTCTTTCCAAATTAAAATTTTGGTTTTTCTTTTCATATAGTTGCTAGAAGAAGCTTCAATGCTTGAGTTTGTTGCTGTGTTCAAAACGTCGCCAATTGTAATGAAGTAAATCACCAGGAAACTGGGTACCCTCAGGAAGTAGGTTTATTGATCACAGCTGTTGCAGGACCCAAGAAACTGTGAAACATAGAATGTCCAAACTAGTGACACATACACATTCCAGATCCAGATGACATGGAAGGTTATGTCATCACCCAGCTGTCATCAACCCAGATCACCACAGCCTCTTTTTAATTTTTCTTTTTTTTCAACAAGAAAGAAGTGCTGCCCGAGGCACTAACTTCCTGTTCCTGTCTAGCAGGCTCCTCAGTGCTTTGTCCATCTTCGTGTCACTTTTCATTTGGATTTGGAGCTGGAAGGATCATTCTCTCTTTGTCTGTTGCATATATACCATTGAAATTAAGGACTTTGCTTTTGAGATTTCAAAAGAGTTCAAAAACATTTGCATATGTGTGTGGTTTGTTTGATAGAAGGCATACAGCAGTATTTATTTGTACTTTTATTTTATTTTTCAAATTTATTGTAGTACGTGGCCTGCAGTTTTAGTAGGGGCCTAGTTATATTTTTGCATTTCATTTTTCCTCTTTTGTCAAGGAACAATGTTGCACATTTCAGTATGTTTTCTCCATGTTCTTTACATTTGCAATATTCACATATTTTACTATGTGGCTTAGTCTGCCAACTGGCCATCCAGTCAGTAGGCTCAGGCCAGGACTAAGCATATGTGCATGCAACAACTTTTTCTATGGTATACCATTATTTAGGACTAGGCATTGGATTAAATAAAAAATGTGATGGGTCTCAGAAAATTATTTTCATTCTCAACCCTTGGGAGCTTGACTGCGAGCAGGCAGGCTTAACTTCAGAGACAGGTATGTAAAGGATTTTAAAACACCAATTCAGTAAATAAGTAAGGCACGGCACACAATAAAACCCCAACACCAACTTATAAATATAGGAAATATTTTTATCGTTAAAATGACACCAAAACGAAAACAATCCAATGTAGGGAATCGAAGATATGAACTTTTAAAGATTTAGCACTATATAATACATAGAAATTCCCAGCGCCTATTGGGACATCTGGTCACCCTAGACGAGGACAAAGTCAAAGTTTCAGGCCAACCGTGATGGAGTCCTGTGCGGCTACCACTTCTCCTTGCTGAAAGCTTTTACCTTCTGATTTAGAAAGGTTTCTGAAGTTTTTCTTCCCGGGGTCCCTCAAAGCTCTCAGCCAGTCCAGATTTGGTGAGGGTTTGAGAACTTGCCTTGCAACAAGCTATGTCAAACCTATGGAAGTCAGAGCTGCGGAACTTTCCATCGGGACAAACCAGAGATCCAGGCCAGCTCACGGTTGAAGGTGGGTGGTTGGTCCCGGTCATTTCTTCTACGTTCGGACTTAGAAACGTTTCAGAGCTTTTTCTCCTGGGGTCCCTCAATGCTCTTCACAAGGCTGGATTTGGTGAGGGTTTGCCGACTTGGATCTCAACCAGATCCCAGTCAGACTCTGGAAGTCGGAGCTCTGGAGCTTTTTAACGGACTGAACATAGAGGGCAGGCCGACTCATGGTTGAGGGTCGCCGGCTTGGCTGGTCCGGTCGAGGCGGTCTACTTATGGAGCTTTTTTTCCAAAGTTGCTCCAATCTTCTCCAAAATTTTGGAACTTCTTCCTGAAGTTCCTTTGAGGTTTCCAAAGTCTCTAAAACTTACTCAAATGGTCTGGAAACTCCAAGATGGTCCTAGAATGTTTAGGACTTCAATTCCAACAATCAACTTGGACCAAACCCTTACAAATCCACTGGTAGCGCTCCAGGCTGGGGATTCTTAGTGGTAATGGTCCAGGTGAGCTCTGTTAACCAGTAGCTTGCAGGGAATCCACTCTTTAGTTTTCTTGAAGCAAGTTAGGTCCATGGGGCTGTAGTTCCAGATTGTGTAGCAGGCGCAGCCAGTCAGAGTGCTGGGCCTTATTGGTGCAAATCAAACTTCTCAGCATGGACCCTTCTTCTTCCTCTTGTTTCAAGCAGCAGATCTGAGAGGCACTGCTCCTCTCAGATACTTATTTTGTGTTCTCTGGGGTCACACAAGAGAGCACTCCTGTCCAATGAGGTGCTGGGCCCAGAACATGACCATTTCCTCCAAAGTATGGCACAATGGTCTTCCAGAAAGCACCATGTCTCCAAAATCCAATATGGCTGAAGTCTCAGCAGAGAGGCAAAAGCTGGCTAAAACAACCTCATCTCCATATTCTCCCTCCCCTCCTACCTGCACATTCCTACCCTAAGCCTTTCGTCTGGCTGGTTTCAGAGGGTAAGTGTGTAAAGGAAACTGACTTCTTCTGACTGTCCCTTCCTTCATTTGAAGATTATTGTTTATGACCCCTCCAGCTTGCTCTGGCATTCCTCTGCAGCAGAACACTCTTCCCCACAATGGCTCTTCACCCCATGTCCCACTTAACACTTCATCAAGGGGAACAGCGTTTACAACGCAACTTTTACAACGCAGTACCTTTACCACGCAACTTTTACAATGCAAGTCGTTACAACAACTTGCGCTGGGGTGCGCTCTAGGATAGGGAATAGTTAATTTACTTTCCAAAACCTTCCCTACTATCCACGGGGACTGGAGTTGGAATAGTAAATTAAACTATTCACTATCCAGCACCCCCCAACGCAAGTCTTTGTAACGACTTGCATTGTGAAAGTTGCGAGGTAAAGGCATGCGAGGAAAGTTAAATGTGCAATTTCACCATCCCCAGGGCATATTAAATCTCTTTTGTAAGGGCCCTCCTTATAAGTACCTGACCGCCCCCACCAGGGACACCTAGGGGAGAATCTTGGAGTACCTAATATGCCAAAACATAGGAGTAATACTTTTTAAGTAGTAAACTACGATGTTTAGTTAACACCAAAGTCGAGTTTTGGCACAATGTACAATTTAAAAGCAGTCCAGCAACCAGGGCTGCTTTTAACCTGGCCTCAGGCTTCAGCAATCCACACATGCAAGTGCAGAAAGAGCTGCTGGCCTAAACTGTCATGCACTATTATATACTAGGTGCTTAAGGGTAGGTTTAATCCCCCTGTGTTATTATATACTAGGGCCTTATAGCGGAGGTCATGCCAATTATAGGGTTACTCAAACCCATAGTGTACCATAGTGTATCTAAGTGTTTTCGTTGTATTCTAAGTCTGTTTTCAGCATAGCAGTGACCCTGGCTCTGGGCCTGGTTAGGCAGAGCCCAGGAATAGTCAGAGTCAGTTACCCCCAGTGTCAGTCAGCAAACAATATGGGGGTGCCCGGGGCACAGGATTACTTTGAAACACTCAGTTAATATTTGTTTTTGGCATTGTTGAATTAATGGTAGAATTATTGGCAATATTTTCTTTGGTTTTACCAATGCCTCCTTTGACTGGCCAGCATGTGTGTGTGTTTGTCATAAGCCACAACTTGTCTTTGTTCTCCATGCCATGTGGCTAGGGGACAGTTTGTGTAGCCAGTGTCCATACGCCTGCATGTGTTCTTTGTTTTCCATGGCTCCTTGTTTGTTGTTGCTTGACCATGTGGCCGGCGACTATTTCGTGTAGCCAGCCAGTGCACTTTTGCCATAAGTATGTGTTCTTAGATGCGGACATGCCTCCTTGCTTGCTGTTGTATGACCATGTGGTCGGTGGCCATTTTGTGTAGCCATTTTGTGTTTTTGCCATAGGCTTACATGTATGTGTTCTTTGTTGCAGCCATGCCTCCTTGCTTGTTGTTATTGTTTGATCATGTGGTCAGTGGCCGTTTTGTTAATCCAGCCAGTGTGCTTTTGCCATAGGCCTGCATATGTTCTTTGTTGTGGCCATGCCTCCTTGCTTTCTTTTGTTGGCCATTTTGTGCAGCCACCTTTTTTTCCAGTTTTCAAAAAACAGATTGATAGGAGAGGGTTATGCCTTTTTGCATTTGTTAAATGTTTTACTTTACTATGATATCAGTTTAATATTATGCTTGATGATCATTGTAGTATTTGTATATTAACAGTGTTTTATATTATATGCATTTTTTGCGTTGTTTGCCTTTCCCCCCATTATTTTTGTTAATTATTATTTTTTCTTTTACTTTTCTTTTATTTTTTTTCCTTTTGTTGTTTTTTTTTAAGCCATTTCTATTTTGTTTACATTTTCCCTCTATCCATCCACCTCCAGCCTATCATAAGCGCACAGCCACATAGCAGCATTTGTTTTTTAAGCATTATTATTAAATTTTCCCCTGAACCCCCGCCTGCATAGGTGCACAACACACACCAGCGTTCATTTTTTAAGTATTATTGAATTTCCTCTGGACCCCCTTGCCTATCTGAAGCGTACACCAGCATTAATTTTTTAAGCATTATTCAATTTTCCTGTGCACCTCCCTCACTGCCACAAGTGTCTCCCTTAGATGCACACAAAGCAAACAGTTACATATGTATGCTGTTACCTGATTGGAAATGAAATATCATGTTCTGGTGGTATAGGTTGACTTTTACCTGCAGTGTTGTTGTTAAGTATTTAGGATAATGATGATAACTTAAGTAACCACACTAAATTATATTGTCTGTACTAATTCAAACTGCAACAATGCCGTCTTTCACTAAATGCTTTTCTTTCTTGTTTGCATTCAGGAGCACAAGAGACATCACCCACAGTACAGTCATGTTATTTCTCCAATCTTCTGTTCCGCTTTTGAAGCTAAGTGCCACTGTCAACTGACAGCTTCAAGATAGCCCCAGAGAAGGGTGCTGCCAATAAAGTGGCCAGTGGGGAGTAAAAGAAGAAGCAGATTTCCACCACTGGCGTGTCTGCCCAAACCTTTTTCGGGGTTCATGTGCCTGCCGCACTAGCCTCCGGGGAGCAAGCTGGAAGCAGCGCTCCCGCATCAGCGGCACCACCCCAGCCTACCCCTAAGGCAATGTCTCTCAGCGAGGCAGCTACTGCAATCAACACTGATTTGGATTTGTCTCTTTCTCAAAGTAGTTCAAAATAGGTCTTCCTGAAGTAGGACCAGAAAAGGAGGTTGACGTTCCTGCTGAGCAAGAACCTCCTCTTTTACAACCATTGGCTTCCATATCTACAGCAAGAAAAAGGAATGGCACTCCACCATCTTCTCCAAGCTTCCTCTCATGATCTGGATCAAGGAATGCGCCCCTGATGAGTCAGAGACATGCCAAGAGGGGCTCAGGGAAAGGAAAGTTCCTGAAAGCCTTATAAATATGGAAGGGGGTGAGGATGATGAGCCAGTCTTTGTGGAAGCTGGCACAGAGGAGACTGGCATTACCTCTCCTATTTAATCTGCTCCGAGGGATGTGGCACTAGCGCCAACTTCCATATTTGTAAGGCTCACAGTGAGACTTGCACCCACCACTAGCTCAGTAGAAGTACACACTGCAGAAAGCCAATTGTTGACCCACCCACCAACCTCCAGTTCTTGAGGCATTGACAGTGCCACCAGTGACCCACAAAAACACGCTTATGTTTGCCTTAATCTAAAATGACTTTCTGCAAATTGCCCATAACCCAATTTAAAGATAAAAACCTCACCTTCATTGGAAAGTGATACCCCTGCAACTTAACACTACCTACTCTAGCTTCTATATAAACGCCACCAAACATTTGCATGAACTCACATGCCCCTCCTTAACCCACTAATGATCACATCTAACTTCAGTTACTTTAATCTACCGCAAAGAATCTGAAGTGCATGCATCAAATGCACTGGTGATTTGTTGCAAATAAGACACACTGAGCAGCAAAATATGGTGACTTAGCCACCTTATCACATCATTTACATACTCAAAGCGGAAAGGCTAAAACTAGGTATATACTAAATTATCCCTGCTTCCAATAAAGACAAAGCTATTTTTTCAAGCATATTTTTTTGTGCAAAATGTTAATTTGAGGATATGCCTTCCAGCAAAATAAGGCAGAAAAGTTAGGGGGCCTTATTTATGAAGGCTTTGCGCCGCCGGTGCGTCACTTTTTCCTATTTTAAAAGTGACGCACCGGTGGCGCAAGGCCTTCATAAATAAGGCCCAGGATGTTTAATGTATTTTGCTGAAAAAGAAAACAATGCAAAAAGTCAATGTGTTTTTATTCTCTCCTGAAAAGCCTTCTTTCTACCTCGGTTGTTGGGAAAAAAAGCCTATCAAATTGTAGAACATTTGCACAGTTTTTCCAGAATTTCAGCAATGTGCAATAGAAAAGTCACATATTTTCACGTCGTCCCTAATTCAAAACCATCTTTCCTGGTTTCTATGCCAGCAACGCAGGGCCTGATTCACAACATATTTCCAGGATTTAGGCCAGACATACATGTGGAAAAGGTTCAACCTCTACACATAAATTCCTGTGAATGGATTCCCAAGGGTGGATTGAAATGTACTTTTCCACAGTTGTAACAAATAGGTAAGGTGTACTGGGGGCTGCCAAGGGCAAGTCAGGGGAGTTGCTCAATGCAAAAACGTAACTTTGCAGCTGCTGCCATATTTTCACTGTGCTCCTACTACACTTCCAGGAACTTCTAATGTTACCCCAAGATGAGATGAGCGTAAGTGGTGCTGGGACTGTAGGAAATGTAGGTTATAGGGAGCATGAAGGAAGGAACCACTTCAAACCAGAAAAACAAAAAGGAAAGAAAAAAATAGATGTACAGTTTTACATTGACAATAACACTCACATGCAGATCTTCCGCATTATCATTTCACACAAAGAGCAACAATCAAAATGGTACCTATAGCGTATCAAGTGGTGATCGTAACATGGTGATCTTAGACATGGCCGGCTTTAGAATTTTTGGGGTCCAGGCAGAGGAGAGATGACACCCCTGTATTCAATTCAATTCAAAGATAGCTTTATTCGGTATTTGTTAAAAGACCATAAAAGCACATAGATTTTTTAAAAAGAAAACATTTCATCCACAAATACAATGGTACGATTTGATACATTGTTATACATAAAAACATTAAAAGAAGGGGGCGTTAAAAAACCATTTTAAAAAACGCTGGAGAAGTCCAAGATAGTTAATAAATACTGTTAAATCGAATAGTATGCAGTACAGTCATACAATCATTATGCCATCGAGCCTCTACATCTTACTTAACAGCTGCGACCATAGTAGATTCATCTTGTAACATGTATAGTCTGATCAGAGCTGGTTTGGATTGTCTCAATCCCCACATCTTTAGGAGGGGCAACAGGTACCTCTTTCTGCCCCACTCATAGTATTTGCAAAAAAAGATGCAGTGGATATTTGACTGCGTAGATAAATCATCACATGGACAATTTTTTAGCATGGCAGACCAGTCATTCAGGGCAGGAAATGATATCAGCCTTTAAAAACAATCGGTCCTCATCCTTGTTAGTAGCATTCTGGGGTAGCTGGAAAGTACCGGGGCCAGGTATGGGTGTAAACCTGGACCATGTAGAATGCGACGATGAGAAACGATCGTGGACTTATTTACATCCAGGTACCACCGCCTATCTTCTAACAGCTCAAGGCAAGTTTCTTTTAAAACTTTTTTCGACATTAATGCACATGAGCTGGGGGTTACATAAAGTTCTGGATGGCCAACAGAATTCAGAAATGTTTTAACATAGTATAGCCAGGTGAATTTCCTAGCCGCTGATTGGTTCATGCAGTCTTGGATCACTTCCCTGCTAAAAGCTGTGTCCTTAGAGGACCATATCTTGTGCCACAACATGACTGGTCTTATCTTAATTAAATCTGTAATATGAACCCGATCTAGTTCTTTATGGCATATGGTTGTAGAGATTGATCTTGGAACGGCTAACAGATACCTGAAAAAGGCATTTTCTGCTATTTGAATTTGTGTGCAATCGGCCATCCCCCAGATACCAGCCCCATAGGTCGCAGTAGAGACACATTTAGCTGCGTAAATCTTAAGCAGAGTGTCTATGGGTTTACCACCCAATCTCTTGGCAAATTGTTTTACTGCGCCAATGGTGCGGGAGAAGGCCAGGTTGCGTGTAGCGATAGCTGTAGTCCAGGTTCCTCTATTATTAAAAGTGATGCCTAAATATGAAAAAGTTTTGGTCAAGCCTATCTTTGTCTGATTAACAAAAGTTTTGCAGTCTATTTTGGAATCATTTTTTAACGTGCAACACATGGTAAAAGTTTTTCCCACGTTTATCTTGAGACCTCTAGAGCCCATACAAGTTGGAATTACCCGTTAATGCCTTTTGATGGCCCACCTGAGTTCGTGACATTATTACGGCATCGTCGGCGTAGAGTAATATAGGTACCGACGAGCCGTTTATTTTGGGATAGTCAACTTCCAGATTAATCAAAAAGTCTGCCACTTTGTTAATATAAAAAATTAAAAAGAAAAGGTGCAAGGATACAGCCCTGTCGAACGCCCTTTTCTATAGGGAACTTCTTGGTGCGTTCTCCATTTTTTCCATAACGGACCGTTGCTCCTGCACCTCTATAGAATTCTTTTATAAAATTCAACACGGATGGGTCTATCCCCAAATTGGTCAAGGTAATCCATAAGACTTTGTGGTTCAAGCAGTCAAAAGCCGAGCTTAAATCGACAAACGTCATGTATAAATTCCCCTTTTTGGCCACCATATATTTGCTAGTTATTAGTGCCAGATTAAGTCCCTGCTCAACTGTGCCCAGCCCCCTCTTAAATCCATATTGGAATTTAGATAGGACCCCCTCAGTTTTGGCCCAGAATTGTAGTTTGGTAAGTAGGACTCTCCCTGCTACTTTCATTAGAGAGTCATGCAGGGAGATTGGCCTGTAGCATTTAGGGTACTGTCTATCTCCTTTTTTATAGATAGGAATTACAATGGCTTCCTGCCAAGTGGCTGGAAAGCCTGTTTGACTATAGGCATTCAAAACATTTGTAAGGAGCGGGGCCCATAGATCCATGTTTTCTTTAAATAAATCGATAGGGATACCATCTGGCCCTGGGGCTTTAGAATTGGCACTCTCTCGGATGGCCTGCTCAACCTCTAGTGGAGAGAAAACTATATTCAATGGAAAAGTGTCTGTAATGTGTGGTACTTCAGGCTGCGGGGCAGTGGCAATATGTGATAATGTCGCGCAGGAGTTTGACATCGGTAATTCATCATTTTTGTACAATGTCGTAAAATAACTGACCTACACGTCCTCAGCTATGGCTACCTCCAGAGAGTCAGTCTTTCTCTTCACGAAGAACGGGGCTTTAACTTCTCTCCAGAATGAAATATTATCCCGAAGAGCGCTAGCCTTGATTAACGCCTCCCAGGCGAGATGTTTAAGTTCGTTTTTCCTATTTTGGAGTGCCTGTTTATAGTCCTGCCTGGCTGTTCTAACTAACTTAATATCTTTCGGGAGGGTCTTTACAGCCTGTAAGAGAGCTTTATGGGCTCTGGTGCAGGCAGAATTGAACCAGCCGTTTGATCTAACCATTTCAACGTCTTTTCGTTTCCTAGTCAATTTATCATTTATAGTAGTAACTATCTTGTCGTAGGCCACTCTGATCCTATGGGTATTGGGATGTTGTTCCAGACACGTCATGAAATGCTCACGGTCTTTCATGATTACCTCCTTTAAAAAGTTATTCGGGTCAACCTTGGCCCACTTAATGGCATAGCCATTTCTTCTGGACAGGGAAATTGAATGACGATATAATTTTTCAGACAGGCTTGATGCGTGGCTGTCATAGATGCCCGCATCAAGACTGATGCTAGTTGGGAAGTGGTCACTCATTACTAGGTCTTCTGTTTTGAAACCCTGTACAGAACCCTGTTTGTTTTTAGACAACAACATAAAATCTATAATGGTGCCTGCCCCTCGACCATGGAAGGTCGGTTGGAAATCGACCGCGGGCTCACAGAGTTCATTGGCATAGCCTAGGTCCCAGTCATGCAATAATGGGTTTAGCATGTTACCAAAAATGGTATGTTCAAAATGCGTGCTAGGTTCCCCTTTTAGATTTGTTATGCCACAAATGTCAGAGCCACTATGAGGACATAAATGACAGTTGAAGTCTCCTACTATAAGGATACAGTCAACTTCGCCCATTCCTCTCTTTAAAATATGAGTTAAATCCTCTATGAGTGCTTTGGCTTCTTCTTTCAAGATGTTATTATATAGATTGATCAGAAGAAGACTCAGCCCTTTCCCTTTAACAGAGAAACCCTGCAGGGATTTACACTCCCTGTTATTAACCTCCTCATTTTCAAATCTCTTCACTGTCAAATTTGCCAGATTAGAAACATACGTGCAGAGGCCTCCAGATCCCCTGCCTCGATTACCCCGAGTAGACGGGGTGAAGAGGGTACTGAAGCCCTCTATATGGGACTCCTCCTGATCCCAACACTCCTGGAAGCATATGATGTCAAATTAATCGGCGAAGGATAAGAATGTTTGGTCCTTCGATTTCTTGGAGAGACCCGCAATGTTCCATGATGTTAGGGCCACGCTGGCTCTCCTCGCTATTTGTGTAGTATCTTTTTCCCGTAAGTGTGGGCTCGCACTATTAACTGCACTGTGCCCTATCGTATCTCGGGTTCCTATATTAGTTTCCTCATGGAAGGACATGTCATATTCCTCATTGGCATCTATAACATCGGGCCCCTCAAATGTGGAGCCTATAGTTGATTGATATGAGGAGGGTGATGCCAATGATGCTGATGACCAAAGGGGGGCGAGATCGGTACTTAGCAGGGTTGGGCTGGTGTGACGGGGAGAATGTATTTTGTTGCACGGGTTGGGTGCTCTTCCTAAGGTTGGAGAAGTAGAGTAGATTCTATGATGCTGTTTTACCCCAATTGGATACCCTAGTGGTCAATCGACCATATCTAGGCAGTCATATCTATTTCTAGTTGAAATACCCCTCCAGCCTTCCCAATTAGACTGTTCTCTTCTAGGAAGCCAAGACCGAGCTTCCCAGTCTCTAGTCCTATTCCTATTTCTGTTCCAGTGGCCCACTTGGTTCCAAGACCAGTCAGGACCCTCCTCCCAACTTGGGGGTTCTCCGTAGTCAAAGGTGTTTGATGGTGGGTAAAAAAAGGAGAGGCGGTGGGCATCGATCCCTCCCTTTTTTGCAAGAGTAGGCCAGGAGCAGATATAATCGACCGTGGCGGAATCGTCGCAGTTGATTATAACGCAATCACCCTGTATGCTTTTTCTTGATTCACCAATCCACGATACTCTTCGTACCGAAGAAATAAGGCCAGAGTTTGGTGGTTGGAACGGTCTATTTATACTCAGCCACTGCAGCACCTTGTTTCTAAGGGACCAGGAAGGTTTGTCTATGTTTTCCGACAACTCTGGAACCCCAGTAAGGATGACAGTATATGGGGTCGCCTCAGGTGGAAGGTGTGTCGGACGCCTGAACCTCACTCCCTTCTTTCCATCGCCCAAAGGCTGCGGAACCAGCCCTTTAGGGGGTATGAGTGGTGTAACTTTCGACTTGACTGTCTGAGTTGGACCCTTTGACGGACCAGGGGTGGCCTGAGAGGTTTCTTGAGTTGTATTGGGCTTTGCCTGCCCGGATCCTAAAGTAACCTGGGTGGTATCTTGTGTTGTTTTCCGCTCCGGTTGCGCGTTTGCAACTTTTGCAGCTTGCATCGGATTAGCACGGGAGTCAGGTTGAGCTAGTTGGGCTGATGTACTAATGGCTTTGGATTCCCCCCCCCTGCATTAGATGGGCCTAATGTTTTCTGGGTGAAAGGTGGTGTATTCAGCTTTGCTAGTTGTTTTTCAATGTTCATTAGGCTTCGTTCTACTGGCTGTAAGTAGCGTTTAAGTAGCTCCCCCACACTGTTTAATAATTGGGTGTTGGATGCACAAGTT
This sequence comes from Lissotriton helveticus, assembly GCF_964261635.1. Lineage (NCBI taxonomy): Eukaryota > Metazoa > Chordata > Amphibia > Caudata > Salamandridae > Lissotriton > Lissotriton helveticus. The sequence goes on along the minus strand of NC_136061.1, from coordinate 597,740,293 downwards.
TTACATATGCCCCCTGCCGCCCCCATGATGTTTGAGTTCTCGGGCAATCCTGAAATATTAATCAGAGGGGTATTGCTAGCATTTAGGGGGCACTGGATGGACTGATTTAATCCCAATGTGTGGATATTTGGGGGAGGTATAGATTTGTTTAAGTTGAAGTTAATCTTTTTTTTCTTTGCCCGCTTTGCTATGGCGCCCTCCCTCCTCCCCTTAGCATTTTTTTCCGGAGGTTCAACATGAGCTTGACATTGATGTAAATCAGGTGTTTTTTCTAGATCATCAGTTAAATCCGAATCGAGGGACAACTGGGTAGCAGAAAGATCCACCGTACTAGGGACAGTGTGGATCACTGCTATGGTTTCAGATGGCAACAACAGGGGGGTGATCGATCCTGGCTGAGCCGGGGTTAGGGCAGAAGCAAGAGGGCCCATACAAGACCTTCTCGCTATTGCCAGCTCATGAGATACCCTGCGCTCCAACATAATTATACTCTGGTCTATCGCCTCATTTGTCCTGGTGATGAAAAGATCTATTGGGCCTGTTATCTGAGCGGCGCTCAGCGCTGTTTTGCTTCTAGACCCTCTGGTCATGGCTAAACACAAATGATGATAAATAGAAGTATGCTGTCACAGAATAACAGGATAGGAGAAATGTCAAAATTTCAGACAGCAGAGAGCGATCTGGAATAGAAAATGCAAATAACGTGGCCCAGTCCAGTCTTACCAGTCTATAACGGGCTAAAACGGGCCCGCCCTTGGCCCGGGCTTCGCCCGGCGTCCCGCTTGCGTCCCGCGAGACGGGTCTGATGACTCTTTTAAGCACCTCCTGGCGCTCACAGGTGATGCGGCTCACCGCTAGGGCGTCTGGGAAACGTAGTCCGCCCCTCGCCGGTCTCCACTCGGCGGCCCCGCTCCAGGTGGAAGGAGAGCGGCAGGGCAGCAGGAGACAGGCGGGCGGGTCCGTAGCAAGCAGCGAGGGTCAGCAGGAAATTTGTGGCGTCTGGCAGCAACAGGAGCAGAAAAGATATTCCCCCTCACAATGGGTCTGATAACTCTTTTAAGCGCCTCCTGGCGCTCACAGGTGATGCGGCTCACCGCTAGGGCGTCTGGGAAACGTAGTCCGCCCCTCGCCGGTCTCCACTCGGAGGCCCCGCTCCAGGTGGAAGGAGAGCGGCAGGGCAGCGGGAGACAGGCGGGCGGGTCCGTAGCAAGCAGCGAGGGTCAGCAGGAAATTCGTGGCGTCTGGCAGCAACAGGAGCAGAAAAGATATTCCCCCTCACAATGGGTCTGATGACTCTTTTAAGCGCCTCCTGGCGCTCACAGGTGATGCGGCTCACCGCTAGGGCGTCTGGGAAACGTAGTCCGCCCCTCGCCGGTCTCCACTCGGCGGCCCCGCTCCAGGTGGAAGGAGAGCGGCAGGGCAGCGGGAGACAGGCGGGCGGGTCCGTAGCAAGCAGCGAGGGTCAGTAGGAAATGTGTGGCGTCTGACAGCAACAGGAGCAGGACACCCCTGTAATTTGCATATGCTGTGACATAAAATAAAACACGACAGGAAGTGCATTAGAGGAAGTGGCATTACTCTACCGTTTAGCCACTTAGCCATCGTGTAAATAACTTTACAAGAAGTAACTTCCCAGGTAGATATTGCAATGAAAGAAGGTTGAGGTGGCTCAGAATGAAGAAATACCAATATGCTGACGTAATTGTTTAAGACCTTATTTTTATGTACGGACCCAGGACTTACCTCTCCAACTCTTCAGATCAAACTGCCAAATGGAACGGCATTCTGGCTCTCTCTTAAAACATGACATAACACATTGTAATATGGGGTAATGTTAAATATGCTTCACGGGCACGCCTCGTGCATTACATTAATGTGGCCAAATTTCCTGATTACACAACCTTCCTCTGCCACTAATATTCTGAGGCAGTACCACAGATAACTTGTGCCTCATCAAAAACTGGTTTGCTGAACCCCATTTGCACAGCTGCATTCATATTTCTATGAATCATATACTTAAATATTGTTAAAGTTACATGACCTATCTTGATTGTTACACATCCACATATTACATTTTTCTTCAGTTGGTGCACATTTTAGAAGAAAATCCTGTTTTCAGCATATGGTAAGACATTTGGTGCACATTCCAACAAGTATTTCCCAGTGTATAATGTTCATAGTACAGCCCTCAGTTTCTTCAATAAGCAATGGGGGACAAAGATTGGCCTGTCTTGTGAAATCTAAAATGATGTGTACTCCTATTCTCATCATATGCAAAAGAAAGGCCCTTTTTAGTATTTCGGGCTATCTGGTCAAACCTTGTCAAATGTTCCTATAACGCTAAAACAGAAACTTTTTAATGTAACACATACCCTGACTTAATGAAACCTCATACGTTTAAAGTAAACATATCTAAAATGTCAGTAATATTGTTTTAAACTTCACACAACCCACTCCCTTGCAATGCATCGTCTATCCTCTTTTCTTTACATGTTTTACAGGCTAGATAATTCATCCCACCTACAGGCCCAAGTTAAACCGTAATGTGCGCCATAATAGCCATGCAATGTTGAATCCATGTGAAGCTTTATGAAATAAAACAGATCAATCAATCAATCAATCAGAGTACTTGTAAATCGCGCTACTTACCCATGAGGGTCTCAAGGCGCTGAGGGGAGGGGGGTGCCGCTACTGCTCGAAGAGCCAGGTCTTGAGGAGTCTTCTGAAGGCGAGTAGGTCTTGGGTCTGCCATAGGTGGGTAGGGAGGTTGTTCCAGGTCTTGGCGGCGAGGTAGGAGAAGGATCTGCCGCCGGAGGTTGTTTGTTGGATGCGGGGGACAGCGGCGAGGGCGAGGCTGGCGGAGCGGAGCTTGCCGGTGGGGGTGTAGAAGCTGAGTCTGCTGTTCAGGTAGGCTGGTCCGGCGTTGTGGAGTGCTTTGTGTGCGTGGGTGAGGAGCTTGAAGGTGATCCTCTTGTCGACGGGGAGCCAGGATAGGTCTCTCAGGTGGGGGGGTGATGTGGCTGCGGCGGGGGACGTTGACGATCAGTTGGGCGGAGGCACTTTGGATGCGTCGTAGTCGTCGTAGGTATTTGGCTGGGATTCCTGCGTAGCGTGCTTTGCCGTAGTCCAGTCTGCTGCTGACGAGGGCCTGTGTCACCGTTCTTCTTGTTTCGGTCGGGATCCACTTGTAGATCCTGCGGAGCTAGCGGAGGGTGTTGTAGCAGGAGGAGGAGACGGCGTTGACCTGCTTAGACATGGAGAGGGAAGAGTCGAGGATGAATCCTAGGTTGCATGCATGGTCGGTGGGTGTCGGTGCTGTTCCCAGTGTGGTCAGCCACCAGGAGTCGTCCCAGGCTAAGGGGGTGAGTCCGAGGAGGAGGACCTCTGTCTTGTCTGAGTTCAATTTCAGACAGCTGCTCCTCATCCAGTCGGCGACGGCCTTCATTCCCTCGTGGAGGTTTGTTTTGGCGGTGTGTGGGTCCCTGGTGAGGGAGAGGATGAGCTGGGTGTCGTCGGCATAGGAGATGATGTTGAGGTCGTGATGGCGGGCCACTTGTGTGAGGGTGTCCATGTAGACGTTGAACAGCGTCGGGCTGAGGGATGAGCCCTGGGGGACGCCGCAGATGATGTCGGTGGCTTTGGATCGGAAGGGAGGGAGGTGGACGCTCTGGATTCTGCTGGAGAGGAAGGACGTGGTCCAGTCAAGGGCCTTCTCTTGGATTCCGGCTTCTTGGAGGAGTGTCTTTAGAGTGCGATTCCAGACCGTGTCGAAGGCGGCTGACAGGTCCAGGAGGATGAGGGCTGATGTTTCGCCGTTGTCCAGTTGGTGCCTGATGTCGTCTGTGGCGGTGATGAGGGCTGTCTCGGTGCTGTGGTTTCGTCTGAATCCGAACTGGGACGAGTACAAGATGTTGTTGTCTTCGAGGTGGCGGGCCAATTGCATGTTGATGATTTTCTCGATGACCTTCGCCGGGAACAGGAGCAGGGAGTTGGGCCGGAAGTTCTTGAGGTCCTTGGGGTCCGCCTTGGGCTTCTTGAGGAGGGCGTTGATTTCGGCGTGCTTCCAGCTTTCCGGGAATGTCGCTGTTTCGAAGGAGATGTTGATGACCTTCCGTAGTTGGGGTGCGATGACTGCGTCTGCTTTGTTGAATACCTGGTGTGGGCACGGGTCTGACGGAGATCCTGAGTGGATGGATGTTTATGACCTTGCGTGTCTCGTTGTCGTTGACGGTGGACCAGGAGGTCAGGCGGTTGGCGCTGGTGATGTTCGCAGGGGACGTGGAGTCTGGTGTAGTTGGGCCAGTCGTGGTGTTGAAGCTGTCGTGGATGTCATCGATCTTGCGGTGGAAGAAGATGGCCAGTGAGTCGCACAGTTCTTGTGAGGGCGGGATGTCGTTGGCATTGGCGCTGGGGTTGGAGAGTTCTTTTACGATGCTGAAGAGCTCTTTGCTGTCGTGTGCGTTGTTATCCAGGCGGTCTTTGAAGGAGGATCTCTTGGCTGATCTGATAAGGTGGAGATGTCTGCGGGCGGCGTCCTCGTGGGCTGCGTGGTTGTCCGGTGTGCGTTCGTGGAGCCATTTCTTCTCCAGTTTCCAGCATGTACATTTGGAGGTCTGGAGCTCGTCTGTGAACCAGGTGGTTCTCTTGCTGGTGTGGCTATTGGAGGGTTCCTTGAGTGGGGCAAGGGTGTTGGCGCAGTTGTCGATCCACTGTCTGAGGTTGCGGGCTGCCGCATCTGGGTTGGTGGAGTCGGTGGGTGGGTTCTGGGTGAGGGTGGTGGAGCTGGTCTTTGCTCCAGCAGCGGCAAGGCAGCTGTTGGGTGTGGTGGTGCGTGGTTGGTTTCTTGAAGGTGAAATGGGTGCAGCGGTGGTCAGTCCAGTGGAGTTCGGTGGTGTGGTCGAAGGCAACGTGGGTGCTTGTGGAGAATATGGGGTCCAGCGTTTGTCCGGTGGCGTGCATGTGTGCGGTGACGAGTTGTCTGAGGCCGAGGTTGGCGAGGTTGGCGATCAGCGTGGTGGAGTTGGGGTCGTCGTTGTTCTCGAGGTGGAAGTTCAGGTACCCGAAGAGGATGTAGTCCGTGGAGGCGTGAGCGTGGGTGCTGGCAAGGTCGGCGATGGAGTCGCTGAACTGAGCCCAGGGTCCGGGTGTGCCTGTAGACAAGTGTTCCTCTGAGGGTGGTGTTGGGGTCGGTGTGGATCCGGAAGTGCAGGTGTTCGGCGGTGTTGAGGGTGTCGTCTGCGTGGGTAGCGACCTTGAGGGTGGACTTGTGGACGATGGCTATTCCTCCTCTGATTCCGTTGGCACGATCCCTGCAGGTGATCTTGTAGCCGTCTGGGATGGCTATGGCGATGTCGGGCGCTGAGGAGTCATTCCACCAGGTCTCGGTTTGGAAGGCCATATCCGGGGCGTAGGTGTCGAGCAGATCCCTGAGCTCGATGGCGTGTTTGCGTGCGGAGCGGGTGTTGAGGAGTATGCAGCGGAGGTGGTTGGGTCCAGTCCTTGGAGGTTTGGTGGCTCTATCGCAGGTGAAGCTGCAGGTGCGGCAGGAGAAGGGTCCGTTGGTCCGTTTCGGGGCGGCTGGGAAGCAGGTGTGGTTTCGGCCGGCGTTGATGCGTGGAGGGTGCTGGCGTCGTAGCGGAGTCTAGTGTTGTGGCGTTCGCGGGGTCCAGGGGTTCTGGCGCTGGGCGTGGTCCAGGCGAGGACGGGCGCAGACAGGCTTGCCTTAGGCGCGCCTTTGCCGCACCAGCGGCGCGACCGAGCAGCGTCCGGCATATATGGGGAGGTGGGAGGGAGGAGCAGCTGGGAGGCGGGAGGTGGGAGCAGCGAGTGGGCAGGGCGGCGGGGAAACAGTGGAACAGAAAGCAGAATGGGGCGCAAAGAGGGGGAAAACAGTGGCACAGAGGGCAAAAACGGGGCACACAGAGGGGGAAAAACAGTGGCACAGAGGGCAAAACGGGGCACAACAGAGGGGAAAAATGAGTGGCACAGAAGCAAAAACGGGGCACAGAGAGGGGGAAAAACAGTGGCACAGAAAGCACAAACGGGGCACAGAAACGGGAGTAGAGCACACTTACCAGCAGGACAGATGCATTCACTTACCCGACATTGCAGGTGATGACTGTGTTTCTCCTGCCTTCATCGGTCGCCAGGCCCCACTTCACAGACAGGCCTTCTCCCTGACCTTGCTGTCATAAATTGTAGTCCATGCAGGTCAGAGGGAGCGTGAGCCAAGCCTCCCATTCCTAACATGCCTTGTATTGATGAAGCGGTAGATATGGAATCCACCTCGGGAAACCACTACCGCGATTTACATAAACAGACTAAACTGGGGCTACTACAGCACATGCATCCAGCCTCAGGCCTTGCCAGCCCCTGGTAAATACATCACAGGCAGGCTTTCTAATTACACGCAAACACCTAAACTTTAACACCCGGTCAAGCATACAAACATGCTTACACATGCACACAGTTGCACGCACACAAAGACAGTAACACTTACGAGGCCTTGTAAGTCTGAGATACAGACCTAAGGCCAGTAGTGTGGGATTTATAACTTCCTTTCTCTGGAGGTCTGGGATAAAACAGCTCAGTTGACTGGAACAGGCCCTGAAATGGTGCGTGATGGGCTTACAATAACTTATTTTAGCCAAACTCCATGATAGTTTACACTCTTCTCCAGTGTCTGTTCAGAATCACTTTTGTTTCTCTGTGAGCTCAATGAAGCATGGGAATGTGCGTGCGATTTGGATTTTGCGTTGTGGATTCTAATCCCACCCTTATTCCTCTCGTCACAGAGGGGGGTGGGGTCATTATTCCAATCCCCACTCTGTGACGAGATGGGGAAGGGTGGGAGGCTAGCTCCAGTCCTTGTTTGATGTGAAGCCTCCTGTGCTGACTTAAGCACCTAGAGCCAACTTTAACAAAATGTCATCAAGGGGTGGAGCTTAGCCGTGGAGGCCATTGCTTTTCTGAGCTGATGACATCACGGACCTCGGGGCTGAGAAATCGTCCGCTCTGCAATCAATTGCAGCCCCAGGGAATAGGCTGTGAAAGGCCGTAAGTATTTCATCAAGTCACATGCAGTGCAGTGCATCAATGTGTTTTTAGGATTAAGCAGGCATCTTGATTGCTTAAGGGGGACTGGCAACAGAGTGTTTATGTGTGTTTCTTTTTTTTTTAAAGGCTCAAAACAATTTGGGACAGAAAACGAAAGGGGGCGTAGTCCCATAGCAAATATAAAGGAATCGCCACTGGTACACACTATGGCACAGGAGGCCAAGCAACCCATTTGAAAAAACATCAGACACTCTACTGGGAGGCACATCTTAATCAACTTTCTGCATGTGATGGTAATCAAGGTAATGTGAGAGGGTGATCGGCTCTGAAGCCTCCAATCACAGGGGAGGAGTACGTGATTAGGAAGAACACGGTGACATCTTTATGCTGAGCAGCCCAGTCCCAGCAGTGGACCAGTATCTTCCGTCCCAGCAACCTCCCTCTGACACAAGAGTCAGATGGAGACACAGCAGCAACAGCATACAATCACTGCCCCAAGAGGCACATTGAGTCTACCACCTCCAGGTTCTTCCATATGTCACCTATGTCAGTGGCACTAGAAAAGAAAAAACACAGGTTACTTTTAAGGACATTTTTAGGCAGGAGGTGCCCTATGAACGCAACCACCCAACAGCACCTTTGTACAACAGGAAGCTGGCAAAACTGATAGCGCTGGACCTCATCCCTTTTTATTTTGTGGAAGGTGTGGGACTTTCAGACTTTGTGGTGGCCATCAGCCCGAAATTAAAGTTCCCAGCAGTACCTACTTTGCCAAAGTGGCTGTTCCAGTTCTACATCATGATGTACTGGAAGTGGTTGGAAAAGCTTTGCAGTAGAGTGCTGTCCAGTCTATCCACCTGATGTGGACTAGTTGTTAAGCCACAGATTACATGTGTATCATTGTACACTGGACCTCTTTTGTGGGGGTTAAGTAGCAGATAGCTACTGGTATTAGCACTGACAATACAGTCCAGTGGCATGCAACAGTAACCATGCTCTCCATGGAGAAATCCCATACAGTTGTAAACATCTTGGAAGACTTTAACAGCAAGGCTTTGAATGGCTTCGGCCAAGAACCTCAGAATTGGGTTTGTTGCCATGGACAATGGCAGTAATATAGTTAAGGCCACGGTAGATGGGGGCTATTTCAGGGTCCTGTATTTGATGCATTGCATCAACATCATTGTGCAGGTCTTTCTAAAAAAAGAAGACCTAGTCAGCAACTTACTGACCATCTGCAGAAGAATCAACACTAATTTCAGCCATTCTTTTAAAGCCTGAAGCAGTTGGAAATCATTCAGCATGCTAATAGAGTACCAGTTAAAGCACTCATACAGGAGGTCCATTGGGAGAGACAAATTGAAACTAGTCAAATGCCTGACAGAGATGGTACTTCTTTTTTAAGATTTCACACAGTAAGTCATCAGGGAGGATAGTACAATGGGCCAAGCTATCCAGTTGTTGTATATGCTAAAGGCCCAGTAAAAAAGCATGTCTGACAGGTTTGCAGCTGTGGACAATAAAAACGAAGATGCAAGAATTCAAGGCTGCAAAGATAAATCATGTCATCTAAAGACTGCATCTGTGCCACAACACTGAAACCACATTACAAAAATCACTTCCCACTTTCATTCCTTTTTCAGAAGGGAACGTTACAGAATGCAAGACATGGATTGTTGAGCAAGCCCGAGTCCCGAAAGAAGAATGGCTGGAACATAGGGTCCTACTCACAGAAAGAAGTTCTGGGTGCCCCCTTCAACTTCTAGGAAGGGCAGTCCTGTTGTCTCACAGTAGCCAACACTGGCAAAAACAACACCAGCGGCAACAACAACAGGAACACAAGAATCATCTGCAGCCTCTGCATTGACTTGATATCAAAGGTTAGGGCTTAAATCCAGTTCAGAGGTAAAGGCAAAAGAGTTAGAGCAAGTGGCAGCACCAATGACTATTGAGTGGATGTTCCATGAGTATCTGAATGACCCAAGAGAGGTCTGTGTGGATCAAAACCCAATTTTGTATGGATATGTGAAGATAATTACCCTACCTCAGCAGGCTGACAATAAAGTATCTGGCCTGTCCGGTAGCCAGTGTGTCTGCTGAGTGTGTTTTCAGTGTGACTCGTGCAGTCGTCACAGTGAGAAGGACCAGTCTCTTGCTTCAAAACATGGAGAGATTGGACATGATCAAAATGAACCAACAGTTTATACCACTAAACTACACCCCACCTGAAATACCACAGGAGAAAAATGAGGGTGATTGGTCAGACTCAAGTCAAAGTGAGTTAGCCCACCAATTTCTGGGCAAACCACCTGAGTTTGAGGATGAACTCTATTTCCCTGACTGAGTAGGCCACCATTGAACTTTATCGACGAACTGCGATGATAGAGCTTGGGGAACATTATATATTTGGTTTGTTTGTGTCTAACTGACTTATGCAGCCTGCTGTTTTAGGCACATGGTTGGCCAGATTGGAGTTGGACCAGTGCGCAGTGAAGAATCTTCCCCCATTTACTTCAAGGACATTGGAGAGACAATGCCTGCATCCGTCCCCTGCCTATCCTTTTTTTCATCCTCTAGCAGGGCTGCCCCAGGCATTTGATTTACAAGACTTCTAAATGTATGTTGCATGCATTAAAGAGTATTGACAATTGTGTACCACTGTGCTTGAATTGGAACAGGTAAATATATTGCACCAATGAGTGATATATTATTGAGTGATTGTAAGTAATGATTCATGTCATGGAAAACAGCGAGGGAGGGTGTTGAACTATCATTTGCTTGATTGTAATGATTTGCAATATTTGTGGCCTGATGGGTGATCATTTTTCCTGAAGGTGATTGTCCCTTCCCCTTTAACACGTTGCGAGATTAGCTTGCCAGGTCCACTCCGTTTTTTACTGGTTGACAATCTTTAAAGACCAGACAGTCTGTTTAGTTAACAAACACAAATCTATACAAACAAATTACTAAATGTTTCTCTTCTTGTTTGTCATCAACAGCAGTGCACTACAAGTTTATCTCTTTTGTTTGAGTACGGATGGAGTTGGACAGATTTACAACTCAGAGTCAGGAGGATGATGGAAGGACTTAGGGCAGGACTACCTCAACAACAGCCAGAAGAAGGAAGTAATCATCTGCAGGGTAATCAGCATGATGATGACTCTAAGAGGCCTACTTAGTGCTGTGGACTGGTGAGAGGTGGTTTGGGAAATGCAATGCTGCTTAGTGCATGTGCTGGCTCAAATTTGAATCTCCTCAATTAAGTGGTTGAGTGGTCAGATGGGGGGCCTGTTGTTGGAAGTAACCGAATACAGACACATGATGTCACATTATCACATTATACACGTGCTTGGCTAAATATTATGATGACAGTTGTTAGATTAATCGGCCCATTAGTACATGCAGCCACTTGTCTACTGTTACTTCTTAGTTAGTCAATCACTCATGAGTCATAGAATGAATGATTACAGTAGGCTATGCTCTTGCTCTGCCTCTGAGTCTTCTTGGTACACTCCTCATCTCATGAAGCTTATATTCTGTCCTTCTCCTTGACTCTACAATATTGTTTCTGTTTTACAATCCACAGGACTTCTCTTCTGCACATAAAGGCGAAAGCTCCATTCTGCTCCTGCTTACTTTTCCTGATCACTTCAGCCAGGCATCCAAGATTGAAAGACAATCTAGATGAATGCAGAAGCACCGCCCAATTTAGCAATGCAGTATCAATTTTCTTTTAAGAATCTATTTTTTAGAACTGTATGGGTTCACTTCCCTCCTCCATAATTTGCATTTTTCAAATCTAGATTACAGAACATTTAGATATAGAACAACAACTTGGGTCTCTGGGCCTAAAGGACTGGTTGTGAAGCATTTAATTGAACTGTGTCATACTCATTCCTTCATTTCCTTCCACAACAGATTGATGATTATGTGCTGCTTATCGCCCAGATGAATATTGTCATTGTGTGGTGTTTGTCTTTGTCACACCTTTCCCTAAATCCTCTTTATTCATCAATGCCTGGGCTGTGTGATTTATTGAGATGTGACTTAATTTATATACTTGGTGATGGTGGATGTGGTGAATCTTCCATTACCTGAGCAATAACACCCATTCAGGCCCCATATACCCACCCACACATTAAAGTAATCCATATTTTAGATGTGGAAGAACATCATTGGTCAACATCATCATATATAAATAACTGGTATACACTTTTTTAAGAAGATTTGAAAAACAGGCTGTGCTAAATGGCAGCAGTACAAATAAAACACCCAAAAGAGACTTGAGGCATAAATAAAGAAAAATAGTTATTTATTAGCATTTTGTTTTTTTTAACAATACAATCTACTCTTCCACCAACAGGCCCACCACTCTCTCCTAAGAAATTCCCCCGTCACCAATCAATGTTCAACAAAGAGTCCAAAGAAACAGTCCCGACCTAACTCCCATCCCAATCCCACCCTCTCCACCTACAGCAAGCCCCTCCCACCAAAGCAAAAATTAAAAAAGGGGCTAAAGAAGGGGGCACTACACATAGGTCAGAAGCTCCTCAAGGTACCCCTCAATGCATGCCTTTTGACTTTATAGATGCGCCAGCCTCTGTAGAATGCAGCACTGAAAAAGGCAGTCGGAGCCCGAGGGACTGGTGTGATGGGTGGTTGCCAGCTGCTGGCAGCGTTGTTGTTGTTCTTGCTGGAAGGCTGGAGAGGCTGGCGACTGTTCTGGGGCCCTGGGCAGCATAAGCTGCCTCCTCCTCCTCTTGCAGGTCCACCAGCCACTAAAATTCAGCCTGTATGGCCTCCAGGTCTCTGATGCTGCAGCCGGGCTACTATCACCTGCCTAATAGGTGATTGACCAATCAGGAGTAACTAAATGAAGAAAGACAAATTGCAAACAAATGTCTGTCTAAAGCACTTGTTTAAATGTATACAGTCGCATAGTAGCAGTACATTGCTGGTCCCCCAGGACTATTCGAATTTTATGTGATTAGAGTCACAGTCATTTTTTACCCACACGTGCCTCACATAAAAGGAAGATGCACTAACTGTTTGAAAGGAATTAAAGCACAATAAGCAGCACACAAGTTTAAAAAAAGTTATTTTTGTTTTTTTAAAGGATTTCCTAGTAACCTAAACAGACACTTTATGTAGGAAAATACGTATAACTTACCTCCCATTAATGAGTAAGGCATTATTCACAATGGAATAAAAGTATTCGTGCAGTGCTATTTTATTGTAAGCATGCAAGCTAGCACATTGCAAGTCAGTACCTTGCAACTCTCTGCAGTCAGCAGTTGGGGCAGCTGTAATGGACAATTATCTTACTTTACCTCCAGTGGCCCTGCACTTCTCCAAATGTCTTTCAATTTTACCCTAACTCCAAAGAGGCATGATACAACATCACACACGTCATGTATAAAATGGGGATATCCTGCATGCCATTGTAGGCGGTGGGAACAACGATGCACTGCAGTGCAGGGAAAGGATTAAGGAACTGGATATATAGACTATATTTGGCATGTTCGTCATATAACGTGTATTTGTAAAGTGCACATTCACCCAAGGGTATCTTGCTGCTGCATAATAGATGTTTATTGTTAACCAACGGTAATCATTTTTATCGACCTCAGAAGGATGAAAGGCTACGTGAACCAGCCGGGATTTGAGCCTGAGGTCAAACACAGGCCCCTGCAGTGGATGCATTAGTGCACTAAGCTGCCAGACTCAGCTTAGACTATCCTATCCACAAAACTCAAGGAACTTAGTATCACTTTACTCCCTGGCCTCATACTCCACCACAATTTATAATTACTTCCAACAAATACATTTGCTTGGCAGTAAGGAAAGGTAACTTTAGTTATTCTACTGCAGGGTAAGTAAGAAGAGGAATAGGCTGGGTAAGTAGAGGTGTTACTACTGAATAGGTGGTGTCACCAATAATAATTATGTGCCTAAGCTTTGGCTTAGTAAGTCATTGTAGTTGCAAATGTTGAAAGGGAAACATTTGGACAGGCCTTAATCTGTTATAGAATCCATGAAATATATAACTCACTTGGCCAGAAAAATGTGGCAGATGCCAGGAATAGATGTTTCAATTTTTTGGGTAGGCTGGGACAGAACTTAGAAACAATAAATGAGTGAAGGTCTTGGAGGTGACTGAGTGGGCACTGGGAGGAAAGGCAAATATACCTTGTTTTTGCTGTGCTATGCTTTGAAAACTTTGTAAATGCCACATTAACTGTTGCAGATGCACAATGCACAGTCAAGACTGAAGTGCCTAATATAACCATGCAGTAGTTAGGTAATGGGTGGAAGTGGCGAAATGCCATGGGCAGGGAGGTGGTGATTTATTATGGGTGGATACATATCTCCCTTGGTTAACAAATAGAGAGAGTAGGGCGGTCGGCTAGGGCGCTCGACCTCGGACCTGGGGGATCTGGTTCGAGTCTCTGTAACAACGCCAAAACCTACTGTGATTCTGGGCAAATCACAATCTCCCTGTGCCTAAAATGAATGACAATGTCCTCATGTAACGTAACTGGTGCTATGTAAAGCGCTCTGATACCTGATTTGGTTCGGGTCTAGTTGGCGCTATATAAAACTCTGCAAATAATTAAAAAAAAAGAACAGACAGAAATACTCGCCACACTTTGAACCAAAGCTTTGATAAAACCATTCCAAGCATGCGAAGTAGGTGAGCATGCCCCCCTCCAGAAGAGCTCCCTTGTTTCTTCATCCCCAGCATTTAAGCTTTACATTCTCTCATCAGTCTCTCACCATTGAAAACCATCTATCCATATATATCATCCATCCATTCATTCACCTAGCCACGACACCCAATCATCCTTCTACCAATCCATCAATTTATTCACCCACGCATCCTTTCACCGATTCCCCATCCTGCTTTATCTCACCCAAGCATTCCTTTCACCCATCAACCCTTTCACCCACCCAGGCAGGCATCCTTTCACCCATATACCTGTTCATCCATCCTTCACCCACCCATGCATCCTATCAGCTACCTATGCATTCTTTCACTAATCCACACATCATTTCACTTATATAACATTTCACTCATCCTTTCTCTTTCCATCCTTTTGTCTCTTTTCCATCAACCCATCATTTTTAGCATTCATTATGAGCTTTTGTCTACCGTGTTGCAGATAGAAGAGACCATTAGGAACTCCCCACTGTAGCTGCTAAAAAGTGGGGGGTTCACAACAGCCTTGCAGTGAGTATACTAGTAATTGTCAATAATAAAACAATGTGACTTACCACTGCCCATCCCTGCTACAGCTGGGGCTCCCCCTTAAATCGCTGCCACATCTGCTTCTCTGGTACTGCCGCTGGCCTCGGTGAATTGTGAGGCTAGAAAAAACATTACACATTTTAGATGCCATATACGCCTTCCTTATTATTATTATTTTACCAAAATCCAACCACAATGCATCACTACAGTTTGGTTGCAGTATCTTCTATCACAAATATCACAATGGGCATTTTATTGGTTGTCAATGCTTGAAAATCCATGTCGGCAAGCCAACCAAAAACCTTTTGTAATGTAGAGGATGAGCTATGATGACTCTGAGGGATGTATGACGTTACGACGCATACTTTTACAACGCCTACCTTTACAACGCAATTTTTACAACGCAGGATCCATTACAACGAATGTCTTTACAACGCATGTTTTTACATCGCAGATGCCTTTACAACGCTGGCCATTACAACGTAAGTATTGGTAAGTATATAACATTTTTTTTAAATGTAATTAATTAAAATTAATATAATTTAATTTAATTTAATTTAATTTTAATTTTACTTTAATTTTCTTTTCTTTTTTTAAATATATATATATTTTTTATAATAATTTAGGTGTTTTAAAATAATGGGTGTAAAAGTAGGGTAAGTGCTGGATAGTGTAGGTGTAAAAATTACTATTCTAACTCCAGGGGGGTAAAATAGTAGGGTAAGTGCTGGATAGTGTAGGGGTAAAAATTACTATTCTAACCCCAGGGGGGTGTAATAGTAGGGTAAGTGCTGGATAGTGTAGCGGTACAAATTACTATTCTAACTCCAGGGGGGTGAAATAGTAGGGTAAGTGCTGGATAGTGTAGGGGTAAAAATTACTATTCTAACTACAGGGGGGTGTAATAGTAGGGTAAGTGCTAGATAGTGTAGGGGTAAAAATTACTACTCTAACTCCAGGGGGGTGTAAAAGTAGGGTAAGTGCTGGATAGTGTAGGGGTAAAAATTACTATTCTAACTCCAGGGGGGTGAAATAGTAGGGTAAGTGCTGGATAGTGTAGGGGTAAAAATTACTATTCTAACTCCAGGGCGGTGAAATAGTAAGGTAAGTGCTGGATAGTGTAGGGATAAAAATTACTATTCTAATTCCAGGGGGGTGTAATAGTAGGGTAAGTGCTGGATAGTGTAGGGGTAAACATTACTGTTCTAACTCAGGGGGGTGTAATAGTAGGGTAAGTGCTGGATAGTGTAGGGGTAAAAATTACTATTCTAACTCCAGGGGGGTGTAAAAGTAGGGTAAGTGCTGGATAGTGTAGGGGTAAAAATTACTATTCTAACTCCAGGGGGGTGAAATAGTAGGGTAAGTGCTGGATAGTGTAGGGGTAAAAATTACTATTCTAACTCCACGGGGGTGAAATAGTAGGGTAAGTGCTGGATAGTGTAGGGGTAAAAATTACTATTCTAACATCCAGGGGGGTGTAATAGTAGGGTAAGTGCTGGATAGTATAGGGGTAAAAATTACTATTCTAACTCCAGGGGGGTGAAATAGTAGGGTAAGTGCTGGATAGTGTAGGGGTAAAATTTACTATTCTAACTCCAGGGGTTGAAATAGTAGGGTAAGTGCTGGATAGTGTAGGGATAAAAATATTAATTAATAATAGAATTACTTAAATTATTTTTTAAATAAATGATATTTTATTTCTAAATATATTAATTAATTAATATATATATATATATTTTTCAAATATGTAAATAACATTTGTAATATAATTATATACTTACCAATACTTACGTTGTAATGGCATGCGTTGTAAAGGCATCTGCGATGTAAAAACATGCGTTGTAAAGACATTCGTTGTAATGGATCCTGCGTTGTAAAAGTTGCATTGTAAAAGTAGTTTGTCGTAAAAGTTACGTTGTAAAGGTTATATACCGACTCTGAGTCATTGAAGCAGAACAAAGAGGTGGGAAAATTGGTTAATGAGGACACATGGTCTTGGTTGGCAAATGAAATGGCACCCTCCTCACACTAGTTTCCAGACATGCTGCACTGTCATCGAAACTGCTTGAATACTACTACTTTATTAATGAATGTTTATTGAGCACAAATGGTTCTTCCTGTGTATTATTTTCTTGTAGGCAATCTGTGTTGCCAGTTTCAGGAGGTGCTAAGCTCCCGTAGCCTGGGCACCATTTTAGAAGGGAGTGTTTTCCTGTTTTAAGGAGTTTATGTTTTAACTTTCTGCACGTATTCGTTAATTTCCATTGCTTTACCAATATCAGTTCCTCACAGGAACTGATACTGATACTGGGGGTCTCTGGGGTTGTTAGACCCCTGTTTTGCACCATTTAATTTGCCAGACCTGGTTTTAACTTTTGCGATTTACAACACTGGTATCTTGACATGCCCCTTGACATGGAAGGACATTTGAGGCAGCAAATCGCGCGTTTGCACCACAGTCACACCAAAGGCAAGCCCGTCTGCACTTGTCCGTGGTCGGAATGGTCTGAGCACCAGGACTCCTGGTTGTGAGACCAGCAAACGCATAACCTACTCTGGTAAGGAGATCCTCGCTTTACATTTTAACATCCCCAACATCAACTGCACTCAATTCTATCCCACCTCTTTGTCTACATCGGTAAAACATCATAGATGTAGGTGTGACTTTCATTTCCCAGAATTTCAAGCAAACAGGCCAGACTTGGTATCAAGAGATGAATTTTACTATGTATCTCTGGATGCTAAGACGCCTCTGGACATACATTATGCCCTTATAAATGCTTTCTCATTGTCAAAACATAAACACGAACTGGCAGACTTTATAAACAGTCCAAAACTTGATTTGCTGTTCTTAACCAAAACATGGGCAGACTCTGCATCTAATCCTAATTTTGTTACCAGAGTACTTGCAGGGTTCACAGTATCTGTGCTAGACAGATCAAATAAAAAAGTGGTGGTTTGTCTCTGATTTATCAAAAAGTCCTCATAGCTAAATGTATACCTATTCCAACTATGGACTGTGAAGCATTTCATTTTATTTTAGAACTAAATTTTAAATAATCTTTTAACGGTATCCTTTTATATCGCCTTCCAGGCCCCAGTAGCAAGTTTATCAATAACATCAATCCACTGTTAGAAGCAGGGCTATGCTCCAATGACGACACCATTCTAGGATGTTTTAATTTTCACCTTGAGGCAGACTCTGAAAAAGATACAGAAGGTCTTCTTGAAATAATGGGATCACTAGGACCTTCTCAACTTGTAAACAAAGCCACTCATTTGTCGGGGCATACTCTAGAGGGACTTTTTTTTACAAATAACCCCTCTATTATACTAGAGGAAGTATTGCCACTACCCTGGACAGACCATTCTGCCATTGTGTTTGATTTTGAGACTCCCTTAAGTACATCAAATGGACAGAATATCACTGGTCCATCCCGTTTTAGGTCTTGAAATGAAATTGACAGTGATCAATTAATACATCAGTTTTAAGGAATCACAGTCATTTTTTAAACCTGATTCGTGGTTTGCCACCAATGAATACAAAGATTGGCTAGACACAGCCTTTACAAAGGTATTGCCAGCTAAACAGGCATCGGGAAACAGGTTGACTCATTCTGCTCCCTGGATCACCGAAGCTCTGAGGTTTGAAAAACAAAACTTTTAGAGATAAGAAAGATGCTGGAGGTCCCACTTTGACAGATTTGGGAAAGAAAGCTATATATTGGCATTATCCAAATACAAAACTTTGCTAATTAAAGAAAAAAGTGCTTCTTTACTAAACAGATCAAAGCCTCCAAGAACTCTGCCAAAGAACTGTTCCCGGTGGTAACCTGACCCTCTACCTTAGCTAGCACAAAAGTGACTAATAGTAGCCAAATTGTTTGCAACAGTATTGGGCATAGTTTCAGGGACAAAGTCAATAAAATCTATTTGAAGTTTGAGGCTTCAACAATTCCTGACACTACTGATGAAATCTCACATTCTAACCTGACACACAACTCCTTTGAAGAGTTCTCTCTAGTCACTTTTGAACAAGTGGGAAACCTGATTTAGCAGCAAAATCGGGTTCCCCTCTGGACCCGTTTCCTCCATCAATTTTAAAAAGTATCTCCAATATGATAGGTATCAATCTCTCGATCGTTTTCAACGCTATGTTTACCTCAGGAGTCTTTCCCACTCACTGGAAAAAAGCCTCCATTCTGCCACTCGTAAAGCAAGCAAATCTTGATACGACAAACGCAAGCACTACCATCCCTGCGAAAATAGTGGGAAAAGTTATGCACCAGAAGTTGGCCCAATACATTCATGAAAAACGTTTGCTATACCCCACAAAATCTGTGTTCCAGAGACAGCTTTGATTAAAGCTACCAATAATATAAGAGCTGTGATGGAGAGAGGCAGTGCAGCAGCCCTGATTCTCCTGGACTTATCAGCAGTGTTTGGTACAGTGGATCACAAGCTGCTGATCAACCTTCTGGGAGTACTAGGCATTAAGGAATCAGCCCTTGCACAGCGTACTTCTTTTTAAACAGACGGAGTAGAATCAGTGGCTCTGGAGCAATTTCAATCTACCCTTTTCTTTCTGCCCTGTGGGGTTCCACAGGGATCTTCCCTCAGTCCGACTTTATTTAATATTTGTGTGACTGAGTTAGAGTCCTTGATTCAAAATTTGGGTTTCACCTTGACTTCATACGCTGTCGACACACAAATCATTGTGTCTGCTTTCAAAAATGAACCATCCACTTCATTACATTTCCATGAATGCATGCGGGAGATAAGTTCATGGGCGAGCAAATATTGCTTAAAGCTCAACTCTGAAAAAACGGAGGTAATAATATTTGGTAGCCCTTTCTCCAGCTTGGGCCTCCCCTTTGTGTCCTGAGGATTTTGCTGATTTGCCCAAACCTGTAACCAAAGCCAAGAATTTGGGTGTGCTGATTGATAATAGGCTGCCTTATGCAAACCAAACAAATGCATTGGTCTTCTCCTCCTTCTTCGCTATAAGAAAACTAAAGAAAATCCTTCCTTTTCTGCCAGCTAACACTAGAAATACTGCTATAAATGTTATCTGAATTAGATTATTGTAATGATCTCTATATGAATATTCAAGGTCAACATCTAAAAAACACAGTAGATGGTTCAATATGCAACCACCAGAGTACTGTTAGGCTTTCAAAAGAAATCCATAGACTGCATTGGCTTCCAGTCAGAAACCGCATCAAGTTCAAGGCTCTCTGCATTGCCTACAAAGCTTTGAATAATTCTGGTCCTGACTTTTTCAGACATCTCTTTAAATGGTACCAGCCCAACAGAAACCTATGCTCCACGGGTGCCAAACTAATTGTTACACCAAGATGTCAAAAACTTTGCTGGGGTGGAAGAAGTCTTATTACAGGAACAGCTAAGCTGTGGGACACTCTCCCGCTGCATATTAGATCTTCACCCTCACTGATCTCTTTTAAGAAGGAGCTTAAACATTGGCTGTATCATTTGTAAAATATGAAGTGCAGGTGCTCAAACATTTCTAGGAGGCCACCCCCACTTCCCTTGTCTCCACCCACTTCGACCAATAGCTCCACCGACTTACTCTAGTTGCTCCTGCCAGTGCTTAATTGGTAGAAAAAATAAGTGCCCGGGCCATTTCGGGAGATCACAACAGTTGCACCACACATTGCTCATGCTAGTGCTGCCAATGACAGTTCCAGCACAACTACATACCATCTCACTCATAAAAGCTATACAATTCAGACTATTTTTATGTATTCTGACTTACAGTTGTTGTGCTCTTGTGGGCAATTTTTTACAGGCATGGGTGGGATTTTTATTTTAAGGTGAATAAAAATAGAAAGGAAATCATCCAAAACCGGCGTTTTCCCTTTTGTAACATAGACTTATAAGGAAAATATATATATATATATACAGGAATAATACACTTCAAATCTGTTTTAGACCTGTCTCATCTATCCATAAATGATTAGTAACGCAATAAAGACAAAACAGACTTGTTAAAAAGGTGAGACAGGGAGAGGACTGTAAACAAGTTCATATTTAACCTTCCAGAATTAGAAATTCAGATCAAGTAAAGGAATATTTATTTCACTAAGTAAGGGGCATTGCTGGCCTCAGAAATAGCAAGAGAGGGTCAGAATAGGGAGAAATAAGGGGGGAGAGATGATTGGAAAAAGGACTATGAAGAATAGAGCACCTGCAAGGGCGAGAAATATGAACAGAAGAGGAGCGAGGTGCAGATAGAGGAGTAAGGGAAATTAAGCAACCTTGCCATTTGCCTGCGCCGACAGGTCCCAGAAATCCTTGAGACCCCTGTACTTAATAGTTTACAAGACAAGCATTGAGCACAATGCACTTCAATCGTGTCCAGCAGCAAAACATGGCACCGACACGCAGCTCCTCTGCTAATGCACCTCAACAGTAAACTTGCTTTACTCTGGTAACGAAAGCATAGAACCCCCACAGTTAATGCAGGGCAGAATAGAATGGTAAAGAAACACAACTACGACGCGAAATCCAGCACAAACACCACCCGCCCAGTATGGCAGCATTACACTTTATTAATCTAATGAAAAACATCCTGTTCCTTCCCAAATACAGTGTGCACCCGTACATGCAAGGGCATGGGGGGGGGTTTAGATATGGCAACTCTACGCAAGCTTTCCATGAAATCGAAGACCAACGAATATTTGTGAGATAGGAAGAGGAGTGTAGCCAGTGTGTTGTGGGCCCTAGTGCAAAGAAGTAAATGGGCCTCTGGCTGCTCTTCGAATTTTAAAATACATCATTTCATTAAAGTGAGGTGTCCCCTCGCGCCTCTGGGCCCGCTGCACCAATGGAAGATACGCCCCTGATATGGGAGTCTCAGGGCCCCTTTGTCACATTCTGTGAGGGAGCCAGGCTACACAACCCATCGAAATTGACTTGCCCCTCCAATAGGGACTCTTTTTTTCATGCTGCCCTCCTAGGAGATGTTCATCAAGGTAACTATGCTTTAAACATACTCTGCTGTGAAGCAACAGACAACAAGGTGACACCATATATGTGGTGTTCAGAACAATTTAAACCCAAGCAAATATTTATATATGTCAGCCAATCTGCTTCGAAGTGACTTCCCCTTTGTGAATAGATGTCACTTTGAATTCTTGTCGCCTTTGGAATTCAAAGTCTCTCAAAGTCCCAGTTTTTCACACTCCCCTGCCTCACACACACAATAACCATGGAAAAGGACTGCCTAGAACTATTAACGCGTAAACAGATTGAATTCAATCACAAACTTACAGGTTCTTAGGGCCACATTTTCAATTACTGCTCCTGCACCTGTCTTCGAGAACATTCCCTATGCCCACGACTAGACCGCATTCCCATACTGCACATCAGAAACACAAAAGGCCTCTAGTCCAAAAACACAACTCACGTTTTGTTGAAAGTGAAAGAAACCATGAAGGCCAGTCTCAAAGACAGACCCCTGGAGCCAAAGAGAGACGGTGCTAGTTTCAACGAAATGGAGAGCACTGAAAGTCTCTGACTATACCAGGGTTTCTGAGTCGAAAAGCGTGTCTGCGTTTTAGAAATAAGTGGCAGAGAAGTTTCGGGAGGAGCCACCGTATTAATAATTTCCAAAAGTTATTACGGTATATGCTGCTCCATCTAGAAAAGAAAATATCCTTTTGCCACTATTAGAGTGATGTCACGGGCAGGAAGAGGAGAGGCGGGCGGAAGTCAGAGAGCCTCTTCTCGATTTTTTAGTAGAATAAATGACGGTCTGCTGTCTGCACAGACTCCAGCCACTTCTTTTCCAGATAAACGAGTGACCTTTTCCATCCCTGGGTACGATCGAGGGCAGCACAGGTCAAATAAAGCACAGTCACTGTCAGCGCTTACAAACAATTTTTAAAGGAACACATGAGCTTTGGAAATGTGTGCACTGTCAAAGCTCCCAATTGCGTGGCCTGTCCCTTCAAATTAAACGAACTGTAGTGCAGATTGCCCCTTCAGGACACCGACCCCAGCGCAGCCTCGCCTGAGCAGTCAGCAGAGTTGGAGCAGGCTCAGAGTCAGTCAGCACTGCAGTGACATAATGATGCGTTAAAATAATTAACTATATCAGAATAAATTAAAATACCTGAAACTGAAGCAGAGAGAGCGATCCATGCTACGGGCCAGCCTCATGAGTCTCTGCAGGCACCAAGCTCTCGTCAGCAGCTGGGCCCGGTCCGGACTCGAGCGGCATTACTTCTGCACAACAGATAGAGGTGCGAGTAGCAGTGGCGGGCTCAATGAGCCACATCACCGCACGGGGCCACAGGTGCACAGCTGTGCATCACTGCCTGGCCTGCAGTCTCCCCGAAGCGCCCGATGCCGTGATGATGCCGCGAGCCAGTCATCGATGCTGTGCCATCCCGCCGGTCCAATGCCGGTACTATTAATTTATTGCCTTCCTGCTGCGCAGTGAGTAGGCAGCAGTGCACTCAGTCTCTCAGACTATGCTGAGAGGGATGCCACGTGGATAGACGACAAATCCTTCCTTCTTGTTCCACTGGACGTGAGGTCACATCCGATCGGATCATCCCCCACACGGCGCCACGGCCTGAACGCAACGACTGCAGGGCAGATTGTAACATTTGTAGCAGCAGCAGCACTGAGTCTGAAAGAATATCTTTAACTGTTCACCAACTGTGCTGCTGCTGGGCACTGCTCTGTGTGTGCGGAGTGCTCTCTCCAGAGATGCGGAGTGTGCTCATAAGTAAGGCATGCGGCATCCAATTTCAAATATTTTACAACATTCACCAGAAACACCCATGTGGAGGGTAGACCCGGCCCTGAGAAATAAGTGCCGGTGCTAAGCACCGGAAAGCACCGGCACAAAATAAGCTCTGTTCAAAACTAATATCTTCCTCCAGTTGTGTTCCTCTTGGGCTCAGCGCCAAGACACCTCAGTGTATACGTGTACTCAATAAATATTAATAGCATAACATAATATATGCACAGCATTTTGAGGGTTGACCCATGACCATAGGCACTCTCTAGTTTTACTGTTTGAGCATGAGCAAGAAAAAGAAAGCCTTCTCAACAAACATGCATAGACTAGCTTACTTGGGCATGCAATCGTCACCATAAAGTATCTGTTCTAAAACCAGTTCTCTTAGTCTTACAGTACCAGTCCACAAAATATATAAGAGGAGAGAGAGAGCTTCCTGACAAAGCCGAGGAAAGGAAGCTACAGACAGACTAGTACAGACAGGAGGAAGTCAATTACAGAAACTTTACATATAGAAAATAACTAGGATAATGCAGGGATAACAAAAATTTAACAAATATTAGATAGAACGAAGAGGAGATGGAAATAATTATGAGACAAACACAGTAAAAAAAAAGAAATTATTCTAAATGTATCAACAGGAGGACTTACTTGGGCCAGCCAATCTGTCAGCTACGCGCTGGTGGCAGTGGTGGTGGTGGAACTTCCATCCACCACAGCACCTGTGGTGGCACCCCCGGCTCCCTGACCCGACTCCGTGCTGCTAGCCCTCTTCTTGCCCCTGGATGCTGATGTAACAAATAAAGAAGATAAAATAAAACAAAATTGTGGTACAGTTAATAATCTACCCAAAAATATGTTGACAGGCGAAAACACAGTAACATTGTACTCTTCTAAATCAGATCACCTATAGTACTGGTATTAAGTTGGCCTATTACTAATTTCCTAAACCTAAACTATTTTTGGAACTACTAATGCATTGCAATGAATGGTATTTGCTTCTCAACTTATTCTCAATCTCAACTCCCTTTGAAAGGCCAACTCAGTCTCCCTTTTTTCAGCGCATGGAGGCATGCTACACATAACTGGGAGATTGTTTGGGACTGTAAGAGCTACATAAAGAAAGGCACAGAGAACTATATCTCACTGATATTGACATTGACATTAAATAGCATTTATATAGCACATGGCTACCCAGAAGCATCCCAGCGCTCGCAGTAACAGCAGTGAGATGTTCAGTCAGTTAGGGAAGAAGTTGTGTTTTTAGGGACTTGCAAAAGGAGAGATTGTTGGGTTCTGTTCACAGGTACAGGGGAATTGAATTCCAGAGTCTAGCAGCATTGAGCGAGAATTGCTGGGCTCCACATCTGGCCTTCCTAATCCTAGGGATGGTGGCCAGATTCATGGTTTTGGATCAAAGGCTTCTGTTGGGCTCATAGGGCTGGATGAAATTATGAAGAATAAGGGGATCTGATTTGAATAGAGATTTGTGGGCAATACACAGGGACTTAAACTTAGCTCTCTCCTGGACTGGTAGGCAGTTGAGTGCTTTCAGGGCAGGTTTGGCCGACTGATATTTAGGGTTGCCCTGTAAGAGTCTTGTGGCCCAATTCTAGATAGTCTTTAGTTTGGAAAGGGTGGCAACAGGGGCACCCAAATAGAGAGCATTTGTGTAGTTCAGCCGGGATAAGACGAGGGCCTGGACCAAGATTTTCCTAGCCTGAAACGGCAGGAGAGGAAGGACCTTCCGAATCATTTTGAGAACACCATAGCACGAGACGGCCGTCTTCCGTGCCTGTGTTTTAAATGTAAGATCTTGGTCGATCCAAACACCCAGACTCTTTAGCTGGGTCTTGGGAATGGGGGCTGAGCCTAGGGAAGTAGGCCATATTTCCTTTAGGTCAAGCGGAAAGTGATTACCCAGGATCATGATTTAACTCTTTTCCCCATTTAATTTAAGAAAGGAGTCGCTCATCCAACTTGTGATTTCTTCCAGGCAGGAACGCAGGCAGGGAGTGGAGCTTTCTGCTCTATTAAGACCAATCATCAATTGCATGTCATCTGCGTAGGTGACTGTGTATTCCAAAGGGTAGAACTGCCTCTGCGAGGGTGCAAGTTTAGACATTAAATAAGGTGGGGCTCAGGGATGATCCCTGAGGCACTCCGCAGCAGAGTGGTGTCTGTTTGGAAGTCACCTCATTATCAAAAACTTGGAAGGATCTGTTGTTCAGGAAGGAATGTAGCCTTGCCAATGCAGTTCCTGTGATACCTAATTTACTGAGCCTGTGGATCAGAATACGATGGTTTACGGTATCAAATGCCACACTGAGGTCGAAAAGGAAGACCACCGTGGTGCCACCGGAGTCCACAATCTTTCTTGACTCTTCCACTACTGAGAGCATGGCTGTTTCTGTTCCCTGTAGTCGGCGGAAACCTGTCTGGGTCCGATGGAGGAGTTTATGGGTCTCTAGAAATGAAGATAGTATTGAATTAAAATATTTTTCGGTGATTTTGCTCATCCCTGGGGGCAGGGAAATGGGGCGGTAGTTTCCCAGGTTGGAGGGGTCAAGACTGTTTTTTTTAGCAGCGCCTTTACCACGGCTTCCTTCCACGCGGGGGGACCACCCCCCAGGAGAGTGAGATGTTGATTAGGTCTAAGATCACAGGGGAGACCACCCCTGCCACCTGTCTCAATATCCATAGTGGGGCAGGGTCTTTGGGTGATCCACTTTTCACCTTAGATAGGAGGTTTTCTAATACAGACATCTCCATCGCCGGAATTGTATCCAAAATGGGCTGGTTTCTGCAAAGTTGAGGGGCTAGGGAGTCATTTTTGATGGGGGGGAAATGAAGAGAAAATGGTTTCAATTTTAATTGAAAAAAAACGTAGCTAGTTTGTCACATTGTGCTCCCGAAATATCAGGGATGACAGGTGGGGGGGAACTTTGGAGAGAGTTTTAACAATGCTGAAGATCTCATGAGTGGAATTGGGTGCAGCTAAAATGTTATTTTCGTAGTAGGCTGCCTGTGCTGCCCTGATTTCAGCTCTGTAAAGATAGATACTTTCTCTATATTTTTTCTTTTTGTCCAATGAGAAACTTTTCCTCCAGTCTCTCTCAAGTTTTTTGCAGTTTTGTTTTAGGCCCCGTAGTACCGCTGAGTACCAAGGTTTTTGAGTGTTTCCTATTTTAATTTTGATGGGAACAAGGACATCTAAAGATTTTTGGAGCCAATTATTAAAATTGTCATTGGCCGTGACCACATCTAAGGAAGAGGCAGGTTTAGTTTCTCCTAATACTGTGGTTCATTGTTCAATTGAGAGTTTTGACCAGGGACGTGTTTTTGAGTAAGTGGGGGTCTTACATGGTGCTATATGAGATGGTGACCACGTAAATGGCATAAGAAAATGGTCTGACCACGGGACAGGGATAGGTTTTCCTCCTAATAGGTCATTCA
Source organism: Lissotriton helveticus (assembly GCF_964261635.1). Lineage (NCBI taxonomy): Eukaryota > Metazoa > Chordata > Amphibia > Caudata > Salamandridae > Lissotriton > Lissotriton helveticus. The sequence continues at coordinate 597,713,759 of NC_136061.1, read as the reverse complement.
AGTTTGAAAAGATAGGGTCTAATAAATGACCCTTTATTTGGGTGGGTTCACTCATTTTTTGTAAGAGTTGGAAGATGGCTAAGTCCTTTGTAAGTTCAATCGCTGATGTCTGTAGGGGGTCATCAAAATGAAAATTAAAGTCCCCCAATAGGGAGAAGTTAGCCGATTAGCTAGGTAAGTTTGCGGCCAGATCAGGTAATGATTTACTGAATTCCACTGAGGGACCCGGGGTTCGGTATAATAAAACACCCGAAAAAGTGAGATCCGGGGCAAACTCAATAGAGAAGGCAGCGTTTTCGCAATCTGAGACAGGGCTGCCCATGAATCGTCAGGTTAAGCCGTGTTTGTAGATAATGGCTATCCCGCCCCCTTTCCCTATGGGACGGTTCAACCTCATGATGGAGTAGCTGCTTGCCAGAACCTAAACAAGATCAGGGTCGGAGGTAGGGGTAAGCGATGTCTCTGTGCGAAACAATACCTCGGGCGATTCTTCTTCAAGAAGGATGGAGATTTCAGCCGTGTGTGTAGGCAGTGATCTACAGTTTAGTAAAAACATTTTATATTTCAGTGAGTTGGTGGGAGGTGGGTGAGGGTCTATTGTTAAGTGGAATCTGCAATGCGAGCATTCATGAAGGTCATTAGAGGGTGAGATAGGCTGTTTGCATGTTCCCCTTATCGGACCTGCTAGGTGGCGTAATTCTTCCGTGCTGTTCTGCATCTGCTGGCCAGTAGGGGGAGCAGGGTTTATGGCCCCTGGAGCCGGCCGGACCGGCGCAGACGGGCTTACCTTTGGCACGCCAGTGGCGCGCCCGCTGCGCACGTCCGCTGCGCGTCCGTCCCATCATTGCTTTTATGCTCTTTCCCTGAAGTGGTGAGCGAGTGACTGTACCGCCAACCCTTTACTCCCAAAATGGCGTATGCGCCGATTTTGTGAGTTTGGCCTCCCTCCGCACAAATGGGAGCACAGCGGCAGACCAGGGAGTAGGGCACAGGTAATGAATACAGCGGAGTTACAGTATATAGCAGCAGCAAAGTTGTAATAGCAGCAAAGTTAAATTGGGCTTTTTTTTAATTCTTAAAATCAATAGTGCAGAGTACTTAATAGCAGCTGTGCAAATTCGCATATATTCGTAATGAGCAAAGTTCCCCTGCGCGCACCTCAGTTACTACAACTACTACTGCTACCACTATCTTAGTGACAGGCCTGAGGAGTTTGCATGACTTCTTAAATAATTAGCCCAAGTGAGTGCCAATGAGTATGATTAGGTAGCACCCAGCACCTGGCTGGATCACATAATAGTTGTAACGTAAACTCAACTTACCTCTGAGTGTGAGCAACATACTATTTGGAAAAATAAATATATTAGCATAGAAAGAACACAACAAATAAATAATTGCTCACCTCAACGTCAATACCCAGCAGGCTGAGCCTGCCAAGGATATTGGCCTGGGCTTAACGGTCTGTCAACTGCTGTTCGGGTGCGCTGGACCCCGGAGCTGCAGTCCACACACTGGCACACCTTCCCCCACAGCAGCCAAAGCTGCCAAATGCCGTACCCACTGCCTAGCTTGCCACCTGCTGCCAGCATGGAAGGGGGGTGGCGGCGTACATAGAAATCAAGTGCAGCCACCTCCACTTTCAAGAAAATGGCACTGGGTTGCACCCCTTAGTGGCGCCCATGACTGCAATGTGTGCAGCTAGCAGCCACAATGGTGCCGCCACTCCCTCTCTTGCCCTGCTCTGCCATGGTGCTGGGTGGTCAAAACAAAAAGGCCACAAATTAGAAGAAGGATGAAAGGAAAAACTAAAGAATTAAAGGGAAAACCAAAAGAAGTCCAAAAGTCGTGAAAAACACAAACAAAATAAAAAAGACACATACTCAAACACAAAAACACACACTGATAAAATAATGGAAAATGAGGGGTGGATGAGTCAGCTAGTAGAACATTGAAAAGATTAGGGGCGGATTAAACAGCACCATGCACAGAACAGAAAACAAAATGACTGTGCCCATGCCTACGCATGGTGCTGTTTGTGCACACTACTGAACGTCAAAAATGCAGCATGACGGGCACGTCGAGCAGCGTAACCTGTCTGCAGAATTCTGCAAAATCTCATGGAGTTTTTGGGCCGCTCTGCAGAATTTCGCATAGCAGAACTCTGCAAGCTCAGTCCAGGCCTACTTCTCAGCCAAGCTACCAGAGGGTTAAGCACAGGTTAATTTGGGGTTTACATGTGTTTTGTCCCAACAGATATTGTTGTTGTTGCTTGAGTAGGGTTTTACCCCCCTCAACCAGTAACCTATTTTCCAACAGTGGGTGTTTCATGTAATTATAGGTGGTTGGTTCCTCCCACGCTGAGCCTGATATATAGCTTTTGTTTTAGCAGTATCTCTTTTTAATGTTTTTTTCAGTTTTAAGAAACAACATTCATAAATTATAATAGTTTGAAGTGACGAAGAAAGTAGTTTCCAGATTAAAAATTATTGGAATAACAACAATAATATAAGGATTAATTACCGAGAAAATGACTTAAGTGGGAAACAATCAAGAATACCCCACCCTGCATAAAACTGCCCAATAGCGTTTTATGGATAGGATCTTAGAATGAAGAACATATTCATGGTGCCCTCTATATTTACAGTCACAGAGCAAATTAAAACAATTCTTAGGTGTCCTGTAAATCCTGACTTGGGAGGAAATTCCCATTTGTGCTGGAATCAAGAGTTTAACTACAGTACTAACTGGAAGTGGTTCGCTTGCACGATTTCTGACAGGTAAAAGCTGGCTCATATCATACTGGAAACTACTCAAATTAATACATTGGAACGTGAGGAAACATGAACTTTTAGCACATTATTTCCCATTCTGAAGTTCTAAACCGAATGATGTGGTAATTGCACACCCAATAAAAAGCACAGTCTGATGCATTATTCCTTACTGGGTGTCCAATGCTCATCTTGAAAAGGGGACACTCTGATTGAGGCCTACATGCAGGGGTGGTGAGGTGATTTTTAGCGGGACAAAAGTGGAACACGAATGCAGCTGTGCCTAAAGAACACCTGGCATTGAGTAGCTCTGTTGCTCTAGGCAGAGCAGGTTAATTGCAATGTCCAATGAAGTGTAGAAATGGACAGATCTGCTACACATGAGCTGTGGTGAGAAGGCATGAGAATAAATACAATCCTAGGTAAAAAAAAAAAGGCACATTGCAAGGTCCTCATTCTGGCATGGAGGTTGTTCCTGGTGAATTCTGTTGAATCAGAAACTCCTCAGAATGTTTTTCCAGTACTGTTTCTAAAGGCCGCATAATCCCATGATGATCTCCACACCATTCTCGCGGTCAGATCTCAAGGATGATGCAGGCATTAAGTCTCATGTGTAGAATTTTCCGGAGGTTTTAGAATTTTGTGTAGGGCAGTGTCAACAGATGTGGCTCTACTTTTCCTAGCCATGAGTTGGCCTACCCTGGCCGCAAGTAGCTATGCATTACAGATGCTAATGTTGACTCATGACATAGAATAGCATCATTTTCACACCCTCTTGATCAGAAGTGCTGAAGCCACAAAATGATCCCAGAGATTTGTCCTCCTGCCTAGCCGAAGACCTAAAATGGACAGACTTATTTTAGGACTCCCTACTATAGTGGAAGAATGGTCAAAATGAGACCGTCCAGCAGCTCAGGGGAAAGCACACCACATCTTTCTCCTTGATGAAATCATAGGTAAACTGTTATTGTTATCACAGTCCACAGCGGTCATCATTATAGGGAAACCCAGATTCAGATTGGTGTTGGATTCTAACACAAAAGACACAATTAGCAATATCGCGTAGACAGATTAACCCTGTCTAGACAATTAGTTCTAAATTTCTTATTGTAAACTGTGGGTTTCACCTCTCTTGCTTTCCCATAAAAACATTTGGGTGTCTTTCAAATCGTCGTGGGAATTAAAGTGCCTTTTTGAGCCCCCCCCCCCCCCCCTTTCCACAAAACGTAAGCTATCTGCTCCCTTTTCCAGTCTAAAGATCTATGCTTCAATTGTGGGTTTATTTCGTTGTACTGCCTGAATGAAGTTTCTGACAGAGGCATCAGCAGGGAGCTGATAATCCCACTACTGAGGGAACAAAATACAGGATCTCCACAGTTAAATAAGGCCGTGGGTAGTTCCTGCCTTCATTCAGTTCATCCCAGGGGGCAGAATGAAAAATGTGTGCTGGCCGGATAAAAAATGCATAAACGCATCATGTCTGCCCTGGGATTTAAATTTATATTAAAAAGTCCAAGTGTGATAACAGGTTTAAACTCTATTTGAAATCCTTACAGTATGCTGCCATCTTGTACCCGAATGCAGCTAATATGGAGTGTAAAGAGCCTTTTGCAACAAGGCTTCAGCATCACCTGTCTTCCTTGCTGCAGAAAAAATATGAATTCGCACAAAACTCGGGGTCTTCGCAGCAGTTTTACAGGGCCATGGTCGCAGCTGAAGTTAAAATGGCCTATCAGAGAAATCAGAAAACCTGGAAGTTCAAAGACATGGTTAGAATCTCGTCTCCAGAGAGGGGAAGAGAGTAAACAAGAAAGGGAGGAGGGGAGGGAAGGAGGCAAACTGCTATGAGAGCGAGTGAGAGAGACATCTCCAGAGACAAGATCTTGACTCCGATCCGGCTCCCGTACTTAAATATTAATTAGCACGTTCGTATGGATGCATGGGGCGGGAACCGGCATCACTTTTTGGGAGTTGGAATATATTTAGCCTCAACAGACTTTGACGAGAGAGAGAGAGACAGAGAGAGAGAGAGAGAGAGAGAGAGAGAGAGAGAGAGAGAGAGAGGCGCAACGGCAGGAAAGCAGTGACAAAGGGAATAAAATAATCTGTAGGAGAGAGAGAGAAAGAGGCAGGTGATGTAGAGGGGTGGGAGAAAGAGGCATGAGCGGGGAATAAAGACTAGGCAGCCTTCCTAGTCGGCAATCCCAGCACTCAACAGCACCAGCGATGGCCTCTTGAGAACCCTGTTGGTCCATGCACCTATTTATTTTTTACTAATTAAGCACTACATGGCACCAGCGCTCGTTCAGAATCCTGGCATATTGGTGAGTCTTGTGATGTCCATAGAGACCTATTCAGTGCTTCATTTGAGCAGGGTTTTTTTTAGGGACGGAGACTTATTTTTTACTTATCAGATTTTTACCCAGAACAACAGAGAGAAAAGCAGCTAAGGGAGGCAGAATAAATAGGAGAAATATGTAAAAATAGTGGCAAAGTGACAAAACAGGTATGAAAAGAAACCTGTGACAGTGCGATATTGGGGCAGGGATAGAATGAAAGAGGCGTGAGGTGAAATAAACACTAGGCAGCCTTGGTATTTGAGGAAAACGACATTTTGCAGCGGCAGCTATGGGCTTCTTAGAAAATGTTGATCCCCGACGACAATGATTTTACAAATTCATCACTAGACCAGTCCACCTAGGTCCACGTGGATAGTTCAAATGCCTGCCCTATAGCTTGAAATATTGACAGATAATCCAAAGCTGTGCATAGCACAGTGGTCAATGCGCAGCCGTGCTATGACCAAATTAATATAGAAATTCTCGGAATACATCCCAGTGCTAAGCAGCCATTGCGGCCAGCCCCATCTAGTCAAACGAAAGCATCTACTGTACCTTTAAAATATAATAAAGAGTCATTCTGCAACCCTCCCAGACCCATTCCAATTTGCACATCACCCATTAATTCTGAGTTTTCTGCAAATTGAAAAGGTGATATTATAACCGTCCACAGATGGTAAAATGCTCGCACAGTATATTAGTGCCAACTGGAAGCAATTGCATAATCACTGCTGTCAGAACCCATTCATCCCAGCAGTTAGGATTCTATTAGGCAGAGACAGGATTCTGAAGTCCTTCACAATACAAAGTAATTACTTTGCCAACCAAAGGAACAGCTTTTCCATGGCACTTTCTATTTCTGGCTAAAGGCCTATATATGGGTCCTGCGATGCTGTGCACAGGACGCGGATGGGGAATGTGTTAGCGCAAGCCTAAGAGAGCGATGGCATGAGCCTAACATGTGGATGGGAGAGACAGGATGATTGGGCCTGGATTTCGTGTGTCTGTATTACAACAAGCCTTTAGCTGGTCAGCTCCTACATTTCCTGTGTGTTGATGCACTGGAATAATAGGTTACCTTGGACTACAGTTCTGTGTGTCTCCACAGCAGAACATCTATCATGGAAAGAGTCTGGTTGGGTCTCCGAAACCCTGTGTCCGTATTTCAGCATGCATGGGAGGGGCATTCAGTTGGGGTCCTGGATTTTGTATGTGTGGTGGTAGAACTAGAAGGGAATTGGTGGAGGGCCATGGATGCCCTGTATCGTTATGGCAGCACACCTGGTATGAGCTGGCTAGAGAGGTTCTAGATTTCATGTGTCTTTAATGTGGCATGTATTGAAGGGGCAGGGTGGTTGGGTCGTGAATACTATCTGTCAATACAGTAGCATGCAGTGGGGGTGGGATGGCATGCATTGGCTGCATCCTCGATCGCTTGTGTCTTCATGGTGGAATATCTGGAAAGAAAAGGGGGTAGAGGTCTGCAATTCATCCCTGTAAAGTAGCATGCCTGGAAAGGCAGGATAGCTACATATTTGATCCCACATGATAATATGGTGGTCTGAATGGGAGGAATAGACTGTAGCAGAGTTCCTGGATTCACTGCCACTGTATGTTTACATGGCATGCACTCACAGGTTGAATATATCCTAAATCCCACCTGTCTGCATGGCAGCAGGACTGTGAGGAACAGGGTGATTAAGTCCCGGAGACCCCCTTCTTTACAAGGAAGCAAGTCAGGATGGTAAGGCCTTGGAGAGCATGTATCCGAAAAGTAGCGTTCCAGATAGGGCAGACCCGTTTGTGGCATTACATTCCTTGGCTGTGAACTTATAAAAATGCTAATAGGAAGTCAAATATATTTGCATATAGCATTGCTTAATGTGGTAACACACATCTATTAGTAGAGTAATAATTCACAGTCCTTTGCTACAACACTTGGAGCCGGTTCAAAGCATTCCCTACCGATTTTGTGAGGTAACATTTTCTAATCTTTCTCTGGAATATTTTCCTAACCACCAGTGCCTAATTTGAGGCGGTGGTTCTAGGTGGTGCCCACCGTCACTTTTTTTGGGAACAGACACCTATTTTCCTCAACAGACTTTGACCCAGAGCAAGAAAGAAAAAAACACGAAAGGGGAAAGAAGCAGGAAGCACAAGATGGAAAACCAGTGACAAAGAAAGAAAGCACAGATGAAAAAGAACCTGCAAGAATGAGATAAAGAGGTTGGGAGTGTCTGTTGGTGGAACAAAGAGGCATGAGGTGGAATCAAGACTATCAGCCTTGAATTCAGCAGCCTGACATTTGATAGTCCTGATTGTGGGCATCTGAACGAAACTTCGTGCACTTGCACTTATCCATTTAAAATTTAAGCACTGCCTATTATCCAATTTCTGACCCTGCCTTCTAGTCTCATCATGGGTTCTAAGTCGCCAGGTTACTCAATTAGGCTCTTGACACAGTAAGGGGGTGAACGGTCAAACAATACTCCCGATCAAGTGACATGGGAGATCGCAACTTCCAACTTTGAGCAGATTGATAACATTGAAGGACTTCCCTTCTACATTAAACTCTCTGTGTTCACCTCCTGCTCGGGACTCTTGCTTTATATCCCACCAGACTGTGGCCCTAGGTCTTCCCTCACCCTTGTGGATTATATCGCCCAGGCCAGCACGCTGTACTCTAATTTTACAAAGCTGGTCGATCTTAATTTCCCTGTGGATGATCCGTCTTGCCCGCATAGTGTTAACTTCATCTCCTTGCTGTCCGGCTGCAATTTGACTCAACTAGTTTTATTTCCAAAACATGAGGCAGGTCCCATACTAGACCTTATTTGCTCAAACTTACTCGACATCACAGTACATCATCCTGAAACGGTGATCTGGTCAGATCACTTTCTTATCCCTTTCCGGCTATACCTGAAGAGCGGAGGGAGAGCCACCTTCATACCAAAAGATTTCAGAAGGAATTGGAGTAGGATTACCCCGGAATCACTAGCCCAAAATTTGCAGGACCCAATGCCCTCCTTATCAAACAACCTCGAGACCAGCATCACAAACCTAAATAAATGGGTTAGCGATGCGCTCGACTCAATTGCTCCCTTGAGACCGGTAAACTCTGAGAGAAAGATTCCCTCTGCACCCTTGTTTTCTGACTAGATAAGGGCCAAAAAATCTGAATCTAAAAGATTGGAACGTAATTGGAGATCAACCTACTCTCAGGAAAGTAAAACATGCTACTGTGTAACGCTAACAGAATATCGTAAACTCCTCATTGCAAAAAAGAGACTTCTTTGCCGGACGCATTATTAGTGCAAAGAACTAATCTAGAGAAATCTTCAAAATAGTGAAGTCTTTTACGAACCCCCTAGCACTCACTCACGCTAGTCCTCCTTCACAGAAGCTATGTAACAAGATCCCAGATTTCTTTGAAGAGCAAATCGCCCTGATTTATGCATCCTTTCCAGCATTACCCTGTCTCTCAGAGATGACTAATGCTTATAAACCAGGGGAGACTCTTAGGCCAGTATTCTCGGAATTTGATGTTATCCCTATGGAAACATTGCTGACTGAGCTTCAGAAATGCAAATCTGGGTCCCCTGGCAACCCATGGCCAGCCAAACAATACAGTGCCCTCGCTGAGTGCCTCAACCCCAATTTAAATGCCATCTGGAATTCTTCAATCAGACAGGGTGTCTACCCATCAGCCTGGAAGCATGCCTTTCTTCTCCCAATATTGAAGAAAGCGAATGCTGACGTAGAAGTCACCAGCAATTATAGGCCGATTTCTCCGCTACCAGCCCCGGCTAAAGTTTTAGAAAAATTAGTACACCAGCAATTGGCAGCGTTTATTTGGTCCAATAGCCTATTACATGAGTCCCAGTACGGCTTTTGCCCGGGAATTAGTACAGAATCTGTGCGATTGAAATGACTGACTCTATACGAAGGGCGGTGGGTGGAGGCTCTAAGGCCATGTTGGTGCTGTTAGACTTGTCAGCAGCATTCAACACGGTGTCCCATCCCATCCTATTAGATCGCCTGAAGGACATAGACATCCAGGGGACAGCATTGAACTGGATTACATCTTTCTTGCATCGCCGTAACCAACAGGTCTTGACCCACCCTTTTACCTCGCCCACTAAACCTCTGAAATGGGGGGTACCTCAGGGTTCGTCCCTAAGCCTGCATCTTTTTAATGTCTACTTAACAACCTTGGCGGTGCTCATCACCAAAATGGGTATCAAGATGACATCCTACACTGATGACACTAAGCTGCTGTTTACTTTCAGCGGAGTGTCAGACGCCACCTTTGTCTCACTAAAAGAGTGCCTCAAAAACATCGCTGATTGGATGAACTGCAATTTCCTAAAACTTAATGCTGACAAGACAGTGGTCTTATTCTTTAACCAAGACATCACCCCCCCTTCCCGTCCAACGTATGGTGGCCAGCGGAATTGGGTGATGCTCCCACTCGGCAGGACTCTGTCAGAAAATCTGGGAGTAAGATGGGACAAAGATCTGTCCCTCGCAACCCATGTACAACTGGTTTCAGCGGCCTGTTTTGGCAAGATTAAAACCATCAGAAAATGTATTAATTTTCTGCCATGCTCTAATCACCTCCCACCTCAATTACGCTAACAGCCTGTATATGGGTCTGCCGCTTGGTCTGATCCATAGACTTCAGACTATTCAGAACACAGTAGCCCAACTTGTCTGTGGGGTCCCGCTTCTACAACGCATCTCTCCTTGCCTCAGGCAACTCCACTGACTTCCGATAGACAATCGGATTGAATTTAAGGCCCAGAAGTTTGCCTTTCGAGCTTATCAAGGGAGGGGGCCTATTACCTGAGGAGGAGACCTCGCCCATATCAACAAGACAGACCTTTAAGGTCCAACCACCAACACTTTCTCTCCATCCCGTGCTTTGCAAAAGCCAGAATGGGAGGTAGAACATTTGAGGTGGGGACCTCTAAATGTTGGAATAGCCTCCCTCCCCATCTATGCATGATGCAGTCCGAACAGGAATTCAGAAAGGCCTTGAAAACTGGCTTTTCAGTCGGAATGATTAGAATTGCGTTTTCCTCTACCTTGTTCACTGTCTTCTATAGTGCCGGGACACCACATTTGGGGTAGCTGTGTGATCTACAAATGCCTTTATTAATATCTGGAGGAGGTTAAAAACTCATATTCTGAATGACACAGTACCTAACCTAATAGTTGTGGTGACTAGTAGTGTTTATGGATGCAGCCTCTTGTAGAGCTCCTTCATGTCATCATAAGAATGTTGTGAGGTCAGCGAGGTAAGCTTGACACAAGATACAGAGGGCCACCGGGAGTAGATGTTAAAGAGCTGTAGTGGGGTCATGTCTCTACAAAATGTCTCTACTAATACGTTTTTCTAATGCTTCTAATTAATGTTTCTACTAAAAGCATGTATATAGGCTTTTTGAACTTTAACTGCAAGGTGGTGTGAATAACACAACAGTCAATAAATATAATGTCTAGTCAGGGATTGTCTTTGTGAAAAGAAAGAAATTGACTGTATTTAACTTTCAAGTATAATGTTTGGTTAAAACAAACAAAGATACTGAAACGCAGACGATTCTACTACCTCCTGGGGCAAATATATGAATCCAAATGTTATTAACGTTCAAAAGCACTAGGTACTAGATTTTTGTTAATATTGATCCTGTGACCAATGTTTTCCTATATGGCTTTATTTTGGTTAACTTTGATGTCTTCAAAAACATTGGAGTCAATAGATCTTAATTTAGACTACACTTCCATTGCAGGTTTTAAAAAGTGGACAAGGGATACAGATGTTGAGACTTTGAATCCAAGTATGCTCTCTGTGAGCCACTCCAATACAAAGGATCCTCCCCCAAATAAGTTGTATTTCAGAATAAAGGAGGTGCCCCGAAAATTTACAGCACAAACATTCACCACCAAAGACCTTATGAAACCAACTGGCAAAATAATTGGATTAAAAACAAATATGTTCCCAGTGTTTGCTGTCCATGTGAGCTGCTATCCAGTTGCAGATGCCTAGTTGAGAAGACAAGTCACTGCAGCAAAGGCCCACCTAAGGTCCCAACTTGTCTCTAAACATTTTATTGTTACAGATGAAAATAATAGACTGATCCTGCCATAGAGCCCCAAGAATAATTTAAACTTTAGGAATCTATATTTTGGGTTCTCGTAATTCAAGATTTTCCAGTGGTTTGTCATCTAAGGGCTATAGTAACCTCCTGTGGTAACTGGTGGAAGCAGTACTCACTATAACTGGTCAGTTTCAGCTATGTTTTGAATAACCCTTCATCCAGTGAAAGGTTAGAATGATGCTCAGATGGTTCCAGAATCACACAACTTTCTCCTCCAGGCAGTGGAATGCTGGGGGTTGAAGACTGATTGTCTCCTCTGGACCTAAAGAAAGAAGGATATTGGCATTCAAAAGGCAAGGAATTGTTCAGGGAAGGGGCAGGCTCACCTTTCTCAGTGTGTGAAGGTAACAGAGATGCTCTGTGACCCAAATGATGATGTTGCCTTGTCACAGGTAGATAGATATGCTGCCCAGCATGTGGCTCTTGGGGAGGCTGCTCCTCAAACTACCCTCATACAGGCCCACCATTTAGACTACAGAGATCAGATCAAGATACTCCATGAATGATTTCAAGCAAGCTGAAATAAATGAGTTCTAAGAGACTCTTTGAATTAAAATTCATTCGAAATGGACTGTAATGAGTAATGACCAAGAACATCTAGTCCATTACTTGTTTGCCAGGACAGTGAAAGACCAACCACCCTGTCTGGCTCGGCAAAACCTTGGAGTCTCTCTTGACCAGCAATGTTATTGTAGAACTAAGGTTCTTAATTGGATAGGATTGCACTACCCTGTCTATGAGATATTTCTGGCCATGTTTATACAATGCTAAGTGAATAGTAATTGGGGACTTAAAAAGAAATATTTTCTTGACAGATAACCAAACAAGATCTGTAAGATCCGACCACACCAAGTTCCATTTCGGGCACGGCTGAGTTTTGGACAACTTGAAGCTTACTGATAAGTTTGTCTGGAAGACCAACATTTAAGGTGTTAGCATAGTCCAGTTTTGACATTACAAGCATATGCACCACAGCCTTCTCTGTTGCATGTTGAAGAACATTTTGAAACTCTTTTAAGGAGCACAGAAGGCACAACAGGTTTCAGCTATGCCCAAATAGTGAATAGTGAGCTTTTCATCAAACTTGATACCCAAATGTTTGGTTATTGCTGTGGGTGCTGGAGGTGGGGGAAGATTGTTAGGACAGATAATATTTAGCCACGGATCTCTTACTTGTCCAAAGAGATTAAATGAATATTCAACATATTGTCAAGATAGTATTGAAGGGATGAGAAATGTGATTTATACTTATGAGGCTCTCTGATAAAATACCTACTATTTCATCACCAAAAGTGAATCCTTTGACCAATGATTCTGACAACTTGGTCAATGGACAATTCACACTATCTTTTTATAGGAGGTTTCAACATACATTGAGTAACTTATAAACCAAGAGGAGCCAATAAAATACAGAGAAGAGAAAGAAGCTCTTGTAAGCAGGATTAACAAAATATCAAAAGTAAAAGACATACCACCACTGGATCCCATGACAGAGTGTAGTAATGGCATTTACATGTTTGCCATTGTGCTAGGTTGGCTCCATGGTTATAGAATGTTGATGTTTAAACTGCCAGGGACTGTTAGTCATTCCCTGGAAGCTGTGGAGTTGAATGGTCAATAAACTCAAGGTTTTTCCACTTATCTTGTCTGATGTGGTCACTTCAAATTGGCGACGAGGTTGGGATGCCCGTTCTGTGTCTCCACCCATGGGTGTAGCTGTGGCGGTGTGGTTATGAAGTGTCCTGTACTTCATGTTAATCCTTTTGGAGCTGTGCTCTCTGCTCTAGATTTGTTTGGGGAACTAGCAGTGGATTGTCCCAAGCATTTGCAGATGGGACATCGGGTCTCAGCATATTATTTATTTGTTTTCTTAAACTGGGCTGTTGTTTCATCAATGTACAAAATTCCGCTGTGCCCAAGCTGTTGGTTGGATCTGTTGGGAGCATCGGCTCTGCCAATGGAACGTCACGTCTTGGCATAGTTTTGTGTCTACCTGCCTCCTGGAAATACTGTCAAACATAGAGTTCATGACATTTGCACTGTTTATTTAATGTTGTGTATTTGATCTTTTAAATTATTTTTTTAAAGGGGGCAGTAAGTTTATCTACCAGGTTGATGTTGGTGTATTTTACTATTGTGCTTTCTCATTTAAATGTGCTGTCATTAATCTTGTGTGTACACAATTGTTTCTTATTTATATCCAACATGCAAAGTGTACAAACTCCTCCTCCTTTCTTACAGCTTCCATGAGACCCACCGGTCAGGTGGAAAGTATGTTAGGGCCTTTACAAAGTATTTAGGGGCTTTCGGGGGGAACAGGTTCAATGCAGAACCTAAAAATATTATTTTGGAGCACAATCTTGGACTTGAAAGGCAATCTGTTTTGGAACACTTAGCACCTCTCGATGTGGTGGATGGTGAGGAACCTCTTAATGAGTTTGAACAAGCTGTCGCTATGTTGGAAAAGCAATTTGATGTTGAAGGTAGTTTAGTAGTGGCTAGGCACAAGTTCTTCACTAGAGAGCAAGAAGTAGATGAAAGTATTGTATCATATGTAGCTGCACTACGCATTTTGGCGTCCAAGTGTGAATTCGAGCATTTCACCTCGCAGTTGTTCAGAGATCAGGTTGTGGTATGTTGCAGGGATAAAAAAGTTGAAGAGAAGCTTCTCACGTTGGAAAATCCCTCATTGCAAGAAACAATTTATATTGTTAAAAGCATAGAATTATCACATAAAGCGTCTAGAGAGTTGAAACCTGATAAAGCTCCTGTAAGCGCTATAAAGGAGGGCAAAGACCATGGGGAAAAACAACTCAGTGAGCAAAAGGGGAATACATTTCCGATCAATAGACCTGAGAAAAAGGTGGGTCAACAAATTAATTTTTGCCTGAAATGTGGTTTCCATTCACATTTCCCCAATTCTCGTGTGTGCCCTGCGAGGAATGCTTCTTGTCGAAAGTGTGGCAGACAAGGACATTTTGCCAAAGTGTGTAATTCCAGAGGCAATGCTAATGCTGTCTATGTTGATGAGGATAAGTGTGACATGTCAGTGGATGTTGTTATTTCCATGAATGATTTAATGTTAGTTGTCAAGGATGATTGTGGCAACTGTGTTCATCTTATTGTGGATGTGATTGTTGATGGGAAATCCATTCAGTTGCTAGTAGTTTCAGGTGCTCGAATGACCATGATTACCGAATAAGTATTTTATTCTAATTGGACTGATAAGCGACTAGACCCTCCTGACAGGAATCCTGTTTCGTATGAGGGCAGGATGATTGAATTGAAAGAATTTTTTGAAATTAAGTTGTAATTCAAGCAGAGATGCATCAGTGGAAAGGTGTATGTTGCGAAAAAAGGATTAAACATCTTTCAGTGGTACCATCAGGGGTTGTTTGGTATGATTCTTAGGTCCGGCTCCAAGGAGCCAGTGTCTGTTGTTGATGAGGTTGTGCAGGGTGATGGTTTATCCCTTTGGGCACTTAGGTTTGGTAATGTGTTTGCTGACAATCTAGGGCATATTAAGGGTTTCAAACATCTCATCAAGGTAAAGGAGCAAGCAGTTCCTGTAAAACATAAGTTGTGTAATGTACCTTTCAGTGTCAGAGATGTCTGGGGTCATTGAGCCGGTGGAGTAATCCTTATGGTTATCTCCATTGGTCGTGGCCCGCAAAAAAAAAAGGTAAATTCAGGGTATGCATTGACTTTCGCAGTTTGAATAAAGAGATATGGGTTGATTCCCACCCCTCACCCCGAAACAAGGATATACTTTCAAAGTTTGCAGGTTCCAAGTTGTTTTCTAAGATTGATTTATCTTCTGCGTACCATCAGGTTGAGCTGGATATTTCTTGAAAGCATCTCACTGACTTTGTTTCCCCCGTTGGAACTTTTCAATTTAAAAGGATGTCTTTTGGGCTTGCCTCGGCGGCTTCCGTGTTCCAGCGTATTATGGAAAAGGTGTTGGAGGGAATTTAGGATACTGTTGTCTTCCAGGATTATATATTGGTGGCAGGAAAGTGTAAGGCTTCATATGACAGGAATCTAACTGAGGTTTTGAGCAGGTTGCAGGAGAAGGGTATTGTTGCCAACAAACTTAAGGGTGTTTTTGGTATGGATTTTATTGAGTATCCGAGCCCATCACATCTCCGGCAAAGGAATTCTACAGAGAGAGCAGGTGATTGATGCCATTTTTAAGGCTCCATGTCCCAGGTCAAAGGAACAAGTGTTTTAGTTTTTGGGGGGGGGTCTTTCAGGTTTATACTAAATTTATCTCCAATTTTGCAGCAAAAACTGTGCATTTACGTGAACTTCTCAAGAGGATGGGTTACCTTTTTGTGGGACCAGGCATGTCAGAGTGAATGTGATCAAATCAAGCGAGAGTTTGGTGTGTGTGAAATTTTGACCCCTTTTGATCATCCTTCATTGCAGTGTGTTGTTTCTGTCTATTCCAGTTTGGATAGTTTGAGTGGTATGATTACCCAAATTAAGCAGGGTGTTGAGCATACTGTTGGGTTTTCCTCCCGTTCTTTGTGTCAAAGCGAGAAAAATGACTCCGCTATTGAAAGGGAGCTTTTGGCTTGTTGTTGGGTTGTCGAAAGATTCCAGAGCTTTTTGTGGGGGAGATCTTTCAAGTTGTTGACAGATCACAAACCCTTCATTCCCATTCTGAATGGTCTTGTGGTAAAGGAGCACACCCCCAGAATTGCCAGATTAAGTTCTAAGTTGCTTCAGTACAATTTTTTGGTTGAATATATTCCTAGTGGAAGAAATACTAGAGCTGATTTTCTCTTGAGGTCACCTTAACCTTTCTCTGAGGTTGACCTACCTGGTTGTGACGATGATGAGGAGTGTTTGATTGCAGCCGTCGATGTTTGCTGTATTGGTTGTTTTGATGAGTAGGAATGGTTTGACGCAGTGGAATCTGATTGTTTACTTAAGAAAGTTAAGGATCACATTGTTCATGGTTGGCCAAAGGAAAACATCTTGATGTTGAGCTCCAGCCGTTTGCCCAGAATGCTGATGAACTGTCGTTGGAAGGTAGTGAAATGGTCATGCGTGGTGAAAAGTTTATTCCACCTGAAAGTTTGAGGACTTGCATTGTTAATTCTGGTCATGAGGGTGATATTGGACAGACAAGCACCAAACGGAAGATTTGTGCTATCTATTGGTGGCCTTCCATGGATCGCCAAATCGATGATGCGGTCAGAGGTTGTATCTTTTGTTGCTCAAGTGACCTGTTACCTCTCCCACACAAGTAGTGGAACTTCCCAGTTGGGCTTGGATGAAATTGGCTGTTGATTTTGTTGGACCTTTCAATGCTTTACCCAGCAGGCATAAGTTTGCCTTGGTTGTTGCAGACTACTGTAGCAAGTAGTGGGAGGTACATTTTGATCCCAACACCCAGGAAGCCATCAGATTTTTTTCAAAGTCTTTCTGCCAGGGAAGGTTTCCCTAAAGAATTAGTGTCCGACAATGGGGTGCAATTTGTTTCAAGAGAAATGTCTAATTTTCTTTTTCAATCTGGGAATGTGCATTGTCGTGTGGCTCTTTATCACCCACAAGCAAATGGTTTTATTGAGCGCATGAATCGTATTTTAGTTGAGTGTGTACTGTGGGCTATTTCCAACAGGGTGCAGGTTAAAGAAGCAGTTCAAAGCATGTTGTGGACTCATCACACTACTCCTTGTTTGGCTGTTGGGAAGAGTCCCTTTGAGTTGTTGCGTGCAAGTGTTGCTACTTTTGATATGTGTCCTGCTTGGATGAGGAAGTAGGGCTTGTGTTCTAAGGCTGCCACTCTGTCAGGTGTGGGAGGAGGTGATTTGCAGAGCAAGACTCCTGTTGAGGTTTCCTCCAAGAGTGCCAAAGATGTGAAGGCTGGGTGTTCTAAGGTCCAGGTGGCTGATTGGGTGAAAATTAAGCTTCCTCACAAGGTTCCGAAGAGGTTGTCCAAGTTTACTCCTCCTGTTCACATGGATGCTACTTCTCGTTATGTGGTGAGAGTCAATGGCAAGAGTTGGTTGAATCTCTCGAGGATTTAGAAGATTCCTGATCAAGTTGTTCACCGAATTGGTCTGGATGTCTGATGAGACCACTCGTCTGTTGAGTCTGATTATGGCGTTTCCAATTCCAGCATCCCTAGGAGTTCTGTTCAATCTTCTTTTATGCGAAGACATGGTAGAAAAAGGGTTCCACCAAAAGGCATCTATCTTTGAATTTTGTTTATGTTTTTGTCTTTTTGATGATAATGTGCAAAAGTATATTTTGTATTTTGCTTCTTGTTTGCTATGGAAATTTGCTTTTTCATATCTTTTCTCTTTCGTATTTTCTTCTTTCATCTTTTCTTTTGTTTCATTTCTCCTTTCTTAGCTTAGTTGTAGTTTTCATTTTCTCATTTATGCTCTTGCGGTAAAGAAGGGAGATGTTGTAGTAATGCATTTACATGTTTGCCATTGTGCTAGTTTGGCTCCATGGTTATAGAATGTTGGTGTTTAAACTGCCAGGGACTATTGATCATTCCCTGGAGGCTGTGGAGACGAACGGTCAATAAACTCAAGGTTTCTCCACTTACCTTGTCTGATGTGGTCACTTCACAGAGGTATCATTTTCATCTGCTTGAATATTTGTTAAGCCTGATGGATCCTCAGTTTTGAGTAATGGTCTTGTGTATTGCCGCTGGTTTCTCCAGTCCTAAAAAAGCTCATTACCAACCCTAGCATTCCAATTAATAACTGTCCCAAATGCCATCTACCTCTACATGTTCAAGGTCTAGAAACGACAGTTGATAGAACAATTTCACAATTCCTTGGAACAAATACCATCCTTAAATCTTCACAGTGAAGCCTATTTTCCGAACATATTACACAGACCACCTTATACTCTATGCAAGATGTACTTAGATTAACCAGTAACTAGAGCAGCAAAGCAGCACTAATATTATTGAAAATTTCTGCAACCTTCGATGCAGTGTCACTTAGGTCTTTTCTTTCACTCTGTCATGAAGTGAGTGTCAAAGACCAAGCCCATACTTGAATTTTCTCTTACTTTTCAAACCGTACTCAAATAGTCAAAACAGCTCAGTTCCTGCTCCTTTTCAACAATGTAATTCCAGACACTATTATTTTTTTATGTGGCAGTTATGGAATTCCTTAAAGCTTTTGTTTGAAACTTATGTAGTAAATTCAAAAGTAATAATCTAAATTCCTCAATTTAACAGGTGGAAAGGCAGTTATAAGTGGCATTGAAATTCCCTGTTTCACCCAGGAGTCAACTCATAGGAAATCATATACCCCTTACCATCCGATGCCTCTTATTATAATGTGAAATTAAGGTTTAAGAAAGCTATTCTAGGCAATCAAGCCAAACTAATTTTCTCGATCGATTCTTAAGTCTGGGACAAGTTCTTGCTCATGATCATGGAAACACTAAAAATTATTCAAGAGCTGAGACTAATCACTCAGGAAAACAATCACCTTAAAGAGTTGCTTACAATATAAGCCTGTGCAACCATGATCCAATCTAGCTAAACCATACAGCCTTATTGAATCCTGTCTTTCCACAGGCAAAAACAATCCGGAGTTGACAATAAAAGGGATATTTACTAAACAGTTCGAATCGCCAATAGAAACTGAACCTACTGTAGGTCGGATATCACTTCCTCCAAAACTTGCCAGACTGAAGTAATACGGACCATGCCAAACACCTATCAGTAAAATTCCCCCTCAATCCTGTGTTCCATATTAATAGCAACAAAAGATTATCATGGAAGGGACAAAAATATAATTTCTAAAATATTGTGGTGTTCAGAAGATCATGGTACATAATATCGACCGTAGGAAAATCTATTTTTTGAATGCAAAAAAAGTTGCTATTTATAAAATTGTTTAATTTAATGTCCTAAGTAATATATTTGTTGTGTTATTTGTGTACATTTTCTATTTTATATATTATTTCTTTAATGTAATGTGTTGTTATTTATAATGCATTTGTTAACTTAAGTATTAATTATTTTTTAGATTGTTTTGGTATTTGTTTGTTGTTTTAAATAATATTAAAAAAAATTATGTCAAACCAATTATATTTGATAAATATCTGTTTTTTGTTTGTTTTGTGTATTTCTATGCTTTGTTGGATTTGTAGGGCAATAGAGTGGGACGTGTTTTAAAATTAAAGATATGTATGAGGATATTTTGTTAATTAATTGGTATAATAGATAATTAGTTATGTTTTTTTATTTTTAACTTTAAATGATATGATATGAGCTTTTGGGTGCATTGGGAAATATGGTGGGATGTTTTTAAACAGCAAATTAGTGACATGCTTATGTTATTAATTATTTAGTAAGCAATTAATTGGTTTATAGTCTTGGGAAAGTATGTATTTGAATCTTTATTTTTGTAACAGATTATTTACAGTTTGTTTGGTTAGCAGGGGAATAAGGTGTGAATATATTTTAACTGCATGTGTGATTAATTTATTTTAATTTGTTAATTGATGTGATAATGTAAATACATATTTAATCTATGTGTAAATTTAAAAACGTGTTCTTATGTATGATTTATTTTATGAATAATATAATGTTAAAATATGATATTAAAATTTACGATAGGTAATATTTTATTTTCTTATTCTTTATTTTAAAGAAATATATATATATTATTTTATTTTTTATTGATTTATTTTTTACAATGTAATTATATTAATTTAATTAAGCATTCATAATGTATTAATAACACATCAGGATTGTTGTGTTTTAATGGAAATCGAGTGTGAATGTTTTGAGTACAAAAAAGCAATAAACATAAAGAATTAATCATTCATTGGCACCTGCATTGTCCTGAGAATAGTAAATCTGCACTCCCTAAAATAAATATTTTCCCTTATATTATTTGGGTTGGAGTTAAACCATTAAGGGCCTGATTTAGAGTTAGGCAGATGGGTTTATTCATCACAAACTTGACAGATATCCCACGTGCTGTACTACAAATACCAGTGGATTTAATGCACTTGTAATAGGGAAGACAGGATATCCGTCACAATTCTGATGTTGTATTCCATTGACCAAACTCTAAATCAGGCCCTAAATCTGCACTCCACAGAATTATACACTTTCCCCAGTGGTTGCTGGATTTGACCAAGAATAGTAAATCTAAACTCTCCAAAATCAACCTAATGGTTCAGGGTTTGGAGTTACAATATTTAACCTGCAATCCCAAAAATTAAACAATTTTTCTAATGACAGATGGGTTGGATTGACAATAGTAAATCTGCACTTCCAAAAATTAAACACCTCCTCTATTGGCATTTAGGTCAAAGTGAAATCAGTAAGTCGACACTCGCAAAAATGTAACAGCTTCTCCAGTGTTAGTTGCATTGGAGTTAGATTAGCATTATGATTCCCTAAAATCAAACACTTTCCCCAACGGTTCAGAGTTTGAAGTTACAATAGGTATTCTCAGATCCTAAAACTAAATAGTTTAACTAATTGATATGTTTTTCAAATAAAAATACTTTGGGTCTAATTCGCAAAGGTAAACTTACACTTTTGTGTAAGTTTACCATTGTTTGCTATTCACAAAAGTATTTTATGAGCAGTATCTGTAAGACCGTGAAGTCTCCACACATAAAAAGATAGGACTGTTTTCTCTTTTGATGTGTGGAGACTCTGTAACCGTAAAGAAACTACTTATAAAATACTTTTCTGAATACCAAACAATTGTAAACTTACACAAAAGTGTAAATTTACCTTTGTGAATAAGGCCCTTTGTTTCTTAATGGTAGTAGGTTTGGATTTTGATAGAGTGGAAGTATATTTATAATAGTATGCTTTTAAATTAAATATGTGTGAAGAAATATATAACTTATCTATTCTACTATTATAAAGAGAGAACTGTGAACCTTTGAGGCGGGTAAACTCGGGAACCACAGCGTCAATCCAAACACCCAATACATCATTGGAATTTTTAGGGTCTGCAGAGTGACATAAGCTATATACCACCAAAAAATATACAATCTTTAAAAAATATACGTTAAAAAAAGTAGTCCCTTGGAAGTAGCGCCGGCCGTGTGCGCTAACGACGTGCGTGATGACATCATCAGGAGCCCGAGGAGGATCAGCGGACAGGAGCGCGAGGAGGAGTGGCGGACAGGAGCGCGGGGAGGAGCGGCGGACAGGAGCGCGGAGTTTAGCACACAGGACCTTGGGGAGGAGCGGTGAACTTTTGCCGACTGCGCAGTGGGCTGAGGTAGGTGAGAGGCGCCCTCGGTATGCACCATACCCGGGGGGGCCATCCCGTACCTTTTTCGTCACAAACTCGGCTTTTACGGCTGTTTTCAGCTCCCCTAAAAAAAGGGTCGTACGGTGCGTACCCGACACGTATCGTACTTGCTGGGTCGTATAAACCAGCCGCGAGCCATACAGATCTCGCGTACAGCGGGTACCGATGGAGACTCGTACGGGGATTCGAGTCGTACGGTCTCTGTACGATTCGTACGGAGTCCGGCTCCTGGTACGAATCGTACTTTGACGTACGTACGCGGGACGTTGCAGGGTACGATTCGTACGGGAAAAACGATCCGAACGTCTATTCGGAGCGGTTTTTCACAAATCGGAATCGACCCTTTAATCTCCAATCTTTACAGTCACACAAATTCAGTTGTCAGCATTCCATTTAAACCTGGTTCCACTATTCCATTGCTTTTAAGAAAGCAAACCATAGAACGGATGTAGTTGAAATCATAATGCTTCAAAACAATACCATTTCATGTGACACTGGCTGTATGGCTTTGTGACACACCAGCTTTTTAAAAATTTTATTTTTGAAGTCCTCAGCACCACTTTTCATTAATTGCCTAATATTGCTGTCTGGTGGATACTCCACTACCAAAGTATTGCATAGAGAACCTGCACACCTCCAAATTAATGGCAGACTGTAAACAGTCTGCTTATCAGCAAATAGTAAGATGGTATAATCTTTGGACCACTACTAATCCAAAGGGTACCCCTGATATAAACTTTTCGGTCCGGGAACACCGGGGAATCAAAACATCACAAAAAGATAAATATTACCGCTCAACGTATCTACATTGATAAATGGAATATATCCGACATAGTCACTGTATGAAAAAGCTGCTTACCAAAATCAGTAAATATCATGTGTAGACCCCAGATCAAGGAGCTAGAATGGAAGACTAGATGACAAGTAGTCTCTTTAATGAGCCAATATTATATACAAAAAAAACCTCTTTCCGAGGTCCCTGAGAGATTGTATTTGATGAGTGTGGATGAATGCAATCTGGAATTAGTGATGGGGAGTGAAGTGGGGTGGTGTACTTTTATACTCATAGTAATGTATAGTTTAGTACTGTTTTGTCAGGTTGACTAATGAATTCACTGTTAACTGTGTTTGAAGAATTATATGAACACAAGAATGTATCAATAATTTATGATTTGTTGGTAAAAAGCTTTTTCATAAATATAAATATGATATTATCTATATATATATAAAAGAAAAAAGCACAAACCAATTCAATCGTTTTGGTTCAGTGACTATGTCAGATATACTCTATCAATGTAGACAGGTTGAGCAGGGATTTTTATCTTTTTTTGTTATAATCTTTGGATCACACACTTTACTCCAGCCAATCCATTAACTGCTGCCAAAACTGTATTCCCTTATTAGTACAGCAATCTCTGCCCATCACGTTCACTCTCAAAGCAGTCTTTAACTAGTCATTTATATCAGGAGGTGTCTGTTCAATCACTTTTTTTTACACATTTTATGCCTGATGAATAGCATTAAAGAAAAGAATAATTTTCCTTCACTTTGGCTCAATTGATTCATGTTTTTAATATCGACTCCAAAAAAAACAATAGTTGGGCTTACCTCCATGCTATTACCCATTACTAGGATGATATCATCTTACTTAATGCTTCCCAGAATAAGAATTGCACCAGACAGATAACATACAAGTGCATGTTGTAGGCAGTAGGGGCCTTTAATTTCTTATAAACCAAATCTGGACCCTTTGCCTGTTTCGACATCCTTTTCATAGTGCGGTAAGCCGTATTAAGGGTGAACAGGTGATTCCTTTTTAGGGTAGCTGGGTTAACATTTGCATAAAGAGTATTGAAGGATACTTGCCACAACATGTTTTGCTCCTCATCCGGCAAGTATCCATACTAGGCTTGCAGGCCTCTCCAAATCTTCAGCTGCACAGAAGAATCTGTTCCACCTAACAACCACAGTCTTCGATTCCGCCTCAGAATGTAGTTCTTTCATAAAGCCCTTCACCATTACATTTTGTCAAGCTATGTGCCGAAAATTACTAGGACATGGGTTGTATTTAAACCTGGAGAGATTCCTGCTAGTCTCAGTGTTTAAAGGATCCCAAGAATTTAGACCAGCAACCCTGATTAGAACTTGTCACTGAATAATGTTTGCCTTCTTCAATGAGAGACTCAAAGTGTCTATTAGGCACTCTTGTGCACCGGGGGAATCTCATTGTTGTGCAAAGTTATTAGAATGGGAATTCTCACACCTATACTTCACATTAGCCCATACACTAGCAGCCGTCCCTAAACTTTAAAACTTACTTTTTTAAAGCACTTGAGAGTTCCAGACTTGCTCAAAAACCCATTGTTAATCTTCAGCAAAGAGACATTCTCCCCCTATCTGTACAGTGAGGAGTCACCAGTATCATCCTAAATAAGTTGAGTTGGAAGGCCCAGCAATATATTTGTAAACGCAGAAGTGGCAGTTTGCCTTTCTTCAGTCCACCTTTTTACTTTTTCCAGGCTATCCTTAGACCCTTAGAAGCCCTTACAAAACTGTTAATACATGCCTGCAACGTTTGAAGAGCTTTTGGGTCAAAATGTACTGGAATAGTATTAAAAGTAAAAGGGACTTTGGGCAAAATGCACATCTTTATTAGACATAATCTCCCATTAATTGACAAGGGGAGATTGTCAATCCCAAAGTATCTCGTTCATGGCCATGTTGGAACCAGATTTCAAACTGCCCACATTCCAAATTGTTGTCTCAGTCTCACCCATCTTAATGGAATACCTTAAGAGATCTCCAAAACTGCAATCTCTGGACAATTGGTAAACAACTTCAGATCACCTGCATATCACCCACTTTGTTCTGCAGCCCATGTGTTTCAAAGAGAGCTATAGCAGCCTCTACTGTCAATTTCTCCACTAGCACCTCAATAGCAAGGTCCAAAATGTTCGGTAAAAAATTACACCCCTGCCATGTGCCTCTATAAATAAATATTTTTTGGATTGAGCAAATGTTACCCAAATTCTGGCCTGGGGTGGTGATATAGGACTTTTAAGACATTTATAAATTTTTGAAGGCTATTGGGATTCCAAAGTTTTCTAAGCCCATCCACACATATTCCCAGTAAATGTCTTCACAGCATCAGCGGCCACAATTTCAAAATGTAGACTCTATGAACCAGTTATGTCTAGGATACCTATTACAGAATGGATCAGCTCTCTAAGCTGGTACCCAGGAATAAACCCCTTCTGATTCCCATTGATCAACTTCTCGATAACTCCAAAGAGACTTTTCCGCAAATATGCCTTCAAGAATCTTGTAATCAGCATTTAGTAGTGAAATTGTCCAAAGGAGTCACATTTAACAGGGATCCTTTTGGGCTTTAGAATAACCACTATGTTCTCCTCCCCTCAGGAAATCCATGCCTGTCAGCCTTAGGGTGGTCTTCCCCAAACTTTTTGCCTCCACCCATCCTATTTTTGTTGGTCTCGTTTTTGCTAGCCTTAGGTTAGCTCACATTACCACTGCTGATGAGTGCTAAAGTGCCCTTGCTCTCTTCTTAAAACTTGGTAGAATTAGCTTATTCCGACTTGGCACATTTAATTTACCTTTCAGTCCCTAGTAGAGTGGTACTACATGTACCCAGGGCCTCCAAATTAAAGGCTACTATTGGTTTTTCAGCACTGATAAGGTCACCAACTTATGTAGCCCTTCTAAACATGTCCCAGACCTGCCACTGCAACCTGTGTGTGCAGGTGTATACCATTTCGACATGGCAATATACACATCTTGCCAGGCTCAAACCTTTATTTTTAATAAATTTAAGTCACCCCTGAGATCGGCCCTAAACAGTCCAGAGGGCAGGGTGTAGTGTATTTAAAAGATTGGAATTTTACTTCTAGGCTTTACATGCCCTGGTAATGAAAATCCATAGATTTGTTTTCCCTACTGCAGGGTCTACAGCTACCCTAGAATAACATTAGAGTTAACTTATTACATTTAATAAAGTATAACACTCAATTGGGAATGGTTGGAGAGGTTGAGGCTGGTGTCTAAATATTATCATGAAACATCCTCTTTAATTGTGAAATCAGATTTTTAATCACAATTCTGGAAACACCACTTTTATTAAAGATGACCTTTTCTTATCCCAACCATTTGGTGTCTACTGTCTGTATCCTGAGTAAGATGACAAGGTGTAGTTGGCAGTTGGTCTTTGTGTATTGCTCCCAGACAGTGAGGCAAAGAGAAGCTAGGTGTTGGCAGGATGGACCTCTCTGAGTGAACGAGGGGCTGGGGATGCACCAGCCACTCTTGCACATCACAAAGGCCCTGCTAGAGCACTCTCACAAAGGGGTTTGACACTAGTCTATTATGACCTAAGACAAGGGAGGCAGGATGTTGTAAATAGCTTTATCTGTTTAGTCTGTTTTCCCTGTTTCTTATGTGGAACTTTAGTGTGTTCCTGATGTCATGATTCTACTTAGAATTGTTATGCTGGCAGTTGGTGCTTGGCCAGATGGTGATCTGCTTGTTTATTCTGTGCTGCGAATAAACTTGATATTTACAAGTTTCTACCTGCGTGATTCATCTCTACAATTTACTACATTTTAACGACAAGGACTTCAACTCGTATCTGGCCATTATTCAGATGATCAGCGACGCAGCGGCAAAAGATATTTGGTGTTTACAGAATAAATAGAGCTATCACTACAAAAAGAACTCCGTGTGCAGCAGAAAGACATTTCTACTTTGTTTACTTGAAGGACTGACATCGCGCATCTATTTCTGCAAAGGTTAGCGCTTTTGAAACATTGGCACTGAACGAATTTGGTTTTGAATACATTACCCGCGTTGCTAGGTTACCGTTCAGTTACCACTTGTCTGCGGGGCCGGCTTCGTGAACCGTTGCCATAGCAATCTACGAAGCCTCTCGTGCAACCAGTTTCCTAGCGCGTCTACAGTAACGTCAATTACGACATTACGTGATTAACATTTCACCTTTCCGACGCTGCTCGTCAGACGTTTGCGGCCATCTTTAACCTTCAGTTTCAACGGAGATGCAACGAGTCCTTCAGCAAGTCGGCACTATATTATAGTATTGCAGCCTACGTGCATTGGCGCTTTCCTGGATATCCTAACAAAACTTAGGATACTTTGGCATACTGTATTTTAACTGCTGTTCGTGTGGAGAATTCCTTCTGCAGGTCAATATTTTCTCAGGAAATATAAGTAAGACTATAGGTTTTCATTCAGAATATTTATTTATTTTATCTTTAACATTAACATATTCTGTTATTATATGATTCTTTAGTCTTTATAATTTTTGCAAAGGTAATTATGTCACAGCAAATCAATGTGGCACTCCCTCCTCAGTTTCTTAGCGAACCTGGAACTCCCTCTACTGCCTGGGAAGATTGGATTGTAATTTTCTACAATTACATTGAGGCATTAGATGGGGAGGATTTTTCTCCAAAAAGGAAAAAGGCACTTTTGATGACAACTTTAGGTAAGGAAGGTCAGCGAATTTTTGAATACTTACCTCAAGTTTTACCTTCTGGTTCGCAATCTCCTCTTGATGAATTTAAAGAGGCCATCGCTAGACTAGAGACTAGATTTGCTAAAGAGGAAAATCTTGTTCTGCAAAGATTTAAGTTTTACAAAAACAAACAGCGTGAAGATGAATCCATTGATGACTTTGTCACATGTTTGCGAGAACTCTCAGTGAAATGTAGCTTTGGTCCGATGACTGATGAACACATTCCGGACCAACTGATTGTTCAGTGTAACAATCGAAAAATACAGGAACGTTTATGAGCTGCAAAGAACCCCACTTTAAAAGTTGCTATTGAACTTGCGAAAATAGTGGAGGAAAGTGAAAAATGTATGAAAGAATTACATAAGAGTGGTCTTGATCTTAAAGTTGCTGAAATTTCTAATACGGTTGAAGTCTCTAGTGATAACAGTGATACTGAAAGTTGTGCTGTTGCTCTTGTTAGGAAAAAGTGTTATGCTTTACAAAAAAAAATATGAGTCAACGGTACACCAAACCACAACTTAAAGTGTGTTTGAGGTGTGGTAGCAATACTCATACTTCGGATGCGAAATTTTGTTTCGCTAATAATAAGGAGTGCTTAAAATGAGGCAAACAGGGTCACTTTGCTAAAATGTGTAGAAATAGAAACAATGCTAGAGTGACTGTTGTGAATGAGTATTGTGAGTTGAATCGCGATGTCAACAAATTACTTGTACTGCAGGATTCTGTTTGTGCTTGTCAGGACAAAAGGGAAAGAATTCCCAAGGCTGATTTTATTATTCATAACAAGACTATCAGTCTTATGGTTGACACTGGTTCCAAATGGACCATTATTCCCTTATCTTTAGTTAAGCTTCTGTGGGGTCAAAAAACTCTGTTGGATTGTGATATTTTTCCCTCTGGTTATCAGGGAGAAAAAATAGACCTCCTAGGGTATTTCAAGAGTGAGATTCTTTTTAAAAACAGATCTACACATGGTAAAATTTATATTTCTGTTAATGGACCAGCTATTTTAGGTGGCATTCATCAGTATGATCTCCACATTGTGGTAAATCCCAGAGCAGAAGAACCTGTGATGGTTGTGGACGATTTTACTGTGAATGACATTCTGTTAAATTTTAACCGTGTCTTTAGAGAACAACTAGGGGAATTACAAGGTTATTCTCACAAGATTATGTTGAAGGAAGGCAGTATCCCTGTTCAGCGAAGGCAAGAAGGGTGCCATTTGCAGTGAGGAATGAGGTTAAGGCAGTTCTGGAAGAAATGCTTCAGGGCGGGATTATTGAGCCTGTGGAGGCATCCCCGTGGATTTCTCCTGTGGTTATTTCTCAGAAACCTGACAACAAAATCAGATTTTGTGTGGACCTTAGGTCGCTAAATAAGTGTGTTGTTGCAGATGTTTTTCCATTACCAAATATTGGGGAGCTGGTTTCTACCTTGAAAGGGGCTAAATTCTTTAGCAAACTTGATCTCAAACATGCTTACCACCAGATTCGACTTGAGGAGGGGTCTAAACATTTGACTGCTTTTATTACTGGTGAAGGGACCTATCAGTTTACTAGATTGCCCTTCGGGCTGATTTCAGCCGCGAGTGTCTTTCAGAGAATGGTTTCGGAAGTGTTTAAAGGGATAGAAAAAGTCATCTATTTTCAGGATGATATATTAATTTTTGGCAACTCCATGGAAGAACATAATGTCCTTCAAAGTGTGTTGCGCAGAATTGATGAGGCTGGCCTTACTTTGCGAAAGGAGAAGTGTGCGTTTTTAGTCACTGAGATTGAGTATTTGGGGTTTTCTCTCTCAGCTGACGGTGTTAAACCTAAAAGGAACATATTGGAAGCAATCGAACTAGCTCCTTCTCCAGCAGATAAGGATCAATTGCGGTCCTTTATGGGCTTAATTGAATTCTACTCCAAATTTGTGAGGGATTTTTCTAGTAAGACTGCTCCTTTGAGGAGCTTGCTGAAAAAAGGAGTGAAATTTGCATGGAACAATGAACAACAAACGTGTTTTAATTTTATTAAAACTGAACTTGTTTCTGCTAATGTTCTCACACCATTTGATATCAAACGCTCTTCAATTCTAATGGTAGACGCTAGTGGCGTCGGTTTGGGTGCTGTTCTTTTTCAGCGGCATGGGAACGAAGAAAAAACCATTGCGTTTGCTTATAGACCTTTAACTGTGTCAGAATGTAATTATATTGTAATTGAACGTGAAGGTCTTGCTGCTGTGTGGGGTACCTATTATTTCAGGACCTACTTATAGGGTACTAAGTTTGTGTTGCGCTCTGATCACAAACCCTTAGTAAATATTTTGGCTCCTGGAGGCACTGGGAAGGGCTCACCCAGATTGGCCAGATTGGCGTCGCGTCTACAAGATTTTCAGTTTGATGTGCAGTTTGTTCAGGGATGGAAAAATATTCAGGCTGACTGTCTGTCCCGTCTTCCCATTCAGTCCATGGTTTGTGGGAATTCATTAGTGGAGTCTCAAGATGATTGTGCGATTGCTTTTAATAATAATAATAATAATCCACATTTGTAAAGCGCACAATCACCCGTTAGGGTCTCTAGGCGCTGGGGGCCGTCGGGAAGATTAAGCAAGCTATTGCCCAGAGTCACATGGTGCTGGGCTAACCTGCCGCCGGAGCCGGGGATCGAACCCTGATCCCCAGATTCCAGCGTCAGTCGCCCTGGCCACGGCGCCACACCTCTCCCACACCTCTCAGGATGTTTTGTTTCTTTGTGCTGAGTCGTTTTCTTTTGATGAGTGGTCCAAAGGAATGGAGAGTGACGTTGTTTTGAAACAAGTTGTTGATCTTATCATTAAGGGATCTAGGAGAGAGAGTACTGTGGAGCCCTCTGTGAGACCTTTTATTAGGGTTTTAGACAAATTGTCTCTTTCTGATAACAATGTGTTAATGAGGGGTATCAGGTTTATTCCTCCTTATTCACTGAGAAAGAAAATACTTGATTTAGCTCATGAGGGACATTTAGGCCAGACTCTCACTCAACGAAGAGTGAAGGAAAATTTCTGGCAGCCATCTATTGATGCTGACGCTGTGGAGTGTGTGGTGCGTTGCAGTTTTTGTAAGGAGGGTGAGAAACGTTTGAAAGTGGTTGGATCTCAGAATGAGGGTAGCATTTTTTGGGAGAATCTTCCTTGGCACACCATTTGTCTGGATTTTATTGGGCCCATAAATGAGTTGCCTTTCAATCAGCGTTTTGCGATTGTAGTTATTGATTGTTTTTCTAAGTGGTTCACTGTTCGTTTTGTCAGGGAAATCACTACTGATTCTACAATCACTTTTCTGAGAAGTGTTTTTCTGGATGAGGGTTTTCCTTCTGTCTTAATACCAGATAATGGTACACAATTAACGTCAGGAAAAATGTTTTTGTTTTTAAAAGAGTGTGGTATTCACCATCATCGGACCAGTCTATATAACCCACAAAGCAATGGTATGTGTGAGAGGGTTAATAAGTTGGTTAAGGGCATTATTCAGATGTCTGTTGAGTTTGGTTGTTTTTCTAAAGATAAAGTTCAAGAACTTGTTTGGGCCTATCGTTCAACTCCTCACAAGCATGAACGTAAATCTCCTTTTGAGTTGATGCGTGGCCGTTCTCCTGTAACTAAGTTAACACCTTCTTGGTTAAGAAATCAGGATAAAGTTTCTCCTGTAAAGTCTTCTTTAGATAAGGTTTCTTTACTAATTTCTGTGGGGGATTTGGTCAAAGTAAAGCCCGGAAGGTTCTCTAAGGGTCTTTCGAAATTTAGAGGTCCTTTTTGTGTAAAGCGAGTTTTTCCTCATTTTGTTCTTCTTGATAATGGGGAGAGCTGGAATTTTAGAAGAGTGGCTTTGTATAGGAGTCATTCTGATGTGTCTGTGAAGGGTACTCTGCCTTTCTCTGACTCCTCCAACAATGGTTATATGTTATCTGCCCAGTGTGATTCAGATTCTTGTTCTCAATCCAATGTAGGGGGGGGGTGGGTAGTGGTTATGCTTCCACATCTTCCTACTCAGGTGATGCTGTTTCTACTCCTGCACCTTCTAACTCAGGTGATGCTGTCTCTACTTCTACACCTTTATTTTCAGGTGAGACAGTCTCTACACGTAATAATGTCTTGAGAAGTGTTCGATCTCGCCGTCCACCTGTCTACCTAAGTGATTACATTCATTAGTTGTTCTTTTGTTTTTTTATTTTATTTTATGGTTTTAAGGGAGGGAGATATGTTGTAAATAGCTTTATCTGTTTAGTCTGTTTTCCCTGTTTCTTATGTGGAACTTTAGTGTGTTCCTGATGTCATGATTCTACTTAGAATTGTTATGCTGGCAGTTGGTGCTTGGCCAGATGGTGATCTGCTTGTTTATTCTGTGCTGCGAATAAACTTGATATTTACAAG
This sequence comes from Lissotriton helveticus, assembly GCF_964261635.1. Taxonomy (NCBI): domain Eukaryota; kingdom Metazoa; phylum Chordata; class Amphibia; order Caudata; family Salamandridae; genus Lissotriton; species Lissotriton helveticus. The sequence goes on along the minus strand of NC_136061.1, from coordinate 597,682,277 downwards.
TTTCTGCCTGCGTGATTCATCTCTACAATTTACTACACAGGAATTTCCAATCACCTCTGGGGTGGAATCCTCTGGAAGCCTTTTCCACTAAAAAGTGAGCACCAGGTATAAATATTGTACTTCAGACACCAAGTCTTCATTATACTTCTGAACCTGTGGACTTTGCCAGTAAGAAAAACAGTTGTGCTACTGAAAGGACTGCCACTCTTCTGGACTACTGCTCTGAAGGACTGTTGCACTGCTGTGCTGACCTGCTGCCCTACTGCCTTCTTGCCTGGGTGAGAAGGACTGGACATGTATCTCTAAACCCGGGACCACAGAGTGGCTCTAAGGGCTAGTTAGCTGGCCACCTAATCAGAAGTCTCAGGGACATACAAGGCTTCTAAAAACCTTGAACCCAACAACTAGACTCTGCGATTTGTGAGTACTACCCTACCAAGTGGTGCCACCGCAGTCCTGGACCCTTGAAAGTGGGCATGAAAGTGCTCTACCAGCCCATATGTGGACCCAGCAGATTTGATGCATCTCCTCTGCTGTGTGGCGCAATTCCAAACAGAACCAATGCATCACCCTTGTTGGGAGCACTTTCCAGACACCCACAGCCTCATCGGAACTGCTGCATCTCAATGAATCCCCAGTGCTGGCACTCGCATCGCAAGCCTTTTGTCGACGGTAGTCTTGTTGACAATGCACGACTCCTTGTCCCCACAGCTACATTAGAACTAACCGGTGAGTGATGCATCCTCGCCACAGGACTTAACATCGCAAGCCCATTGTTGACGGCCTCCTTTTTGGTGATGCAAGACGTCACATCACATCCTCACAGTTTCTTGGAACCGATGCTGTGCAACACATTTTTTACCAGAACCTCGCACCGCCTCATATGCGCGATTTCGCAATTCTTCGCACCCAGGATTGAAGTTACTCATCTTCAGCTGGCCTAACTGGGTCCCAGTAGCCTGCCCGCTCTCCATTGTGGTCAACCTAAATTTGTGACTTTGTCCCGGGTTAGCACGACCAGACATCCAAAGTTGGTGCTTTGTGCATTTTGGCGCTTTTTTTACTTAAATCTTCAAAATTACTTGTCTCTGGTTCTACGGATTGGATTTTTGTCATTTTGGTCTTAAAATATCTATTACTTATTGCTATATGTTTCTAAATTGATGTGGTTTTTTTTTCGTATTGTGTTTCACTTTATTACTGTTTTAAGTGCTGCCTGAATACTTTACACATTGCCTCAAAGTTAAGCCAGACTGGTCTGTGGCAAGCTACCAGAAGGTTCAGCACAGGTTAATTTGGGGTTTGATTGTGACTTCACCCTGACAAGGATTGTGGTTTTTGTTTGAGTAGGGTTTCACCCCCCTCAACCAGTAAATAACATTTCTCACAACATTGATTCAGGCTGCTGATCAATATATTATTTAAACATCCCTTCCAAATTGGGATTAATTGATCAACTACCAGCCTATATACTTCCCACTGAATATCATCTGGGCCAGTGGCTTTCCCCCTCACTATGTTTGCAATGGCTTGTACAATTTGCTCTTCTGTAATTTCGTGGGCCGGAGATACCCGGCCCTGCAATTTAATAGAGGTAAACTGGAAAGTACTGAACTAATTCGAGATATCTCCTCTAGTTGGATGTATGGCATCACTATAAGGAGATTGATGACATTTCTGAAAAACCTCAACAATTTGCTCATTATTAATGGCCACAGGTCCACCGGGGGGTTCTGAATACCTGCAATGTTTTTACGAATTTGTTGCATCCTAATCTTCCATGCCAGGATTCCCCCAGCTTTTTCTCCATATTCACGCAGCTGGATGTTTCCTTACTACCACAGTAATCGACTCACTGACTATGTTTTTCTCAAAGAAGAGCTGTGTATCTCACTGTAAAAATGGAGAAAGGGTGGGTTGCTCAATTATCCTCTTCTCCATCATCCATCTCCTGCTAATTTGCCCCGTCCCAAGATATGATACTTTTATCACTTGTCCAATAACCCCTACTGTACCACAGCCAAAATTAGATTGTAGTACTGTGGCAATATTATTTTTGCTGTGGAAGGAATGCATCCTCTTTTGTCCATTCTTCGCACTCCAAACATCAACCGACCCTAAATCTAGTATTGTGTTTTTTAGGCAAGTAACTGACTTACGTGAGTTACAATGTGGTCTAAGTGTAGATCAATCCAATTTGCTGTTTAATCACATTTTAACATCTACATCCTATATAATAGATGCACTATAATCTAACAGTTTACAAATAGGAGTGTGATGGAAGATGGAGCATCAAGATTAAGGCCATAATAACAAACACATGTATAATTCTTCCGATCTATTTGTAATAGTAGCCGAACTATTCATCTGTCATTTACATCAACTTCAGGCTGAATAATGTTGATGTTAGCAGTGTTACTTAACAGGAGTGCAACTCCTTTATTATACTCTGTATGCGAGGTGAAAAAGGTGTCTTGAATCCCATACTGACTCACAACCACTGTTCTTTACTCCCCTTATGTAAGATGCGTTTCCTGTAGCACTATTAATGCCTCCGTTGCTCTAAAAAATTGTAAAATAGATCTCTGCCTTTTTCTTATTTCTCAGCTCAATTACTTTCCTGGATGTTAGTTTAACTGCTCATATCAGTTAACCTTCATCTCTACATCACTACTTGGGTGCTGAGCATGATGAGGACAATTATTATTATACCTGAGAAAATGGAACAAATAGTGTGAAGACAAGGAAAATCAACAAGAACACACGTATATGGGTGATATTATAATATTGCTATAATATATCCCCTGTTACTACTCATGAACTTCAGAACCTGAAACCGAGATTTCACAAAATATTTATTATTTAACAGCCTTCATGTTTTGAATCAGTGCAACTGCCTCTGCCTCAGTCCTCAACACAACCATCTTGCTATTCCACATCACCTTCAGAAAAGTGGAGAACTTAATTTGCACTTTAGCACGCGTTCCTCGGAGCTCAACTTCTTGTTCCAAAATACCCATTGCCCTTTTTTGTAGCGTGGCACACATCTGATCTAATTGCACGTTGCACCTTTATAAACTATACACTTGAACTTCAAGACATTGTTTAGAATTAAGTCCATCACCAAGGATGTCCAGAAATTTACCAATATCTTCCTGGAATATTTCCTATTTATGTTCAACTTATAAGGATCTCCATGAACCCTGTAGATTTCCAGTGCGAGGTCTCCATATATTATAGTTATATCCCAATAAAAATTCCTTCTTTAATTAGATCAATGGCAAACTCTTTGATGTCTGATCCTTCTGAGACCTTAGGAACATTCATTATTTTAATATTATTCCCCCTGACCTTATTTTCTAATCTTTCTAGAGCTTCTTTTATTACTTTATCTCTAACCTTCTGCTTGCCCAACGGCTGCAAGTTCTTCTCTACCACTTGCATGGTTTCCGCCATGGTATCCTCATAATATGCTGTTCAGGAAGCTAGACCAACCAACTTTTCTTCAAAGGCTTATCTTTTATCCCTAATATCTGTCTGGTTGGTAAATCTAACTTTAAGATCATCTGCAATACCCATTAGGATTCTCTCTACCACTTCTATCTTGGAACGTTGGGGGCTTATGTGATCTAAAATGGAATTACTGCATCGATCAACCCCCGTGCTGCCCCCAATAGCCCTAATGGCATAGTCTTTAACCTGGGTAAAAGCTAATGGTGCTAAGAGAGCTCCAAGTGTTAATATAGGCTCTGCGCTGTCGACCTCACTGGAATCTACAATACCAGAGACACCAAAAGCACCTGCCATTTCAAGAACTTCAATCCTGTTATACAGGGAAACCTTTTGTTGAACTCTACTCAGATGTGAAGGAAGAGGCGTGACCTGCATGGGCTCTAAGTTCTCCTTTAATATCTTGCAACTTGATACAGCCTCCCCCACACCATCCTTCCTCTCCTGCTGGGGTTCTAGGCTTTCCATTTATACCTTACCACTTCTTGCTGCCTCCCTTGTAGTAACCTTTACATCGATCACTTATCTATTGAGGGGGGAACTGAGACATGCCCTTAGACCCATCAAGCTGCACTCCCTCTGACTCGCCATAGTAATAAAATCAATCGGGGTTGATACGGCACATGATAGTTAGAAGATTGAGTTGGGAGTAGGGCGGTCATTTACACAAGAGTCATGATGATTTGTCTGATCAACTGGGACCACCAGATCTCTCTGAGCCGGCTGTTCCCGCGGCAGTTCATAAATTAGCCCCAAAAAATATCTTAATGATGGTTCAGTTGAAGGGGTCTAAGCGGTGACTATAGGGGCCGGCTTGCAGTCTTTCTTTTTTCCCACTGTTTCTCCTTGCGGGACAGATTGGTCCGCGCTCTTTCTCTCCCCTATTCTGATGCCAATATTCTTTGTTATTCTTTTAATGGGGGATTACCTAGGCTCTTTTGTTCCCCCTTCTAATGACAAACCTTCAACTACCATTGAACTCAACTGATAACAATTAGTAGTACTCGGATTAAAGGAAGATTTAGAAACTTTTCCTTTATCAGGTACAGATGATGCAACAGACGAGTCAGCACTCACCAGGAATGTATTTTTCCCCTGCACAGAAAAGACGAAACCAATGGTACCAGTGGAAGCCCTTGATGAAGACGCCATTCCAATTTTATGGCTGTGACCCCTCACCGACATCTGACCATACTCTCCGAGTGCGACATCACCAACCTATAGCGCCTGCAAGTCTCTTTGGAATTAGACTCACGCAGCTTCATTGCCTCATGCTCCGTCTACATGAACTACATGAACTGCTCACATTTCCTATACTTACCAACAATCAAACAGATTCCGGTATGTCTGCATCTTCTGCCCTGGAAGAGAGACCTCCACTTTGCCCTGTACTCTCTCGAAAGGGTGGCAGCTCCCGAACCCCAAACAACAACATACCGACATCACATCAGAATGCCGGTCATGGAAGCAGCCTGAAGTAAAAGGGTAAAACAATTGCACACTTCCTCCTAGGCACCGCATACATCGCTCCACTGCTCACACTGTCACTGCTGACAATTAGCCTCATCCTGTTGACTATTAGCCTCATCTTGTTGACAATTAGCCTCATCCTGCTAACAATTAGCCTCATCCTGTTGACTATTAGCCTCACCTTGCGTTTAATACCACTATAGCTTCCAGTTGCACGTATTCCTAGGAGGAGCACTCAATGCAGCACCTCAGTTGGCTACCATATTCCCTGATTACCAACAAGCTCTTTTGGCAAACTTTCTCTTTTGAAACCCTCTCATAACCTTTATCATAACCTCTTTATTAAACTGTGATATAAATCCTACCCCGGCCACCGGAAAAAATTATCCATGACCATAATGGCATACTTGACAAAACCCATTTAGCATTCCAAATGGAGATGCAATGCATAGGAACAACCTTTCCCATGGCCCGTCAGAAATATTTATCATTTTGCAAGGATATTGCATTTTCTTTTACAATATATAACCCTAAACACAGGACATATAAAATCCTTCATTTTCCTCCATGCTTCTACTCTGGCATTCAAAAAGCTATCCACATTCTTTGTTTTGTCCTACTCATGCCACAATGACCCTCACTTGCAACAGACCTACCTCTTTCATCTAAACAACCGGGTACAGTGAATTGTTCTCTCTGATACCAAGAACCATCTTCCCATGAGATTTCCTCATTAAAACCATAGCAAACCAAAACCTTACCCTATAAACATTTTCTTATAAGGTGAGTTCGTATTCATGAATTTACCAATTTGAGACAGTGCTTTGTCCTCTAAAATGGCAACTACCATTCTTGTATAGAAATACCACCAATTGATACATTGCTCACAGATGATACAATGTCTCCAGCCTCCTCCTCAACCCTGTAGTTCTAAATTGTCAGTGGCATAGGAAATATAATCTGCTAGAACATTGCTGATGCTACGTAAATACTCCAGTGTCAAACTGTATTCTGGGAGCGGATACTGCTGCTTAAAAACCCTTGGTTTTGCCTCTGCATACCCTTTCAACATAAACAATTCCACCAATGTTCTGTGATCTATACATACAGAGAAAGCCACATCAAACACTTGTTCTAAATGACACACTTAACCAGAAAAGACAAAGCTTCTTTTTCAATTGTTAAATATTTTACTTTAGCCTCTCTCGATATACGTGAAGAAAAAGCCACATTTTCAAAATTACAATCTCTGTCCTCAAATACTACAGCAACCAGGCCTACATTACTCACATCTGTAGCAATACTTGGAGTAAATGCAGTACCAAAAGGCACTAAAGCAGTCACCCCAGCAATTAATATTTTGAAAAGCGTGAATTCCTTTTCACAGTCTCTGTTCCACACTAACTCTACAATCTTGTCCATTAAATGTCTCATAAGCGCTGCCTTTTTACCAAAAATCTCAGACCTAATTTTAAAAATAATACTCTGACAGTACTAGGCAAGGCCTCGCTATATATTTTTTCCAGGAACTGGGAGCATACATTTTTTTTTTAAAATATTTTTATTGAGAAGTTTTTTTCCCCTTTTTTTTTTTACATACATACATACAGGGCACGACAGTGTTTGCATGAAACAGAACATATCATATATTGAGAAAGATGAGGGATAAAGAGAAAAGAGTAAATATAAGAAAAAGCAAAGAAAGAAGAGAGAGAAATCACAAACAAAGGAGATAAATAAGAGCACAGATATTTGAAGTCCAAACAAGATTGCAATCTTTTCCCCCCCGATTGGGCCAGCATCAACATACATGAATGTAACCTAGACAGTGCCAAACAACTTAACAAAATATATTATTCAAACATTTCAATCCATACTCTCTTCTTTCCAGCGAGTAATGGGATCCCAGATCTGTTTGCCAGTTTTCCTTCCCTTTTTCCCTTTCCTTGCATAGATCTCAATTTCCAGGTTATATATTGATAGTAATTTAGCCAGCCATTGATGAAATGACGGTGGTAAAGGAACCAGCCATGCAGATGCAATACAGAGTCTCATAACTGACATAGCTAAGAATAAACAGGATTCCCATCTGTCCTGATGTTGACCCTCCTCCTCCTTTATCCCCAAAAGAATTATTGGGGGGGTAAGGGTAATATTTGTTCCTAATGCTTGATTCAAGAACCCCTGTATGTCTTTTATAAGTGGCTGCAGGTGAGGACATGTTGCAAATACGTGTATTAAATCCGCCTCTGAGTTTCCACATCTAAAACAATTGGTTCCTGCTGTCCCACCCCATTGGGCTATCTTTGCAGGCGTATGGTATAGATGGTATAGTGTTTTGTAGTGTTGCGCCTGGAGAGGTGCTGAGCATAACAGTGTATACCCCATTTCCAGATACATATAAAAGCTTTCCTCCCTGACTTCCAAGCTACATTTCCATTTATTTGCCCATTTTTCAATATCATCCTCTTTTGAATTTAATAATTCAACATAGAATCTCTTTATAGTGCATTCCTCGCCAGCTTCAATCACTTCCATGATTGCATTTTTACTAAATCCTGACGCACCACCTTTTTTATTGTGCAAGGGAACTGGGAGCATACATATTGCTGAGGCAATCTTTTATTTGAGTGCAGTGCCATCCCAACATATTCAGTGTCCCAAGTGGTCAACACCATCCTTTAGAAGCTTGGCAATAGTCAGATAATGTTTCCTGAAGCACAGCTAACACCTGGAACAATAAATGTTGTGTTCCTCTCACAAGACACTGTGGATCAGAATATGATCCTGAAAATAAGCATTGGTCATATTGTTGAAAAGATGATACCTGCTTATACCTGAATGCACATGACTAGATATATTAGAGCCTTAGAATCTTCATGAAGAGCAAGCTGGAGGTATAACGATGATTGATCAATACTGTTAAAGATTGAAGCACCTTTCAATGTCACTAGCATCTTCGCAGTGTTGGACAGTGGGTGCCAGTCTGTTCATATCCCTTGAATCAATGCAAACTCTCACATTACCAACAGCCCTGTGAACCATCACAACGTGAGACAACCATTCGGAGGATCTAATTTCCTTGATCACTGCTTATACGCCAATTGTTCAAGTTCATTCTTTAGATCACTTCTCACAGATGAACATTTCTCACAATGTGCGCTTTCTCACCACGTCATTCATTTTATTTCCAAAGTTGATATATGGCTGTTTTATAGCTGATGTTCGCCTAAATCTTCATCTTCCTGATTTTAGCCAACAGTAGTGGAGATAAATATTTCAGACCCCTGCACATCTCAACCCCCAAACAATGTTTTAATAAAGCTAACTTCCTTTTCCATATGGAAATATCTGCACCAATGTATTTTACATCAGCCTCAAGTACTTGCTTCCATTGGCCTGTTCAAGTTCTGGCTTCCCTGAATGTGCCAAAACCACACTTGGAGCTGTAACTCCTTACATTTTCAGTTGTGCTCAATGGCTTGCTGAATCCTGTAGCACACATACCTGCCTAATATTGTCAGATAAGAATGCCATGTACTGTTCAATAAAATACCTGGATCGTGAAAATGTATTGTAACCCACAACAATATCCCATGCAGGCAAATACAACAGTGCGCTATAATATGGTGAGCAGCCCCTTGTAACAAACGTAATTACTGCTTCCCTGGCTATATGTTTAATCATGTACAATGAATACAGTTTCCCTAGGGAAAGTGAAATCTCAAACAACCACTGCTTTCCTCCAAAGGTTAATTCAGCCAGACAGATGCCCTCATAGAGGGAACGTTACCTTCAACCACCATCGCTTTCTTCTAAAAATTCAATTCTGTATGAATGTGTCAAAAATCAAACATGTAGCATAGCTCCACTCTTTCTCACTCCACACAACTGATCTATCTGCTGTAGTACTGTTACACTGCACTGATCATGCTCGTACCTGCCCACAGGAAGTGCAGGACGTGCAGCCTTGGAGATTTCACATCGGCTGTGACCTTCTCTAGATCCACTGTGACCTGGTGTGACTTGGCATTGCACTACCCATGGATGGCTGCTCTGGAGCTCGACAAAGGTTTTCCATGTTCTCGTGGACTGCTGTAGACTCCAGCTAGACTGGTTGCATATCGCCTATCTCCTCTCCCAGCCGGAAGCCTAGTGGGAATCCCTGGCAGAGTTAGGGCAGAGGAATTTGCTTTACTCCGCTGCCCGGGGGCTGCCCTTACTTCATTGGCCTCTTATGCTTTCCTGCAGGTCATTTTGCTTTCCCCACAGGGAAGTCACAGTTCTCTATTTATTTGTAGCAGGAAATTAAGACCGGATGTAGAAGGAGACACGAGGACTGAAGTCTTTCTTAAAACGTATTCCCTGTGGGTAGAGGCAGCGATCGTGAGTAGACAAGGTAAGGTTGTTAAGCAAGCATTTTCTGTTATTTTCATTAAACTTTACATTTAGGAAGGCTTGTCCTGGACTTTACATTCATGTTCATGCTGATGTGCTCTACCCACCTTCTGCTGTTCGACACCGACAACCTTGCTGTTCCTGCTGCACCCAAATGCAGCAACAGCTAAACTGCTGAACTGAATTCACCGCAGATTGAGGCTAGTAGATGGCCAACTGGACAGCATTTCTGCTGAAAGGTGGCAAGGACTTAAGGACTTTTTACTAGTTTTATACTCAATAGCCATCCTGCATTTGTTTCTGTTTGAAGGAGCTGTTCTTCTCTCAGGCATTGCAGCGTCCCGACGTGAAGGCCCCGGGCTTGACCACAATCCCCTTTGCATGTGGTCAAGAGGCTTCTTGTGGGATCTGAACTGCAATTCCCAGCTGCGAAACTCGGAAGGAGTTTTGACAAGGGCGTGCAGGTAAGGTGATAAAAAGACACACAAGAAATGGACGGAAGACAGAACCAATCAAAACATTCACCCCCAGTCACGAGATCTGGGTTCAATCCATTGTTCTTTTGCTCACCATGCCACCCCAGTTTAGAACAGTCCAGCCCGAACTGCCAAGCCAGGTCCTCCCTAGACCGGAAACAAGTATCCTAGGACCGGTTTCTGGGTTTCTCCCCTCATCAGCCAGGATAGCTTGAATCCAGTGGCACAGTGAGCCCGGGACCCACGTCCGGGTATACCCAGCGCACTTAGGGCGAGGAAGCAAAAGACACGCAATTGATGGACAGAATGTAGAACAAATCAGAACATTTACCCCCAATCAAGGGATCAGGGTTAAATCCATCATTCTTTTGCTCACCATGCCACCCCAGTTCAAACCATATGCCAATCAATCTTGACCCTGTTCCTCATGGTAAGGGTCCAGTCCGAACTGCCAAGACAGGTCTTCCCTGGTGTTTGTAACTGTGGTCTAAATATGAAATTTACTAGTGTGCACATTTTATTGGATTGTTGGCTTTATGTTGGAGAAGCCATACATTTTTAAAGCCTATTTTAATAAAACATCATATTAATATATGTTATGCAGCTCTACAGTTTTTATGTGCTATGCCTTCATTGGATGTAATAATTGCAATTGGGAAATTTTTACAAGCAATTGGAAAGGAAATTAGGGGGAATTCAAATGTTTGATTATTTTTAATAGCCCATATTTTAATATATGTTCATTAGCTTATGTATTTTGCTCTTTCAAAAAATGTTGTGATATTGGAATTTGTTTATGTTCTATGTTTGGAATAGTTTAATGGACTATGTTCATAATAAACATTTTGTATACCACTCTACTGTTTATAGAATTTCCAGGTAACATTGACACCAAGATGGCACCCACTGGCACCACAACAGTGTTTTGCTCTTTTCACTCTTCGTACTTGATGACATCAAAATGTTATTTTCGTTTGTTTATTCATTTATTTATTTATTTTCCATTATGATGCAGCGCTCAGGAGTGTTCACAGCAGCTCCACAGTCTGCCACCATATTCCCAGATACAAGCTCTTCTGTGTTCACCCAAAACCTTTATTGCAACCTCTGTATTGAACTGTGAAATAAATGTTACCCTGGCCACTGGGAAAAATGAAAAATTATACATGACCACAGTGGCATACTTGAGTAAGCCATTCAGCATGCCAAAGTGACCTGCAGTGCTTAGTAACAACCTTTTCTGTGATCCATCAGAAATATTTATGATTTTGCATGAATATTGCACTGCTTTTTATGATGTATCACCTCATACACAGGACATCATTTTCCTCCATGCTCCTGTCTAACTCTGGCAACAACAAACATGTCCATGTTTTTTGTTTTGTCTACTCATGCCAAAAAGACCCTTATCAGCAACAGATTTAACTCTTTATCTAAGCCACTGGGTACAGTGAATTGTTCTCCATAATACAAAGAGCCATCTTCCTATATTATTTTGTAGTTGAAACAATAGTAAGCCAAAACCTTACCCTATAAACATTTTCTTATAATGTGAATCATCGTTCATGAATTTATCACTTTGGGACAGTGCTTCATCCTCTAAAATGGCAATCTGACATTCCTGTATAGAAATACCACCAATTGATACATTGCTCACGGATGATACAATGGCTATATTGGCTCCATCAGCCTCCTCAGCCCTGTTCGTCTACATTTCCTCTGACATAGGAAAGAGAATCTGCTAGAATATTGCTGACGCCATTTACATACTCCAGTTTCAAACTGTATTCTAGGAGCTGATACAGGTCCTTAACAATCCTTGGTGTTGCCATGGTACACTCTTTCATCATAAACAGTTCCACCAGTGTCCTGTTATTAATACATACATTGAAAGCCGCACCATACCCTTGTTCTAAATTGATCCGCACTTCCCAGGCAAGCCAAAGCTTTGTTTTCAATTGCAGAATATTTTACTTTAGCCTCTCTCAATGGATGTGAAGCAAATGCTAAAGTTTCAAACTTACACCCTCTATTCTGAAGTATGACAGCAACCAGCCCTAAATTACTCACATCTGTAACAATAATTGGAGTACATGCAGTACCAAAAGGCTCTAAATCAAGCACCCAATCAATACATTTTTTGAAAAGCATGAATTCATTTTCACAATTCCTGTTCCACACAAACTCCACATTCTTCTTTATGAAATGTCTCATAAGCGCTGTGTGTTTTCTGAAAGTTTCAGAAATAATTAAAAAAATGAGACTCTGCCAGTCCTAGGAGAGGCCTCGGTGTATCTTTGTCCATATAGTTGAGGTAATCTTTTATTTGAACGCAATGCCTGCCCGTCATTTCCAGTGTCCCAAGCAGTCAACACCATCACTTGGAATCTTGGAAATAGCCAGACAATGCTCCTCTAGCACCACTAAAACCTGTAGTGCCAATATGTTGTTTTCCTCTCTCGAGACACTGTGGATAATAATATCATCCTGAAAATATACATTTGCCATACCATTGCTGAAGCAGAGACTAATTCAAAGGCATCTGTTTACACATCCTTATCCCGGAATGTGCATTCCAAAGTGACAAAATATGTAAGAGCCTTAGAATCTTCATGAAGAGCAATATGGTGGTGCAGCGATGATAGATTAACATTGTTAATGATTGAGGGAGGCACCTTTCCAAATTCTCTAACATCTTAGCAATATTGGGTAGTGGGTGGCAGTCTGATCAGATTCCTTGAATCAATGCACACCCTTACTTTGCCAATAGCCCTGTGAATCATCACAACTGTAGACAATTAGTCAGAGGATTCAATATGCCCCTCAAACACTATGGGGTCGATTCGGATTCGGGAAAAAAATTGTCCGTACGATTCGTATCCGGAGCCCTCTCGGTACGAATCGTGTACAGCGGGTTCTGAGGGAAATTCGTACAGGGATTTGATTCGTACGGACTCTGTACGATTCGTACGGAGTCCTGCTCCTGGTACGAATCGTACTTCGTCGTACGTACGGGGGACGTTGCAGGGTACGATTCGTATGGGAAAAACGCTCCGTACGGCTATTCGGAGTGTTTTTTCCCGAATCGGAATCGACCCCTAATTGTTTAAGTTCATTCTTTAGATCACTTCCCATTAATAATGGAACATTTCTTACGTTGTGCACTTTCTCAGCATGTCATTCATTTTCTTTCCAAAGTTTATTTATTGTGAATCAATATTTTATTAGAGCTAACTTCATTTTTCCTTTAAAAATATCTCCACCAATTGGTTCTACATAAGCCTCAATACCTTGCTTCCACTGGCCCCATTCAATCTCTGGCTCCCCTGGATTTGGCAAAATCACACTTGATGCTGTAAATCCTTACATGTTTAGTTGTGCTTAATGGGTTGCTGAATACTGTAGTACATAAATCTGCCTAAGTTTGTCAGATAACAATGTCATTTACTCTTAAATAATACACCTGAATAGTGCAAAGGTATTGTGACCCACAACAATATCCAGTGCAGATAACTACAACACTGCACTATAATATGATGACCAACTGCTTATTACAAAGGGAATCACTGCTTACCTGGAAGTATGTTCAATCATTTGCAAAATGTAACATGAAGTATTTATTGAGAACCACAAGACACATTTAAAAAAGGAGGGCAGCACCAGCAACTGTTATACTGATAATTCTAAAACTCCACAGTCCCTATAGGACCTACTGACAGAACAGAATACCAAAGTCAGCTCAAACTTCATCAACAGAATTCCATTCATGTGAGTATAATGTTTGTGTTGTGACTCCTCTAACTTAAGAACTGAGACTCTCCCCATGGTAAGTAACCACTCGAAGAGTATGGTCCCTCAGTGCTTCTTCTCTATCTCCCGCATTATGAATGTCAGTTGGAAAGAAATTAGCAATTTCTCTATGCTATCACAAATCAGATAGCTAGGTACAACTTCCCTCTGGTCAGTGGGGCTAATAATTTATCTCTGGTGTTTTATCACAACTTCATTGCTGCCATCATGCAGACAGGTGCAGGGAGCAGGAGACTTCCCAAATACAATCTCTAGGGTTCATCTCATGAGCCAGTGAGGCCTTTTCCATTCCAAATGTATTTTCTGTTCCTCCACTGCAAGTGCAAATCCTATGATTTTCTCTTGCCCAGCCAGCTTTTCTCCTGTAGTGCGAGGGTGCCAGCTTCAGTTTCATGGCCTTCTCAGCTTTCCATCCTCATATCCCAAAGGGTGCACATAAAGCTTTAAAGCACTAATAATGATGAGGGGGTTTGAGCTAACGCAGTCATTACAGAAAATATTTTGTAAGTCTACTTTTGTTACTGTTAGCTATGTCAAACTTGTCTCACCATCAGAATGGTTAGGCACATGAGAGGTTGTGCTATAAAAACGATCAGTTGCAGCAAATATCTGGTCGCTAGTTGGACGTTGTGATAACCTTGACTGAAAAGAGCATCCGGAACAATTGAGGGTTAATGTCTTTCCCAGAATATGAACCATTTTAGGATGCATTCACCACAAGCAAGGATTTGTTTTCACCACTATAGATTAAGGGGCCAATTTATATAGTGACCGTATAGATACCCTGTCCCAATGGTGAATACATATATATACCACCAAGATAATAGTCAGCTCACCCGATTTAGATGTGGGCAGAACATAAATTTAATCATGGCAGGGTCTACTCCATGTCCACTGAGATTAAATCCCTCCGACTGCGCTGCACAGTTAAGGTCATCAGAGGCAGCCCTGTAATTCTGCCCACTGGATTTATATGGGCAGAATTAGCGATCAGTTTTTACTGTTCGTCACCTCCAGGAAAACCCTGGTGGTAAGGGGCAGTGAAAACTGCTAAATTCTCCTCTCATTATAGGAGAGGACTCCCATGGTGTGGGAAGCATTTTCAATTTTATTTTTCAAAAACAATATCCTAAAAAGGGATTTTCTTTTTAAAAATAAAAAAATAAAACAGGTAGCAGGGCTATATCCTGTTGAACTCAGTTATTGAGTGGACCCTAATACTTACTGGACTGTTTCTCTCTACTAATTCGTATTTGGGAAGTGGCCTTCATCCTAAATTTTGGAGTGTCCATATTTTGGGGTATGGTTTTGCTCCAACAATAGCACCCCAAAAAAGTGCAGTATCTTTGGTGAATACTCTACAGAGTAATCAAGAACAGTCTGACATTTTAGGTTGCCAAATTGTATAATGGAATATCTCAGGAAGGCACATGCTGCCCTATCTTGCCAGCATCACTTGCATGCCAGAAGAGTCAACTAGAACAACTGGAACTACTCTAGTCAGCTAGAACTGCAGCAAACTCAGTAATGGTCCATTATTTGAATCTCCCTCTTTGTGCTCCCACCAGAAATGATGGACAGCAATAGTACTGATACTCCAAACCAACCATAACCTGCACTTCATTGCCCACAGTCCTGGCACTCACAACATTAATGCCCGAACGAAGAGGCTGGATATTGCCATGAAACATGAGCCTTACCAGCTTTTTGCAATTGCCCTAGTGGAATTAAAACGGACCATGCTGCAAGACCAATACAAGCATATAACTTCAATGTGTCTCAAAATAAAATACATATACACAATAATTGAGTACACAAAACTAATAAGTTTCACTGCTAATCCACATTTACAGTTTTATTGGATTGTTTTTCATATTTAAATTCAATGCAGTATTGGTGGAATTATGTTCAACTTTAGTCAACTTTTCCACTTCCACATCAATGATGCCTATCACAGACAAATACCAATAGTTCAATAGTAATATGACACAAACTCCGTTTAATTGACTCAAAGTTACAGTGGAATCTATTGCACCGTTCTGAAAAAAGAATCAATACTGGAATGGTAAGAATGAGCTTATCATCTATGTAAAGTATACTTCTTCTTCCCAACGTTCAATTCTACTCCATTATGACATAAGGCCTTCTCCACATTTAGAAAGATAACTTACAAAGTAAAAACTAACCTTTCTATGTATATTTTCCATTGTAGTTCAGTTTATAGTGAGCACAAAATCAGCTAGCTAAATTACTACAAAAAGTAAGTCTACACAAATGCATGAATAAGCCCACATAATAGAAATAGAGTCAAATTAATAAATATAATGCATATATTAAAAGGAGCAGTTCTTCAAGTGAAATCTTGTTGTTAACTACAAACCATGCAACCATAAACCATAACCCAATATGGACTTTATTACACACCTCACCACAGCAACAATATTGTACTTCTCTGAGTATTAAAAAAATATTACGAGCATTACTTTTATATATTGCCTCTCCGATATAACAAATAGAAGATTGTTTTAGGGTAGACTTTGTATTTGTCTCCAATAGGTTTATCCTTCAAATCTTCATCCCAGAGCAGTTCTATCTGGCCATTTAGCTCACAAATCTTTCTCCAAGTATTAGTTATCTTTTCAGGTTATCCATTATTCCAAACAGAGTATTACCCATACACATATGTCACAGAAGATTTACATGTGAAGCTGCCTTTTGATTTAGTGCGTACAAAAGATCCCACGGGAAACTCCATGACCACTAAAATATCTCACATAAGGAACATCTTCCTGTGGAATAGTTATATGTGTTGCTTTGATTGTCTTGCGCTTTTGATGTAATTCTCTGAGGATCCATTTTTTTTCTTTTTTTTTAATTGGCATCCTTTCAGTTTCTATCATCGGGATTGCTACTCTGCTACTATTAAATATATATAGATTTTCTCATATGAGAAAATCAAATACGTTTTGATGCATATATTCGCATCTCTCAATGCCAAATTAAACTGGGTAATGAGACAATACTCTGATTCAAAATATACAGTTCCCTAACGACCCTTGAGTCTGAGAAGCCCATCACTGCCAACTAACAATAAATCTAGCTATACACAAATAATCCTATGCCAAAACATGTTGGAGACCAAGCCAAGATTCACTCGAAAGTAAATGATTTTTAGTTTACTTATTTATCACATTGGCATAGCGTGGTACTAAATAGTCAGTCTCCTGGCATATTGCGATCACATTCAGAAGTAAGTAACACTTGGAAATTCTGGTGCTGTAATCTATGCTGGCAGTTAGTCACTGAGTAGGAAAAGATGGGCAAATCTGGCAAATACCTGCTCGCTGACACCTCCAAGATCACAGTAACATCACAATACAGCCACAAAAAGGCCCAACCCCTCCAAGATCACAGTAAGATCACAATACAGCTGCAAAAAGGCCCAACCCCTCCAAGATCACAGTAGGATCACTGTACATCCACAAAAAGGTTTAACCAGAAGTTACTAGACTAGCCCAAAATCAGACCAGATCACTCCTGGGTTTCAAGACCTCCAAAAGTTCCTATTGCCTCTGAACCAATCTCCAAACAAGCTAAACGATTTCAGTCCCTCCCGGCAACCCAAGTAGTACACAGCTATCCTTTATCAGCAGAGTATTACCACTATTTTGGATATTTCATGCAGATAAAGGAAAAAGCAGAAACTAAACAATGTATCTAGTGTGCCATGGAAATGTAATTCCCTTTCACTCAACATGCAAACCCGACCCCCGTACTACAATTATTCCACGATCGATTAAATATCCGTTCATTAAAAAACCTTTCAGGTGTTTAAACCAACACATAAATCCAAGCCATGGCTGCACTAATAGAGCACTCGTGATTGAAGTAACCAAACTGTGAAAATAGTATATATCTGTGTGCACTACCTTTTGTTCACAGGCATGTTTCCTAAAATAATGTACCTTGTTCCAGAGTTCATTACCATGGCTGGTTTGCACTATGCAAAAATCCTGGAGCGTAAACATAACAAATAAATAGCACAACATGGTCCATTCAAATAGGTTAACATATTACTCGGTGGGTAGGAAGCTAATTAACACTTGTTGTAATTCATGTCAAATAACTATTTTAAAATCCTTATCTGAAAATTCTTCGATTTACATTTCCTCAACCTAACAGCTTCCAGTTGTGATTGACGTTCCCGTACAATAATACAGTAAATGGGTTTTTGCCATAACATGTTCCCTCAACACAATAAGCATAACATGGCCTGGCTGCTATTTATAATTTCGAACTCGATTAATTTGACACATTCCATTAAGAAAACATGTACTGAGGTCCCTTCGTGGAATGTCATTTCACTGCACCTCTCAACTATAAAGCTAAGAAAACATTATGTGCTGTTAGATTTGAGTTGACGTGCTGTAGCTTGACTTTTATGTTTAGTTACCCTTCTTGTTCACATACCACACTATTTGAAATCACAATGAATTTACAGTTAATGAATTGTAAATTCGAAATAAATAGGCCCACCGAATTCACGGCAAATCGCTGTAGAAAAGGAATGCAAGCATGCTACACAAACAAGCATTAGAAAAGCCAATAGTTCTCGTCTGTAGGCGAGCTATTAGCTTTGCCAATCAGGTAGAGGTGGACAACAGGAGGGTGGGTGGTAGTCAACAGGATGGTAAAGAATTTTTAAAAAGCACTGTGATGTGGCCAGCGCTGGCTGTGTCATATTGTTCACGCCGTTTGAGGGGGAAGGGAATAAGCAACAGGAACAAAGAGGGGCTTGGAGGGACGTATGCCACCCTGATACGAGGGGAAAAACCAACACAAGGGGAGTGGGTAGGGAATTAGACAAGCATTTACAATGCAACGGTTTCGCCTTTGAAAAAGTTAGAGTTATTGACATTGTTTATGACACATTTTTATCTCAATTGGTAAGCTCATTCTGCACATTAAGTGACTGCTGCTGAAATCTCTTGTGCCCTTATGGCAGGGCCAACTCAGCCCTTCATATTGCCAAATTCATTAAATTGAGTAAAGACTTTGCTACATTTGTACAAAGGCAATTACAATGATTAACAGACTCCATTATGGACTGGATAAATACAGCCACTTTAAAATAATAAATAAAAACATATGACAGCAGTGACATAAGGAAAAAAAAACTAACAGAGCAGCATCTAAACATCACAGATCACATTTCATTTTTGGCAGCACCAATTAGAAAGCCTACAATTTTACATCCTAACCCCAAGCCTGTTGTCCCTCTTGGAGATATAATCTAGATGTGCCATACATGGCAATAAAGTGGCATTTAAGCTAGACCGGAAGACTAGATGTAATGCATTTCCCTTGGTGTTATCCGACTGGCAACTTGTCTCAATCAAGATAAACTTCAGTTTTCATCCCATCTTTTATTTTATTTGCTTTAGAATGTCTCTAAAACGTCGTTTTTAGTGCAGTGCAAGCTTCCCTCGATCATAACAGGACTGGCACGACAATAGAAGTGCAAGCTTCCGTTGCTCAGAACAGGAACGACGCGACAATAGAAGTGCAAGCTTCCCTCGCTCCGAACAGGAATGGCACGACAATAGAAGTGCAAGCTTCTCTTTCTCAGAACATGACTGGCACGACAATAGAAGTACAAGCTTCCCCCGCTCAGAAAAGGAACAGCGCAACAATAGAAGTGCAAGCTTCCCTCGCTCAGAAAAGGAACAGCGCGACAATAGCAGTGCAAGCTTCCCTCACTCAGAACAGGACTGGCACGACAATAGCAGTGCAAGCTTCCCTCGCTCAAAACAGGAACGGCACGACAATAGCAGTGCAAGCTTCCCTCGCTCAGAACAGGAACGGCACAACCGAACAGGAACGGCACAACAATAGCAGTGCAAGCTTCCCTCGCTCAGAACAGGAACGGTACAACAATAGCAGTACAAGCTTCCCTCGTTCAAAACAGGTACGTCAATAGCAGTGCAAGTTTCCCTTGCTCAGAACAGGAACGGCACGACAATAGCAGTGCGAAGGGACGGCACGACAATAGCAGTGCAAGCTTCCCTCGCTCAGAACAGGAACGGCACGTCAATAGCAGTGCAAGTTTCCCTCGCTCAGAACAGGAACGGCACGTCAATAGCAGTGCAAGCTTCCCTCGCTCAGAACAGGAACGGCACAACAATAGCAGTGCAAGCTTCCCTCGCTCAGAACAGGAATGGCACGACAAAAGCAGTGCAAGCTTACCTCGCTCAGAACAGGAACGGCACGACAATAGCAGTGCAAGCTTCCCTCGCTCAGAACAGGAACGGCATGACAATAGCAGTGCAAGCTTCTCTCGCTCAGAATAGGAACGTCACCACAATAGCAGTGCAAGCTTCCCTCTCTCAGAACAGGAATGTCACAACAGTAGCTGTGCAAGCTTACCTCGCTCAGAACAGGAACGGCACAATAGCTGTGCAAGCTTCCCTCGCTCAGGAATGGCACGACAATAGCAGTGCAAGCTTCCCTCGCTCAGAACAAGAACGACGCGACAATAAAAGTGCAAGCTTCCCTCGCTCAGAACAGGAACGGCACGACAATAGCTGTGCAAGCTTCCCTCGCTCAGAACAGGAACGGCACGACAATAGCAGTGCAAGCTTCCCTCGCTCAGGAATGGCACGACAATAGCAGTGCAAGCTTCCCTCGCTCAGAACAGGAACGGCACAACAATAGCAGTGCAAGCTTACCTCGCTCAGAACAGGAACGGCACGACAATAGCAGTGCAAGCTCTCCTCACTCTGAACAGGAACGGCACGACAATAGCAGTGCAAGCTCTCCTCACTCTGAACTGGAACGGCACGACAATAGCAGTGCAAGCTCTCCTCACTCTGAACTGGAATGGCACGACAATAGCAGTGCAAGCTCTCCTCACTCTGAACTGGAACGGCACGACAATAGCAGTGCAAGCTCCCCTCGCTCAGAACAGGAATGGCACGACAATAGTAGTGCAAGCTTCCTCAAAGTGCTGGTAGAGAAGCATATTCAGTGCCCCTTCTCTCCATTGGTCTCCTAGGATCCAGGGACCCCTCTATCTTATGGTGTGACCCTGTGCTGTCTCCCCCAGCCGATGTGTGATAGCGAGTGACAGTGACATTTGCACGTCAGAGCTGAATCTACTTCTCAAGTCACCCCACGCTTGCCAAGGCAGCCCCGGCTCCCTAGTTCGGTAGCTGCTGTGTCCCAAAGCTAGCCCGGCAGGAAGTAATTGGCCACGGGATCTCCACATAATATAATCGAACCCCGTGTCCAGATAAGGGTGGACGAATCATCACCAACCACTGCCTAGAAATGTATGCATAACACCTACAACTGCCTTAGAATGATTCGATCACTCTTCCTGTTCGAGCGCACTGAAGTGTCTTAGATTACTCCGGAGCTTCATAAAACTCCTCCTGATAAGTACGGGAGACAGTAGTGGCGTTGTAGCTGCAGCAGACCCAAGGGGGTAGGGGGTGGGGGGGGAGAGGCGGGCAGAGCTGCGCGAGGCTTCCTTGACCCCCTGCAGGCGCGCGGGCAGAACTCCTCTGCGTTCGCAACCGGACACTGGCCGCGGCAGGGCTCGTGGTCCCTCGTCATTCAATGAACGTTTATTACCATGGCAACGTATTCAGTGTTGTCAATGCCAATACACAAACTATCATCAACAGCAACACAAAGCAGCGTTACCTGGAGGACAGTGGCGAGAGGCTGCAGCGGCGTGCCGGGGACCTGCGGCTGCACTGAGCTGTGGTCTCTCTCAGCATGAGGCTGGCTGCCGGCGAGGCAGCGGGAGCCGGGCAGGGGCATGCGGACGGTGAGGCGGCATCAGCTCCCGCGGCGCAGCGAGCACAGGTCTCCCCCAGCCCCCGGGCAGTGATGGCTCCGACTTCCAAGAAGACGAAGAGCCAAGCCTCGTTCACTCCCATGATGATCGGCGAGGAGGAGGCGGGCAGCGCAGTCACGAACAGCCGGGGACTCTCGGAGGCTACTGCACCCCAGGGGCAGCCCTGGGGAAGGGAGGTCATTTCCGGGTGTCTTGTCGTCCCGCCCCCGGCCTGCCTGACTTCCGGGGTCGGCTGCGGCCAATAGCAGCACGGCCCTGGGTTGGGGGGGGGGCGGGACAGCGCCTCACAGGATCCCCAGGCTGGCGGCGGTGATTTTCACGGCGGGAAAAAGACATGAGCCGCCAATAGAAGCGCGGCTCTGGGTTGAGGGGGCGGGACAGCGCATCACAGAATCCCCAGGCTGGCGGCGGTGATCTTCACGGCGGGAAAAAGACACGGCAGGGAACAAAATGCGGGAGTGGGGCGGAGCCCAGAAAGGCATGACGAAAAAGGGGCGGGGCTTAAAAAAAGCACCAGAAACGCCCCCGAATCGCGTTTTCGTGAGAAAGCGCGATTGACAGCCTCTGTCTCCCAATGGCTAGTCTCCATTTATGGAGCTAGCCAATTGGAAACAGAGGCTGTCCTAACCTCACTATTGAAAACAATAGATTTCGATCTGGGAGGGGCTTTGCCCCTCGCCAGGTTTCGAAACCTAAAAAACAGAATAGGGGGTAGGAGGGGAATACGTAACACAGTCGGGAGTGGGACGGGAATACGCAGCATGGAAGGGGTGGGAGGGGAAAAAGCAATTTATAGGGTGGGAGAAGAAGCAACACAGACAGGGGACTGGGGGGAAGAATCAAGAAAAAAATGCATTCGCTATTGCCTTTGAACATTTATTTTATCTCTATTGTAGAACAATGCTATACAGCACGGCTAAAAACCATTGGCAAAGCCAACTGATCTCATTTTTATAAAGCAAATGGTAACCTACTGGTTTTTCTAACACTTGTTAGTAAACTATTTTTTAAAGAAAAATAAAATACAAAACAGAAAATGTCAAAATATTGGAGTAAAAAAAATTTAAGTATCTCAGATTAGTACATTGAATGTAATATTTTTAACTTTGCTAAATTACATGGGTCGTTTACTTATTTTTAAGTAAATGTTTATGGATACATTGCGGGCACAGTTAAAGGGTATCTGAAATTAAGTGAGAAACATGGAATTGAGATACAATATGAAAATATGGACAGGACTGTAGAATAACGGAGAACGTGGGGGAGTTGGAAGGAGGGAGTTGGAAGGAGGGAGCTTCACAGAGCACAGGAGTGGGCTCAAAAAAGAACACTGTGCTTTAGGCTTGTGTCACTTACCATCATACCATTATACCATAAGAAATCTGTAGGAGGCACTGCTTCCTCAATACAAGCAGCCAAGATCTGAAACTCACTACCAGCCTGCATTATAAGCACCAGGGAGCACATACTCTTTCCAACATACTTGGCTATTTCCCAGATGTCTGTATCCTAGCAACAGAGCCCAGGAAACAGTTGCAACCTCAAGTACAATCCTTAGTTTACAACCCACAAATTGCAAACAACTGAACAAGCAAACTATTTTCATTATGCAGGTAAGCAAAAAAAGTCTGACCTATGGTTCACTGTGCATTATATAATTATGTACTTCCATTTATAACAGATGGGGTGTGTGGTAAAAAGATTTGCGACTCCGTGCTCTGCTCAGAGCGTAGAGTTCAGCAAGCAACTCAGACTCCACCGAGTCGCGGGGCCTGCCGCCACTGCACACCACTAGTAAAGATGCAGGCTGGGTCCTCCAGCGCACTCCCATACCTAAATGCTGCAGCGCTGCATAATAGGGGCCATTAACATAAACAACACACTGATATTGGCCGTATAGACTGCGCTTGGTTGGGAGAGACAATTGGAGACCTGAACAAAAAGGAATGCTGGATTGAACTGCCAGCCTACAGAACCACGGTGGGTGCAGGCTTGCTGGGGTATCGAGGTACCTCTTACCCCATTCTGTTATTGGGAGGTGCCAATCTCGCCCTCCTCCGAGGCTGAGGACCCTGTTTAATGCAGGTGGATCGCTAGCTGTGGCTGTTGCAGTTAGACCTGCGCCGGCCATATGAAAAAACAAGCCGAGGCCTCCAACAACCTCCACTAATTATACACATCTGCGCTGCACTACTGCACAATTAATGAATACTGCACTATTGATGACCTGATGGAAAAAAAGACTGTATGATCGGAGTTGGAGAGAGCCGTGCAGGAGCAGACATGGGGATAGCGTGGCTGAGAGTGCCGCAAGTCTCTTATTTTGAAGGCATGTCAATTTGAAACTTGCACTACACTGTGCTTCATAAGGCATAAAGAAACGTTCACAAAACGGGAACGCTGTCGCAGGATAAAATTGGGCGGGGCTGCGTGTCAGACATCAAGCCCGCGTGCAATGCCTTGTCTCTCTTTGGTTGTCACTGGGATAAAGAAGCTCTGCCTAGTGTGTGTTTCGTGCCCTTAGGTGTTCTGGGCCAGTCCTGCGGACAGTAGCCAGAGGACGACGCTTCAACCGTGAAGAACTGGTACAAAGTAGAGTGTGACATAGACTGCATGCATAGTGGAGAGGTAGAGTAAGTAGACACGTATTATTTTGAGTCTTGACCTCTTCACGCTTTCTGTGTGTTTGTTCTCCTTTTTAATTGAACCTAACCGTTAAAGTTTACTTTAAAATTTGTACACACATTAAGCTAGTTTACTAAAGACCATTGGGCGTGGTGAGCTTGTGTGGCCTTAATTTTTCAGGAAATATAGTAAGGGTGGACGAGTGGAACAACTCTGCCCACTTGCGGATCTCTGCAGAATTCCACTGAGTTTTTAAACAACCTCACAGAATTCTGCAAAGTGTAATTCCACAAGCTCTGCCCACCTCTATGTAATAGTTATGCACAACGACTATAATAAAACCATAATGTGCAGGGGTCAGCCGCAAACTGTAATATCTATTAAATTAATGTACTACCTGTCTGTTTGAGGGTTTTCTATCACACAGCCAACTACAGCCAAAAAATAAACATCACCAAATGAACAGGCACGGTCCGCACGGAATAACTGAAGAGATCTGTCGCACATTACTGGACAATTTTGGAGGACTTTAATATAGTCTGTTCACTGCAGGTCCTAAATATCTATACAATGTGACCACTTCTTTACATCTCACATAGACACTCAGACAGGAGATGATAATAAAAATGCCCTTCTCCACAGATCTCTCCACTTCTCCCTCCTCCAACCATGCCAGCTCGGGACCACAACTTTACACAAAATCTCAGATTTGACAACCCAGTACAGTAACCAGCTAATCAGACTATATCAAGTGAAATATCATAAAGGACTTGCAGAACTGTTTAAAGCTAGCAGCATACTGACAATCATAAAACTGTGTGTGTGTCTCTTACACTTCATTATCCAACACCCTGCTATGTGCTGCGTCCTATAACACAATAACCACATCTTGGTGGTCATCATGCACAACAAGGAAACACTTCCCACACATTATAATTAAAAAGCAACATCCTTCCAACCACACACCCGACATGTCGTAGCATGATACTCATATAAGCAAGCACTTCAGCACCCAACAAAGGGGTAGTAAGTGCTATATAAATACTGCAATACAGAAATAACATTAAAAAGAAACACGCCCAAGAGAGACAAAAATAATAGGATTAGTGAGATAATATAGATGCATACAATATCCAAAATCAAAAATATAAGAAATTAAATATTGATAAAAAAATATTACCTTCCCGTACTTCCCAAGTAAAAGCACAAATATTGAGAACTGAAGTATCAATGTACAAAAGATTGATTTATAACTATATCAAAAACAAAAATAGTTGATACAAAAATATAGTTACCTTGGAATAAAAATATCATTTGTCAAAAATATCAAAACATACAATATCGATGACAATTATATCAACAAAATAACTAACTATTAATAAATATATCAAAAAACACTTTTAATGTAAAACAATTACTTTAAATAAAACAAAAACTGTTTTCAGGTACTTAAATTAAACAAAAATATATTACATTTGCTTTTCATCCCCAAAACATATATAAAACAAAATATTATAATAGAATCCCAAAAAAATATAAGGATAAACTAAAAACTAAAGTTATATATATATATATGTATTATATCTTTATATAATACATATATATACATTCAAAAGCAGCAAACTATATATTATACAACAAAAATAACACTAAAACTAAATCAAGAAATAAAATAAAACTATAAACAACTAACTGCCACATGCATCAACAGAAGGGCATGTGTGTGCGCAACATAAAACTTTAAAAAATGCACAAAAGTGTACCTTTGGTAATCTGCTACTTCTATTCGCAATTTTTTTAACTTAATGCATTGCATTTAAGGAATCTCAATTTGGGACTCCTTAAATGCAATCGCAATTTAAGGAATCGCAAATAAGAGATTCCTTAAATTGGGATTTTTGCATTTGGGATGATGCTTCCCAAATGCAAAAATACCAGTCGCAAAGGGGCAGATTCTGAGAATCTGCCCATTTGCGACCGGTTTTTCCTTTGATGCATGTGCCTGTAAAACCAATAAAATCAAACATGCAATAAAATCAACACTATAAAAGGCATACTACTTACTTCACAAACAACAAATGCTGCAAGACAAGGAAACTCTGCCGGATTTCCTCACCAATGTAAATGTAAATGTAAATTGATACTTGTATAGCGCACCAAGGCGCTTGTACGAATACCACTGTGGAACCCATCCTGGCTTTTCCCTGTGAGGTGTCCACTCCTGGGCACCCCCAAGGTGGAGGCCAGGCATCCTTAGCGTTGTGTGGGGTGTTGTGGAGATTAAGCAAGCTATTGCCCAGAGTTGCAGAGTGGGACTCCATGATTGAAATAGGCACCGAGGCGAGAATTTTCAGGTCCGTGGAAGAATTTTGAGCCCAAGACCCGCCGGGGCGGGGAATTGAACCCTGGTCCTGGGCTAGACCTCTGCATCAGGGTCTGCCGCTCTAACCATTGAGCCACACTTCTCCACATCTATTACAGAAAAAAATATATACATTTCAACAACTACTTAATCAATTAAGTAACATTTATATTTACATCAAAACATAAATGTTATTAAACTTAACAATTTAAAATACCAAATAATTAACAAAAATACTACCCAACTTCTACTTTTTTACATAGATTTTCTAAAAGAACAACCCATGCCTGGAAAGAGCGATAAACTGCCTGAAAATAACAACTATAAAAAAGAGAATAAGCATACATAAATTAATACAAAAGTATAAACTCAACCAAAAAGTGACCAGAAATGTATCTAACAACCTCAACGTCTAGAAACGAACAACAAATTAACATTTAGGGGCTCATTAGGATGGCGGACGGACTTGCGTCCGTCCGCCACCCTTGAGGAGGAGGGAACGTCCGCAGGGGCTGCCACTTAATGCTTCATACACAGAAAGAAAATTCAGACCACTCGAGAAATGAAACAGGTATTTCTTGCTCAAATCACTTGGTAAACCAGGGGACATACACACCCCCTGATCTGCGAAGGAATCCACACCCTTTTAATCTAGTATTTCCTTCATGAGGGTCACACACGCTACAACTGGTATCTTGCTGCCACCTAAAAAGTATTTAAGAGAATGTTTATGGCTGCTCCTGTCATCACTGCATCATTGCAGGGAGGAGTATTTGTCTTCTAGAGCAACGCAGCACAGGGACAGGATTGATGGAAGAACAAAAGTGATAGAGTGAAACATATATTAAAGAATAGATCAGCATCATACCTGTATCCGTGTGGCATGTTCAACAGCCCCCATTCACCGTTTTTGATAAGATTAAATAACTCTCTCCTCAATGCACACAGTTCTTTACTGTCGCCCCAGAGATAGATGACCTTGAGTTAGTATTTTCCTGGCACTCGGTAGGAAACAGGTGGGTATGTTTTCTAACCATGTTGCCTTTCTTTCTCCTTTCTTTTCTTAAACAATTTATGCCTCTTCAGGGATGTATTATTTGGGTTAAAGTGCCCAGGGTCTCACAGAGGACATGAAGGGTCCCAATTGGGCTCATCATGGTAAGCTGACAGCATGTGTGGTGTGGATGAAGCCTCAATTTTTGAAATCCACTCTCTAATCTTGAACCTAAAGCTCTGAGTCAATTTTCGTGAAGAAGTTTAACCTGGTTATTTGCACGGGTTTAATCGTCCTACTGTTGTTAGTTACTAGTGCCGGGACACTCCTAAAGGAATCTATCTAGCTATCTTTCTTCCTCCCTCCCTCCCTCCCTTCCTCCCTTCCTCCGTCCCTCCATCCCTCCCTCTTCTGTTCGCCCCATAGTCCCTGCTGTTTGAGCTCCTCTTCCTCCTCTTCGGTGTTTCAATAGGAAATCTGATGGGATGCAGAGACAGGCACACTTAGGCGGACTCACTAGCAGGCGAGGGCGTCACACTCCCTTTTAAGTTCTGAAGTCAGGCAGGTCTAGGCTCCAGGCTTTAGAAGCTGGAACTCAGGCAGTCCAGGATATCTGTTGGCCCAGTGATTCCAGGCAAGACACATAACTCACACCAGCACTGTCCTTCTGTGCCACCTATGTTTTGTGGTGTATACTGTGGTGAATGGCATCCATTCCTCACAACCGAATAATTGTTTCATTTCCTTGGTTACTCAGTCTCCTCATAAGCAGCAGGTTCTGGTGTACAGAGATGAACCGCGGCCCCGAAAAGTGGAAGGAAAAGGCGAGGCACTGTCATCTCAATGACTGAAAATACTATACACCTCTAAGAGACACGCCCCTTTCACTAGACTGATTTCCCTTACAACATCAATACTCTTGCCATTCCAATTATTCGCGCTAAGCCCAGAAATACTGTGCACTGGTTCTCTGCTTCTCTGTTTTACAACAGAAGATGCCTCTATATCAGACTCGATTAAGAGGAAAGTTAAACCTCCCCACAAGCTGCACCAACGTTTGCTGTCTGTGCAGACACTCTCTGCTCCAGAACATCACAGAGAAAAATATTCACTCAATATTGTTTGCCGTTATCTCAGTGTGACTATTCATGCCACGTTCCTCACAACAGACATAGAGGGGTCTGGTAGTACTTAAAAGTTCCATTTTTTTAGTGACGGGAACATTTTGTTGGCACGTTGGAGGAGCTTTAAACAAGCACCAGAGTACAGGATGATGGCAGTTTCCTTCTTAATTATTGACACAACCCCCCACGCCCGCTCACCCCTGCAAAATGTCTCAGAGGAGACTTTCCGGAAGGGAGGTTCATCTTGCTATCTTGTCACTCTAGGGAAGCATATGTCTAGGACAGATGGTCAATTGGGTTTCTCTCAAGCACACAAAAGCAATGGGAGGAATGCTCGTATTTTGTCCAACCACTGGCAATCGCTCAAGTTCGCATTCCAACACATCCTTCTTTTGCCTACTACGCTGGCATGTCTCCCTGTCCGTGGGTCTCCTTTTCTCCCAGAATTCATTCCCACAGATTTGAAGGCACTTCAGAACGCTAGCCCTGGATTTATTCACATCCCATAAGAATCCTCTTCGAGTGGAATGTGTTTATCTGTTTAAGTCCATCCAACACTATACAAGCACACTTTATCATACATGAGCCAAAGGGTATCCGTGAGGAGAACAGAAGGATGTCTTTCAAGCTTTAAACTTTGAAGACAATAACATTCGTCATACTAGCCCTCTGCAATCAGTGAGCAAGACCTTTCCATGTCACCTCCAAATGAGTAAATTCTGTCTCTCGCATGGATATCCCGTAAACACACAATTAAAGCACTCATGCCTTGTGCCATAGGAATGTCTGAACTCTGAACTGACCCTAGATAGAATATTCTAGAGAAACCAGGCAATGCAAGACGCTGGTGGCAAGAGGGGAGCCTAGTGGAGTTTCTGCAAGTCTTGCTGTCAATGTTTGGTAGGGACACGACTAACGTCACCTGGTGGATTTTCCCACTCAACGCGACAATGGGCCATAATAAATCCATCAGCTTCCTCAAGCGGTGAGCATGATTTATGTGTAATTACTAAATCACAAATCTGCCAAAAATAGACTATAGAAAAAATAAATGAGGCTGCAAGTTCCTATAACGCTTCTTATTTCTCATCTCTGCACAGCATTTTTAAGCAATACCATATACCAGCATGAAAGAATGATAGTCTTATAGTACGAAAACTTTGCCCAAAGGTGTCAAGGCGCTGGGGATGGAACAAGCAGTCAAGAATACTAGAGATGGAGCTTAAGATAATAAAGTGCGAAGAGCGATGTTTTTAAAGATTTACGAAAGGGTAGATGCGACTCTTGACAAGAGATCATTAGAGCAAGAGTTTTCCAGAGCTTAGAGGCGGCAAAAGCAAATGCTCTGCCCCCCACCTCCCACCTAGCTCTCCTAAACCTGGGTACTACCAACCAGTTTTTATTGGCAGACCGCAGCTGTTTGGTGGGGAAGTACCGTTGGAAGAAGCATCTTTTTACTCTGTTATGTCACGTTGTTATGTTCATAGCTTTCATAAAGTGTACATACTCCAAACTGGTTTCTCAGCGTTGAGTAGAAACAGCCACGGTTGTATCTGCCAGTACCACTCCAGAGTGAGTCCTAGCTGCTTTTCCTCCTCTGTAAACAGGACTCATCCTTGTCACCAAAGGACTCATCCTTGTCACCAACTTTTAAACACCAGTCATACTCAGTCTTGAAAACTGAGTATTCATTAAGTAGCAATTATGTATAAGGAGCAGCTGCTACCAATACCAAGGGCATACGGCCAAAGTGCAGAGGATCTGTTCACGCAAACAAAAATGGAATTACGGAATAACACGATAGTAAAGTTATAATCATTCTATATTACATCACTAACTCTCGAAAGGTGAGGGAATACAACAACTAGCTTCCTCCCCATCACTGCTAACAACAGAATTATCAGTTATCTTCTCAGGCGCGCGCTCAAGTGGCAAGATGTACCATCCTCAGTAGGCTTGACTACTGCAACGCCCTCCTGCTGGATTCCCCCAACTTCCTGTTGGATAGACTACAAAGGATCCAGTCAGCATCAGCCAGACTAGTTCTAGGGCTGCCTAGAAGGTCCTCCGCTTCGGCAGCTCTGGCAAAACTTCACTGGCTCCCATTGAAACAGAGAGTGCATTTTAAATCTCTCTGCCTGGTCTTTAAAGCCCATCATGGGATTGGTCCTATGATCTTGCATAAAAAATTTGATTGGTACACCCCTTCTAGACCGCTCCAGCCGTCTTCGGCTAGACTGGTGAAGGTGCCTAGATTTAGGAAAGTCAGGTCAGGGGGTAGATCCTTCGGAGTGGCAGCAGCTAGGCTGTGGAACAGTCTTCCCTGGGAGATCAGGCAAATCAGGGAACTTCTCCCCTTCAGGAGGCGCGTAAAAACCTGGCTATTCCCCAAGAATCAGCTGACCGGTCTCTGTTCTGTGTCTCACCTCTGCCTTTGAGCTGCTTAGCGCCAGGATGCCTGCAAGGTGATAGTGCACTCTATAAATTGAATAAATAAATAAATAAATAAACCCTCCTAAGCAAGCGGATGCAAGATGCAGTTCGTATTTTAAAATGTGCATTAAGAGGAAGCTTGACATCCAATTTTCTTCTCAGGTGTTTCACAACAATAGTTTTAGTCAAGACATATGGCCAATTGGCCAGGACAGCAGGCTGATGTACAGCTGGTCCTACCACCAACCACCAATATATTAGTTTTGCTGGCACTGGGCGTCAGCCAGCTGCACTCCAACCAACCTAGACCACCCGGATGCACCTTTGAAAAGTTGATGGTAAAAAGCTTCTGTTCCTTAGTCGCACAGCAATGTACATGTCTTCAGCAGGTGTGTCAATCTAAAGACCATAGGAGTGGATGAGGGCTGTAGGGGGAGGCACCTACCTATACATTAACAGGTGGGTGATAGTGCAAATCCATGGGGTAATGAATAGGTAATATGGACCACTTGAGCTGAATATGTAAGTAAAGGGACCCCTTGTCTGAGACCAGATTAAAGCACTAGCTGTCACGTCGTTGTCAGCTGGCCTAGTTAACAATAAGCCCTTTTCAACAATGACTAATGACGCTGATAAATCTAAGTATTTACAGTATAAGCCTGGTGACACTGTTGACGTCTTCAGCAAAATGTAGATAGACTGTGACTGAAATTGCTTCTGGGCTGAGCTGAGGCTGAAAGGCATCATGAGAAGTACTGTGTTACCAGAAAAACGCTGCATTAAAATGATTCAATCACGGTCTACAGACACGGAACTGAACAGCTGAACATTGAGTCACTGGTTTTATTGGATATGAAGCTGTTATTTCCCAACGACTTGTGATATAGGGGGCTTCAATTTCGCATATTCATTGGTGCAAAAAAGGATTTCTAATATTGATTTTATATTAAGTATATTATAATATATTATTGTTCTAGTGTCTTAGTAACAATTTGATTTTGTAGAGTCATAGCAGGTCTTCTATTTGGTTTGACATCATTTAGTTCTGTAAGGCTGATCTGAATCAAGGGTGAGTTACTATGAATAATGTTGTGTATGCTTGCACCTGTGGGCAATAACGGCTGTTAATTAGCTGCTCCCACTTGTCCTATAGGCAGGAGAGTATCCAAAGTGTAAGATGGCATATTAAGAACCAGTGTAGGAAGTTCAATCTGTGATTGCACGGCTAACTTGGAAACTAATTACAACATAGGCCCCAGGGTAAAAGGTGATCTCATTTCATGCCCAAACCAAGTAGTTGTAGTCTTGCCTGCAAGGAATCCTAAGGCTGTCGGTGAAGGGGAAACTTCCTATTAGTAGATACAATACTTTGAAATAACCTACCAAAATATCTTCAGGACTTTAGACCTCTTCCAGGTTTTAAAAAAAACAGGAGCTACTTACATTTAAAAGAAACATGATCACAGTAGACAGTGGCAGATGGCAGCTGTTACATTTGTAATATGTAATATGCTGTCTTTTAATGGTCGTTCTCAGTCCATGCCTAATGCTACATACATGTTTAGGATTAATGATTGTCCCACTTCAGTTCCCTTGTAATCTCTCCCATGGTTCTCCTCCTTATCTCTTGTACCTTGCCTTTAGTCTTCTCCCCCCCCTCCTAGTAAGGACCGTGGTACTTCTATTCTGAGTCTACCTCTACCCAAATATATGGTAGATGGGGGACAGACTACCACCACTGTCTTTGGAGGTTTGTTACTTAACCCCTTGTTATATTTTTTACTAGCAAAGTCTATATTAACTCAATTATACCTTTTTCATAGTAATTATGCTAAGTCCATATCGTTTTTACAACACATGTTTGTACCCTAGAGCCATGATTCAATCCTGAGTGGAAATCTAGGGGTTGGGAGAAATGGCACATCTGTGTTTAATGGGCGATGTCTCACTCCGCCAAACACACAATCCTCTCACCTCCTTTAGGGGTGGAAAAAACGGATTGGTTTCTAACAGTGGAGCCTCAGCCAACTCCACCATCAGAAACCTATAACCGATTACCTATCTGCCTCACTATCTGCCACAGGACCAGGGGCTACAAAGCATTTGAAGGACCACCATATTTAAGAGAGTACCTCTGATGCAGATTCTTCGTGTATGCGACAGTCATGCAAAGCATGGTGGTCACAGACATGAAAAAACATTGAGATGTCTCCCAAATTGCAGGGGAACAAACTCCTTGAATAGCAAGTAAATATGTTTTTTATTTCCAGAAACAACCCTCACTTCAGGAATTTGAATCTGAAAAACAAAAGTAGAGCCAAGCAGACTTCCACGACATGACTCCCCTCTCAGCATTACTAATAAAATGACGAATCTCCGTGGAACTTCAAGACAGGTTTATTGTACACCCACCAGCAGTCCATGCCAGCAGCTGGACGCTACGGCTGACTCTCATCTACTGAGGTCAATGCGTTCCGATGCTGACATGGTTAGCATTCTTCCAATAGAACATTTAGTTAAAGGGCAAGTTACAACACATTTGAAAGCAAAGGAAACTTTAGAAAGCAAAGCAAAAGAAGAAAACGAAAGAACAGAAGAAATAAAAAGAGCAGGTAAGAAGAACAATGAGGCTACATTTCTACTTGAGAACATAATCTTGAAGCTCCGGTGGTGGCTTTCTGAACCTAACAGAACGTCCAGAAAAATCAGATTGAATCTCACCATCACCACTCTGGGAAAGTCCAGGACCACTCTAAGAGTGTCTGGCCTGGGGTATATATCATTGGGTTCACCTGCTTCTCTGCCTATTGGTATAGGATCTGGACTATCATAAATGTTTCTGCCTTCAATGCCAAGATTGTGGAGTAACATAGCTCGTTCCCTGGCGGCTGAGGTTCCTTCCCCACCAATGGCTATGTGGTAGGAGCCGAACAGAGGTGTCCATTTTTTCCATGGTAAAAGTGGTTCACCACGTTCGCATAAAAACTAAAGTGCCTGAATCATTCCACTGGAGGTTGACATCCTGAAAGAAAGAAAAAACATAACAAACCAACAAAACAGGTTAAAGTAACAACCTAAAACAAGAATTTAAAATAACAAGATAAAACAATAAGCTTAACTAAACTATCTTGATACGGTGCAAAATGGTGTAGGCAGAGTTGCTTAATAAACGCTGTTGAAAAAGAAATATATAAAAAAAGAATAAAATAAAAGCTGCTGCAGCGTTAGCCTTGAATAGAGAGGAGCAGGAGTCAAATTAACACTGTGGCTGACGTTTAATTGTAATGCGGGAAAACACATTGCACACTCTGTAGAGGGAAAACTTAAACAGCTGATTTGCCTGAATACGTGCGGTAGCGGAGGTTGCGGAAACGAAAGTTTAACAGTTGTCGCTCTGGTCCTTGTGTAATGCTGGTACAGACTTGTGAGAACGTGAAACGTCGTCGCGTAAGAGGCTGCAGTTCCTGTTCTGTCACAGAGCCGAAGGGAGATCGCGGAATAACTACACTCCACACTGTTACTTGAAGCGTAAAAGGCCATTTTATTAGGACACGGTTGCAAACATTTAACTTTATTGACATTACATAACTGTAAGAAAATACTTTTCCCATCCCATGCCGACACATTCTCCGTTCAGCCTTCTCAAAACCATCTCACCTGTTTGACTCTTCCCCATTCACTCAGTGACCTCCTTCCTCTCCCCATTCTCACCTTCACTTGCCCTCCAAGCATCCTCTGTTGACTTTCCTTCATTGCCTCCCACGCCCCGCTATCAGTCACCCGTGTACCGTTCTCCCTCCCTGAGGGGTGGATCCGCCCGTATGTGACTCACCACCCCTCCAAAGTACCGCCAACCAGGGAACCCCCATAGGGCGGTTCCCTGCCCCCCCCCCCCCCAGTCCTGGGCACCTTTCTCCTCCAGTCAGCCCCCCTGCGGCCCCCCGGTGGACGACCAATCCACCACCGAAACCTATGTCCCCTATAAATGAGTTTTGTGGGGACCGTCGTTGACCGCGTTAGGCGCCAAACCTCCACACGACCACCTGCTTCTCCATGTCCTGTGCACCCTTTCTCCTCCAGTCAGCCGACCCTGTGGCACCCGGTGGACGACCAATCCACCACTGAAACGTGTGTCCCATGTAAATTCTTATTGTTGGGACCGTCATTGACCGCGAAGGTGCCAAACTTCCGCATGACCACCTGCTCCTCCAGGTCCTGTGCAACCAACTCTTCCCCAGTGTGCTCCCGGTGGACGACCACCCACCGCCACAACATGCGTCCTGTGTACCTTGTAATATTTTCGGCCAAACCTAGTCCGTAAACACCCCCACCACCAAGGTGAATGACCATCCACTGCCTGGACCTCCATCCTGGTCACCCCCACACCTCCCGCCTGCTCCTCCTTACCTGCCTGAGCCTCGCAACCAGCGACGCCCCAGCCGCCACAGGACCACCCAGCGACGCCCCAGCCGCCACAGGGCCGCCGCCGAGCCCCCAGGCTTCCCGCCGGGTCCCACGAGACCCCGCCCCCCCGGCCGCCGATTGGTTCCCGCGCACCCCGCCTCCCCGCAGACCCTCCCTACCGGATCCCCTCTTAAGGGGTCCCGCACCGCTGCCCTGGAGTGACCACTGTGCCCTCGGCCTGGTCACCCCCACACCTCCCACCTGCTCCTCCTTACCTGCCTGAGCCTCGCAACCAGCGACGCCCCAGCCGCCACAGGACCACCCAGCGACGCCCGAGCCGCCACAGGGCCACCGCCGAGCCCCCAGGCTTCCCGCCGGGTCCCACGAGACCCCGCCCCCCGGCCGCCGATTAGTTCCCGCGCTCCCCGCCTCCCCGCAGACCCTCCCTACCGGATCCCCTCTTAAGGGGTCCCGCACCACTGCCCTGGAGTGACCACTGTGCCCTCGGCCTGGTCACCCCCACACCTCCCGCCTGCTCCTCCTTACCTGCCTGAACCTCGCAACCAGCGACGCCCCAGCCGCCACAGGACCACCCAGCGACGCCCCAGCCGCCACAGGGCCGCCGCCGAGCCCCCAGGCTTCCCGCCGGGTCCCACGATACCCCGCCTCCCCGGCCGCCGATTGGTTCCCGCGCTCCCCGCCTCCCCGCAGACCCTCCCTACCGGATCCCCTCTTAAGGGGTCCCGCACGGCTGCCCTGGAGTGACCACTGTGCCCTCGGCCTGGTCACCCCCACACCTCCCGCCTGCTCCTCCTTACCTGCCTGAGCCTCGCAACCAGCAACGCCCCAGCCGCCACAGGACCACCCAGCGACGCCCCAGCCGCCACAGGGCCGCCGCCGAGCCCCCAGGCTTCCCGCCGGGTCCCACGAGACCCTGCCCCCCCGGCCGCCGATTGGTTCCCGCGCTCCCCGCCTCCCCGCAGACCCTCCCTACCGGATCCCCTCTTAAGGGGTCCCGCACCGCTGCCCTGGAGTGACCACTGTGCCCTCGGCCTGGTCACCCCCACACCTCCCGCCTGCTCCTCCTTACCTGCCTGAGCCTCGCAACCAGCGACGCCCCAGCCACCACAGGACCACCCAGCGACGCCCCAGCCGCCACAGGGCCACCGCCGAGCCCCCAGGCTTCCCGCCGGGTCCCACGAGACCCCGCCCCCCCGGCCGCCGATTGGTTCCCGCGCTCCCCGCCTCCCCGCAGACCCTCCCTACCGGATCCCCTCTTAAGGGGTCCCGCACCGCTGCCCTGGAGTGACCACTGTGCCCTCGGCCTGGTCACCCCCACACCTCCCGCCTGCTCCTCCTTACCTGCCTGAGCCTCGCAACCAGCGACGCCCCAGCCGCCACAGGACCACCCAGCGATGCCCCAGCCGCCACAGGGCCACCGCCGAGCCCCCAGGCTTCCCGCCGGGTCCCACGAGACCCCGCCCCCCGGCCGCCGATTGGTTCCCGCGCTCCCCGCCTCCCCGCAGACCCTCCCTACCGGATCCCCTCTTAAGGGGTCCCGCACCGCTGCCCTGGAGTGACCACTGTGCCCTCGGCCTGGTCACCCCCACACCTCCCGCCTGCTCCTCCTTACCTGCCTGAGCCTCGCAACCAGCGATGCCCCAGCCGCCACAGGGCCGCCGCCGAGCCCCCAGGCTTCCCGCCGGGTCCCACGAGACCCAGCCCCCCCGGCCGCCGATTGGTTCCCGCGCTCCCCGCCTCCCCGCAGTCCCTCCCTACCGGATCCCCTCTTATGACGCCCCCAGAGCGACCGTGCAGCGGACGCGCGCAGCGGGAGCACCGATTGAGCGCCGAAGGTGCGCCAAAGGTAAGCCCGTCTATGCCCGTCCGTGCCTGGACCGCGCCCAGCGCCAGGACCCCTGGCCCTCGCAGACCCCAGCCACCCGCCGGACATACGACGCCGCCACCCTCAATGCACTCAACGCCGTCCGAACCCCTGGATGCTACCGAGCCACCCCGAGACGCACCCACGGACCCTTCACCTGCCAGTCCTGCAAGTTCTCCTGCATCCGGACCTGCACTGCACCAGCATCCACCAAGCCGAACACCAGCAGCAACCACCTGAAGTGCATCCTGCTCAACACCCGCTCCGTCCACAGACACGCCGTCCAACTTTGGAACCTCCTCGACACCACAGCTCCTGACGTTGCCTTCCTCACGGAAACCTGGATGAACGACTCCTCAGCACCCGACATCGCCATCGCCATCCCAGAGGGATACAAGATCATCAGGAGAGACCGCGACAAGCAGACTGGAGGAGGCATCGCCATCATCCACAGAAACAGCATCCGCATCTCGACCAACACCGACGACACCCTGACAACCGCCGAACACCTGCACTTCCAGATCCACACCGACCCCAAGACCACCCTCATGGGCACCCTGATCTACCAACCCCCGGGACCACGCACTCAATTCAGCGAAGACATCGCCGACTTCATCAGCCCGCACGCCCTCCCCTCCGCTGACTACATCCTCCTCGGGGACATCAACTTCCACCTGGAGAACAACAACAACCGCAACACCACCACCCTGCTTGACAACCTCGCCACCCTCGGACTCAAGCAGCTGGTGACCACCCCCACCCACCTCGCCGGACACACACTCGACGCCGTCTTCTCGTCCAGCAAAGACATCGCCTTCAGTCACGCCACTGGACTCCACTGGACGGACCACAGCTTCATCCACTTCACCTTCAGAAGGACCACGGTCCACCACCACCAGCAACAGGCTGCCCGAAGAAGCTGGAACAAGATCACAGCCGACCAACTCGCCGCATCCCTAAACCAGCACCCTCCCGCCAGCTCAGCGAACCCCAGCCAAGCCGCCGCCAACCTCACGAAATGGATCTGCACCTGCGCGGACGAACTCGCCCCTCTGAGGACCCCGCCCAGTAGAC
The DNA here is from genome assembly GCF_964261635.1 of Lissotriton helveticus. Classification (NCBI taxonomy): domain Eukaryota; kingdom Metazoa; phylum Chordata; class Amphibia; order Caudata; family Salamandridae; genus Lissotriton; species Lissotriton helveticus. The sequence goes on along the minus strand of NC_136061.1, from coordinate 597,643,848 downwards.
CCGGAAGCAAGAAGGCCCCGTGGTTCACCGACGAACTCAAGAGCTCCAAGAAGAACTGCCGTGCCCTCGAGAAAGCCTGGAGAAAAGACCCCACACCGGACAACATGACGACCCTCAAGCTCGCCACCCGAAAGCACCACCAACTGATCCACGCCACCAAGAAAACAGCATTCAAGGACCGGCTGGACAACAACGCACACAACAGCAAGGAACTCTTCAACATCGTGAGAGAGCTCTCCAACCCCAACGCCGGAACCAACGACATCACCCCATTGCAAGACCTCTGCAACTCCCTCGCCTCCTACTTCCACAACAAGATCGCTGACATACACAACAGCTTCAACACACAAACAACGCTCCCCACGACCACACCAACGCCCCCCACCACCACCCTCAACGCCTGGACACCGATCAACCTCGAAGACACCATCAGCACGATGAACTCCATCCACTCCGGATCTCCAACCGACCCCTGCCCCCACCACGTCTTCAACAAGGCCGACGCTGTCATCGCACCCCACCTGCGGGACATCATCAACACCTCCATCGACACCGCCACCTTCCCTGAGAGCTGGAAGCACGCCGAACTCAGCGCTCTACTAAAGAAACCAACGGCGGACCCCACCGAACTCAAGAACTACCGCCCCATCTCGCTCCTCCCGTTTACAGCCAAAGTCATCGAGAAGACCATCAACAAGCAACTGGCAGCCTTCCTCGAGACGACTGGATCCCTCGACCCATCTCAGTCATGCTTCCGGGCCAACCACAGCACCGAGACCGCCCTCATCGCTACCACTGACGAAATCCGAACCCTGCTGGACAACGGAGAAACAGCGGCCCTCATCCTCCTGGACCTCTCCGCGGCATTCGACACTGTCTGCCACCGCACCCTAGTACAGCGCCTCGGCAACGTCGGAATCGAGGAGAAGGCACTGGAATGGATCATCTCCTTCCTCGCCGGAAGGACACAGAGAGTCCGCCTCCCCCCGTTCAGATCAGAAGCCACGGAAGTCATCTGCGGCGTCCCTCAGGGCTCCTCGCTCAGCCCCACCCTCTTCAATGTCTACATGAGCCCCCTTGCGGCCTTCGCACGCCAACACAACCTGAACATCATCTCCTACGCCGATGACACCCAGCTGATCCTCTCCCTGACCAACGACCCCGCCGCCGCCAGAGCCAACCTACACGAAGGGATGAAAGACGTGGCCGAGTGGATGACGACCAGCCGCCTGAAACTGAACACAGACAAGACGGAAGTCCTCATCCTGGGCTCCTCACCCTCCGCCTGGGACGACTCCTGGTGGCCCCCCGCCCTGGGCAACACACCCAAACCGACAGACCACGCACGCAACCTGGGCTTCATCCTGGACTCCTCCCTCTCCATGACCAGACAAGTCAACGCCGTCTCCTCGTCCTGTTTCAACATCCTGCGCATGCTACGTAAGATCTTCCGGTGGATCCCCACCGAGACCAGGAAGACGGTCACCCAGGCCCTCGTCACCAGCCGTCTGGACTACGGCAACGCCCTCTACGCCGGAACCACCGCCAAGCTCCAGAAGAGACTCCAGCGTATCCAGAACGCCTCGGCGAGACTCATCCTCGACGTCCCCAGACGAAGCCACATCTCCAGACACCTGAGAGACCTGCACTGGCTCCCGATCAACAAGAGAATCACCTTCCGGCTCCTCACCCACGCACACAAAGCCCTGCACAACCAAGGTCCGACTTACCTCAACAGCCGCCTCAACTTCTACGCTCTCAAACGCCATCTCCGCTCGACCAGTCACGCCCTCGCCGCCGTCCCCCGCATCCGAAGAGCGACAACAGGAGGAAGGTCCTTCTCCCACCTGGCCGCCAAGACCTGGAACTCCCGACCGACCGACCTACGCTTGACCCAAGACCACCTCTCCTTCAGGAAGAAGCTCAAGACCTGGCTATTCGAGCAGTAGCGGACCCCCCCACACCCCTAGCGCCTTGAGACCCTCCGGGTCAGTAGTGCGCGGTATAAATGCCTATGATTGATTGATTGATCGGGCCATTCTTAGTCCATGAAAGGTGCCCCCCCATCGCAGTGAACAACCATCCAATACCTGGGCCTCCGACCTATGCAAACCCGGAACAACTTTGGGTTAGTCCTCGTCCATGAAAGGTGCCCCCCCTCGAGGTGAACGACCATCCATCCCTGTACCTGCAACCCTTGTAACCCTGAACATTGCCGGGCCAATCATGGTCCCTGAAAGGTGCCCCCCCATCGCAGTGAATGACCATCCACTACCTGGGCCTCCGTCCAATGCAAACCAGAATACACTTACAGGTTCGTCCTCCTCCATGAAAGGTGCCCCCCCTTTCGGTGAAAGACCATCCACCACCTGTACCTGCAACCCGTGTAACCATGAAAATTGCCGGTCCAATCATTTCCTGTGAAAGGTGCCCTTCCTATAGCAGTGAACGAACATCCACTACCTGGGCCTCCGGCATGCCACCAGTAATACTTTCGGGTTAGTCCTCGTCCATGAAAGGCTCCCCCCCTTTTGCGGTGAACGACCGTCCACCTGTACCTGCAACCAGTGAAACCATGAACATTGCCAGGCCAATCATTGCCCGTGAAAGGTGCCCCCCCCCCCCCAATCGCAGTGAACGTCCATCCACTACCTGGGCCTCCGTCCTATGCAAACCAGTAACACTTTCAGGGAAGTCCTTGACCATGTAAGGTGCCCCCCCTTTCGGTGAAAGACCATCCACCACCTGTACCTGCCACCTGTGTAACCATGAACCTTGACGGTCCAATCTTTATCATACCCAGCAGGATCCTGCCTTTCCTGTGAGTTCCATAGGACCCCGTTCCCAAGTCTTCAAGGCACCACTCATTCACGCAACCAACATTGCCCCACGGTCTATGTCAGCGAACCATACCCTAGTCCATGCCTCAGAATGCAAAGCCAAACCTGACATAACCCCGAATACTCCATTGTCCCACAGGTATCCTTGTATCGTAGCCAATCCTCGTTTCCTGCGATACCATGACAGCCGTAAAGGCCCCCACTCTCCCCCTTTACCATCCACTGTTTCACTCATCATTTCACAACCTAATGACGCGTTCCCCACTCAGTGATGTCTGTACACCTGGTAGTTCGCCTCCTTTGCTGTCCCAATGCCCAGGTGACTGGCCACCCAACCAGGCGACTGCCCTGGAGCCCGATCTACACCAAGTGCCTGTAGTAGAAAAATAATGATTAGTCCTTTAGAATTACATCCCCTTTCCCGCAGCCCTTTCCTGGGAAACCCATTGTCTATGACCCCCTGTTCAAGAGCACCCATCCGCTGAGACCAAAGACCAACTCAACCACCTCCAAAACCGCCCTCGTCCCCACGCACAAACCCCGACCCAACAAACTCTACAACTGTGCAGACCCTGGACCGCCCTGCCTAAGAAATCCTTGCCTGTGGGCCACCTCCAATACACCAGGTGCAGCAAATACCCCTTTATCCCAGCCGTGATCCCTGTCTACGTTCTGTTCCAACCTTATCATCCTGTCACCCCACTGTCCCTCCCCAAAACACTCCAACCCAACTTGACCTCCGGAAGAAATACCACTATCCTTGTTATTTGGAATCTCCTGTGTGCCGCCCCTCCCTGACATCCCCCAACCTTCCACGTCCATGGCCTGCCTACAGAGTCCTGTTGCCTATTCACGTAGCCTCTGACAAAACAACCTCCTTCCTTGCAACATTCCAGGCCGCCCTTGCTCTCCATCACGCTGTCCCCACCTCAAACCTGGTCACCCCCGGACCAATTTCCCCCCCTCACTAACCCCAAACTGGGACAACCGAAATCCGAGAGCCCCAACTCGCTACTTTTCAACCCCCTTCTGACACTGAAATTGAAAACTATCCACTGCCGATCCTCCTGATCATGTCACCCTTAATACGTAACGGACTCCCCGTCAACCTCAGCTGCAACCACCCCTATCCCTACTTCAAGACAGGCCTGAACATCCCACTCCTCAACCAGTCCTACACTGGCCCAGGCAACCAACCTGAGCGCCAACAACCCAAACCCCCTTCTCCGGCATCCACAGGGACCTGAAACTTGTGCTCCTCAACGGATATATTACCAACCAAATCAACCCACTGAGGAGTCAACCATCCCACTGTACTCTCCCTGCACTTTGGCCCACAAGGATGAAGGTCATCAGACTGTCAACCCCTGCGTATCCTTTCCCTGCACTGTATACATAGGTCCGAAATGGTCGCATATTATCATGCGTCCCAAGCTGGAGGCAGTTGCTCCCTTCCTTGTGCACATGAACAGCTCTGATACCCACGGGGCTTGCAAGTGCTGACTATACAAACCTCATGAATAAATTAAATAACCACATAACCACTATGATACCATATAACGTCACTATTACACGCTCGCTTTGCGGAGAGACTAAGCCTTGAATGCCCCTACTGGTTCAAGCAAGTCAGGTCGAAGCCTTGCCCTCCTTAGCCCTGTGGCAAAACCCCATCTTTCTTGCTACACAGATGCCTACCCTGGAGTATCAGCCAGGCAATCTACCTGGCCTCCCCCTCACCGTAAGATGTGGCCAACAGTGGAGACTGTTAACACATCCAGCCTGGCCAACCACCACATGTGACTCATTGCTCAACCCCTCTTAGCATGATTGTATACCACTGTCCATCTGGACCCATCCCCACCAACTCGCCAGGCTCCCAATTCCCCTGCATGATGCCGCTGCTGCACCTGCCTCTGTGCCAAATCCCACACCACCCCACTGACAAGCTGAAGACCCCACTTGCCCGTGCTCCCCCAACCCTGCCCCGCGGCTTTAGTCCTTTACCTTAAAGTCCGTCCGGGACCTCCACGTCCTGACTGGCGGTCCTGCGCCCTACTGCACCATGTCCACTGGTCCATATGGAACTGCACCCTCGTCCTGGAAAACTAACAGATACTAGTTACCACAACCCCCCCCTTAGCATTCCCCACTCAGCCAGATCCGACCTCACACTTTCTCGGTCATCCAACACTCCCATCCCTTCATACAACACCACGCTCCCCCAGTCCAGAACCGCTCACCATCCATGTCATCCAGCACCACTTTAATTCCTCATGCTGTATTCCGTGATGCGCGAGCCCTCGTAGGAGGGAAGGCCGCCACAGACTTCCCTACTGCTTCTGGCCAGCGGCCCGGGGCCGTCATGCGCCCCACTGGCTATGCCCCATTCCCCCGGATCTATTGCCGGTCTTGGTTCCCCCACATCCCCCAGGTCGCTCCAACCTGGAGGGGCCCCAGCACCAACGGGCCTCATGCCGTGCTGGCAGTCCCTCACCTCCTAAAATAATCAGCAAAGCCCTATGCAGACAAACTGTCCCTTACCCAAAGGATCGCGTGGCAGCAAACAAACCACCCCCTGACGAGCCCCAGCCCCACTCCTAACAATTAACGACAATAAATGACAAGATGGATGCTTTTGGGCATCCATCTTGTCCTCTTGTCCATCTTGTCCTCTGGGCAAAGAAACTGAAGGGGGGGTGCCCCCTCCTCCCTTTTGTCTATGCTCGGCTACTTCTTGTTTTCTTTCGTTACTTGCCCAAGCGCCACCATTGCCTACATAATGTTTGTTCTTGTGCCTGAGTGACCATCATTTATTGCAGTATTATACCTCTACTTGTACTTCGTACGCTTTTGTAACCTGCACACCTGTCACTTTTTCCTCCTGTATTGCACCGTTTGCTACCTCTTGTATTTTGTTTGCTCACAATTGGCATCTTTGCCTCATGTAACTTAACGTTTGCTCTTGCAATTTGCTCACTCGTAAGTTTCTCCTCATGCCTCATTACTGTTCCTATTGTGAAGCGCTCTGACGCCTTCCGGTGAAGTCCGCGCTCCATAAAGATGCATAAATAAATAAATAAATGGAGGCGGGAGACACAGTTTGCCACAGACATCAAGTGGAGGACCGCGGCAAAAAACGAGAGGTTGCAGCCCCCCAGTACCGGGCCGCAGCAGACACTTTCACCGCATTGACTGGCAGGCTCCGACATTCCTCCGGTGGGGGCAGGCAACGCATAAAGCTCCACCCGCTTTCCACAGCCCGGCGCCTCTCCCCCTATACAGGCACTCCGCTACCCTTGTCACGCACCCGGCAGGTTCCTTGCCACCAACTCAGAGGGGACTCCCCCCTCCCCTCCCACCCCGCGACTCAGACAGCTCGCGATGCCCCCAAACGCCCCTTCCCTCCGACCTAAACACAATGCAGCAATGCCGGCTAAACCCTGCAAGAGCTCCGGCCCCCCCACCCCCGCCATTAACACCTAAAGCCATTAACACCTAAAGCGACGCGGCAATGGCCCCATGACACCCTCGCGAAACCCGCCCCCAGGCCCAGCTAACCTGCACAAACTTTTCCTCTCTAATCCCCTCGGTGGTGCTAAGGTGTCAGGAAGAGGCTGGATCCTCCTCTCCTGACACCTTATATGTGTTCCTAACGCCCGCCCCTTCCCCTATCCTCTAAACCCTCCCACGCCGTGTCCTTCCGGGCCATCGCGCGAATAGCCCCGGGGGAAGACTGGTCTGCGACCTTAACTTCCCCCGGGGGCCCTCAAAGACACACGCTGTGACTCACGCGCTGGGACAATGCCGGGCCCCGGGGGAAGCACAGTCGCAGACTAGTCTTCCCCCGGGGTCTTTCGCACAGGATAGGACAGGCAGGGGAAGGGGAGGAGTTAGAGGGTGGGTATTTAGGCGAAGGGGAGGAAGGGAACTTCCTCTTCCTGCGCCTGGCACCATCGGGAGGGGAGAAAGAAAGGGATTTTAGTGTAGGGCCTTCTTACATTTAATCTAGCGGAGTTAGTGGATTTTTGGGACTGTGCTGCATCGTCGGGGGCTGTTCTACACGGCAGCCGTTTTTCCGTACACGCCAGAAGCGTGAGTTTTGGCAATGTAGGGTGTGACGTCCGATGAGGTCCGGGGGCCTTGTTGCTGCTGGCGCGGGCTGGTCGCGAAGATTTACTTCAGCCAGGTGTGTTGGGGCAAGCGTGGGTGGGGGCCACTAAGGGCACGCGCGCGGCCTCGGCCGGGGTCAAAGCTGCGGTTGTGGCGTGTCAGGAGGACGAGCCTGACGCAGATGGGCAGGAGTGCGATCGGGGGGGGCGGAGTGCCCAGGGACTCGGCGAGGGGCGGGAAGCGCAAGAGCCTGCCCCCGCGAGCCTTCCCCCCACTCGACTTCGTGCCATGGGCCTCTGGAGCTGCTGTTGGGGGCACAGCCCCCTCTGGCCTTATGCTGCAGCAGGTGTTGGCGCCGGGTGTAGGGGAGGGTGGGGCGGGGCAGGGTGCCAGGCAGGCCTTGTCCCCTGTTCTGCCTGCGGGAGCCGGTGGGGTGTCTGGGGCCACCAGGGAAGGGAGACTGCCGGGGGACCTCTCGGTCGGGAGGGCCTGTGCGGATGGGGCTGTGTCCATGGCAGCAGGGCAATGGGATGATGCCCCCATCGACCTGTCTACAAGCTCCAGGGCGCCCACGCCTGACCTGGTGGGGCGGGAGTCGGCCGGGGACCCAGAGGGCCCGGGAGGGCCAGCTGCCCCTGTTCCCCAGGGTGTGGGGGTGGGGGGGGTGGGCCCCAGGTCCTGGCCAGGTGGGCTTTTTTCCCCCGGGGGCTGAGTTTTTGGGCTACTGCCCGCCCCCGCCCCCTCAGATATGGGGTTCCTCGTCCTGGGAGGACAGGGCTAGGCAGGAGCGGATCCTTGAGCAGATTCGAGAGGCCAGATGGGCGGAGCAGGCCGGGGCCAGAATGGGGGCAGTGTGGAGCCATGAGATAGAGGGGCCCCCTACCCCGACCTCCGAGGAGGAAGGGGAGGCAGAGAGAGAGGAGGAACAGAGGCGAGTCAGGGCAAAGAAGGCCGTGGGGGACCCCCCCCCCAGAGAGTGATGTCAGGTGTAGGGACGGCCAGGACGGCTTTGAGGCCCGATGGTGCTGGGGCCCGCTCAGGTTGGAGCGACCTGAGGGGCGGGAGGGGATCCAAGCCGGCGGGTGTTGGCAGAGCCCGGGGGTGCCTGGCGGGGCGCAAGACGGCTCCGAAACGCAGGACAGAAGCAGCAGGGCAGTCCGCGGCGGCTGTCCCTCCACCGAGGGCTCGGGCTCCTGCGGCGCGTGTGGAGACTGGAATGCGTGGCCGTGGGGGTTTGCAGAAAGGTGTGAAGAGAGCGGTGAAAGAGGTGGAGAGTGCGCGTCTGGATCCGGAACCGGTGCTTGAGTTGGATTATGGTGATGAGAGTGACGAACTGGAAGACGGGGAGGTGCGGGATGACGCAGAAGGCTTTGGGGGCGCTGCGGACAACGGCGACATTGGTGTTTTGCAGGCCCCGGCGGTGACACAGACCAAAGCTGGGACTGCGGCGGTCCAGGTGGCGGCGCCCAGAGGACGGCCCAGGGAACGGACCTCGGCACTCACAGGTGAGGGTTCCTGGTGGGCAGCCTGGGAGGACTGTCCCCGGGGGGGAGGGGCATAAGAGGACTTGCAGGTCAGTGGGAGTCGGGGACGAGTCAGTCCGGGAGCCGGTGAAGCCAGCGGGCAGTCCACCTGAGGATGGTGAGAAGGTGGACGGTAAGTCGGGGACTACGGGGGTGCAGACTGACAAAGGGAATGGTAATGAGGAAAAGGGGGTGAAGATCCCGAAGAAACTGCCGTATATGGGTTTGGCGATGCCGTTGGGCTCGCATCTCTCTGAGAAAGTCAGGGCTCGGATTTGGAGGCACGAATTAGTGGATGTGTTTAAGTTGCTGCATAGGGAGGTGCAGGCTAAGGAGGGTTCGAAAGAGGAAGAGTGGGAGCTGACGAGGCGCCCCAGGGTGCCAGTGACAAAGGAGAACTGGACATCAGCGTTCTTGATTTATGCCAGTATCTACTATGAGAAGTATTTGGACAGGGCGATTGCGCTGTTCAAGTACATGGACATCATTCGCAAGGCGCAGATGCAGTTTGGGGGATTTGCCTGGCTGAGTTATGATGAGGAGTTTAGGGCCAGGGTCAGTGCGAATCCGGAGAAGAGCTGGGGGGAGGTGGATCAGGAACTCTGGGTGCAGTGGATGGCGTCCACGCACTCCACCGCCTCCACACACACAGCTAGCGGCTTGCCGGTAGTGTATCGGTCTTTTCCGCCGCGTCCCGCCCAGAGCGGGGCGGGAGGAGGTGCAGTGCCCAACACCATCGTCTCGGGTCAACAGACTAGGCCAGGGGGATATTCCACAGGGGCCTCTTGGAGCTACAATAAAGGGTACTGTTCCCGGTACCCCTGTACGTTCAAGCATGAGTGCTCGAAATGCGGAGGGAAACATGCACTCACTCAGTGCCTCACCCTTGCCACGCCGTCAGAACAGTGGAGGAACGCCCGAGGGCGGGGCCATCCTGGACAGAAGGGCGCCTACACCGGTTAGGATGGAGGCGATGGCCCCGTGGCTCTCGTGCTACCCGGATCAGGAGGCGGCGGCGCAGCTTTTCTGGGGTTTCACAGAGGGTTTTAGAGTGGGCTATCAGGGACCCAGGGAGCGCCGATGGGCCGACAACTTGCGATCAGCTAAGGAATTGCCTGGTGTGGTGGCCGCTAAGTTGAGGAAGGAGGTTGAGGAAGGAAGGGTGGCTGGCCCGTTTACTGACTGGCCTTTGGACGAGCTGATCATCTCTCCATTAGGGGTGGTGCCGAAGAAGGAGGAAGGGGAGTTTAGGATGATACACCATCTATCGTGGCCGGAGGGCCAGTCAGTGAACGATTTTATTGCAGAGGAAGATTCTAGGGTGCTCTATGCGTCGGTGGACGATGCAATCCGTCTGGTGAGGGTGTGTGGGGCGGGGACTGAATTGGCGAAATGTGACATCAAGTCCGCTTTCCGATTACTGCCCATTCATCCAGCGGATTTCTCGCTCTTGGGAATGCAGTTTGGGGGGCCGTCTACGTGGACAAGGTTTTGCCCATGGGGTGCGCCATCTCCTGCACTCTGTTTGAGCTATTTAGCACCTTCCTGCAGTGGGTCATGGTGCGAGTCAGTGGGTCACTCACTACTTGGATGATTTCCTCTTCCTGGGGAGGGCGGATTCCGGGGATTGCGGCTGGGCCCTGTCGCGATTCCAAGAACTGGCCCTTCATTTTGGGGTGCCTCTGGCACCGGAGAAGACGGCTGGTCCCAGCTGTTGCTTGACATTCCTGGGGATCGAGCTGGACTCAGTACAGTGGCTAGCGCACCTTCCTGCAGCCAAAGTGGTGGAAATACTGGCTTGTTTGGAATAGGCGATTGAAGAAAAGCGGATCCCTTTGAGAGCGGTTCAGAAACTCCTTGGTTTCCTTAACTTTGCATGTAGAGTGGTGAGAGCAGGGCGGACGTTCTGTAGGCCGCTCGGCATGGCCATGTTGGGGGCGGTACTCCCACATCACAGAGTCAGGGTTTCCATGGGGGTGCGGGCTGATTTGAGGACCTGGAATGCATTCCTGAAGGACTTCAATGGTGTGCCCCTGGAATTTGATGAGGAAAGGGCGGTCTGGCAATGCCAAATTTTCTCTGATGCAGCTGGGTCAGCGGGGTTTGGTGTTTTCTGGGACGGAGAGCTGGCCGGCTCCCTGGCTCAAACAGGGGAGGAGCATTGCTTTCTTGGAATTTTTTCCTCTACTGGTGGCCCTGGAGGTGTGGGGGGGGCAATTTCGGAACAGGTCAGTGCTTTTCCATGTGGACAACATGACGGTGGTGGAGCTGGTGAATCATCAGAGGGCGAGGGACCTGAGAGTGCTGCGGCTGTTGCGGAGGTTCATGTTGGCTTGTCTACGGCTGAATGTGGTGTTTCGGGCAAAGCATGTCCCTGGGGCGAATAATGACATTGTGGATGCTTTGTCTCGTTCGCAGTGGCAGCGGTTCCGGCACCTGGCACCGGGAGCGGATACATGCAAGACCGAGCTGCCGGCCGGCATCTGGGCCTTGGGGGAGTGAGGATGATTGGCCTGGTGGAAGGTTCTGTTGCAGAGACGACGAGGAGGACGTATCGCTTGGCATGGTCTGAATTTAGTGCTTTCATGGGTTGGAATCTGGATTGTGTCGTGGGTGTTGAGTCTGTGGTGGAACAAGGGCTAAGACATTTTGTGTTGGATTGTATTGACAGAGGTTTGACGGCGGCTACAATCTCTGGTAAATTGGCAGGGATATCCTTTTATTGTGCTTTGTTTCTGGGTTTTGATCCGACTAAAGATGTGATCGTGAGCAGGATGTTGCGGGGTTGGGGCAGGGAATGCAGGAATGGGGGGGTAGGCTGCGGGAAGCGGTTACTTTTGAGTTATTGGTCCGGCTGGTTGGGGTGTTGCCGGACTGTTGTTACGACCTGGTTGAGGTTGGCCTTTTCTGTTTGTGTATGGTGTGGATGTTTTTTGGGGCGTTCAGGGTGTCTGAGCTGCTGGGTACAAGAGGAATGGCTGGCAGATTGTTTGAGGAAATTCGGGTGGATGGAGGTCGCCTGGGTATTTGGTTGCGGTGCTCGAAGACTGATCAGTTTGGCAGGGGTAAGTGGGTATGGCTGAATGAGACGGAGGGCGGGCCGGTGTGCCCTGTGGTTGAATGGCGGACTTTCCTGGGGACGGCGAGTGTGGCGCGTGGGGAAATCTTTTGTCACGCATCAGGCGCGAGACTGACGGCGGGCCAGTTGTTGGCAGTGTTGCGCAAGGCTTTGCGACGATTGGGTCTGGAAGCGTCTGGTTTCGGGACTCACTCCTTCAGAATTGGGGCTGCGACAGCTGCGGCCTGGTTGGGGTGGTCTTGGGACAGGAATAGGCAGATTGGGTGCTGGAAGTCCCGTTGTTGTGAGAGATATGTGAGGAAATGAGTTGGTCCCAGGTAGGGTGTTGGTTGATTCATGTTTTTGCTGTTTCCTGTTATAACATCTTTTTCTTCGTAGGTTGCGTGGGTGGACCGGGAAATAAGACGGTGACATAGATTGTTGGGCACTCCTTCGTGCGTTGGCCATCCAAATATGCGGAGCAACAGGTTTACGGCCGTAACCTGGGACTGAAAGGACACTTGCACGAGGTACAATGGTGGGGCAAAGGTGGCATGCGATGGGGGGCACTACTGCCCTGGCTCGCGAAGATGGTCCCGCAGAGGGGATGCCCTAATTTGCTAATAATACATCTGGGAGAAAATGACTTGGTGTAGCTGTCAGGTTTGGCGCTTTTACAGCTCATGCAGAGGGACCTGGAGGTGCTGAAGTCTAGGCTTGCAGGGACCTGCATTGCCTGGACAGAGTTGGTCCCCAGGAAAGTGTGGAGAGGGGCAATGAAGCCTGGGGCGATCGAAAGGGCACGAAGGAAGCTCAACAGGGCAATGAGACTATACTGTGGTGACAAGGACATTAAAGTGATTGCACATGGAGGGATTCGACTGGAGGAACCTTTAGCTTTTAGGGACGACGGAGTACACTTGTCGGTGCTGGGCAATGCTTGGTACATGATGGAGATGCGTGATGTTGTGAGCAAGTTATGGAATGAAAATATCTGGTGTGTCAGGGAGTGATTGCGGGTGTGCTGGTGCGGGCGGACCGACCTGGGTAGGAGGGGTGGGGCAGGGAGCCGCCCTACAGGGGGTTCCCTGGTTGGCGGTACTTTGAAGGGACAGGGGGGTCAAGAGCGGGCACACCCATCCCTTGGGGGGGAGTTCGAATGGCGGATAGAGGCATGACTGGAAGGACGCAAGGAGCGGGCTGTATGACAAGTGATTGATGGGCAGGAATAAGGTATGGTATGGAGCTTGTAGGGGTTTGTGATGAGGTGGAACGGGTGAAACGAATGAGGGGGGAGTATGAGTGGGGGTTTGATGTTATTTACTTGTTGATGTTTATCGTTATTGTACAGATTACGCAGCCTGGTCTAATAAAATGGCTTTTTACGCTTACACACTGCGTGGTCTGTTTATTGCGCGATGCCGGGCCCCGGGGGAAGCACAGTCGTAGACTAGTCTTCCCCCGGGGTCTTTCACGCAGGATAGGACAGGCAGGGGAAGGGGAGGAGTTAGGGGGTGGGTATTTAGGCGCAGGGGAGGAAGGGAACTTCCTCTTCCTGCGCCTGGCACCATCGGGAGGGGAGAAAGAAAGGCCACCCACCCACCCGGCAGTTGGAGGTGCGGTTTTTGGGTAGGTCCTTGGCGTTGCCAGTTTAGGCCAGAGCTGCTTTAGGCGGTACTTTGAAGGGACAGGGGGGTCAAGAGCGGGCACACCCATCCCTTGGGGGGGAGTTCGAATGGCGGATAGAGGCATGACTGGAAGGACGCAAGGAGCGGGCTGGATGACAAGTGATTGATGGGCAGGAATAAGGTATGGTATGGAGCTTGTAGGGGTTTGTGATGAGGTGGAACGGGTGAAACGAATGAGGGGGGAGTGTGAGTGGGGGTTTGATGTTATTTACTTGTTGATGTTTATTGTTATTGTACAGATTACGCAGCCTGGTCTAATAAAATGGCCTTTTACGCTTACACACTGCGTGGTCTGTTTATTGCGCGATGCTTATGGCCTCGCTGTGAGTTGTTTCCATTCAAATCATGTGCTCGAACGCCACAACTGTAACAGGCAATTTCTTGTAAAAGCGGTTTCAGTTAAATATTAATTCTTAACCAATGGCAAAGTCCAAAAATATGGTTGCGCAGCACAAAGCTCCTATGTTCCACAAATTCAGTGCTGATAATATGAAACGAAATCGTGACAAACCTTGAAGGTCGAAAATCGGAAAGTGACTTGGTGAACCAGGAAAACTCACGCGGGGTTCTTGGGTGGGTGTACGTTGTTCTCCTAGTCGTTGCCAGTAATAAAAAGATGAATCTCCACGGAAATACAAGACAGGTTTATTGTACACCCATCGGATAGTCCATGCCAGCAGCCGAACGCTACAGCTGACTCTCATCTACTGAGGGTAATTTGTTCCGATGCTGACATGGTTAGCATTCTTTCAATAGAACATTTAGTTAACGGGCAAGTTACAACAATTACATTTTTACATGAAGCTCCTGTGATATTGACTGGAGCACTTTTACTGTAAATCTCCTGTCGAACTGGCCTGACACTTTAGATACAGTGGGGCATAATTATAAGGACTTAACTCTGCCAGATCTTCACTTTTAGTGACTTTCAGGTGGCGTTTAGTCCTTCGCCTTGTTTACAAGGCAGGGTTAAAATGCTGCTTGTAAATAATGCCCTTATTCACACTGCACTTAGCGTAAAAGAGGCCTGCAATGGGTGTCTCAGTGGGCGTTCCGTCGCAACATCTGCAGTGGGCATTTTGCCACAACACCCATTGCTTTTTGAAGCTACCCTATAGTTACAAGGTATGAGGCAGCACAAAAAAAAAACGAGGAAATATCTGGTCTTAACTAGGCGATACGCAGAGAAATGTTTCAATTCTCCTTGTATTTTGCTCTTGCCATGTGTGCTGCATTCTGAAGCACACATAGAAACAGCAAATCACCTGGAAAGATTATTTATGTGCAGGAAGTTGACACTTCCTGCACATGGGGCAACATGGGGCAAGGGTGCCTGCGCTGGAGCTAGGCTGCTTCTTTAGTACCAGCGCTAGGGGAAACGCAGGGGTGTGCTGCATTTTTGGCAAATAAGGTGCAGCCCTCTGTTTTGAAACTGACGGAGAATTATGGGGCATATTAGCAAGCTGAAGTATCGCCGCTTTTTCGGTGAATTGTGCCGAGAAAGCGGTGATACTTCCAGGGCCCTATTAACAAGGGCCTGCCTCAAGCCCACTTTGCATGTCAGCGAGAAACATGGCTAATGACATGCAAAGTGGGCGTTCCCACGTCCAACCACATGTAAATTGTGGTTGGAGGTAGGTCTCCCAACGCCTGCTCTGACCAGGTGTTAAGGCATTGATAACATGGGGGTGTGGATCATGACGCTGAATCCACCCCCCATATTATCAAGGCACACATTAGCGCGTGAAAACAACGTTTGTTTTCATGCGCTAATGTTCCATATCACCAACTATCGCCGGATTTAATTTCTCCTACGTTTTGCGCATTGATAATTAAGCGCTAACACGGCGAAAAAATCCAGCGATAGCCAACGATATGGAAATGTGCGATGTGCGTTATATAACGGACATCTAGATAATATGCCCCGCCGTTACTAATTATGCTGTAACACCACACTCTGCCAGTTTCTAGTTCATATGCTCCTGTATGTGGGTGCCTAAAGGTTGGCAGAGGAAGTTTGGTACCCACCTGCCAAACTTGTAAGCATCTTCTGAGTGTAGGCCATTTCCAGGTTTAAAGGGTATCAACTTACCTTTTGGTCGAAATGACTCTTCAACACTGACTTCCATGAGTTTGATTCAGCATCTTTAAGGAGTTGTTTTTCGGGTGGAACACATAACACAGGTTGATCCCACTACACCCTCTGCGTTGCTGGCTTGACTTTCAGTTTGAACACCTATTACTATGGAATGTGCATTTTCGCCATCAGTCAAGGCTGACCTATACCTAAAGTACCTAGCACGTTTGGCTTTTTGAGAATTCTCCGAGTGATTTATTATTCTTTAGCACTTGGCAGATATGGCCAGCCAGATCCTGTGGCAGGCTGACTACAACCACTGCAGATGTTCTGATTTGCTCTGCTGTGTTCTGGTGACTTTGTATTACTAATTGTCTGCCTTTAGCTGATCCCCTCCCCTGTTGAGTGGAACGTCTGGGCTTGCCTCCATTACTCTTCAAGTTCAACAACGTAGGCTTATGGTTGGGAGTTTTCTTTGACTGTTATTGAATCAATGGGCCAGCAGATGACTATTCAAGTTTCATCACTGTGTATTATGTCCACAATGATGTCATGAGTGTTGTAGCTTTGTGTGTGATGTGTGGGCAGATTTAACATTGAAGAGTCTGCGATGAGGAGGAGGGCAAAACAGTGAAAGTGTTGATTATAATGTAGTAATTTAATTTTCATTATTCAGAGACCCGTTCTTCCTTGTCTCAATCAATGAGTCCCTATTACCTTCTGCTAGGTACTTTGGACACACAACGTGGTGCATGCGCGATGGAAGCCCAAAACACGATTTATGAAGCCAAGCCCTGAATGACTTCAGAAATCCAAAGTAAAGCAACACAGCTCAAACAGATGCTATATGTTACTCTGCGCCAGGGCGGCATTCCTTGGGTGTTGCGTGGGGGTTCCAGTGCAATATCCATGGATTTTGAGGCATTCCCAGATCTATCAAAAGTGGTAGACCTATGAATGTGCCAAAATGTTATGCCTTCTCAGAGAAAGCGCAACGAGGAGACATATTTTGATATTCTCCTACTTTTTTCCTCTTTCTATGTGAGATGCATTCAGTAGCACACATAGAAGAAGGAAAATGTCTCAGGGGATTCTGTTTGTGCAGGGAGGTGCCTCTTCCTGCAAAAAAACAATCCTCATTATAACGCAGGCACCTTTGCACCATGATACAAGGATGCCTGCGTTGGCGCTAGGCAGCCAAAACAGCGCGAGCACCTGGACATAGGCAGGAATGTGCTGTATTCTTTTAAATATGGCACATTCCTGCCCTTTCCCTGTCATACAGTGCAGCGTAGCAAGGTGACTTTCTGTGATGTGACTTTGCCATCATTATGGCCCTTTGTGTCTTTAAGCAATAGGATACACCTTTGGCCTATTAAACAAGGAGAAAGGAAATGCAGTATCCACAAACTTTATTTTAGGGTGCGCAAGATTGCCTGCCTTTCAAACTTGGACTCACCCTCATATTTTACAGATAGCGACGAATAGTAAGACTCATGGAAACAAAGATGGCACGTAAGTAACAGATGTATGAAAATGAATTGGGCACAATGAGAATCTGATGTGGTGAGGCCAGTTTTGAGCTTAACAAAAACTTTTCTCTGGGTCTCCAACTTTGATGTCTCTTTTTCAAATGAATGCAAGGTTGCATTGACAGTTTTTTGAGTGATGTAAGCATTTGGTGTTGAGGGAGTAGTTGGCCCACAACTAGGGGTCGATTATGTTGGCGGTGAATCCGCATCCTCCGGGCCGGTGGAAGCCACCGCCGGCCCGGAGGATGCGGATCCACTGCCGCGGACATTGCAAACACCCACCGCGACATTAGGATGCCGGTGGGATCATCGGCGGACGGCGCTGATCCGCGGTGTATGCACGCAAATATGGTGGCGGTGTCTGCAAGACACCGCCAGCCATATTAGGTTGCAGGTGGAAACATGCTTTTCCACGGTGGCTTTTCCGCCATGGAATAGTATGTGGTCTTTTGTGTTTGGGGGCCCGTTGCGGGCCCCCAGGGTGTTGGGGGGTGAGGGGTGCACATGGGGGGTACCTATGGTACTGCTTTGGCATGCACAAGGTGGCAGGCACCACATGGTGTCTGCCAAGTTGTGCATGCCAAAGTGAAACATGCATATTTTGGTGCCCCTCTGCCATTCACCCACTTCCTGCCACCTCTCCCCATTCCTTATCTGCTCTCCTGTGCATATTCCACCCTCTTCTTCATGCCTTCTGCGGCTCAGCATCCCTCCTACCTCCCAGAACCTACTTAATGACAGCCGTGCTGCCGGCTCGTCACAGGCAAGTCTGTAGGTGCTTGGACCGCACCCAGCACCATAAACCCTGGAGCCTCCAGCCCCCAACAGCTACACCACCACCAACCTCTATGCCTTTGACACTGGACGCTGCAACAAAAGCAGATGAAGCAGTTCCCCAAAAGTTTAGGGAATGAAGCAAAAGCTGGAAAACAACACTAAAAGATAATACAACAATGCACAAAACTCATTCAGCTGAAGACAAAATCACACACACATCTGTACACATAAACAGCCATGCACAGGTGAAGCACTCACAGGTTGATTGCAGCAGCACTCACTTTCACTTTGCATTACACCACCATTGATGCAACACTGCTAGGATACTATAGCTTTCTACACCAGCTCCATGTTCTGCAACAACAAGCCATGTAGCGCAATCTTGTATATACTACAAAAGTATTAGAGGGTCAGAATCTCAAAGGTGATTACCAAGGACAGAGGAGGTTACCAAAAAGCCAAACAAAGATAACTATAACAACCAAGTCAGGTTTGTGTCCAGTCTCTAGCACCCATCAGTCACCACTCGGAACCGCCCTTCATCATTTGGGGCTCCGAGGACAAACACCAACCTGTTGTATGCTCCGACAGAGAAGGACTCGCCCTCCTGTGGGATAAGGATGGTTGATGTGAGTTAGATATATACTCGCAACGTGACTGTGGGGTAAAAAAAGAGTGCAGTGCTAGGGATAAGTAATACCAAGAATGATAAGAAAAGTGGGTAAAATTGGTTTGAAGAGCAGAAAATATATTTTATTAAAGTACAGCTCCTGACACCAAGGTTAAAAAATAGCCAAGACAGGGGAATTAATAAACTGTCTAGCCGTGGAACGTGGTCGACATGTTTCAGCAATTATTGGCCAAGTTGCCTTGCTTTCTTCAGGACCTAAATTTAAACGCTACTGCAAAAAAAAAAAAAAACAAATGTGAGATAATATGTTCTATACAAGAAAAATACTAGAAAAATACTGGAACGATTTCATTATTAGTTTTGTATGTCACCTGAACCTTCTAGGTGTACTCGTTCCGTTACTCCTTACCAATTCAGTAAATCACTGAAAAAGAAAGACATGGCATAAACACAGCAACCACCACCTGTCCACCACAGTAAACTACCTTATACACCATTGTACATTCTTAACTTAGGTGAGATCTATATCCAGGATATTTAATCTTTACACACTGTATTATACTAGTGTCATACGTGAAAGTAGAATGTGAAAGAGTTAAGTACAAATTTCACGAACTACCTCTTACCTGATTAGTAAGAAGTAAACACCTCACCCCACCTGGCTGCGGCTCAGGACAAAGGCGAAGCACCGCTCTGGAAAAGGTGAGTAAATCAAGCAAGTGAAACACTCATCCAAATGTCAACAGAAGATTCACTAGAGGAGCTGCCGAGACCAATTGTCTAAGTATAAGTATAAGTACAAGGCTAGGGCACACCAGAGTATGATAATGTGCCAGTGTGACCCTATTGAATGGTATACTCGTTGTCATGCCCATTCACAGCCTCTACAGTCAAGTGTCCATAAAAATGTCCACTCGTGGTATGTTGCCAGCTTTCAACAGACTTACTATAATCATTAATCTTACTACCACAAGTAGTAATGCCATGTCAGTTGCAGTGACTCCCTCGTTGTTTCTAAAATGCCAAGAGTTTAAGCAGTGCAAGCAGATGTGCAATGAACCCCTCGTGACAGACACAGCGCTTCATGACACTCAGCAGCCCAAAGCACTGAACCCTGTGGGCAAACGCCGTTTCAGTCGGCAAATACCGACTACTGTATTATCCCCCGTAATATAAAATAGGAAATATAAAGAGGAAAATGCTCCCGCGTTCACCTTACCTAACCGTCGGTACTCCAACGCGGCATCTGTGCCGTCTGGGGAGGTACCGGTAGAGTGTTTACACCCTATTTTTGATTAGTGCCCGTTCATTGGCCAGAAGTACCCACGTGATGTAGGGAAGAGGCGCGTCATGCGTCGATAGTAATAGACGCACTATGATTGGTTGGACGCTGCATAGAGAGTCAAGGGATTGGGTAGCTGCCCGGGTCGACTAGCCAATCAGTAGCAGTCACCACGTTGTCATGTGAATGTTAGTAAACACCAGCATCGATAGACATCGAGCTATGGTGTTGGGCTGAGTCAGATCAATGCGATTTTCATGCCTCTTAACCTCCAAACATGCGTACAAGCACTGCATAAAAATCACGAATGGCCACTCAACACCGCACTATCCAAATCATTAAAAAATGTAGAAAAAATGTTTCAATTGGACTAAGATGTTAAACCTGGCTGGAAGTCTCATAATGTTCAGCGAGAGCCAGACATAGTCCCTATGTGCCTTGCAAAGATGGTAAGAGTCACCCTGAAATCTGCACATCACCACAGCAGTGGCGATGTACCCTGTGTTTCAGCATTACCCTCTGACAATTAAAGTATGTTGTCTGAGAGACTCCTTAGATATAAGAAGTTGGATAGGATTTTACATTTGTATACCAGTAAACCTTGACACTATTTTTAACACTATTTTAAACCTAGGTCACACCGCAGAATATGGGTGATAGTATCAGAACGAAGACCACGGTATGTCGTCGTTCAACCCTGTGCGGTCGGTGCCAAGGGTCAAAACCCATTTTTGCTCTTTCCTAAGCAGGAAGTTACCCACATTAGTGACATGGGACGGGATGAACGGTTTTTCAAGGACCGTCCATTTAAATGACGTAGAGGGATGGTTCAAGGTGATAAAGTGATTTGTTAATCTCGTAGCCTGCCTCTTACAGTTGATGGTACTTCTGTGTTCAGACAACCTCACCTTGATCTTACGAGTGGTCATCCCTACGTATCTAAGGCCGCAGGGGCAGGTGATCAAGTAGATTAACTTGTCGCTATTGCAATTGGTGAATCTCAATTGCCTCCATGGTCTAGATGTACCAATGTCAATCTCTGTGGTTTTTGACGTCTGGGCACAAGACTGACATGTGCCACATGGGTGATGACCGGCTACCGGGGGGAGGTCCCATAAAGTACCTACTGCTCTCGGGGTCTCGTCACGTGGTCTAGTATGGACCATTCGGTCTCTCAAATTAGGTCCTCTCTTGAAGGCGAATAAAGGCTGTGGAATCGAATGGGGTCCTGAATTCAAGATAGACCACCGTTTCTTTACTGCTTTTTTGATGTGATTTGATAATGTGCCAAAGGTGTGCACAAAAGTGAGTCTCTCCAGAGGGGGTTTAGGTGGAGCAGGTTCCAGTATTGCAGCTCGGCTGTTGTTACTAGCCCTTTTCATGGCTCGATCTACCAGGCGAGGAGGATATTTCCGGTTGATAAGTTGAGTCTTTAATGCCGTTGAGTGCACCTTGAAGGCCGTGCTGGTAGAACAATTCCTCTGAACTCGCAAGAATTGCCCAAATGGCAAATTATCCCGTAATGACTTAGGATGATGGCTGTCATAAGCCAAAAGGGAATTCCTGGATATGGGTTTCTTGTACAGTTCTGATTGTAAACCACTGGGGGTGGCATTAATCATAAGGTCAAGAAAGGCCAGATTCCGACCACCAATCTCTATGGTAAAGCGTAGGAAAGCATTCCTGCTGTTTAGCCACCCGAGAAAATCCTGACAACTATCCTCTTTGCCCCGCCAAACCACCAATATATCATCGATATATCGCTTCCATGTTTTAACGTGGTGACTGCTACTGATTGGCTAGTCGACCCGGGCAGCTACCCAATCCCTTGACTCTCTATGCAGCGTCCAACCAATCATAGTGCGTCTATTACTATCGACGCATGACGCGCCTCTTCCCTACATCACGAGGGTACTTCTGGCCAATGAACGGGCACTAATCAAAAAGAGAGTGTAAACACTCTACCGGTACCTCCCCAGACGGCACAGGTGCCGCGTTGGAGTACCGACGGTTAGGTAAGGTGAACGCGGGAGCATTTTCCTCTTTATATTTCCTATTTTATATTACGGGGGATAATACAGTAGTCGGTATTTGCCGACTGAAACGGCGTTTGCCCACAGGGTTCAGTGCTTTGGGCTGCTGAGTGTCATGAAGCGCTGTGTCTGTCACGAGGGGTTCATTGCACATCTGCTTGCACTGCTTAAACTCTTGGCATTTTAGAAACAACGAGGGAGTCACTGCAACTGACATGGCATTACTACTTGTGGTAGTAAGATTAATGATTATAGTAAGTCTGTTGAAAGCTGGCAACATACCACGAGTGGACATTTTTATGGACACTTGACTGTAGAGGCTGTGAATGGGCATGACAACGAGTATACCATTCAATAGGGTCACACTGGCACATTATCATACTCTGGTGTGCCCTAGCCTTGTACTTATACTTATACTTAGACAATTGGTCTCGGCAGCTCCTCTAGTGAATCTTCTGTTGACATTTGGATGAGTGTTTCACTTGCTTGATTTACTCACCTTTTCCAGAGCGGTGCTTCGCCTTTGTCCTGAGCCGCAGCCAGGTGGGGTGAGGTGTTTACTTCTTACTAATCAGGTAAGAGGTAGTTCGTGAAATTTGTACTTAACTCTTTCACATTCTACTTTCACGTATGACACTAGTATAATACAGTGTGTAAAGATTAAATATCCTGGATATAGATCTCACCTAAGTTAAGAATGTACAATGGTGTATAAGGTAGTTTACTGTGGTGGACAGGTGGTGGTTGCTGTGTTTATGCCATGTCTTTCTTTTTCAGTGATTTACTGAATTGGTAAGGAGTAACGGAACGAGTACACCTAGAAGGTTCAGGTGACATACAAAACTAATAATGAAATCGTTCCAGTATTTTTCTAGTATTTTTCTTGTATAGAACATATTATCTCACATTTGGGTTTTTTTTTGTTTGCAGTAGCGTTTAAATTTAGGTCCTGAAGAAAGCAAGGCCACTTGGCCAATAATTGCTGAAACATGTCGACCACGTTCCACGGCTAGACAGTTTATTAATTCCCCTGTCTTGGCTATTTTTTAACCTTGGTGTCAGGAGCTGTACTTTAATAAAATATATTTTCTGCTCTTCAAACCAATTTTACCCACTTTTCTTATCATTCTTGGTATTACTTATCCCTAGCACTGCACTCTTTTTTTACCCCACAGTCACGTTGCGAGTATATATCTAACTCACATCAACCATCCTTATCCCACAGGAGGGCGAGTCCTTCTCTGTCGGAGCATACAACAGGTTGTAGTTTGTCCTCGGAGCCCCAAATGATGAAGGGCGGTTCCGAGTGGTGACTGATGGGTGCTAGAGACTGGACACAAACCTGACTTGGTTGTTATAGTTCTCTTTGTTTGGCTTTTTGGTAACCTCCTCTGTCCTTGGTAATCACCTTTGAGATTCTGACCCTCTAATACTTTTGTAGTATATGTAATTGGGGCGTGTATTAAGAGCTGGTCAATAAATTGCCCTTGGGTCCCCCTTAATTTTATTTGTTGTTGATGCGCAATCTTGTATACCAGACCACTCAGCTATGACCTCAAATGGCACAGCAATACAGCATCAGAGCTATGATTGACAGAGTAAAAGTAGATCCCAAAATATGAGTCATACAGAGACCCTGTGGACATACAAGCTTGCTATTGGCACTATACCAAACATGCGTGCAACTTCAGGGGTTACGCTGACAGGAACCACGCACCAGACTGTAGGATTGGTGCATGCATTTTCTAGCCATGGAACCTCCTTTTACATCCACAACATCACTAGTATGAGAAAGTCATCCTTTTTTGCCCTGATCACCCCCATTTTTCTGACTGATACTGGCGGTAACTGACTCTGATGGTGCCCTGGGCTCTGCTAATCAGGCCCAGGGCCAGAAAAAGGTATATGATTATTAGCTATAATTACAATTGGCCCCTGTAAGTCCCTAGTATAGAATAAGGCAGGGAGGTTTAGAGGCCCAGTAGAATTCTCCCACTGGGGGTTACACTGTTGTGTTGCCTGCTGTCATTTTAAAGGCAGCCTTGCTTTGCAGACAGTCTTTAAAAGTAAATTATATGTAAATTTGACTTTTAAATTAAAGGTACTTCCAAAGTGATAATCTACCTTTTTAAAAATAAATAATACACCCCTAAGGGCTTGCCTAGGCGCCCCAGGGCTGGGCATCCTAAAACTATAAGCAGGTACATTCTAAAATATGTTTTATACTCCCTGGTGAGGGAAAAACTGTAAATGTAATCCCCCCTGCCCCCCATTGGAGATAATTAGCTTCATAGCCTTACATTGGAATATTTTAATTAAGTATAAATATTGCTAGAAAGGAGCCAAACATATAATTCCAAGACTTAAAGTATTAGTAATGATAAATCCAACAACTTGCCACTGTTGCATTTATCATAACTAATTCAGAAGACTAGTTATAGAACTTTCTTTTCTGTGAGACAAAATACAGCCTTCTAGCAGACTTTTTCTGATTGGCCAGCCTTAACAGGCTTATCCAAGCTGCTTTGATGAGGTGATAAGTGGCCTGCATAGAGCAGAGTTTATCTAGTAGGGGTAATTCTGCGGTTGCAGAGAATTGGCCATCATGTGGACTGTGTAAATCAAACTGGGCTTCAAAGTGAGCGGGACAGTAAGGAATGCAAGGCCTATCCCTTCTTCCTGTACCCCCCAGCCAGATGGCAGGCGCAGGAATGGAATTTGCAGAAGGTCTGGAGTGGAAATGTTGATGGAAATGAGCCACACCAGTAGGTTGGTTTAGCCAGGTCTTAATCTCTAGAAGAGGAATTGTCCATCTTAAATTTTAAAGTGCAGTGCTTTGTGCGAAAATAATACGCAGGATAGGACAGGCAGGGGAAGGGGAGGAGTTAGGGGGTGGGTATTTAGGCGCAGGGGAGGAAGGGAACTTCCTCTTCCTGCGCCTGGCACCATCGGGAGGGGAGAAAGAAAGGCCACCCACCCACCCGGCAGTTGGAGGTGCGGTTTTTGGGTAGGTCCTTGGCGTTGCCAGTTTAGGCCAGAGCTGCTTTAGGCGGTACTTTGAAGGGACAGGGGGGTCAAGAGCGGGCACACCCATCCCTTGGGGGGGAGTTCGAATGGCGGATAGAGGCATGACTGGAATGACGCAAGGAGCGGGCTGGATGACAAGTGATTGATGGGCAGGAATAAGGTATGGTATGGAGCTTGTAGGGGTTTGTGATGAGGTGGAACGGGTGAAACGAATGAGGGGGGAGTGTGAGTGGGGGTTTGATGTTATTTACTTGTTGATGTTTATTGTTATTGTACAGATTACGCAGCCTGGTCTAATAAAATGGCCTTTTACGCTTACACACTGCGTGGTCTGTTTATTGCGCGATGCTTATGGCCTCGCTGTGAGTTGTTTCCATTCAAATCATGTGCTCGAGCGCCACAACTGTAACAGGCAATTTCTTGTAAAAGCGGTTTCAGTTAAATATTAATTCTTAACCAATGGCAAAGTCCAAAAATATGGTTGCGCAGCACAAAGCTCCTATGTTCCACAAATTCAGTGCTGATAATATGAAACGAAATCGTGACAAACCTTGAAGGTCGAAAATCGGAAAGTGACTTGGTGAACCAGGAAAACTCACGCGGGGTTCTTGGGTGGGTGTACGTTGTTCTCCTAGTCGTTGCCAGTAATAAAAAGATGAATCTCCATGGAAATACAAGACAGGTTTATTGTACACCCATCGGATAGTCCATGCCAGCAGCCGAACGCTACAGCTGACTCTCATCTACTGAGGGTAATTCGTTCCGATGCTGACATGGTTAGCATTCTTTCAATAGAACATTTAGTTAACGGGCAAGTTACAACAATTACATTTTTACATGAAGCTCCTGTGATATTGACTGGAGCACTTTTACTGTAAATCTCCCGTCGAACTGGCCTGACACTTTAGATACAGTGGGACATAATTATAAGGACTTAACTCTACCAGATCTTCACTTTTAGTGACTTTCAGGTGGCGTTTAGTCCTTCGCCTTGTTTACAAGGCAGGGTTAAAATGCTGCTTGTAAATAATGCCCTTATTCACACTGCACTTAGCGTAAAAGAGGCCTGCAATGGGTGTCTCAGTGGGCGTTCCGTCGCAACACCTGCAGTGGGCATTTTGCCACAACACCCATTGCTTTTTGAAGCTACCCTATAGTTACAAGGTATGAGGCAGCACAAAAAAAAAACGAGGAAATATCTGGTCTTAACTAGGCGATACGCAGAGAAATGTTTCAATTCTCCTTGTATTTTGCTCTTGCCATGTGTGCTGCATTCTGAAGCACACATAGAAACAGCAAATCACCTGGAAAGATTATTTATGTGCAGGAAGTTGACACTTCCTGCACATGGGGCAACATGGGGCAAGGGTGCCTGCGCTGGAGCTAGGCTGCTTCTTTAGTACCAGCGCTAGGGGAAACGCAGGGGTGTGCTGCATTTTTGGCAAATAAGGTGCAGCCCTCTGTTTTGAAACTGACGGAGAATTATGGGGCTGTGGCGGATCAGAAGGAGGGACTGAGACAACTGGATTGGGTAAACGCGGTTTTATTTTGATAAAGGTCTTTTTCCTTCTCTGGGACTGTCTTTCTCTCGCTAGGGTAGCGGGGTCCAACGTGTCGGCTAGGGCCCGGAATCTGCGCGGGCTGGTACGTCGCCTTTCTTCCTCTTTGTGCGCTTCTCCGCTTCGGTCTCGTGCCGGGTCCCAACGCCACATGCGGAAGAGAAGACAAGGCTATTAGCGTTCTGTTCGCGTAGAGCGTACCCCGGGGAGGGAACCAAGTGCAAGTGAGGACACCAGTGGCTTGCTACAGTCGGTGCACGTCTCGTGAGGGTCAGGTGAGGAGAGGGAACAGGCAAGGGAGAAGGGCGGTGAGGAGTACGGGAGAAAAGTGAACAAACAAGCAGGTCTCTGTACACGGCTATGTACACTACTGACGCCGCCCCAGCCACCCCGATACCCGGTCACGCACCTGTGTTAGCCACACTCCTCCGTGGGTGTGGCTGGGCGGTGCATGTGAACGTTGGCCTCCAGGCGTAGACGCTCTTGGTCCTGGCTCCTCGGGGACGTTCTTCCTCGGCTCCTCCGGCTCTGCAGTATATCCGCTCCGACCTCCGTACTCCCTCCAGGTGTCGAGACACACCTTCCTGTTTACTTCCGTGCTTTTGTGTCCGCCTTCCTGTGAGGGCGGGTTTCTCTCTGCCAATCCGTGGCCTTGACCATACATGGCGTCATAAGGGGGAGTGCTTTCCTCGTCAGCCTCGCCTTCCTTAAAGGTACAGTCATCCCTAGACGCGTATACTTGGTTCCACCACGCATTGGACTCGGTTTCCCATGGCTCCTGGGGCGATGAAACAGAAGAATTATCGTCGGTATGTTTCCACCAGTCTTTATTTTCCTCTGTCCCCACCACCCCGCTACAGGGGCATATTAGCAAGCTGAAGTATCGCCGCTTTTTCGGTGAATTGTGCCGAGAAAGCGGTGATACTTCCAGGGCCCTATTAACAAGGGCCTGCCTCAAGCCCACTTTGCATGTCAGCGAGAAACATGGCTAATGACATGCAAAGTGGGCGTTCCCACGTCCAACCACATGTAAATTGTGGTTGGAGGTAGGTCTCCCAACGCCTGCTCTGACCAGGTGTTAAGGCATTGATAACATGGGGGTGTGGATCATGACGCTGAATCCACCCCCCATATTATCAAGGCACACATTAGCGCGTGAAAACAACGTTTGTTTTCATGCGCTAATGTTCCATATCACCAACTATCGCCGGATTTAATTTCTCCTACGTTTTGCGCATTGATAATTAAGCGCTAACACGGCGAAAAAATCCGGCGATAGCCAACGATATGGAAATGTGCGATGTGCGTTATATAACGGACATCTAGATAATATGCCCCGCCGTTACTAATTATGCTGTAACACCACACTCTGCCAGTTTCTAGTTCATATGCTCCTGTATGTGGGTGCCTAAAGGTTGGCAGAGGAAGTTTGGTACCCACCTGCCAAACTTGTAAGCATCTTCTGAGTGTAGGCCATTTCCAGGTTTAAAGGGTATCAACTTACCTTTTGGTCGAAATGACTCTTCAACACTGACTTCCATGAGTTTGATTCAGCATCTTTAAGGAGTTGTTTTTCGGGTGGAACACATAACACAGGTTGATCCCACTACACCCTCTGCGTTGCTGGCTTGACTTTCAGTTTGAACACCTATTACTATGGAATGTGCATTTTCGCCATCAGTCAAGGCTGACCTATACCTAAAGTACCTAGCACGTTTGGCTTTTTGAGAATTCTCCGAGTGATTTATTATTCTTTAGCACTTGGCAGATATGGCCAGCCAGATCCTGTGGCAGGCTGACTACAACCACTGCAGATGTTCTGATTTGCTCTGCTGTGTTCTGGTGACTTTGTATTACTAATTGTCTGCCTTTAGCTGATCCCCTCCCCTGTTGAGTGGAACGTCTGGGCTTGCCTCCATTACTCTTCAAGTTCAACAACGTAGGCTTATGGTTGGGAGTTTTCTTTGACTGTTATTGAATCAATGGGCCAGCAGATGACTATTCAAGTTTCATCACTGTGTATTATGTCCACAATGATGTCATGAGTGTTGTAGCTTTGTGTGTGATGTGTGGGCAGATTTAACATTGAAGAGTCTGCGATGAGGAGGAGGGCAAAACAGTGAAAGTGTTGATTATAATGTAGTAATTTAATTTTCATTATTCAGAGACCCGTTCTTCCTTGTCTCAATCAATGAGTCCCTATTACCTTCTGCTAGGTACTTTGGACACACAACGTGGTGCATGCGCGATGGAAGCCCAAAACACGATTTATGAAGCCAAGCCCTGAATGACTTCAGAAATCCAAAGTAAAGCAACACAGCTCAAACAGATGCTATATGTTACTCTGCGCCAGGGCGGCATTCCTTGGGTGTTGCGTGGGGGTTCCAGTGCAATATCCATGGATTTTGAGGCATTCCCAGATCTATCAAAAGTGGTAGACCTATGAATGTGCCAAAATGTTATGCCTTCTCAGAGAAAGCGCAACGAGGAGACATATTTTGATATTCTCCTACTTTTTTCCTCTTTCTATGTGAGATGCATTCAGTAGCACACATAGAAGAAGGAAAATGTCTCAGGGGATTCTGTTTGTGCAGGGAGGTGCCTCTTCCTGCAAAAAAACAATCCTCATTATAACGCAGGCACCTTTGCACCATGATACAAGGATGCCTGCGTTGGCGCTAGGCAGCCAAAACAGTGCGAGCACCTGGACATAGGCAGGAATGTGCTGTATTCTTTTAAATATGGCACATTCCTGCCCTTTCCCTGTCATACAGTGCAGCGTAGCAAGGTGACTTTCTGTGATGTGACTTTGCCATCATTATGGCCCTTTGTGTCTTTAAGCAATAGGATACACCTTTGGCCTATTAAACAAGGAGAAAGGAATGCAGTATCCACAAACTTTATTTTAGGGTGCGCAAGATTGCCTGCCTTTCAAACTTGGACTCACCCTCATATTTTACAGATAGCGACGAATAGTAAGACTCATGGAAACAAAGATGGCACGTAAGTAACAGATATATGAAAATGAATTGGGCACAATGAGAATCTGATGTGGTGAGGCCAGTTTTGAGCTTAACAAAAACTTTCCTCTGGGTCTCCAACTTTGATGTCTCTTTTTCAAATGAATGCAAGGTTGCATTGACAGTTTTTTGAGTGATGTAAGCATTTGGTGTTGAGGGAGTAGTTGGCCCACAACTAGGGGTCGATTATGTTGGCGGTGAATCCGCATCCTCCGGGCCGGTGGAAGCCACCGCCGGCCCGGAGGATGCGGATCCACTGCCGCGGACATTGCAAACACCCACCGCGACATTAGGATGCCGGTGGGATCATCGGCGGACGGCGCTGATCCGCGGTGTATGCAAGCAAATATGGTGGCGGTGTCTGCAAGACACCGCCAGCCATATTAGGTTGCAGGTGGAAACATGCTTTTCCACGGTGGCTTTTCCGCCATGGAATAGTATGTGGTCTTTTGTGTTTGGGGGCCCGTTGCGGGCCCCCAGGGTGTTGGGGGGTGAGGGGTGCACATGGGGGGTACCTATGGTACTGCTTTGGCATGCACAAGGTGGCAGGCACCACATGGTGTCTGCCAAGTTGTGCATGCCAAAGTGAAACATGCATATTTTGGTGCCCCTCTGCCATTCACCCACTTCCTGCCACCTCTCCCCATTCCTTATCTGCTCTCCTGTGCATATTCCACCCTCTTCTTCATGCCTTCTGCGGCTCAGCATCCCTCCTACCTCCCAGAACCTACTTAATGACAGCCGTGCTGCCGGCTCGTCACAGGCAAGTCTGTAGGTGCTTGGACCGCACCCAGCGCCATAAACCCTGGAGCCTCCAGCCCCCAACAGCTACACCACCACCAACCTCTATGCCTTTGACACTGGACGCTGCAACAAAAGCAGATGAAGCAGTTCCCCAAAAGTTTAGGGAATGAAGCAAAAGCTGGAAAACAACACTAAAAGATAATACAACAATGCACAAAACTCATTCAGCTGAAGACAAAATCACACACACATCTGTACACATAAACAGCCATGCACAGGTGAAGCACTCACAGGTTGATTGCAGCAGCACTCACTTTCACTTTGCATTACACCACCATTGATGCAACACTGCTAGGATACTATAGCTTTCTACACCAGCTCCATGTTCTGCAACAACAAGCCATGTAGCGCAATCTTGTATACCAGACCACTCAGCTATGACCTCAAATGGCACAGCAATACAGCATCAGAGCTATGATTGACAGAGTAAAAGTAGATCCCAAAATATGAGTCATACAGAGACCCTGTGGACATACAAGCTTGCTATTGGCACTATACCAAACATGCGTGCAACTTCAGGGGTTACGCTGACAGGAACCACGCACCAGACTGTAGGATTGGTGCATGCATTTTCTAGCCATGGAACCTCCTTTTACATCCACAACATCACTAGTATGAGAAAGTCATCCTTTTTTGCCCTGATCACCCCCATTTTTCTGACTGATACTGGCGGTAACTGACTCTGATGTTGCCCTGGGCTCTGCTAATCAGGCCCAGGGCCAGAAAAAGGTATATGATTATTAGCTATAATTACAATTGGCCCCTGTAAGTCCCTAGTATAGAATAAGGCAGGGAGGTTTAGAGGCCCAGTAGAATTCTCCCACTGGGGGTTACACTGTTGTGTTGCCTGCTGTCATTTTAAAGGCAGCCTTGCTTTGCAGACAGTCTTTAAAAGTAAATTATATGTAAATTTGACTTTTAAATTAAAGGTACTTCCAAAGTGATAATCTACCTTTTTAAAAATAAATAATACACCCCTAAGGGCTTGCCTAGGCGCCCCAGGGCTGGGCATCCTAAAACTATAAGCAGGTACATTCTAAAATATGTTTTATACTCCCTGGTGAGGGAAAAACTGTAAATGTAATCCCCCCTGCCCCCCCATTGGAGATAATTAGCTTCTTAGCCTTACATTGGAATATTTTAATTAAGTATAAATATTGCTAGAAAGGAGCCAAACATATAATTCCAAGACTTAAAGTATTAGTAATGATAAATCCAACAACTTGCCACTGTTGCATTTATCATAACTAATTCAGAAGACTAGTTATAGAACTTTCTTTTCTGTGAGACAAAATACAGCCTTCTAGCAGACTTTTTCTGATTGGCCAGCCTTAACAGGCTTATCCAAGCTGCTTTGATGAGGTGATAAGTGGCCTGCATAGAGCAGAGTTTATCTAGTAGGGGTAATTCTGCGGTTGCAGAGAATTGGCCATCATGTGGACTGTGTAAATCAAACTGGGCTTCAAAGTGAGCGGGACAGTAAGGAATGCAAGGCCTATCCCTTCTTCCTGTACCCCCCAGCCAGATGGCAGGCGCAGGAATGGAATTTGCAGAAGGTCTGGAGTGGAAATGTTGATGGAAATGAGCCACACCAGTAGGTTGGTTTAGCCAGGTCTTAATCTCTAGAAGAGGAATTGTCCATCTTAAATTTTAAAGTGCAGTGCTTTGTGCGAAAATAATATGACACACTTTGGAGTAAGCTGTCATTCTTTTGGGTGGCATTCTGCACCTCATTGGACAGGAGTGCCCCCCTGATTGTCACCCCAGATCATTGAATAAATATGTAGGAGTTGCATAACAACTCAGATCTGCTGCCTGTAACTACAAGGAGAGGAAGAACTGCCCTGTTGGAACCCTAGTCTGCACCCCAAAGGATTGCACCCTGAAGGTGTGTTCTTGCTGCACCCTGAGAACTACAGTCCTGAGGACTTTGCCATGGTTCAAAAAGGATTAAGAAGAGAACTCCCTGAACGCAACAGGTTAGCAGAGCTTCCTTGCTCCATCTCCCTCAAAAATTCCCCAGCCTGGATTGCGTCCAGTGGACTTTTAAGGATTTGGCGAAGTGCATTGTGGGAATTGTAGTCCCAAACATCTGAGGAAAATCTCAGTGTTTCTAGGCCTTTGGATATCAGGATTTGGATTTCAGGTTTGTGCTGCTGAAAGCTCCGGAGCTCAAGACTTCCAGGAGTTGAGCGGGGGCTCCCGCTGCACCAAGCCGGCACACCCACTGTGAATCCAGCACGACGAAGTGCCTTGCTCGCAGTCTGGAGAAAATCCTCCAGAAAACTTTCTAAGTCTGAAGGTAACATTTTGACCAGGGCCTCCCGCTTAGTGTATCTTACTAGGGCGCCATCGTTTGTCAGCCTCAAACTTTGACTTTGTCCCGGTTAAGTGCGAACAGATGTTCCAAGTTGGTGCTATGTGTTTTTAAGCACTAGAAAATGTTTAATATGTAAAAATTTATATCTCTGGTTCTCTATATTGGATTTTTGTCATTTTGGTGTAATTTTAAAGATAAATATATTACCTTTTTTAATATTAATGCAGGATTTTTATTGTGTGTCGTGTCTTACTTATTCAATGTATTGGTGTTTTTAAATGCTTTACATATCTGTCTCCTGAGTTAAGCCTGCTTGCTCGTAGCCAGCTACCAACTGTTGAGCCGGGGCTAATGTATTGAGACCTTGACTCAACCTTATATTGCGTTGGTGGCCTTATTGCTAGTGGTAGGTGCATACTTATCCCTACTAATAATCCACCTTCAAACAACTAGGATATGTTAATACAGCATTGAGTTTGTCCATTATACCCTTCTACAGGTATGTTATGGTTTCCATTGGAATCTTTAGCATTAGAAGGCCTATGAGACAGTTTTGGTGTCTTACCATCTCCTCAGCCAGGACCTTCAGCTGAGGATTCGTAGTGTTGTTAAAAATTGGTTTTCTGGCTGGCTAGGTTATGCAAGAAGCCAAGCAGCATCCACCATTCGAATCAGAGTAAGGAAGTTACACTTCTAAAATAACACCTGCTCACCTCCTTTGTAGCTTAGCACGAGCAGTCAGGCTTTTTCGGAGGTAGCGTGTAAAGCATTTGCACACAACATACAGTAATACAGTGAAACCACTCCAAAAGAACACCACACCAGTTTTAGACAAATATCTAATATTTTATCTGCGCAAACAAAACCAGAAACAACAATAATCCACCATACAGTTCTTAGAATTATCAATAAGCAACATTTGACTCAAAATACAGTTCCCTGAAGTCAATATTTCCGTCCAAGTCTATCAGGGGTTTGTGAACAGCAAATCCAAACAATTCAGGAAACTCGCAAAATAGTACCTTTAGAATTGTAGGGCGTCGGGGACCTACGCGGTGAGCTCCAAAGAGCTGGCGTTGGCAGATGTCCATTCCGGAGGTCGGTGCAGGAGTCATCCGGCACTTGAAGTCACATATGTTGCAGATCGAACTCCATGCGGTTGAAATCAGGAGCGCCAGTAGGTGTCAGGGCTGCAGTGCAAAGTGCAGTGGTGTGATGTGCTGTGCCCTCTGGTTGCAGTGCAGGCAGCGGCTCAGTGATTGTTGTCAGGCGGCGGTGGTGAGATCAGGGCTGCGGTGCGAAGTGGGGCAGTCCTCGTCGCTGTGCTGGCTGACGACCTGAAGTCAATGGCACCTGTGTCTGTAGGCCAAGCCTGCGGTGTGGGATGGGGCGGTGTGTCATGTAACTTACAAGCAGTGCCCTCAAACCACGTTACAAGCAGCAGCGTCGAGTTCGGTTTGGAGCGGCAGCATCGAGGATATCAGAGCGGCGGTGTGGAGCAAAACAGTGTGAAGTTTGGTGCCCACAGGTCACGGTGTAAGTAGCGGCTCGGTGGCAGCTTCAGGCGTCGTCGTCGATGAGACCAGGGTTGCAGTGCATAGTGCGACAATGCCCTCTGTGGTGCCTTCAGGAAACGGAGCCAGCAGTGGCCTCATTGACAGCGTCGGGTTGCTTTTTCTTCTGTTGGGGCACAAAAAACACAGTTCCCACTGCTGGTAGTAGGTGAACTTGAAGTCTTTGCTGTTCTCGAGACTTCTTGTAGAAAGTTCAGTCCAGTACATTCTCTTGCCAAGATAGAAGCAGTCACTACGGGCCAACACAGCAAAGCACACAGAAAAGTGGTAGTTCCTCCTCACATCTTCTCCAGCTCACTTCTTGGCAGGTTCCTTGATCCAAAAGAGTTCTAAAGTTCTGGGGTCAGGGCCCCAATATTTACACAACATTTCCTTTTGAAGTCAATCAATCAATCAATGACACTTATAGAGCGCGCTACCTACCCGTAGGGTCTCAAGGCGCTTAGGGGAGGGGGGGGTGCCGCTACTGCTCGAACAGCCAGGTCTTCAGCTTCTTCCTGTAGTAGTCACAAACATAGATCAACTTGCATACATAATCCAGTTCTGCCTGGCTCAGGCCAGGCTCACACCAGGGGGTGGTAACTGCATTGTGTAGGACAGACACAGTCCATTCACGTGTAAGCAAGAACTCCTCCTACTACTGTAAAGGCAACCAGGTCTATTCAGCCTGGCTATGAGTCACCCAGGAAAGGTAGAACACCCTCAACCCTCCCTTGTGCCTGTCTAGTGTCAATGCAAATCCCCAGCTCCTGTCACGCTCAACCCAGACAGGGATTGCACAAAAGGTAGAGGCACACAGGATGGTTAGACATGAAAATACCCACTTTCTAAAAGTGGTATTTTCAAACAAATAATACAAAAATCATCTTTACTAAAATATATATTTTTAAATCCTGAGTTCAGGCATACTAAACTCAATTTTTCTATCAGCCCCCACTGACAAGCTACCTTGGTAAAGTGTTACCAAGCAGCTCCAATGTTAACCTATGGGAGAAAAAGCCTTTCACAGTGAAAAGAAAATACACTGTATTTCACTATTAGGGCCTGCAAAAATACATCTCTATTTGTCCTACCTTTTAAATACACTGCACCCTGCCCATCGGGCTACCTTGGGTCTACCTAAGAGTGACTTAGATGTAAGAAAATGGAAGGGAAGGGCCTGGCAAGCAGGTGCATTTGTCAGGTTGACATGGAGGTTAAAAACTGCGCACAGCAAGGACAGCTCTGAGACACCTTAGCAAAGCTACTTGTGTGGTTGCCATAACCAGTGCTGCAAACTAGGGTGGCTTGGTAGCAAAAGAATGATGGATTTAGTTTCAGTTTCAGAAAATCTTTATTCGGCTATATTGCGAGCCATAAAAGAATACTTCATAAAAAGCCATTTCTAATTAAAAACACAATAAAATTAAGGAAAAAGGCAGTACAGACATCAAAAAGAAATTTACAAAATAAGAAACAAATTAGAAGATGTCCAAAAAACAAACTCTTCAGATGAATGTCACAAATCTTGGCACAACAATATTTGTGTGGAAAGTAGTGAGGAGACGAGGAGAGGATCTACATACATGATACTTATTAGCAACAATGTCAAACATCATCATTTATAAATGCATAAGTCCTGAGAACCAATTAGTTTGAAAACCATAGAAAATCATTTACCGGGGTTCCTTTAAGGAGAGAGAGGAACATGGCGGCTGCAAGCGAACGGCTGCGGTCCAGCACCCTCAGGTTCTTTTAATGGGTTTTGCCTGCGGAGCCCCGACTTAATTTTCCTGTCAAATTAAACACCCCGCTCTCCATCTCCATCAGGGGTCATCTGGGGACCGGTTTGGCTCAGCGAGTCTCTCCCTTTTTTCGGCTCCGTATGGCCCCGGATGATTGCAGCAGCTTGACAGTGCTCACAGACTGGGATTGGGGGGAAGCGGCACCTGAGTGTCAGCACGGGACACCGCCTGCACCTGCGCCGGCGTTTACTCGACTTCTGGAACTGCAGCAGGAAAGGAAGAAAAACTGGTAGAGTCTGGTTCCAAGGTAGAGAGTTTGAACTCCATTTTCTCAGGAGGTGCCAGCACGGTCGTTTGGAGGAGAGGTAAGGGGGGACATGCATTATCTTTGGACAGTTTCATCGGCAGCAACCCTCTCCCTCTCCCTTCTCATATAAGGGTTTTTGTAATCACCCGGCAACCACTGGGGAGAGAGGTATTTCCTAATTGTATGGAGATAAGTGAAGACTTCAAAGTGGGTATTTCACCACCAAAGGTTAGCAGATATACTCTGCGAGCTAGAGCAGCCCACTCCTCCCTCAACATCGACATTACTCAGCCTATCAGCCCCCACAAGTCTCCCCCGTCTCTGAAGTTAAGGTGTCTGTAAAGCAGAGAGGGGACCATAGAACTGCCATCAAGGGGCAAGTGGCTGGCAAGGGTAGGGATAAAAAGACATCACCTTTTAAAGTGAAATTAACTCCCTCCTTGAAAACATACTACACGGTATTGTCATCCTCATCCTCAGTCTCAACAGCCAGTGATTCTAAAAGAGATGCCGATCAGGATAGTCTCTTGGTGGGTTCTCATAGCCCTTAGAGTCCTCCACAAGTGTGCTTAAATAAGCCTTCAGACCGGATAATTGCAGAGTCCAAGTCTCTCTAATAGGTATACTGTCCTGGCAATACAAGACAACCAGGTTGTCCAGGAAGTCCAGCAGAATGTTACTAATGTTACTAAAGACACTAATGATAGTGTCGCTCCAGATACCAAGACTCGTTCGCTGGCGGACATACTGCTTGCTCTAAAGGAAGAGAAGACAAGTAGGCTCACTGTGTTGAAGGCAAACCAGGCCGAGATGGCTAATAGGGTTTCCATTTCAGAGGCAAATCAGGCTGCCATTCAAGCATCCTGTGAGGTGCTGGCTCAGAAACGGGAAGATGTTACTACAAGACCAGATGCAATAGAGTTGGAGATTCCCAAACTTAAGGAAGCTATGTCTACCACATATCTGCGGAACTGGCAAAGGTATCGGCCCAGAATAAAGAACTATAAGACGGTCTTGAACGTTTGGAAAACCATTCAAGAAAGAATAACTTGAGGATCCTAAACATTCCTGAAGCTCTTGATGGGACAGACGTAAAGGGGTTTGTGATTTTCTTGTTAAAGGAAACAGTAATGAAGAACTCACCTAGCATAGACCTCGTGCACAAGATACAAAGGGAGCACCGTGATCCTTTCAAGAGGAATCTAGATAAGCAAAAACCCAGGAAGATTTTGGTTAATGTTTCTGTCAAACTCAGTTAAGGAGCTAGTTCTAACTACTGCTCTTAAGGAAGGCACCATAACATCCACTGGCCTAAACTCCTTCTTCTTCTCCATCAGATCTGATACTTCCCATATCAAGGAGACAAGGCTGTGGGAGTTGGGGAAGAGGCTTGAGGAGTTAAACGGCCTGGGGGCCAAGGCACAGATGAGGTTTCTGGCATCATTGCGTGTGATGCCGAATAACCATATGCACCAGTTCCGTACGACCTAGGAGGTTGTTGCCTTTCTTGTTAAAATTAAAATGGAGATGGAAGGCAGGGTTGTGGGCGCTGAAGTTAAAGGGGCTCCTAGTCAGCATTTACCCAGATTTAAATGATAAGCATTTATGTATTCTTATAACACCCGGGGGAGTGGCAATCAAATAGGCTTCGCCTAATGTAAGGGAGGGTTCCTCAAGGGGAAGGGGGTCACAGGGTGGGGGAGGGGGGAGGGGAGGGGAGTACTGAGTGGGGAGCAGTGGTAAAAAATAAAATTAAATAAATTAAATACCTCATCTCAATGATAAGAAATGGTCCTCTGGTTGGCATTGAGGGTGTACAAGCTGATGGCAGGTTCTTCTATAAAGGATAATAAGGTCCACTTTGTTTCGTGGAACGTAAACGGGTTAAGATGCACCCGTAGACAAAGGCTGATACTGAAGTACTTAGAATTTTCCCCTGGTCAGATCTGTCTCATACAAGAGACACACTTAAGTTTTGTAGAGTGTCGCACAATATTTTCAAGAATCAACTGGGTAAATTGTTATTGCTCTTCGCAACAAACAATCAATAGGGGAGGTGTATCGATTCTGATTAAGCAGGGGGCCTCTTGTTCCATTAAATCTGTGCAGACCGACCAGACAGGGAGGTGGATAGTGGCTCAGCTGGACTTTGGAGGATCAGAGCTAGTATGTGCCTCTTTTATGGTCCTAATGTTGACGACCTGACTTATATCTGCAAGCTATAATATAAATTAACGGTGGTAAATCCTCTACTGATTATTGGAGGAGATTTCAATGTTCTTCTAGATCCACTATAAGATAGATCTAATCAGAGTCATTACATAGGGGCCCCTCGAGTCCGTCAAGCTATGGAGAATCTAGTGCATGATCTGGACCTGGTGGACGCCTGGAGGGCGAAGAGGGGAGATTCCCAAGGGTTCACGTTTTATTGTAAAAAATATCGTCATTCATACAGGATTGACTACATTTTATCTGATAGGTCTACCCTGGATGGCATGAGGGGGATCTCTGTACTACCAAGTCACCTCTCTGATCATGCTCCGGTGTCCTTCTCATACCTTAGGAAGAGTTATATTTTACAACCTAGAAGGACGCTTAACAGAACTATGCTGTCAGACCCTGAAATTATCAGGGCCATTAAATTATCTTCCATTGAATATTTCCAATTAAATATTGGTTTGACTACCATGGATTTTGTTTGAGACGCCTTTAAGGCCAATCTGAGGGGCAGGCTACATGGCCTTATATGCTTCATGAATAGGGATGAGGCTCGGGAGCTATATAGCTTTGAGGAGAGAAACCAGCAGATAGAGTTTGAGAGGATTGGACTAAGTCATGAGACTCCAGGATGGTTGGCACAAGTCCAGGGCGACCTGGAAGATGCTAGGCAGGAGTACAGGGGCAAACTGGACCAGAAGTGCAGGACTCAATGGCTCATTAAAACTATGCAAAACTTTGAGTATGGGTAGAAGGCTGGTGCCTTATTGGCCTGGAAAGCTAGAGTTGACCGCTCAAAAAATAATATCAACAAACTGATCATAAACAATAACGGAGAAAAGTCAAGT
Source organism: Lissotriton helveticus (assembly GCF_964261635.1). Classification (NCBI taxonomy): domain Eukaryota; kingdom Metazoa; phylum Chordata; class Amphibia; order Caudata; family Salamandridae; genus Lissotriton; species Lissotriton helveticus. The sequence goes on along the minus strand of NC_136061.1, from coordinate 597,604,897 downwards.
TGTTAAGAGGACTTGCAGGCTTGCCTCCTCGCCCTTTTTTCGGATCTCTATAAAGAGGAATTGGTTCCTCCTCTTGATCGTATACAAGCTTGGCTGAGAGGGAAATCTCTGTCAACTCTAATGGAAGATAGTCGTGATATTCTTGACGCCCCTATCAGCTTAGAAGAGATTAAAGATCAAATAAAGAAATGTAAAAATAACAAAGCAGCAGGAATGGATGCACTTCCAAATGAAGTGAATAAACTCCTTTCAGACGCATTGGCCCCGGTATTGGGTACCATGTTTAATTCAGTGTATAGCCCAATGGGACATGTCTCTAGGTCCTGGAAGGAAGCAACTATTGTTTTAATCTTGAAACCAGGAAAGGACCCACTGAAAGCTGACTCCTATCGTCCACTCAAGATTGGGAGCTTTATTTGGGGAGACAAGGGAGCAAGACTGTCTTGGAAGAAACTGAGGCGTAGACTGATCAAAGGAGGGTTGGTGCTTCCGGATATTAGCTGGTATTCAGTTGCATTTCAATTTAAGAGCATCCGAATTTTACTCTCAAAACCGGAAGAGACATTGTGGGGAAGGCTGCTAGGTGAAATGGCCATGATGTAGGGTGGAGGAGGTGAGGAAGGCTTTTATACGTTCGGGGCCCCAAGGTTTTTTAAATGAGTACGCCTGAAGGTTCTTAAGGCTGCTTTGGAAACGTGGTATAAAGTAAGACGTAGATGGGGAATTGGGTATTACTCAGACTTTGCACCCATATGGGATTCCCCCGGGACACCGATATGTCTTATCCGTCTGGCCATACCAATTAAGAGAGCTGGCATCAACATCTGGTCTGAACTGTTAGCTGCAGAAGAAATTCATCCCTGGGAGCTATTAAGGGCTAAGATCGGATCTGGCTTTTTCAGGTTTAAGTATTTATAACTAGTATCCTGGTTTGAAGCAGAGAAGGAGGATATAAAAGGAGATTGAGAAATGGAGCACTTTCTTCAATCAGTACACCCAAAACAGAAAGACATTTCTATTTGGTACAAGAAGTTTCTGGATGCAGAAGACCTGGAATTTCCACCGCAATTTTTAGTTTGGAATTAATCCCCCTTCGAGCCTAATATTGCAGACCTGTATAAGCCCTCCTTGAAATTATTTTATAAATTCATTAAACCAGCTAATCTAAAGAAGAATCACTTTTTTGTTATCAATAGACTTCATTACACACCCACCAAAATAGCCAAGTTTGCCCCACAGTCCATCCCTAAATGTCCCAGGTGCATGACTCTCAACGCCAATTACATCCATGTCTTCTATGACTGTCCTGAACTAAGAACTTATTGGAAATGGGTGGGAGACATCCTTTGTGGCATCTTCAAAGTTAACATTGAGGTTAACCCTTCATAAGTGATTTTTGGCGGCGATGGGTTGTTCAATCAGAATTCATCACAGATTCATAGTGGATTGCTGCTATATTTGGTGTTACTTGCCCGGAGGGAGATCTGCATGAAGTGGAAAGATCCATAGCCCCCGAAGTGTGAAGATTGGCTTAAAGCCACATTCACCATGGCCCGTTTAGACCAGAATGGAATTGGGGAAAGCTCGATGAACATGCATCCAAGCTAGCCTCAGAAAATGCATTCCGCGGGCATGCGACCAGTAAATGGGAGGTATTAAACCTAAACCTTATAAGATAATACAATTTAGCATGGCTAAAGTAAAAGGAAAGGTAGGGCTCAATGCCTGAAGTACAAACTAGTAGGGAGTGCTCAATAACCCTTTTTTCCCCGTCTCCTGGATGTCTCTTTCCATATTGGAGTACGCCAAAAAATATATCTTCAACTTTGCCCTTGATGTTTTAACAATATTCTCAGGATTGTCGAGCTATCCGACAAACCCAAGTTGTTTCACTAGGCTTTGACATAAGAGATCCAGGGGATTTTGTTCACCCGCTCTAGTTTTAAGCAATCTGTGATAATGGCACGATTTAAGACTGTTTCTTCTTTGGCCCAAATATTGTACCACAGTAAAAAGGGTGCTAAGTGTATACGGAAGGACAAGGGGATCATGCCAAATTCACTATGACACATAGTAGCAGGGATGCTTGTAGGCACAGTCAGCAAACGTTTCAAAAACAAATTCTCAGCTCTCTGAATGGCTATGGCATTACAAATGCCCCCGACTCCAGCCTCATACAGGGTAGCAGCACACGTGCGTGCCTTATAGATTTCAATAATTACTTTTAGTGGTCGTGGGCCTAGTTTTTTAGCAAATCAAAAAATAGGCTCCAGACTTTGATTAAAACCCTTAGTCTTGGCCTACCGTAAATGAAGCCTAATACTTTTTGAATTAAAAAGAATTCCTAGGTTAGAAAAGGTAGGCACATGAAGCAATTTCTTCCTGCCTATAAAACATGCCTTTACACTTGTAGGTTGCTTGCCCGCCCCCATGACATAGGATTTAGCTACATTTGTCTTAAGGCCAAGGTCATTCATAAAATTATTAAAAGTAATTCAAAGTTGTTGCAACCCCACCCCAGTTCTGGACATTAAAACACAATTGTCTACATATAATAAGGCTGGTAACAACCTTCTGCCTATCTGGGGGCATCCACATACCCATTAGTAATAAAAGTTTCTAAATCATTTATATACAGACAAAATAAAAATGGGGCAAGCACACAGCCCTGGTGAACCCTGCAATTCATTTTAATGGGGGCAGTGAGTTTCCCACCTGTTCCTTAGTGAACTCTCCCGGTGGCATGATGGATTAAACCCGGATCTTTGTGACTGGGGGTGAATGTTGGCATTGTTCAGCATCTGTCCATCATTTATTCCTTTTGCTTTTGTCGCCCTAAGTGGGAAGGGTATGCCCGGATGTGGGTCTCGTGCTCACTGCGCCACTAGATTAAAGCAAGATGCTTGTTTCCGGTCCAGGGAGGACCAGGCTTGGCAGTTCTTGCTGGACTGTTCCCATGAGGAACAGGGTCAAGACTGATTTGGATATGTCTGGCGAGTAAACGAACCATGAATTAAACCCGGATCTTTGTGACTGGGGGTGAATGTTTGCATTATCAGCATTCCACCCATCATTTGTTCCTTTTCCTTTTGTCGCCCTAAGTGGGAAGGGAATGCCCAGATGTGGGTCCCGTGCTCACTGCGCCACTGGATTCAAGCTATCCTGGCTGATGAGGAGTGGTGCCCCGAAACCGGGACCAGGATGCTTGTTTTCAGTCAAGGGAGAACCTGGCTTGGCAGTTCGGGCTGGACTGTTCCCATAAGAAACAGGGTCAAGACTGATTTGCATATGGCTGGTTGCAAAGTGGGGTGGCGTGGTGAGCAAAAAAACGATAGATTAAACCCAGATCTTTGTGACTGGGGGTGAATGTTTGCATTGTTGAGCATTCCGTCCATCATTTGTTCCTTTTGCAGGCCCACTAGTAGCATTTGATTTACAGGCCCTGGGCACACAGTGCATGGTACTAGGGACTTTGTAGTAAATCAAATAAGCCGATTATGGAAACACCAATCCATAAGCACAATTTTCATGGCGAGTATATGCCCTTTAGCACCGAAAAGCAGTGGTAAAGTGCCTAGAGTCCTAAAACCAACAAAAACAAGGTCAAAAACAGGAGGCCAAAAAGAAAAATGTCTGGAGGTGAACCCACTGAAAAAGCCAAGTCTAACAGGTGTACTTCCAAATTCTCCTGGGTCAGTGAGGATAGATTTTGGCAGGTTTCTGGATTCCTCTTCAGGGATTATTTTTCTCACTCCAGGGACTTCCATTACCTAAAAGGTGCATTGTGGTGTTTTACTCATGTGCTATTTATTCGGTACGGTATTTACTATATCTGGTGTGTTGCGCACACTTGAATTTTACACATGCAATGTTGGATGGTCAGTTTTTATCACATGCAGTAAATGCCGATTCCAGGGGCACGGGAAAAACTTCATGATTAGTACTATTTAGCACACATTTTATCTACCAAACCTTGTGGAATCCGTATTTAAGGAATGTGCAAGTTTGGTATTTTTCATTACCAAACTCGTGACTAAAGTTTTGGTGTTTGAAGAATGTACTTCAAGAAAAGACACAACATTGTATCTGGCATTATGTACCGTTGTGGCCACACAAGTTGCCTCATTATTAATGAAGATGGGAGGCTTGCTTGAAACAAAACTCTATAAATAATATTTGCTGAAATGTGCGGGGCATGCAGCCCTATGCCCCTCTAGGTTCCCTCCCCGCCTTGTGACGGCCATGATTGTTAGGCCCATTAAATATTCAGAAGTGGTGGAAGGCTTACCATACTATTGGAGTTGGTAATGGACCTGGGGCCCACTCAAACATTTAACTTCAGATTGATGATCCTTAAAACTGCATAAGAGGTAAAAAGGACTTGTTAAAATCTCAGTACAGTGTAACTAATTAGGTCACACAATAGCCCACTCGATAACTTAATCTGACTTTAGCAGGGTTTAATTAGAAATTTAGAAACAAATCAATATAAACCAATTTCAACATGATCATATAGAAATACAGACAAGTTCAAATCTCCTGAAGAAATATTCGGTAAATAATACAAAGCAGACGACTAACTTTATGACGACTATACAATGATCAGGAAAAACAATTGAGTATTAAATTGTATCAGATGATTCTACAACACTAAGCATTATCAAGCTATCTCTCCCTACGCTACCTTACAAGGGGCAACCCTAAGCTAAGTGGCATTTGGTAAGGGTGAAGTCACAAAAGTGTCAGTTGTCAGAGTCTTCAGTAGAAGATACTTCAACCATGGGTCAGGTAGCATAAAGCCACACAAGCATAAACATAGGTCTTCTCTCCGTGAAATCCTAGGATGACTCCCCTATCCCTCACTACGTTCAGCATAAAATATCAAATGCATTCAGGGTCGATAATCCCATGTCATCCTTGCTCAGGCACAGTCCATGCAGGTAAGAGCAGTGGGGTGGGGTTGGGGTGCAGAGAGTTAACAGATGACGACATGGTAAGTTTAAATTTAAAATAACGAAAACCACTTACCTTGTGCTTGCCGCATCGCCGACTCGGCGATGCGGTGAGGGCAAGGTAAGTGGTTTTCATTTTTTAAATTTAAGTTTACCTCGTCTTCTGTAGATTGTAACCCCACCCTGCTCCCCTGCCCCACTGCTCTTACCTGCACGGGCCGCGCCTGTTCTTGCTAGTGAATTTCCACAGCTACGACACAACTGGATACTTACATCACCTTACACATATCGATAAGTTGCAACTTCGTTCATTCTTGGTCATTCCTCTCCTCCTCCATGAGAACTCACCTTCTTGCTCATTACCGTGCGTCTCCTTGCCAAGTTTATCTTCTCATACCATGCTATCTACTGAAAACAAAACCCTTGTAAGCTAACTAATGAGGCTTTGTCCATACCTGCAGTGGGAACAAAATACAGGCAAATGCATTCTGCATTGAAGGTTAAATGCGAATTACATGTTAGATTTTAGATGTGAGCGTGAACTGAACTGGTTTCTCATGGCCCACACTAGTCAACTTTAACAGTGCACAGGGCTACAGAATATGTGCACATTTCTACATACACAATAATCGCAGCTTCTGAAGACACGTATAAGCTGTAGCGGATAATGAAGATGTCATTCTAAATGTACCTGCATGAAATAATTCTCCTTAAACTTATAAATGTTTAAACGTTCATTTACACATACACATTCTAATTTATTAACCTCACAATGAGACACATTTTGTTAACTTCTCCTCTCACAATAATATATAAATGTTACATAGCCCTTTATTAATCACATTCTGTACACAAACTCTCCAGGTGGAGTACTTTAAGTAAGCAATACTCCATTCTCTTTACTAAAATTAATCATACAGAATATATTCAAGTGCTGACTACTCATGATTATGATGTACTCCTACAGTATCTCAGATGGAATCAATATTACACTACTCCCAGATGATGGACGTATAAGCCATATATTTGTAGCAAAAATATTTTTATTTAATGTTCTCAGCTAACAAAGGATTCCCTCCCCTACAAACCCTTGAGAATATCTTTTAAAATAGAAAATTCAATAAGTGAAGGTACGTGTTCTATACAGGGACTCAACTTCTGAGCCCTGATACCCAGAACAAAAGACGGTCAAAAACCTTTGGCTAATAGCCTGTCACACATGTAAAATGACGTCAACACTTAGGTGACCTGCATCTTGCCTTATCTAAAGGGAATAACAACTTGGTAACCAAACACTTTTAAGAATGTTTGAGCTCCTGTAAGGGCGAAAACAAAGATTCATCAAGAATCCCAGCCACATGTACATACACTGACTCACAGAGAGCATGAAGAAATGAACACAATATTGTGTGCATGTAAATTGGTGGGTAAGTCCCTGTTTAGAAGCTTCTAGAGAGCAAAGCGTTTTGTAGTATGTTGGAGCTTTTCTTATTGTTTGGGTAACCTCCTTGGATAAATCTTAATGGAATCCCATATCCAGTTGCAAGGACAATTAATTGTTATTGCAAGTACTGTTTGATGATTTTTCATTAAAAAGCTCCTCTTTCCAGTACCCCAACCACCAACCCCAGTAAGCACAACTAGGACCTGGTTACAAGTTGCTTGTTTATTCCGACCCATGAGTAACCCCCTGTTTATGAATGTTATGCAGCTAACCCCTGTTACACAATGGTGCTATTTCTCACACCCGATAAATAACAAATCCTGTGGTATTGTTATTTACCAGATGCGATAAATAGCACCAATACTTGAAATCAGGCCCATGGTGGAGCAGGCTGTATGTTCCAGACATACTGTGACAGGCAAGAGAATACCATCCCTGACAATGGTTTGGGGAAGACCTTAAATTTGTAGAGCACATTAAAAAACTCACATGTGGATGCTTTGGCACTCTTAAATCCCTCCGTAGGTTCTTTCCCCTGCTGCCAAGAATTGCCAAAGAGACGGTGGCAAGGGCCCTTATACTCTCTCGTCTTGATTATTCTAATGCCCTTTACTCTGGTATTCCCGCCTACCTTACCAACTGCCTTCAGGTTATACAAAATGCAGTGGCCAGACTCCTTTTCAATATCTCAAGGCAGTTTAGTGTCCGTATGCATCTGCGCAATTTACATTGGCTCCCTGTCAAACAAAGGGTTCTGTTTAAATCTCTCACCCTTGCGCACAGAGCCATTCACGATCATGGACCGGCGTACCTGAGGACGCGTTTTGCGTGGTATTTGCCGGGCCCCCCTTTACGTTCCACTTCTCAACATCTGCTGGCGGTTCCTCGCTTTAACCGTTCCCGCCTTGGTGGCCAGTCTATCACTGTGAAGGCAGCTACTGCCTGGAACACTCTTCCTCTATCACTTCGCACTATTCAGGATTTTAACCTTTTTAAAAAAGCACTTAAAACTCACCTGTTTAAACTTCCATTATAATTTCTTTAGATATCTCTGCCTCCTCTGCATCTCCACGTGCCAGGATACTCATGAGTAATTGAGCGCGCTACAAAACCTCCAATACAATACAATACAATGGCAGGAAAACAACACCACACAGCTCTTTATGATTTACATTGCAAATATCGTACGACAGACAAGGAAACAGCACCAAGCTACACACAGATAAATGCCCATTCTTGCCATTACCACTACCATTACCACCCCCACTATCGCCCTCATTATCACCATCAACATTACTACCACAATTACCACCATTATGTCATCATTAACACCACTGCTACAACCACATCACCAGTACCATCAAGACTAGTACAACTAACAGCGCCATTATTACCAGCACCGTCACCTCTACCACTATCACCACGGCTATCACTATTACCACCAACGTTACCATGACTGCTACCATTATCACCACCGCTACCACCACCATACCTCCACTATCACAGCAATAACCGCTAGTATCATATAGGACAATCATAATCACTGTTTTGAAGGAATGCAAAACTGCTCTACACCATGTGCAACTGGGAATGCATGAATATCATGAAAAAGCTCTTTATACACTCTCTGTTCTGATGTAAAGAATTGGGTTGTTGGTTGAAGGGGTATGAGCCTTTCTCAAGCAACAGCCACCATCCTTGTCAGGGTGAACCACAAAAGTTGTGTTATCCCGAAACCGGTCCCAGGATGCTTGTTTCTGGTCCAGAGAAGACATGGCTTGGCAGTTCGGGCTGGGCTGTTCCCATGAGGCACAGGGTCAAGGCTAATTTGCATATAGCGATGTCTGAACTGGTGTGGCAAAATGAGCTAAAAAAGATGATGGATTCAACCTAGCTCTGTGACTGGGGGTGAGCGTCTGAAAAGTTTCAGTGCTCCGTCCATCATCTCCTTGTGTTTGCTTTGAACCACAAAAGTCACCTAATTAACCTGTGCTTAACCCTCTAGTAGCTTGACACAACAGTGGTTAGGATTAACTTAGAAGAATTAGTAAAGCATTTATGCAGCACTCTAACAATATTAAAGCGAATACACAACACAAGACAAAATTGCATACCAATAAAGAAGAATAGAGTTAAATTCAATACATTATTTGACACCAAATAGCAAACGTTTAATCAGTGGAAAAAAAAATGCAATTTCAAAGATTTAAGGTAAGTATTGCGCCTTAAAGCACAATGCACAATGCACAACTCACAGTTGTCTGGTCTTGCAAGACCAGGTGAAAATCCCACGTTCAGGATGACCGCGACGGAGCATAGGCCAGATATAGGGACACGTTTCATCCCGCTGAAAAAGTTACCTTTAGCCCAAAGTGCAGATCTCTCATTGCCAGTCGTCGCTGGTGGTCGCTGTAGCCGCAAAGAGTGGGGTTCACTGGAGCTTTGCACTGGCGGTCGGTGTGCGTGGCAAGAACTGGTTGTGTACAGTCCTGTTTGCGGTCACGAAGAGCCCAAAAATTCAGGATTTCCTTTTTTCTTTTATGAGGAGCTCAACTGATGCCATATCAAGGGTCCATGTTCGGAGGGGCGCCTCTTGGGGATCAGGAACTCACCCCAGCAGAGGCTAGCAGGGCTCAGGCAGGTTCAGTTGCAGGTCCAGAACAGCAGGTCAGCTAGGCAGTTGCAGAGAGGCCTCTAAACCTTGTTGTGTCCCTGCATCTCTAAACAGGAGGTAATTCAGCTAACCCTTGGAGGCATTTCAGGCTGGAGTGAAGGGTGCTGCTCCAGTCTCCCCTATTAGACAGCAGACAGGCCTCAAACAGCAAGGTAGTCATCTGGCAGCCGTGTAATCCATCTTCTGCAGTATCCACAAGTTCAGGAGTGCACTGAAGTGTGGGCCTGAAGGTTCCCTTTTTATACCGGGGCCCACTTTGAAGTGGAAGAAACTCCTGGAGTCTTTCCTCTGTAGAGGTATCTGGAATGCCCTGCTTTCCTGTCCTGGTCCCAGTCTGAATGTAGGCACAATAGGCTAGTGGGAAGTCCTTTGTGTGTGTGCAGAGGCGATGTCTCTGAAGTTAAAGTGTGATAGGTGACAGCTCTGCCCACTCGTCAAGTCAGGATGAACCATCTTGCCAATGCCCAGACCCTCTATTGTGTGGATGTCTGGGAGGAATTCATAAAGACCAACAGCCAAATATACCTCATCATGTGACCCAGGAACAGGTTCCAGGCCCCAAATGTTTAGGGCAAGAAAATGCCAACTTTCTAAAAGTGCCATTTTCACAATTGTGCCTTAAAAACCAACGTTACCATAAAAGATGGTTTAACTTGCAATTCCTCAGACACCAAACATGACATTCCTACCTGCTCCCAAACAAAATTCATCACTTATTAAATGTAATAAGCTAATCTAATGTTTTCCCATAGGAGGGGTAGGCCTTGCAGTAGCGAAAAACTAATTTATGAGTTTGTCACTACCAGAACATGTACAACTTGAAAGTACACATTAAACTTTTTAGATGCAATGCACTCTTCGAATGAGTGACATATGCATCAAAAAGGAAGGTTTACACCTGGCAAAATGTTTGTTTCGCCAGGTCGATATGCCAGTTTACAACAGCACACACAGGCTGCGATGGCAGGCCTTGGACATGTTTCAATAGGCTAGTTAAGTGGGTGGTACAATAAATGCTGCAGGCCCACTAGTAACCTTAATGAAGAGATCCTGGGCACATGTAGTACCAATTTACTAAGGATTTACAAGTAGATTAAATGTGCCAATTGGGTCAAAGCCAATTTTACCATGCTGAAAGGGGAGAGCACCAGCACTTTAGCACTAGTTAGCATTGGTAAAGTGCGCAGAGTCCTCAAAGCCAACACAAAATGGGTTCAGAAAACAGGAGGGGTGAAGACAAAAGTTTTTGGGGGTGACCCTACAGAGATGGCCAGGTCCAACATCCTGGTATAATAAGTAATGGATAGGATGCAAGTTTATTGCCTGCGATGCGTTGTTCCCCCACCACAACCTCCTCATGTCAGATCTGCTTTATCCTCCGTTTTACAGCTTGTGCTACTATGTTGCAGAATGCCCTACCCTTCCCTCTGACACATAGCTCTTGCCCATTCAGTCCTTCAAGAATGTTCCCATTTCAGAACCAAACAGCCACCCACTCATACACATACTCTCCCATCCATCAATACTGCCATCAATTACTCACTCACTCATCCATCCAAAAAGTTCATTCATACCCACATAATCAATCTCACATCCATTGATTCATCCATCCAAACAACAACACATTTGGAAAAAAACAATAAAAAAAACACATTCACCTACTGTTTCACCAATGTGTTAAAAAACATCAATGCTCCCATTGTTTTCATCCATCAGTGTGTTTCTTCAAGAACAGTCCATTCTCCTACTCCGTGCTGATCCGAGGACACTAAGGGCCTCATTTACAAGACCATTGAGCCACAGTTGTGTCACGTTTTTTGACGCCTCAGCAACGCAAGGGTCTCGCCCATATTTTCAAGGCCATGTAAAGTGACCCTGCATGACTTTTCATGGCCTTGTAGATGTAGAGCCTCTTTCATGCATTCCTCAGCACGCATAGAAAGAGGAAAATGCCATCAATTATTGTTTTTGTGCAGGAAGATGTCCCTTCCTGCACAAAAACAATCATCCCTGCAATGCAGGTACCCTTGCAACATGACGTAAGGGTATCTGCGCTGGCACACGGCGCTGTTTGTGCACTGGTGCAGGGGAGAAGGACAGGTATGCGCCGTATCTTGTAGATACGGTGCATGCCTACCCTTTATTTTGACGCACAGCAGTGCAGTATGAAAGGCTTGCTGCACTGCTGTACATCAAAATATAGTAAATGAGGCCCAAAATGTTCAGCAGCCAATTTTCTGTGATCAGAAATTGTCGCTTGTCAGAGTTGTTTGTGTGAGAAATAATGCCTTAATGGCAGTGGAAAATAATGTATTTTCTCCTGACCTGTCGGCTTTGAGAAGCCCTGTAGGTTCTGCTGGAGTTTCTAGTTCACTCTAGTACAGTTTTTTTTATATTTCTGTAATTTGGGGTCTGAAGTATCTTGTAAAGTTTTTCTTGGTTACTTTTTATTCTCTCACTCGCCGACAGTGAGTCAATCGGAAAGAAGTGTCTTGGAAAAAAATGTTTTTCTCCAATAACTAACCAAAAGAGTCCCAAGACCTGGAACTTACAATAATGCTAAGTGTCACAGCTCTATTTATGAAATGGGTTCTAGGCTAATCAATTTAGTCCCCCGAAACACTGTATTGTGTCAATAGAGAGTTACTGAATCCCAAAAAACTCTTCAATGTGGTTCACGTGTCATGTTTGCGCTATATAAAACTTTATAAATAAATACATTCTGACAGCTCACAACGGCACTTGAAGCCATGCTGTATAATCCCTTATCACGAGCAGGCAGGGACACAACTGCTCCATTAGCGACTGACAGGGGAGGATGGTAGAGAACGGTGGTGGAAGGTTGTGGGGGTTTAGAAAATAAAAAATAAGAAAGAAAGAAAACTTACCTAATGGTCGCCTCGCCAGCTTCTGCCGCCCCTCGTCGAAGGAAGCACCCGGGCTCCCAGGCTCCCTAAGCCAATGACAGCCCCATTGGTACCTCTAAGCCTATCACAATGTGGTTGGGCGCTCAGATGGGGACAGCGAGCCTGTGCATGTTCCCCACCAGGCTGTGTAATATAGCCTGGTGGGGAACATGCAAAGTTTGCATATATGTTTGGCCGGCCCAAGGCGGCCGCTCAAACATTCATGCGCACTTTGAATGTGCCCACAACTCCTTCCCTGACCCCAGGGGCGGCTCTAGGCTCATGGCCCCTGAGCAGGGAGCGTAGGTAGGGGGCCCCCCGGAGGAATGCAGGTGCGGAGGCCAGTGAAGAGGGAGGGGTCAGGGTGTTTGGAAGTGGAACAGAGCCGGAGTCTGCCAAATCCCTGCCAGGGGCCGCCACGCAACTATGTATCCATCCTCAGAGGATTATTATATTAAGGATATATATTGGCGTGGCGGCCCCTTGGGTTTGGCAGCCCTGTGCAGGTGCACAGCTTGCACATGCCTAAGGCCGCCCACTGCTGGCCCTACTCTGGCCCTCCCCACCCCTCTCTGCACCTAGGAATGGAGAAAAATTATAATAACATTTCGTTATGATCATTTTATTTTTCCTTTCACACTAGTCCGAGAGCAGCAGGGCTCCGCTCCTCGGTCTTAGCAGAGGAGCCGCCCTTGGGTCTTGTACAGTCCAGCACAATGAACACCTCCCTGCACATTATCAAAGGAATGACTGATCCTTCCTGTCTTTGGCATTTCCGGAGAAATAGATCTGACACAGGTGAGATCCCACAAAGTGACCTACTCTGGAATTTCAGTGAACGACAAGAATCTATCTAAAAAACACATGCTCTCTTACTTTTTATTTAAATGGCGCTTTATATTAATTTTATTGAAGAGACATGCGGCTATAGGGTTGAAGTTATTTGATTACATATTTGTACAACCGATTATCGCGTGTCCTTTAAAATATATTCTTGCTAGCAGGTGCCACAGTCACTTGCCCATGCTGTTCATCAGGATGGGCAGACGTTAAATGTGAATGACACTTTAACAGAGCACTAGGTGAGAGGGATAACTGAAAGCCCATGTATGCATACATGAGTCTGGAGACAGATAAAGCTAAAGCATAGCAGCCAAATGTTCGTATTACTTTATGCGTGACATTTCCATGGTTTCAAGTGCACTTAACAGTGATATTTTAGATCCAGATGTGTGACACTCCGGGTGACAAATACAATTTTAAAATACAGATTCACAGTGCTTTCTCAGTCGCAGACTCAGAAGTTGAAGTTGAAGTTAAAAAGATTTATAGAGCGCTCGGTCACCGTGCGGTTTCATGGCGCTAAGGACGTGGACCCGGAGAAAAAAGGAGGAGAACAGCTAAGGAGAGAAAGCTTGAGAGAAGAGGAAGGTCTTTAAGGTTTTGCGGAAGTCAGAATAAGTAGAAGAAGCCCTGATAGACAAGGGGAGAGAATTCCAGAAGAGCGGAGCCAAGATAGAGAACTTCAGGCCACCGGATCTCTTCATTTTGAAACGGGGGACAGAGAGCAGAGACTGGGTGGATGAGCGAAGCTCTCGATTGGGTGTGTAGGATTTGATTTGAGAATTGTTAAAGGCGGGCGCGGTACCAGCCAGAGCCTGAAAAGTCATGCAACCCATCTTGAAGAGAGCACGCTCTCAAATGGGGAGCCAGTGTAGGGTTTTTAGTAGGGGAGTGACATGATGAGATTTGGGTAGTTTATAGAGTAATCGGGCTGCGTGGTTTTGGATGAGTTGCAAGCGGCGAAGGTCGTAGGCTGGAATGCTCGAGTACAGGACGTTGCCATAGTCAAGTCGAGACATGACCATGGCCAACAGAATAAGCTTGAGAGCTGAGAAGGAAAAGAAACGGGAAATGTTGCGGATGTGCGAAGGGTTAGGAAACAAGAAGAAACCACAGTGCTGACTTGGCAATGCAAAGTGAGGTTGCTGTTAAGCTTAATTCCTAGTGTTTTACCAGAGGGAGACCGTGAGGGGGAGGGGGGTACCAAGAGTTGAGGGCCAAAACAGAGGTGACCAGGGGCTGGAGCTGCCACCTGTAAGTACCAACTCGGTCTTATCAGGGTTTAACTTAAGGTGATTGCAGTCCATCCAGTCCCTGATAAAAATCATAACCGGCTGGAAATTGTGAATTGAGCCAGGGGAGGGGGAGAGCGTAAAGATCAATTGGAGGTCATCGGCATAATTGAATACCATGACCTCCATTTGTTGCAGAGCGAAAATGAGGGTGAAGCTGTAAATATTAAAGAGGAGGGGGGAGAGGGAAGAGCCTTGAGGGACTCCGCAGCTGACATCCCGCAGGGGTGCGGAAAAGCCCTCCAGCTTGACAGCCTGGGTGCAGTTCTGCAAGAAGGAAGTAAGCCAGGCCAGGGCCGGTCCCCCAATGCTGGCGCCCCCGACACGGTCGAGAAGGATGGAGTTGTCAACCGTGTCAAAGGCAGCGGACAGGTCCAAGAGGACCAGGGCTTTGGGTATGTTCACATCCGTTCCTCCTCTAAGTTCGTCTAAGACGGAGAGGACCACAGACTCCGTAGAGTGGGAGGGACGGAAACCAGCCTGGCAGGGGTCTGAAAAGTGGCTGTCTTCAATGAATGAGCTGAGGGCTTTGGTAACATGACGCTCAAGTATCTTACCTAGAAAAGGGAGAAGGGAAATGGGGCGGTAATTAGAAGGGAGGATGGGTCAGCTCCTGGCTTTTTAAGGATAGGGATAATTTTAGCAGATTTGTGCGAGACAGGAACAATGCCCTGCATGAGGGAATCATTCAAGAAGGTTAAGGGAGGAAGAGGACAGGCAGAGAAGATCTTTCGCAGAATGTGAACCTAGCAGATGTCAGAGGGAGATCCTGATTTAACTTTGACAAGTAATTTTAGGAAAATGTCAGTAGTGATTAGGGGGAATTGATCTAAGCAAACAGGGTTGGATGGGGGTGGAGGGCACTGAAAAGAGGGAGGGGGAGGTGAGATATTAGACTTGATCAGAGTGATTTTCTCGATAAAATAATCGTTGAGGGAATCGCAAAGGGTCTGGGGGAAAGAGGTTTGGGCGCTACTCTATCAAAGGATGCTAATTCCTGTACTATGGAAAAAATTGATTTTCGGCCAATAGGATCTTAGAAGAAAAATAGTCAGTTTTGGCCTGCAGGATAGCTTTTTTGTATTCTTGAAGGATAGTGGTGAATTGTAATTTAAGGGTGGGACAATATCTGCGCCTCCATGCGTGTTCTGCCTGCCGGAGCGCAAGTTTTTCGCCCTTGAGCTCCAGATTGAACCATCTGTTAGCGTCATGTGCGCGCCTAATTCTGACGCGCTTAAGGGGAGCCACCCGGTCGCATTCGGCGGATAACCATTTACTAATGGTGTCCGCTTGTGCGAGAGGGGGCACCCCGTCGAGTTTGGAGGCTGAAGCTGAGAGGGAAGAGCAGAGCGCCGGTATGTCTGTATGGTTCCAATTCCATGCCCAAGTGTTACTCGGAAGAGAGAGTTTCCGGGTAAGGCTTTGCTCAAAGAAAAAAGAGACAAACGAGTGATCTGACCAAGAACATGGAGTGACTAGTGGGGAAGAGATGGGGACATTAGTTGACCAAACTTGGTCTAGGATGTGACCATGAATGTGAGTGGGGATATGGATATGAGAGATAAGATTAAGATTAAGGAGCAGTTCAGTGAAGTTTTTAGACGACAAGTCCTCATGAGGGTCAGTGGGTCAAAAATTAAAATCGCCCAGTACCAACACAGAGGAATTGTTTACAACCAAGGTTGCGAGCAATTCCTGAACTGCCGGGATAAAATGAGGCATGGGTTGCGGGGGGCGATAAATGAGTACACAGGTAAGAGGGACCTGGAAAGAAGCAGATCGGACAACCAAAAAATCAACTGAGGCGATAGAGGGAAATGATAACACTTGGAAGTGAAAATTAGAGCGAACTATGATGGCGACGCCGCCTCCAACCTTTCCTGCGGGTCGATCGGCTCGGAGGGCATAGTAAGAAGAGGGTAAAGCAGCCAGAATGTCAGGCAGGGAATCAGGGCAAAACCAGGTTTCGGTGAGAAACAAGAGATCTGGTTTATAGGAGTCTAGAAACGTAAAGAGTTCCAAGTGGTGAATAACAGCTGACCTAGTATTAAGAAGGAAAACAGAAATAGCGGGGGTAGGCGGAAAGGGTGGAGGAGGACTAGGCACTACAGGAGTAGGAGAAAGGGCCGGTGATAACGTAGTGTAAGGGGGACACCTATAAGGGTAGGGTAGGGACAAGCCAAGGTGATTGTAGTAAATACGCAGGAGCTTCCCAGTGCATAACAGATGGTTTATTCAGCAGAGATACAGCAGGACATCTTCAAAAGGAGCTGGCCAGGCACAAACTGTCTCAACCTAGAACTCTAGGAAGAGTCCAGAGCCACCTACATTCTGGAACATATGAGATCATACTACAGGAGGGGAAAACAAGGAAACAAAGGTAGGAATGATATATAACACATCTTCTCTCGTTGAAAACAAAAACAAAACTAGAAACTCTAATGGAAAGAAATGTGCGCAAGAGTGAAAGAACCTAATGGCCAGGGGCCTTGAAGAGAGCGCAGTTGCGCTGAGGAGTAAGTCGGCTGGCTGGCGGGCATAGTGGCATGCCCCTAGCCCCGGGCGCAGACGGGCTTGTGTTTGGCGCGCCTTCGGCGCGCGTCCGCTGCACGACCAGAATGACATGTGGGCTTTGTAGTCCACCAAAGTACCGCCTCAGGCCAAGCTCCGCCCTCCCTCGTCCAGGTGTAGGATGGTCAGGTGACTCTTTCGTCACAAGCCCTCCGCTCGAACGGGAGACCCGGCGTCGGATCAGGCTGTGACAATGAGGCACCGGCGGCGGTGGGGGGGGGGGAGCTCTGCCCGGCGAAGACAAAAGGTGAGCCAACAGATGAAACAGAGATACCGATGGCAGGGAATGCTCAGGCAGGTATCCGTCAAGTAAAAAAGCAAGCAGGGCGGCTGAGGGAGACCAGAGAAACCCAGACTTACGCACCATGCAAAGCAAAGAATTAAAACTAAGACACAAATTAAAACAGATAGTGCACGGCTGGGCCAAAGATCCAAGTAGCTCCCAGTCTTAAGTGCCGAGTGAAAGTTAAAATATCACACAGTCATTATCCGTGGTCTGCGCGCGTCAGACCTCGTAGCACTAAAAAAGATACACAAGTCGCTATTCCCCATTGTGCCAACAGGCTTTAATCCTCTTTCTCTCTGGTTGCACACACAAGCAGTGATTGCATTCATCAATTGTAGCTTCATAACGTAAGAGTTAATTTCCCACCGATTACTTGCATGTATGTGTCTTTTATTTAAGGTGAGGATATACACTATCATATGTGCAGTCACCTCAAAACGAAAGACCAGCACAAATAGTAACAGAATTATTTTGCTCTTCTGCTACGTCTTTACCTATTCCCTACCCCCTTCCCCCGACACACACACACAGACTCACTGCCCCATTGCATTCAGAGTGCTGTGCTGTCAGACTCACATGTGCCTACCAAAAGTGACTGCCAAGGCAGGATCATCCAGCAGAGAGCGTCCGCCTTCACATTAGGACCCCACTCGGAAGCAGAGTGTTTACTGGCCTCGGATGGTCATGCTCCTACGTCAGGTTTGGCGTTGTCCTCTGAAGTGACTCGATGATCAGTATAAACCGCCTTCAGGCACCAGCAACTCTGGTTGAATCAGGGAGCAGAGGGTTGATGTAAAACGTGAGGATAAGGGGGCGGAGCTCCGAACGGCGGGAATGCGGTATAGAAAACAAGAATAGCTATCAATATGAGCTCTGGTTAGGTTGTGGAGGCAATATGGAAATCACATATGATGAACAGTACCTTGCAGTAACTAAGCTCCGTTTTTGCACTGTCTGTTTAAGTGATAATGAAACTGATTCTCTTGTGCCAAGTTTAGGGCATAATAGCATAAATACCATAATGTAATTAATTTTGTGTTACTCTTGTAATGCGAAAACCCTGACATTACTCTCTAACAACCAGTGCTTTAAAAGGAAATGTTGAAGTGCAGGTACTCACTCTTTAGGGTACCTGTTTGCTCCTGAGAAGTGCAGTCACTCTCTCGTGACAGCTATTGCAGCAGGACTGGGAAGTGCAGGAACTCTTCCTTTCAATTTGAAGAAGTGCAGGTACTCACTCTTCAAAGTACCTGTTTGCTCGTGAGAAGTGCAGTCACTCTCTCGTGACAGCTATTGCAGCAGGACTGGGAAGTGTAGGAACTCCTCCTTTCAATTTGAAGAAGTCCAGGTACTCATCACCGTCAATAGAGCAGTGCTGAGAAGTGCAGGTATTCGCCCTTTCAAACTGAAAAAGTGCAGGTACTCATTACCAAGCAGGACTTGCCCATTTAATGCACTGATTAAGCCATATCCTGTCATTACATTCAATTCGTGGAAAACAAAAAAGAAATCACTGCAGTTTCACTGTCCAAGCATGGGAACAATGCAAACGACAAAGCACTAGTGGCTGTTTGTTGTTCGTAAAGCTCTTTAGTGCATTATTTTTAACACTCAATGCATCCTCGCGTCTACAGTGGATGCGAAAAGGCATTTCACGGTAAAATATAGCTCCGAATGCCAGTTTCACATCTTGTTCAATTATGCGTACTGTGTGTAATGTTACCAAAATTTAGCAGAATTATGCAAAGGCGAATTTCACGCATCTCTAATGGTAGCTTCGAGTAGAACACAATTTTCACCAGAAGCAGTTGTATATTCCATGAAAAGGCCTATTTGCAGTGTTCTTTTTCAAAAAATTCACTTGGGAACGGGCACCGCAGAATTCCAGTGGGTTTTTGAATACATCACAGAGCTATCTGGTGCGGCGCCCACACCTCCTCTGCCTCCTTCCCCATTCTACCCACCTTTCCCCACAGACCTGGATCATAAAGTCGCATTGTGGAAGGGGGTGCTTGTAAACACATCCCCAGAGCAGGGGCTTAATAAAGATGCAGCCTGTCCTCCACAGCAAAGAGCAATTAAATCCCATTTTACCCTTCAGCAGGACCACTCGGGCGCAGCGGTCACCGGCGGCCTGTGAAATTGTCATACAATAATTAGCGCCAAGGTGTTTTTTGGTGTCAGTTCTGCCCAGCGCTGCTGAGGGCCCCGGCTGCCTCTTCTGCGCGCGCGTTCTATGCCAGGTCAGCTCTTTAACCTCCTTAATACAAATAATTCACCCACACAGGAGTAGGAATGGACGGGGCCAGACCGCAGCGGATGTTATCTGCTTGAGCACAAGGGGAGTGCAGAGGCTAATGTGGGCTCTTGCAGGCCCAGTAACTCAGGCCCCTTTGTTTGTTTTCAACATAGGACTGCAATTTCCACATAGTTCCATTATCGGTGCAGGATGATCCCCACCCGCACCAAAGTAGAAAAAACATGCATAAATAAATACACCACAAAACTTTTTGTTTGGAGAAAATATGGCTTCAGGTTTATTACATACAACTGTATGCAAATTATGGTGGGTTATTTTACGGACGATCCAAGGGCAGGTAGCCATACTAACCTATGCTACCCTGCCCGCCTGATGAGCCAAGCACTGTGGAAACCCAATCAGCGCTCCCCTTACTGGATCACGTGACACATTGGTCCATTATTACTCACGCCCCTTTCAGGGCGGAGCGTACCAAGGCAAGCCCCCGGTTGTTCAGGCCCACAACCGCCCGAAGGACTAACGGGGCGCCAACGTCATGGTTCCAGGACCCTCCCCTGAGGCTCCTGGGATTTGACTCTGGCACCCTTATTGTGCTCTTGCAGAGGTATCCTTCTGTACCCAGACTGCTTCCAAATCGCCCTGTAACTCCGCCACAGCTTTGGAGGCTGCACCCGTCGCCTACTGAGCCCCCCACCACCAAACAGCACTTAACTCACTTACAACCGGCTCCTTCCAGTCTCTCTTGCATGTCCAAGAGGATCAGGTCCCTTACAACCTGTGACAAGTGAACTTCATCAGCATCAAAATAACCTCACCTTCATTTGGATCAGCTCATGTCTGATAAACCCAAAACCTCTTAGGTCTGAACTTGCCCATAGCACTATTCACCCTTTGCGGAATGCTCCACTGCTTCAATAGACTTGGCCCGTGCCAAGATAGGCGTACCCATGCCTGCTGAAGCCAAAGCCCCTTGCTCCGCGACTTTTGACTTTATAGTTTAATCTGTATTCACCCCCAGACTTCCCGGGCTGCGTGCGGCTGGCCACGAGCGCAGCTGCTGGCGTAAAGAGGGAAACTCCCGTTGCCGCTTGCAACAAAACAACAATTGCTTGAATGTGCTACGTTGTACGCAATGGCGTCCCTAACATATCTCTTCCCCTCGAAAAGATACCACAAACTGCACTGTTCATTAGAACCATAACCAGTTCACAATTTTTTCCTAGGCATACCTTTAACTGAGAATCTGGTTAGTGATGCAGAACCTCGGGCACAAAGAGGCCCAACAATGGCGGGGGAGGCCTAAATACTCCCCCCCTCCACCCGGCGCGTGGGACATGACGTGTCCAGCGCGCCCTGTAAGGGGACTCCTACTGGAGTCCAGTGACTAGGTGGGGAGGCACCTCAATTGAACTAAGTAGGGCCGCCCTCCGAGGAGGCCCCCTGTGGGGGCTGCGGGCAGCCGCATTGCCCCATGCGCTCCCTGTGGCCCTTGCCAAAGCAGCCTCAATGAGTGCGTATTGCCAACTGTGCTAAGCCAAACAAAACTAGAGGACAGTGGACGGGCGGGCCGCATGGCAGCAGAATAGTAGCCCAATGACTTGGGGCCAGGCTGGCTGACATGGTCCTGAGCACACACAGCTGAGGCCGGCCAAACTCGTGTTCATGTAGAAACTTGAAAGATCTGTGAGGATACATGTTACTGGTGGTTGGTGGGGGGGTTGAGGCAGGGAGTGTGAACGGGGCAGTGTTAGCTTTACCGGGGAAATTCGGAAAACTCCCCATTACACTCCTGTGAAGTTGTGTCTAACTAATACGTTTTTACCCAACCTATCAAGTGCAGTGTGCTTCAAAATCACTTTGTAGCACGCCTTGCGCAAAAACTCTAAATATATTCTAATGAGCCTTACTACCCAGTGGGGGAGTAAAAATAAAAAAAGCCTCAATTTTACCAAAATGTCCGATAGGGAGACCACCTCACACTCTCTCCACTGTAATCCTTTTTGGTTTTTACTTTAGTTTCAGTGAGTTTGAGGTGCTACATAGGCTCAGTTCACCAAATAGGAAACAAATGTGTATAGATATATGCAAAAATAGAGCTTCCTTCAGCACCCTCATACATGAGTATAATTGTCCAAGATGTTTATGGATACGTTTAACAATTACCCAAAAATATTTTGAGCACAACGTTTTCATTAAACAGTGGTTCAAAACAGGTCAATTATATCTTTTGTTAAAATATATAAGTAGTCACAAGAGTCCATACATTTATTTTCAACTTGTTGGTTTATTCTTTTGGTACTCCCAGTAAGGATTTTGCCAACACTTGTTTCGACTAAACATAGACTTTTTCAAGGCGATTGCAAGTAAGAAGTAAGAAGTCCGGACGTTCCTGACGTATAGTGTCTCGTCACGACGTCTAAAAAATGATATTGATAGATGAGTATTCATAAATACATTTGATGATCCATGGGAAGTAGTCCACAACCTTTAGTGGCATCCAGGTCACGGTCCTCAAACAGCGTTGCTTCAGCTATGTCAATGATATCTCGTTCAAAAGAATATATATATATGTGTATATATATATATATCTTCAGGATAAACTTGGCAAGGTTCCCACCATAGTTTCCACAGCACAGAGGGAGTCCACAACGTTCTTTCCTTTTTTCAGGTAATTTATTTCATTACATTACACAGTGTACAAAACAAACAGGACGGTCGACGCGTTTCAGCTGTTGCCTTCAACTGGACCATAGAGTCCCACCGTCTAAACAGTCTATTTAAAGGTGACTGAGTGCATGGATCCCTCATTTGTGTTAATAAAAAATAGACTAGACCAGTAACCCACACCAGTGTTCTTGGCGATTAGTAGCCGCCATTTTAACACTTTAAACTATGTTTGTAAAGTACAGATTATCATTTTCACATTTTCACATTTTTGAATAAACGTAAAAACATTAAAAAAATCTTTCCACTTAAAAGGGCATTTTTTCCTATTTTTTTTGTTATGTTTTCTTTGCGTATCAAATTTAGCAATTCATAAACAGTAAAGTACCAAAAAGTACTGAAATTTGGCGTATTCGAAGCCCAGCAGGATTCTCACAAAATCATCTGTTCCAGAATTAAGTACATCAGTTCTAAGATAAAAGAGAAATGCGAAATGAAAACAAATAAGAAATAAAGGAGAGAGAAGGAGGGACGGAAGGGGGTATGTATGTAATGTGGAATAAGGGAGGAAGAGATTGAGCAGGAGGAGATTAGAGGAGCAATGTAGATGATATAGAAAGGTTTAGGACAGGATGAGTTAAAGTACTATTTGTAAAGTGCATTATATACATAATCATCACATGTCCAAACTCTGTATAGACTACAAGGTTAACTCGACAGTCATATATTAATAGTATGGCCATCAATGTCTTTCCGACATGTATTTCTTCTTGTGTAATTTTCTCTAGGCACAAATTCTCAATGTATCACATTTTAAAAGGCAAGAAAAGTTTTTTCGGCGGGGACATAGTCCTAGAGAATAAGAATGGCATGTTTATGTTACAAGATTCCTAAAAAATATTAAAAAGATGCTAACAAGGGATGGAAAGGAGAAATACGCAACAATGTCTTTAGACAAACTGCTTAGTGTGGAAGGGTCATTTTACGCCTAAATTCAGATTCAAGTCCATTCAAATCACATTTCCATCCCTCTTTTTTGGAGTCAGGCTGATTAAAATGACTAGTGCATTGTACAAGTACAATGTGCAATTTTCAATCCAAAAAAGAAGTATTTCTTCTATTGTTTGTTATTATAGTTGATGGTTTTGTAATTTTGCTTTTTCTTTATTTCTTTCGGACTATGGAATTCATTTTGCGTAGACAATTACATCATACAGAGATATCTTGCAGTTTCAAACCATTATTTCAGTTCGTTCATAGTCCTTGACAAGAATAAAGTGACTAGTGCATTGCGTAATCCGGGTGCAAAATGTATTTGAAGGAATAAACAATATACAAGAAACATGTCAGTCGCTGGTCTATGTTAGAATGCCTTAATGGGATGGGAATTAGATGTTAGATTTCCTGAGACATCTTATAGGCCCTCTATGTTGATTTTCAATTTCATTTAGTGTATATTATCCTTCTATGTCTGTCTTTTATTGGAGCTGCCCAATCGTAGTTTGCTCTTCCACAGATAACATCCTCTTATTCTCATTTATTTTCCAATTCCACTCTTTCCCCTTTTGGATAAGTTCTTACATTCCACTACTATTTTTGTTCCTGTTTCCCAGATGTACTTATTAGAATTTTCCGTCTTCTATACTCCCAATGTCTAGTGCTGTATATCAGTCCCATGTGTTTTCACAAATGAACATGCAGCTCCGCATCCATATTGTGACCAAATGGTTTCCCTGTTCCCAGTGCCAGAATTAATTTTGACTCAGCTCTTCTTAAGTCCAGGGTTCTATCTCCCCCTCTTTCGTCCTGTTTTACCAGTTTGCCACCGAAATATCTCAGTCCTTTTATGTTGCCCTGATGTTCCTCTGAGAAGTGTTTGGCCATGGGGTACGATAGATCCTTATTCTTTATGGCTCGAAGGTGTTGTAGGATCCGTAGTTTGAGTTTATTGATCGTACTCCCCACATACAATTTCTTGCAAGGGCATTCCAATACGTGTATGGCCAATTTTGATTCACATGTGATGTGATCAGTGATTTGTTCTCTCTTTCCGTTTAACAATGGATATGTTTGGGTATTATGTCCATGTTCACAAGCTTTACACTTGGAACGTTTCCAGAATCCGGGATTTGTTAGCCAAGTGCCTTTTTTTTTCTTTTCCACTTGCTTCCATGTGGCTAGGTGTCAAGAGATCTCCTAGTGATGCAGTATTTCCGTAAGTGATCTTTGGAGTCAGTGGCAGATTTTTCTTTAGGGAGCCATCAAGCAGTAAGATCTTCCAGTGCTTTTTGATGATATTTCGTATGCATTTGTTTTCCACATTAAAGTCCAGGATGATTCGAGCAGTGTCCTCATTTTCCATCTTTTCTTGTTCACAGAGTAATTCAGATCTTGGTTTCTCTTTGACTCTTTTTTTGGCACCTTCAACGACATCCAGAGGGTAACCTCTTTCCAGAAATCTGGTACTAGTTTCTTCCAGATGTGATCTGATGTCGGTGGGTTCAGAGCAATTTCTCTTAGTAGTTGTGGATGTCCACTATTTGCATGCAAGATACTATTTATGGCGGTTGGTTTTCTGTGGATTCTTGTACTGATTTCTTGTTTTTGTTCCTGGACAAAGACTTCCACACCTAAATAGATTACCTTCGTCTTGCTGTAGGTAGATTTGGATGATAAATTGTAATAATTTTGATCAAGACTTTGGAGAAATCCCTCGAGACTCAACTGGTCTCCTTCCCAAATTAAAAAAAAGTCATCGATGTATCTCGTCCACGATTTGATGTTTGTCTTGTATTTACCATGTATGATGTCTTCTTCCCAAGCCGCCATAAATAGATTTGTATAGGTTGGAGCAAATGACGACCCCATTGCGGTGCCTTGCTTTTGGAGGAACACTTCCCCATTGAACAAAAAAACATTGTGAGTTAGGCAATGACTCAACATGTTCAAGATCATCCCAGAGTGTTCCAAGAAGCTCAAAGATTTAGTTTTCAGGAACCTGCTGACTGCTGCTAGACCGTCCTTGTGGAGTATGGATGTATACAATGAGGATACATCAATTGTGACCATAGTTAGTTTATTGTTCCAGCTGATATTTTGTAGTTTGTTTAGGAAGGCGGTGGTGTCCCTAAGGTATGATGGGAGTGACAGAACATAATCCATCAAGAACACATCAAGAAGTGTGAGGTTTTCTCCAGGAGTGAACCCATAGAGCTGACAATTGGCCTACCTAGGGGGGTTGGTGAGTGATTTGTGTACTGTCGGTAGAAAGTAGATGGTAGATGGTATTGGCTTGTCCACCTTAAGATACATGAATTCCTCAAAGTTGATTAGTCCCCTTTCTTTCCAAATCAGCAATTGTGAGTGATATTCAGTGGTCCATCGATCCATGGGGTTCTTCTCCAGGTTCTGATAGTGTTCCTGGTTCCCCAATTGTCTATATGCCTCAGAGATATATTGTTCTTTGTCCTGTAAAACGATGTTGCCGCCTTTATCGGTGGCCTTTATGATGATGTTAGGATTAGCCCTCAAATCCTTCAAGGCTTTTTGTTCTTTTCTTGTGAGGTTCCATGAGTATTTAGTATGTCTCTTTTTCATGGAAAGTTGATTCATTTCTTCTACCACAATTTCATGAAATAGTTCGATTTTATTCCCTGGTGGTAGTTGCGGGCAATATTTGGACCGAGATTTTAAAGCACTTTCCCCACCTTGTTGGGTATTTATCCCTTCTTGTTGACAAATTGCTAGGTCACTCATGGAATTCCTGTTGAGATTGATGTCATCTGTTGGATTGTTCTCTAGATTGGATAAGGTTCTCAGGGCTGGGAGATCATTCTGGTTAAGTGGTGAAACTTCCATGGGTTTGATGTGTGTTCTACCCCCAGTTGTTACTGGCTTCTCTTCTAAGTATTTTCTTAATTTTGCTTTGCGGCAGAATTTATATAAGTCGATTCGAAGGTTGGGCATATCCATTGTGGAATTCGGACCGAAGGTTAGTCCCTTGTTGAGAAGACTAATATGATCGGTATTTAAAATCATGCTGGAAATGTTGATTACTAAATCCTTTTTTGATGATATCCTTTTTATTTGAGCTTTTTCTTGTCTTCTCCTCTTTTGGGCCTTGCTCCTTCCTTTGCCGCGTCTGGTTTGGGTGGGTTTTGACCCCTGCCCCGCCCCCAGGTGGTTCCTCTTATCCGGCCTCTTTGTCGCGTCTCCATTTGGGCCAACCTCATCTCCCCACGAAAATCCAATTTGGAGACTTCTGTCTCTTCATCCACTGAGCTCAAATCTGAGCTTTAATATGCGCCCTGGGCATCATGATTGATGCACTTATCCATCGCCGCTCTGTTCCTAAGGGAATCATACTTTCTTAGCGTAATCTATCCGATCGCGGTTGAATTTACTGGCCTTCCTCCTTTCAACATCCATTTCATGTTTAGTGAGCTTCTTCTCCATAGCCTCCAGCAAGTCTTTTTTCTCCTCATTGCTAGGTAATTTACCCCACTCTTCCTCCAGAGTTTTTATTTTCTCCAGGACACTTTCCAGTTTGCGCTCAGCATGCAGGATTAAGGTTTTCATTAATCTTAAGGAACATTCATTGGTGTCCATCTGCCATTGTTTAATCAAATCCAGGTCAAGATCATTTAGAGTAGGCATGATTAAAATATATAAGCCTCTCGGCACTCTTTTAAATTCAATATACTTTTCTAGGGTGGTTTTCTCCCACCATTTATTGATTTCCATTATTTTGGCCTGTTGTAGTTCTCTAATTAAGTTCCGTCCGGTCTTCCTTCTGTTTGTGCACCACTTGATCTGGATAGGTTTGTGCCGGCCATGTTATCACCTAGGAGCTTATTGGCTCTCTGTGCCCTGTTTGGGTTTCTATCTGCCAAGTTTCACTACGTGTACTTCTTTATTTATTTATTGTGGTCTTTTTCGGTTTTTCCTTTTTCTTTTTTTATTCAATGGTTGTGGGTACTTTATTTACTTTTATTCTTTTGCAGACGTTGATGTCAATTTGTATATTAGATTCAATGTCGCACTCGCGCCTGCTACAAAACCGCCTTTTCAAGTAAAAAACAATTCGGTCACAGGGAGGTCAATAGTTAGATTCCTCTCCTCAAAAAGTACATCTCTGTCAGACTAACTATTGACCTCCCTGTGACCGGGTTGTTTTTTACTTGGAAAGGCGATTTTGTAGCAAGCGCCAGTATGACACTGAATCTAAAAATAAATATATATATATATATCCAACATCCAGGTAGCACCAAGGAGAGAGGCCACAGGAAGCGAATAAAGTTCGATTTCTTTATTGATCGGCAACTTGCCCGCAGTAACCACACCAAGAATAGGCATCAAAGTTCTAGCCAGACGCGTTTCAGGATTATTTCCTTTCTTCAGTGGCTTGGCAGAAGGAGTGAAAATTAGCACTGCGCGCGCACAATTTAAAGTTCCAACCACCCGCTCCGTGGGCTTGGCTGTCACCACAGCCTCATAGTGGTTGTAGTTCGTTTCAGGTATTACCCCAGTGGGTGCGCTTTAACTCCTCCATCTTGGCAGCAAATAATAAAACCCATGTGGGTTGGTGCATAATCATAGTGCTGTGGCTGCGCTGCTTTGTAGCCATCAATCCAAACTTCATGCAGGCTGAAACCCTGAACTGCAACCTCCCAAACTTTCCTCCCAATACATTTAGCTCTCAGTTGGAGCTAAACGGGACCCGCAAAGCAGCAGGAGAGAGGCCACAGGAAGCGAATAAAGTTCGATTTCTCTATTGATCAGCAACTTGCTAGCAGTCACCACACCAAGATTAGGCATATATATATATATATATATATGTATATCCACCAAGAAAGGGCTCCTTCTGGAGATCCCTCGCCTCTCTCGAGAAGGCTTGATGCCGGCAGGTCAGCCGGTAAAATCAATGTCAATGCGTACGGAGTTCCAACAGGCACTGAGGTTCATAAACAAACAACAGGGTCCATTTCTTTAAGCCAAAATAGAGAGGTTTATTAACAGCATAAACCAGTCGTGACGCATTTCGCGCTCCACAGAGCCCTTGTTCACACAACATGAGTCAATACAGTTCGTACCTTAAAAACACTTCCAACTTGGTGCATTAACCAGCATAGAAAGCGGACTCTAGCATCAGCCACATTTGAGCGCCATCTTTGATTTTGCAAATTAATTAGACGGTAAATACAGTGATGAAACAGCTACAATATCAGTACTAATACCATATATGTGTCTATTGTCAAGTGAGATTAAGTGGCTACTGTGCTAAGTACACTTGTTGAAAGGTATCCGCTGAATATGCAGAAACCTTGTGATGCTTGAATATAGTTACATCTGTGGTGCATTGTGGGCCATGTAGTGTATGTGCGCCAGCAGGAAGATAGCCTACGCGCATCGTGGAATATTTTACATGTCTTCGCTGGTTGCATTAGATGGAATAGAAGGCACGTGTGTAATCTATACAGGTTTTTGTCTTAAACATCAAGTGATGTATCACGTATTATAAGTAAGCTCACGCACACAGTGTATAAAATAATACACAAAGTGTATTAAAACGCATGGGCCTGAAATTGCGGCTGGTTAGTGCCGTGTGACTTTAAAGTGTGTGCAATCAAAAGGGTCTTGATCTACGGCTGGTTAGTGCCTTCGACATGTGGCTGGTTAGTGCCTTGTGGCCCTGAATTACTGTGCTACAGGGGTCCTTATTTGCGACTTATGTGTGCCTTTTTGGCCCTAGGTGAGAATACAATGATGTAAGTTTGTGTGACATATGTTGTTACCATCCATCTTAAAGGACGAACATAAATATAAAACTCATTATCATAAACAATATAAAATGTGCACGTGATAATACATTTAAAAACATATACATTCCATAGAATATATTCAACACAATGAGGAGAAGATAGAAGATGAATCACGGAGAAAGGTTGGGTACCAGTGCCGTAAATCTAAGACAACGTCCCTCCCTTCCTTCCTGTGAGAGAGAGAAAAGAAGAAAAATAAGACATCTGTATTAGAAGAATTTCAATCATTGTTAAGCGCATTCAATATTTAGAACAAACATATGGTACTCAATACATATGTCCTAAATATTCCTGAAAAAAAATAAGAATAATGTCAGAAATGACCTGCCTTGGATGTATTGGCTGCTCCCTTATGTAAGTAAACCCCTGGTTGAGCCCATATGCTGACGTAACGGCGTGTTGGCACTGACAGTGTGGAATCGAGTACAGGGGGAGGCATGGGGGGATAACTGAGTTGGGTCATTCATTTTGCAAATGTATGGCCATCTGTTCATCCATATTGTGCCCTTTCGGATATCGAGTGCACATGGTTATTATATATCTTGATTCTTTTTGTCTGAGTTTCAAAGTACGGTTGCCACCCCTCCGATTCAGATTCACCTGTTCTACAATGAAAAATGAAACTTTTGTTTGGTCAAAAAAGCAATATGCCTCAAAGTGACGGGCTATGAGGTATTGTTTGTCAATCTTGCTTATGGCTCTGGTGTGTTCGAGAATGTGTTTCTTCACCATATGTGTTGTTCTGCCCACGTACTTACGGTCACATGGGCATACTAACACATATATTACAAAGGCACTGCTACAGGTCAAGAATTGATTCATGTTTTTCATGCTGTTAGTACTGGGATTCCAGTATTCTTTGACCATATGGCTGTTGTTACAGGCTTTGCAATGTCCACACGGATAAAAACCGTGGAGGTCAACCCCTCTGTTAAGACTCATACTGCCAATGATGTTGCGTACTAATGTGTCTTTCAGGTTGCGCCCGCATCTAAGTTATGCTAGGGCGGTCAGGTAGTGTAGCCCTAATGATAGGGTCCCCTTTGAGGATATTCCAGTTTTCTTTTATGCATTTCCGAATTTGATCGGAATTGCCATTGTAGTTGAGAATGATACGGGTCTGTGATTTGTCAGTATGCTCTTTCTGCCTAGCTAGCTGTTGAATGAGGTTTCACGTTCCACCACTTTTACTTTATCGGTGGCTCTCTTTATTACCCATCCTGGACAACCCCTTTCCAAAAATCTTTGTGTCATGATGTTCTGTTCTTTGATGAAATCTGCTTCAGTACTGCAGTTTCTTTTGGCTCTGAGCAGCTCACCGTAAGGAATACTCTATTTGAGAGTCTCCGGGTGGCTGCTCAGGCCGTGTAACAGTGTATTCCCCTCTGTACTCTTGCAGTAAAGGACAGTGCAAAGAGAATTGTTACTAATCTGTACCTTAGTGTCCAGATATTCTACTTCCTTTTCATTTATGTTCCATGTCAGAGTGATGTTCATCTGATTCTGGTTTCATCTGGATATAAAATCAAAGGCTTGTTCTTTGGTGCCTCCCCAGACAACAAAAATGTCGTCTATATAGCGAAGCCATACAATAACTTTGGCAAAGTCATTCTGAAAAGTGCTGCATGCCCTGATGTCATTCTCCCATGTCCCCAGAAACAGATTCGCAAAACTGGGCGATAAACATGTTCCCATCGCTGTGCCATGCGTTTGAACATAAATCTCATCATTAAAAAGAAAAAAGTTATTCATAAGACAGTACATGATCATATCTAGAATCATAGTTATATGTTCCAGGTAACATATGTTTCTTTCTTTCAAGTATCTGGCACAAGCTTCGGTTCCTTGTTTGTGTTCAATTACTGTATATAGGGAGTTGACGTCCATTGTTATTAATAAATAGTCTTTCTCCCATATCAGTTTGTCTACTTTCTCCAGAAAATCTTGTGTCACTTACGTGTGAGGGCAATGTCATTACATATTTTTTGAGGAAGTGATCTACGTAGCGGAAAACGTTTTCTAAGACACTTCCTCTAGAGGAAATTATTGGTCTGCCAGGTGGATCTATTCTGCATTTGTGAATTTTTGGAAGCAGATAAAGAATGGGCAGTATGGGATGATCTCTTTTTAAGAAGTAGAACTCCTCTCACTCTATTAGACCCCTGTCTTTCCATTCCGTCAGTTTTTCCCAGAAGGAGTTGATGCTGATGGTATATTCAGAACGATTTGATTTTCTGTAAGTTCTAGTATCATTAAGTTGGCATTCATCTTCCTTCATGTACATATCTCTGGGAAGAATGATAATATTACCGCCTTTGTCGGCGGGTCTTACCAGAATGCTGGTGTCTGCAGCAAGATCACACATTGCTTTTCTCAGGGTTAAGGTGAGATTATGTTTGAATCACTTCATTTGTTTAAGCCAATTGTTGCTCCGAAGATCTAGTAATTCTTTTCCTACCTGTTCCTGGAATGTATTGATATTATCGTATTCATATTGATATTATCGTGGTTCATTTTAGGTAGGAATATCGATTTTGGTTTAAACTCTCTGCAAGCAGCTTGATCATGTCTTATTTCCATGGCATCTAGTATGCGTAGTGCATCTGTGCTCAAGTTGAGACCATTCGCATCATTACTTAATTCATCAAATGCCATCATGGTGTTAATATCACTTATTATTAGTTCATCTTAGGGTAGGTGTCTTTCCTCAAGCTGCATCGCTCTATTTCTGGCCGGTTTCAATTTATGCATTTTTTTTATTTGAGCTTTCTGCAAAATTTGAAAAAGTCAATTCTATCATAACTCATGGGTACGGATGGGCAGAAGGATGATCCTAAACATAGGGTTCTCTTGTCTTTATTGCTAATTTCATTTGTTGATAACTTAACAATGGTTTGGTTTACCTGTTCATCATCCATGATTAATTCCTCTTGTCTCGTGCCTGTTTGTGTCCCACGTGCTCTTTTCCATTCTCTTTTTTGTCTCTGCCTGTGTTTTGTCTTCCGCCTCTTGTTCTGGTACCCCTTGGTCTTCCTCTTCCGCTTGATCCCATTGTGTCCTTCTTCTCCCTGAGTCTGGAGGACGATCTGGTGGCTTGCCGGCTTTGTTTCATGAGCCGGTACTCGTCTAAAAAAGTCCGGCGTCGTGCTACAGTTTCTCCTTCTGAATTGTAACTTTCTGATGCACTGGTAAGTTCTGAAGGATCACTGACTAAATATCGAGGGACAAAATATAGATTACCCAAAATATCGATGCCAAAATATCGACAGACAAAATATCGAATTCCTATCTACAAACAGGTAAGTACCAAAATATCGAATCCAAAATATTGTTTAAAAATATAAACTTTGTAAAAAATATTGATTTTCTTAAAAATAATGTAAAATTAAAAAAATATTAAACATACATAGCTAAAATATACTTAAAAATACTTAAATTACCTTAGAATTATTAAATAATTAATTTAACTTATAAAAAAAACTACAATCATATATGTTAAAACATGTGTGTATATATATATATATATATATATATATATATATATATTAACATAATATTAATAAAAAAGACACAATATTATTACCGTAGGATAGCAGGAGTGTAAAAATGACTATTCCCACTCCTGGAAGTGCAATAGTAGGGAAATCGTTGGATAGCGTAGGGGTAGAAATTACTATTCCCACTCCAAAGAGTGCAACAGTAGGGAAAGCATTGGATAGCGTAGGGGTAAAAATTACTATTCCCACTCCATGAGAGTGCAACAGTAGGGAAAGCGTTGGTTAGCGTAGGGGTAAAAATTACTATTCCCACTCCAGTGAGTGCAGCAGTAGGGAAAGCGTTGGATAGCGTAGGGGTAAAAATTACTATTCCCACTCCAGAGAATGCAACAGTAGGGAAGGCGTTGGATAGCGTAGGGGTAAAAATTACTATTCCCACTCCAGAAAGTGCAGCAGTAGGGAAAGCGTTGGGGTAAAAATTACTATTCCCACTCTAGAGAGTGCAGCAGTAGAGAAAGCGTTGGATAGCGTAGGGGTAAAAATTACTATTCCGACTCCAGAGAGTGCAACAGTAGGGAAGGCGTTGGATAGCGTAGGGGTAAAAATTACTATTCCCACTCCAGAGAGTGCAACAGTAGAGAAAGAGTTGGATAGCGTAGGGGTAAACATTACTATTCCCACTTCAGTGAGTGCAGCAGTAGGGAAAGCGTTGGATAGCGTAGGGGTAAAAATTACTCTTCCCACTTCGGAGAGTGCAACAGTAGTGAAAGCGTTGGATAGCCTAGGGGTAAAAATGACTATTCCCACTCCAGTGAGTGCAGCAGTAGGGAAAGCGTTGGATAGCATAGGGGTAAAAATTACTATTCTCACTTTAGAGAGTGCAACAGAAGGGAAGGCGTTGGATAGCGTAGGGGTAAAAATTACTATTCCCACTCCAGAGAGTGCAACAGTAGGGAAAGCGTTGGATAGCATATGGGTAACTTTTACTATTCCCACTCTAGTGAAAATAAATTAATATAATTCACATAATTATCAATTAATCAATTAATTACCAAATAAGAATTCATTAATTACCAATTAACAATTTATTCAAAATAAATACCAATAAATTAATTAAGATATTTATTTAATTATAATTAAATTACTTCCCAACCTATTCCCCTATAAACCCACAATCTGCAACAGAAAATAAATTATTATTATTCACATAATTATCAATTAATAAACATTAATTATCAATTAAGAATTAATTACCAATTAAAAATTAATTAACAATTTATTCAAAATAAATACCAATAAATTAATTAACATATTTATTTAATTATAATTAAATTACTTCCCACCCTATTCCCCTATAAACCCACAACCCGCTACAGAATTAAACTACTCAAAAATGAAATAACATAAAATTAATTACTTAAAATAAATTACAAAAAAATATACACTTTTCACAAATATACTAACATACAAAACACTTAAAAAAATTCGATATTATTAAAAAAACGATATTTTTAATAACCTATATTATGTACTTCGATATTTTGACTTTCTATATTTTTTAAATCGATATTACATTACTTACCTTAAAAACGATATTTTTGATGTCTATATTCTGTCCATTCGATATTTTGTCCATTCTATATTTTGGAGTCGATATTTGTGTTACTCGATATTTTGGACTAGATTTTTTGACCATATACCGTTCTGAATTCTCTGTATTGGAGTCACTTGTACTCTCCACTTCTTCACCGTGATACACGCTGTTTTCTTCTGTCCGGCATACAAAAGTCCCCGATCTAAGTGGGTGATCCAACTGTGCAGGAACCTGGGCATTAGAAAGTATACAGAAATCTACAGGATTTTAAAAACAGATACTGACCCAATTTTTGCTGTTGTGATTTCAAATTTTTTATTTGCAATGTGGTTAAAATGTGGGTATCTTCTTGACAGCTCCAATGTGAGTCTAGGATGCTTGTAGTCTGTTTATCCTTGTGCAAGCATTACGTGAGACTTACTATAGATACCTATACACTTGCCGAACCAACAGGGTTGAAATACATTTTATGATTGCTAGTTGAGGACAATTGTTAGTCACTTTTTAATTTGAAACTTTTATCTGTTTTAAAGGTTTGATATTAATTTATTTTTTAAGACATCTTTCCCATATTGATGTATAGCTACTGTCCTAATTTTTAAAAAGTGAGGACATATTTCTTACGTGTTATGTACTTTTGTATTTGCGAATGGACTATCCCTCTGATTTTCTTACCAGCTTGTTAAAAAATCTACTTTCTCTGTTTTCATGCACTTTTATGGCTGTAATAGCCGAAATAAAGTTTAATAAATGAGAAAAAAAAATAACAATGGACGTCAACTCCCTATATATAGTAATTGAATACAAACAAGGAACCGAAGCTTGTGCCAGATACTTGAAAGGAAGAAACATATGTTACCTGGAACATGCAACTATGATTCTAGATATGATCATGTACTGTCTTATGAATAACTTTTTTATTTTTAATGATGAGATTTATGTTCAAACGCATGGCACAGCGATGGGAACATGTTTCGCACCCAGTTTTGCGAATCTGTTTATGGGGCGTGGGGGAATGTCATCAGGGCATGCAGCACTTTTTAGAATGACTTTGCCAAAGTTATTGTATGGCTCGCTATATAGACAACATTTTTGTTGTCTGGGGAGGCACCAAAGAACAAGCCTTAGATTTTATATTCAGATTAAACCAGAATAAGATGAACAGCACTCTGACATGTAACATAAGTGAAAAGGATGTAGAATATCTGGACACTAAGGTACAGAGTAGGAAAAATCGCTTCACACTGTCCTTTACCGCAAGAGTACAGAGGGGAATACACTATTACACGGCCTGAGCAGCCACCCGGAGAATCTCAAATGGAGTATTCCTTACGGTGAGCTGCTCAAAGCCAAAAGAAACTGCAGTACTGAAGCAGATTCCATCAAAGAACAGAAAATCATGCACAAAGATTTTTGGAAAGGGGTTATCCAGGATGGGTAAGAAAGAGAGCCACCGATAAAGCAAAAGTGGTGGAAGGTGAAACCTTATTCAGTAACACCTCAATTACGAAGAAAGAGAATACTGACACATCCCAGACCCGTATCATTCTCAACTACAATGGCAATTCCGATCAAATTCGGAAATGCATAAATAAAAACTGGAAAATCCTCAAACGAGACCCGATCATTGGGGCTACACTACCTGACCGCCCTAGCATAACTAATAGACGCGGGCGCAACCTGAAAGTCACAATATTACGCAACAACATTGGCAGTATGAGTGTTAACAGAGGGGTTGACCTCCATGGTTTATATCCATGTGGATATTGCAAAGCCTGTAACAGCCATATGGTCAAAGAATACTGGAATCCCAGTAATAACAGCATGAAAAAAATAAATCAATTCTTGACCTGTACCAGTGCCTTTGTAATATATGTGTTATTATGCCCATGTGACCTTAAGTACGTGGGCAGTGTAACACATATAGCGAAGAAAAACATTCTCGAAAACACAAGAGCCATAAGCAAGAATGACAAACAATAGCCCATAGCCCGTCACTTTGAGGCATATCACTTATCTGACCAAACCAAACATTAATATTTAATTGTAGAACAGGTGGATCTGAATCAGAGGGGTGGCAACCGTACTTTGAAACTCAGACAAAAAGGATCGAGATATATAATAAGCATGTGCACTCGATATCCCAAAGGGAACAATATGGATGAACAGATGGCCATACATTTGCAAAATGAATGAACCAACTCAGTTATCCCCCCTGTCTCCCCCTGTACTCTATTCCACGCTGTCAGTGCCAACACGCTGTTACGTCAGCATATGGGTCAACTAGGGGTTTACTTACTTAAGGGAGCAGCCAATACACCCAGAGCAGGTCATTTCTGACAATATTATTATTATTTTTCAGGAATATTTAGGACATATGCATTGAGTATTATATGTTTGTTCTAAATATTGAATGCGCTTGACAATGATTGAAATTCTTCTAATACAGATGTCTTATTTTTCTTCTTTTCTCTCTCTCACAGTAAGGAAGGGAGGGACGTTGTCTCAGGCTTGCGGCACTGGTACCCTAAACCTTTCTCTGTGATTCATCTTCTATCTTCTCTTCATTTTGTTGAATATACTCTATGGAATGTATATGGTTTTAAATTTATTATCACGTGCACATTTTATATTGTTTATGATAATGAGGATTATATTCATGTTCGTCCTTTTAGATGGAGAGTAATACATATGTCACACAAATTTACATCACAGTATGCTCACCTAGGGCCAAAAAGGCACACATTAGTCGCAAACAGTGACCCTTGTAGCGCAGTAATTCAGGGCTACAAGGCACTAACTAGCCACAAGTCGAAGGCACTAACCAGCCGTAGATCAAGACCCTTGTGATTGCACACACTTTAAAGTCACACAGCACTAACCAGCCGCAATCTCAGGCCCATGCATTTTAATACACTTTGTGTATTATTTTAAACACTGTGTGCGTGAGCTTATTAAAATACGTGATACATCACTTCATGTTTAAGACAAAAACCTTTGTAGATTAAACACTTGCCCTCTATTCCATCTAATGCAACCAGCGAAGACATGTAAAATATTCCACGATGCGCGTAGGCTATCTTCCTACTGGCGCACATACACTACATGACCCAAAATGCACCACAGAGGTAACTATATTCAACCATCACAAGGTTTCTGCCATGTCATGAGTGATGTCACTGACCATGTCATGAGTGATGTAATATGTGACGTCCTCAGCAGTGCATTGCACGCGCAAGTTATAGTGAGTCCAACTAACTATAACGTGGGAATTTCAATGGTTTTATGCGAGTAAAATTTCCAGCTAACTATAACTGGTGTGAAACCTATGGTTTTTTCAGTGAATTTAATAGGTTTTTTAAAGGCTAATTCCTAACTATAACTGGTGTGAAACCTATGGTTTTTTTCAGTGAATTTCATAGGTTTTTTAATGGCAAATCTCTATAGGTATGAAATGTAATATTTGTTATAATGAACTTTATATTGTATAATTATGTATTACAATTTATGTTATGTTTATTTATTTATTTTATTTTTTTTGCCCCGGAACGCTTCCGGGGCGCGTACCGATGTGCTCACCGGTGAGCGCAGTGTTACGGCGCGCCCCGGTGCACGTACCGGTGAGCGTCCCGTTAGCGCTATTGCCGCAAACGAAAACAACATCGTGACGTATCGCGTAGCCGCGTGATGCGTCTTATGACGCACGGCGTAAACGCACCCGGAAGCGCCCGAACGTATACGATCGCGCAACGTAAGCGCCGCCGGGCGCGCCCCGGGGCGCGTAGCGTAAGCGCGTCGGGTCATGTGACCTGAAAATAACACTTATCATTGGTTCAGATCAGTTTTGGTTTCCAAATGATGAAGGCCCGAGTCATGGGACCTGAAAGTAACACTTTTCATTGGTTCAGGACAGTTTTGTTTTCCAAATGATGAAAGCCCCCACCTATTTTCCTCATTCTCACTTTGTACTTTGAGTGAGGAAGACCTGTTGAAAGACCTCTCTGTACCTAGTTGTCTGAAAAATGGCTACAGTAGCAGCAGCTGCAGGAGCATCTGCACCACCACCACCACCACCACAAGGACCACCACAACACCACAGTGGTGGAGAACAAGAAGAGGAGGAGGAGGAGGAGGAGGGGAGGTTCCTACCAGAAGATACTACCCCATATAAGCCAAAGGAGCCCTTTATCTGGCGGTTTTTTCCATCCCAAAGGACAAGAAGAAAGTTAATGCGCCAAAGGCGACTTGTTTAATCTGAGGCTTTCAACTTTCAAGGGGGAACCCTAACAAAAAATACTCTTTTGGCAACAACACCATGATTCGGCACATGCAACGCCGGCACCCTAATAACTATGCTAGGGCAGAGGTCAGGGAACTGGCCAGAAACCCTGCCCAATCTTCTGCCAGCAACTCCCAAAGTAAACAACCCACCCCATCGGGTCCAGAGGCAAGGGAGATGATCCCAAGCATTCAATCCAAGTTTTCCAATTTTAAAATCGTTTGCATATTTTGTGGAGTGACAATATGCTATGGTGAGCAAAGCATTACACTTATCACCCGTGCTTGGGATCACCACAAGTGCCCGAAGAAACATTAATTTTTTCCTGTTTTTTTTGTTGCTCCAGTTGAGCCATTTACAATTCCCTGTTTTTTGTTTCTCCCCATAAAAAATACAAAAAAAATATAAAACTGTTCAGAAAAGCCATAAAAAGGTAAAAAAAATTCAAAACAACAATAAAAAAATATAAAACAACAAAAAGAATAAAAAAACAGTTCTTTTTAGAACTACCTCCAATTTATTAAAAAAAAACTACATTTTAAAAAAACTCTGTCATTCTTTTTTTTCCAGGGTACGCTCCCCGGTACGCTCACCGGTGCGCGTACCGGGCGCTCCCCCCGTGAAGATCGAAAAAATATTATTATTTTTTTGCCCCGCGGGGCCCTTTTATGGCCCCACATCAAACCTAGGGGTCAGGGGGGATCCACCCTGCCCCTTTATGGTCATTTACCCCTTTGTTTTTGCCACCTCTTGTGTCTCGATCCTACCGAGACACAAGATGGCGGCCGCTCCGGACTGTTTGGAATGTTGACAGACACCCGAGAGCCTATCAGCTTTCCGCTCGTGTACTCGCGTAGCGCGCAGGGTGCGCTCCCCGGTGCGCGTACCGGGGCACGCTTATAGATATATATATTTTTTTGAACCTAAATTACTCAAAATCCTCTGGAGCACATATCTTGAGACATAGCAAAGGCACATCGGGCTACCAGTTCCTACAATTTTGCCAAGTTTGGTGGGAATCCATTCAGCCGTTCTGGCTAAAAGTGAGTCCAACCGCCCTATGGAAATTAACATGGGAAAAACACGTTTTGGGACCCCCCTTTTATCTCGGCCCCCACTTCACGAATCCCCCCCAAATTTTCAGGGAAGGAGCGGAGCGGGCCATCTTCTTTGAGAAATGCGCGAAAATTCGTCCACCGGCGCCAAAGTTATTCCCAATAGAATGTTGAGGATTTCCTATGGAAAACAATCCTAACTATAACTACCTACTGGCGACCGCCAGTAGGTAATATATATATATATATATATATATATATATATATTCCTTTACACCCTTCCACCAGACGCTGCTCCACTTTACCATGGGTGCCTCTCTACGCACAGTGAAGTGCGTGTTTTATTTCCCAACACTCGGTCAATGTTTTCCTTGACCGATTTCCAACAGAGGGCACTCAAAGCCGTTTCACGCAGTCCATTTAGCCATATTTTATTTTAGTACTGCAAAATGCGGTTCTTTATAGTCAACCAGTGATAGTTGCAGATGGTATGCAAGATTGATTCAATTTTAGGCGTCCTGGAGAGCATTCTTGCGGCTGCATTTTGTACTGTCTGCATTTTATTGATGACCCTAGTTTGTGCGTTTGCAAATAAACCATTGCAATTATTTATTTATTTTTGACATTTATAAGCTTGATACACACAAATGTATTAATTGAATAGTCTTAGGAAATGCAATATTGAAACCCATGAATATGAAGTTTCTTGAATTGGAAATGATGATTATTTGAATAATATCGATATATTGATGAATGTTTCTCTTGCTTTTGATCA
This sequence comes from Lissotriton helveticus, assembly GCF_964261635.1. Lineage (NCBI taxonomy): Eukaryota > Metazoa > Chordata > Amphibia > Caudata > Salamandridae > Lissotriton > Lissotriton helveticus. Next base: position 597,564,984 of record NC_136061.1, on the reverse strand, counting down.
TTCAAAGATGGCCGCCATAGTGGATCAAATCAGATATGCTGTTCCGTCTTTTATGTTTACTTTTAATGCACGTGACTTTATGTCACTCACAACTTTATTGAAATTCACGTTTTTTTTGTGTAATGTTAACACTGACGAAGGCGGCAACGCCAAAACGCGTTTGTTAACTGTAAACATTGCAGTACTTAAATAAAATATGGCGAAATCGGTCAAGGAAAACATTGACCGAGAGTTGGGAAATATATATATATATATATATATATATATATATATATATCCAGGTACTCCGATTTACATGTGCAATCCTGCACAAACAAAATGACGGATACGGACCACGTTTCAGTGCTCGATGTTTATTTAGTGCTTACAGTCGCCATGATGCATTTCAGCCCTTCCCACGGGCCTTGATCACATGAAACAGTGCAAAGGTTCACATTGGTTTAAGTAGGTGAGAAATTGCTGACGTTTTAAATTAGGGGCATACAAAAGCAATAGACATAAAAAAAACGGTTCCCATGCCTACAATGTAACAAGTCTTTCTTTCTGCTTTTGTTTTATACAGCATTACATGTGCAAGATTGCAAATATATATTTTAAAAAAATCATGATTTGATATTACAAACAGTAAATTGCATCACAGATCTAAAGAAACATTAGAAAACCTCAATTGTGAATTTCATCAAAAAACGTCTCACATGTTAAAACCAATGTGCAAAAAGCGTGTTTAAAGTGCAAAAAAATAGTGCAAATAAGTACAATAAAATACCTTGGGACATTTTTATATAGAAATATTCACAGGCAGCTAGTGTGTCAACACGAAAATGTATGTATTCAATGTCATCATGACCTGTTATCCCTGTATAAATACATTTAAGTCATTGTTTTGTCAAAGGGGACATTGAATAAAACCACCATACTGGAGCCCCAGTATCGGTTTGGAACAACTCAGATTGATTATAGCATTGTTTCATAAAGTGCGAGTGCAAGACAGAGCTTCTGTGGGTGATTAAGTTTGATTGAAATAACGGTATAAATACCTTGGAACCGTTTGAGAGGTAAACACTATATAATCAAACAAAGTCCGCCCGTCATCCTAATAACCCCCTTAGTATTTAATTCCAAAATATATCTGGTCTCCAGTTGCCGTAATTTTTCCTCTCTGTTCCCGCTCCTCCTACTGGCCGGGACAGAGTCAATGACAAAATATCTAAGATCACGACTGCTGGACTCTTGTTTGGATTTGAAATGCCTTGCTACTGGGTTTATAATGACCCTTCCTCGCTTTAAGCGAACCAGACTAGGGGGTCAGTCCCTAGCCGTGGTTGCTGCCAGGGCTTGGAATGCCCTTCCCCTACACCTGCGCTCTATGCAATGTGTAGGCCAGTTTAAGAAATGTCTGAAAACCCATCTCTTCGCCAGTATAGCATAAGCTGGTATCTATTCGGTCTCTTCTGCCTCTTCCATTGCGCCAGGATACTCCCAAGTAATAGAGCGCACTATAAAATGGTTTATACTTACATACATACTGGGTAGGTGTTGTCTTGATTATTTATCGCCCTGAGGTGTTGCAGAATTCTTTTATGTACTTGGAGTTTTGTGCTCCCTACATAAAGTAAATTACAGGGGCAAGACAATATGTAAACAGCATACTCTGTTTTACATGTTAGTAGCTTACTGATCTTATGTTCTTTTTGATCAAATGCTGTGAAATAAGTTGTTTTGTTTACACCCTGCTGACATGCTTTACATGTTTTACAGTTAAAAAAAGGCAGTATGTGTTTGCAGCCAACTTTCTGATTCAATAACCTCTGGACTAGTTTTTGACAAGTTCGTCTCGCATGGAGTGTCCTCTACTATAGGTTGTAGAAATCCTTTTAGGTAAACTGGGGCCTATTATGGGGTCGTTCAGTACCACAGGCCAGTTCCTCATAATGATAGATTCAACCTTCTTGTGTTGTTGGCTAAACTGGACAATAATCCTGAATCCCTTTTCTCCTTCTTCTGTGTTAGTTTCAACATTACTATCAGTTGTATTTTTTCCTACTGATAACAACTCCAGCCTGTTTTACGCATTGATTTTGTGATGGCAGTATTAATCACATCATCTGTGTAACCCCTTTCCTTCAATCTCTGTTTTACATTCTTGTTGGGCCACCAGTAGATCACACTCCTTACTGTGGATCCATCTAAGTCTCAACATCTCCCCATAGGGGATGCTGGTGACCAGATGTTTTACGTGGGAGCTGTAGCATGGAGTGTTGAGTTTCCGGCAGTTGATTTGCGATGGACTTTGGTTTTTATTTTGTTGTTTTCAATAAAAACCTCTGTATCTAGGAAGCTTACTGAGGTGGCGCTCATACTGGCAGTAAAGTGCAGGTTTAGAGTATTTACATTAATTGCCTGCACAAACTCCTGAGCTGTATCCAAGCTGCCATCCCATACAATAAACAAATCGTCTATGAAACGTAACCATGTTTTAACATGGGTAGTCATGGCCCCCTTGTGTTCTGTCATGAGGACCAGCTCCTTCTATATATATATATATATATATATATATATATATATATATATATCTTCTTTTGAACAAGATATCATTGACATAGCCGAAGCAATGCTGTTTGAGGATCGAGACCTGGATGCCACTAAAGGATGTGGACTACTTCCCATCGAGCATCAAATTGGTTTTTACTTTAGCTATTAATTCACACTACATTCCTTAATGTTTTTTAGTCCGTATTGGGGTTTCCCCATCACTCATGGGTTACCAGGCCACAAAAAAGGGGGTGGCCTTTAGCTATGATGTCCCACAGCACGACCAACTCAGGCTAATGTAAACTGAGCACCAAGTACACATTTCAACGCTTGATTTTTGTTGGTAGCGGGGAGAGAAGTCAAAGGCTTCTTATGGAGAAAATGTGGGGGAAGAGACTCAGAACTCAACAATCACATAATAGAACTCAATAATGACCTTCAGTCCAATGCATTAGCTTTATAAAAAAAAAGAAAAGTATTTCATTACACCAACTAAATAATACACCACAAATAGATTTCGCAAGGGAGCCCGTCATTCTAACAAGGAGCTACAGGTGAGGCAGCAGCGGTCTAAGAAGGTTACTTACAGGTGCAGGGTCACAGTGGGTTACTATGTCTATGACCTGCAAATCAGTCTCTTAATGGAACCTGAATTCTTAACAGTTAGAAATTAGACAAATGGACTAATTTCTAAGCCACGCATGTCTCTAGGGCAATATTCGGTTAGGATTTACCTTCTCTGGGAACCTAGGTGGACATGCTGCATGTTACCTCTCTCTCGATGCTGCAGGTGGAGCAGCAGATGTCCTTGATAGGAGGAAGGAGAGATTGCAATCTGCTGTATTGCAAACATAACTCAACTACCCAACTGGTGAGGAGAGCCCAGCCATAGTTCACTGCTGGCTGAGTCTGCAATGGGCCCAGTTGGGTCAAAAATAATTGGTGTCACCAGCATGGCGGCAGAGCACATGAAAGGAACTGGAGGCAGCCACGCTTTTCTTTATACGTGCAGCACCTCAGACTGAAATGTGGGGATGCAGGTCACCCTCTCCAGCCCACAGGTTGGCTCCTATGTCATCTCTGCAGCCAGTGTGCTGCTCTGGGCTGTTTCCTTTTCCAAGTAACCAAAGCAGGACGTCTCCTCTCAAAAGGCTTTCTTCTGCAGGAGTGCCCTCTGCTCCCTTCTCTCAGCAGATAAGAGAGACTCGTTCTTGGCAGAGCCACAGCTCTCCTCCAGCAACTAGTTGCAAACTTTCATGTGATCTCCACCCACCTCATGGAAAAATTGCTGTCAGTGACACCAATCCTAGATCTCAAGAGTTTCTGTGACACTGCAGAGTATCACCTCTTTGATCAGTGAGAAATCTTGGAACCATATGTAGAAGTTTGAAGCTTTCTCTGCTAGTTCTGGTTAGACAGGCTTCTGGAAATGGTTTGAGGCTGTCCACTCATTTCATGCAATCGTCCTCCCAGAGCATGTACAGACTTTAAATTTGGGTGATTGCTGGAGAGCATATTGATGAATGGTGTCTTCAGGGAGAGCACCCTAAACATGAGAACAATGAACAAGTATGATGGGGGCGGAACTAGACGCCATGCTGTGAGGACGGGTTTGGCATGAACTCCTCGCTAACCATGAATTCCTGCCGATTGCAGCCACCACACACACCCCTCTGGTCCAAGCATCTGGCCCCCAGCTCACCAGCAACCCCGTGAGGCCAACAGAAGATAGGAGATTCAACCCGGTGCAGTGGGGGACTACGGAGCCCGCCTGAGTGCGGCACCCAACATTCTCAAGATGGCAGCAATGTGCTGATGGCGAGAGCCAGAAGACGCCAAATGAGGTCCCCAGCTGGAATCAGCTCAGTTGGGGGAATCTAATGGAGCACTACCACTAATGCCTCTCGATAGGGAGTTCTCCCCCCCTTGAGGAGCAATTGGGAAAAATCAGGGGCCTTCCCTCGACGCACTCGGCCTTCATGTGATGGGCAGGGCCATCCCACAGTCCCAGCCCTCTGGTGCAATCGGAAGTCACCGGAGCTCACATGAAGGCCTTATACTGATACTTGGCTCTAACGGATCACCTGGAGATACCCCAGGTGAGCGGGGCTGTAGTTGCCTCACAGGGCGCAGATGCTAAGACAGAAGAGCCTCTGCTGGACCTCCTCTCCTCACCCTTCAGCAGATAATGCCTGACTGTACTATAAAAGCCTCAATCCACTCAGGGAGCGGCGCTTGACATTTCGATGTTGGGGGCCTGGCCACCGCAGTTTGGGGGACCCCTCACTTAACCCATTCCTTTCATTATGAGGTACAAGTTGGCACCCTGTGGACACTTTGCGGCCCAGTGGCCTTTTTCTACAGCGGCTCTCCTGCCACACTTTGCTGATACCTGGGGTGGAGAAGCCCGTCCTGTCTCCTGAGGTCTTTGGATTTTGGATTGTAGATGACTCCTTAGCTGTCCAGAGCCTCCGCTGGATGTTGGTGAAGCCCATCTCACTCCACTGTGATTAAAGAGCCTCAGTTTGGTGCTAGTGACTGGTTGGACTGAATCTTTGCACCCAGATACTGTTGACTTTGGCTGTTGTCTTTCTCATGCCTCTTGTCGCCATGTGTTCGGTGCTGCAATGGGTCACACTCAGAGAGCCAAGGAAGATACATCGGCAGGCGCCCCCCAAGAAGGGATCAAGTAGGGCGAGACACCTCTCATATTGACAGTGAATTCAACAAACTCCTAGCTGCAATTGACACCTCTGGGGAGTGCCCAGTAGGGGCCTGCCTCCTACACTTTCGTGACAGGGACTACCTGTTGCAACAGGCTCACAATCATGGCCTTTTTATTGTGGAAATGCAAATGTGTCCCTGGATCTAGACTGTATTACTCCCCAGGTCCAGACTAAGAGGACCTTGTTTCTTGCGGTTAAGAAAAAGTTGCCCAAACTGGGATTGCTCTGCACTTTGTTGTTACTGACATGGCTGAGGATTCTGGTAGATGGTCAAGTACACTTCTTCACAGAACTAGCTGCCTCATGGGATTGGATGAAGCTGTATGACAAAGACACTGTACATCTGGAAATGGCAGGACAGTGGAGGCCACAAGGCCCATGGGAGTCGCAGGCTCACTGCGAATGAGACAGGATTCCCAATTACCTCACCATTCATGAATGGACCACTCTGGTCGACCTCTAAGTTTGCCCCAAGTACTCAATCCTCCTCTCCTCTTAGCCCCTGTTATTGAGACAAGTCTGAGCTGAAATCATCATCTGCTTGTATTATTGAGTACTGTTGAGAAGTACCCTGGTTCATGAAAGGATTGGTGTTTACATTGGGAATTTAATTCACATTGTATCTTTGAACATTTGCATTTTCTTATGGCATTGGGGCTTACGGAAACTGCATTGCCTCAGCTTGGGGTACATTGAGATTGTGAACGCTCTGTCTTTGTACTTGCTGTGTCTGAACCATATTATTTCCTGAAGGTTTGCACAAATTGACCATTCGGAACCTGATTCCCATTAGCCATATAACCAGCATTAAATCAACATTGGATTAGAATTCATATTTAATAGTGCCATAGGCACATCAAAGGTCTCACCAGTAGGTACATTACACGCTCCACCAGTTTGAATTACATTGTATGGAGGTGGGGGGTTTAACAATGTTTAGGTTATAAAATCATCATTTGAATCACTATCACTGTCCTCAGCTATTCTATGAATAGTTTTTGGCAACCTCAGAACATGACAGCCCTGATCCCTCAGAATCGTGGTAACAATATACTACCTTTCACTCAGTCACTCGTGCTCACTTAGTTTGTCTCAGTGATACACAGAATAAACATACTGGACGTTTGTCAATAAGAATTTATTGAACAGTTGTTATTCTAGTGTAAAATAGATGAGCTGTAACAACCATTAGACAGTAGCAGATATATATGATTAGAAGTACTATGAAAGTAAAATGATGGTACAGTTCTTCCATTTTGCAGTAATCATGAATATATACAAGTACATAAAATACATGATAAAAAAGTGCATACTCTTACGATGCCTCCCTAAATAAATGTACCTGACCTCTATGTAGGTATTATGCCAAGAATCCCTCTAGGATCTAGTCAACGCCATTACCTGATAATGAGAGAATATGAGACCCCGTCCTGGTCTCGAGTTGGACACCCTGCGAGAGAAGTTAGACCACTGTCAACTGGTGTGTCTGCATGCAGGAACCTCAGCGTCTCTGGTCAGTGTGTCAGCCGGGAAGTCTTGGTCTCCTCTGTCTTTCTAAGCAAGATGTGATGTGAGATGTGACCCCATAGGTCTCTCCAGGGGTTCTACCTTGCTATTTTACTGTGTAGGCCTAAAGCATGACATCAGGCCTGAACTTTATACAAAGATATTATTTAACAAATGGTAGTCCTGCTGTGCTTCCAAGAAACCTCATGCATAATGTATGAGATTCGAACTAGGGAAAAACCTGCATTCTGAACGCAGTGTTGTACCTAGGTAAAAGGTCAGTCCCCAAGAACTGTTATGTATGTAATGTAGGGAAGAATATAGGTGAAAGGTTGCAATGTTACCTGCGCCTATATAAGGTACCTATATGGAATATAACACCCACTAGGCGACATATGTAACTTATTACCGTACTACTAGCCTAACTAGATATAGGTACGCTCAAAGTTTATAAAACATTCATTTTGCTAAAGTGTTTAAAACTTCTAAAACATCTCTAAAAAACTTAAAAACGTTAAAAGAACATGTTTGCAACTTATAGCTCTAAAAGTGTCCGTAGTTATAGTCCGAACCACTATAAGCATTAGAAAGATATGTATGCCCAAAAAATGAAAGGAATGTTAATTTTGTTTTTGAGTTCCAAATTTGAGTTTGTTTAAAAATGGGCAACTTTCTTCCAGCACACGGCGGCCCCTGTAGCACTTCACAGAGTACTTCAATTGAAAACAGATGATGTTCCACGCTGTCCGCAGCCGGTGCTAGGGCAGCCTGTGCGCCTTCCAAAGCCTGGGTGTCAGCGGAAGAGCCGGTGTCCATATCAACAGGTGCAGTTACTACCTGCGGTGGCTCAAGGAATACCGCCATCAACATTGGAATACGCTGAGGACCCTGCAGAACATGGGCCGTTAAACGGGCCCAGTAGAGCATTCAAGTCCCGTTGCCTACATGATGGGAGTGTCAAACAAAGGTCTAACACATATTCTTTTCCGCAAAACAGCATCAGAGGACAGGTAAGATGCAGTCCATCCAGACTGATCGAAATGACAAGAACCAAGATGCACTTAGTTCTCTTAAGCGAGTCATGCCTAGATGCTGTACCATGCGGTCATGGTATTTACGCTCCAGGAGTGCTTTTTCCATCTCCTTGCTGACTGGGACATTGATTGCATAGCCGATAGAAAATAATCAGGATACCTGCTATTAGAAACAGGATTAGTGGAAGTCGTCCTAAGATTCTTCCGAATACGGAGTGTATGAAGTTTGGATTAACTCCAAGTACCATCTGAAAGGTGCCTAGAAGTCCAGAACCTATGCTCTTTAATAGGTGGACTATGCCTGTTGAATGTATGGTGTTACAACGCATACATTTACAACGCATGCCTTTATACCGCAGTTTTTACATCGCAACATCCTTTACAAAGCATTCTTTTACATCACATGCCACTACATCTCATTTTTAAAAACTACCTTTACAACGCATTCCATTACATCGCATTATACCTTTACAAAGCATACCATTACAAAGCATACCATTACATTGCATTTAAGGTAAGTGTTGGATAGTGTAGGGGTAAAAATTACTATTCTAATTCCAGTGGATGCAACATTAGGGTAAGTGTTGGATAGTGTAGGGGTACAAACCACTATTCTAACACCAGTGGGTGCAACTGTAGGGTAAGTGTTGGGTTTCCTGATTAAATACCGATGTAAAAAATATAGTTTACAAAAATATCCTGGTAAAAATATCAAATACAAAAATATTGACTCCCTAAACCTAAACAGGTAAAAACAATAATATCAATACAAAAATATTGAAGTAAAAAATATGGATGTAAAAAATTTCTACTTAAAAAAATATATAAATAAAATAAAATATATTAAATATTAGTAATATTTTTAACAACATAAATTACATTTAATAAATATTTTAACTAAACATAACACATAAACCTAATTAAATAAAATATAAGCACACAAAAATGTGTACAAATACATATATTTACTTAAAAACATCTCATTAACTATTATCTTTACTTAATTTATAAACAAAATATGAAAATACTTAACAATAATAATGAATCGATATTTTTAACAACTATATTTTTGTTAACGATATTTAACACTTCGATATTTTTGCAATCGATATTAATTAACTAACAATCGATATTCTTTACCATGATATTGTTTACATCGAAATTTCTTATCCACAAAATTTCTTATCCATGTAATGACATGCGATGTAATGCCTGTGTTGTAGTGACATGCGTTGAATTGACATGCGTTGTAGTGACTTTGAATGTCATGCCTGCATTGTAGTGACATTTGTTGTAAAGGATGTTACGATGTAATGACTCTGTTGTAAATGTAGTGTGATATAATGATTGTGTTGTAAATGTAGTGTGATATAATGATTGTGTTGTAAATGTAGTGTGATAAAATGACTGCGTTGTAAAGGTTGTTTCCCATGCCTGTCGTATCAGACATGTTAAAGATACGATTTACCATTTCTGCAAAATGGAAAGGGCAGTTTTTATTGATAAGCGCCTGTATCTCTACCAAAGACCTCGCGATCTGGAGTTCAAAAGTCTCTCGAGCGGAGGTTAAGGGCACAGACGTCTGTAAAAGCATGGCTTTCATTCTGCTTAGAGTATCAAACCATATTAAAGAAACATTCAGTGAAGGCTATAACGGCGCCTCCCTGACTGTATGTGTCGGACGAAACAATACTTGCATACAAGTAACCCTGGAGCTTACGGTTACCAGATATGCGATGCCCAGGAGCATTCCACAGCAGCCTTGACTGTTCAGCATCAAGTAACTCCCATTTGAAAGTAGCCTGAATGCTGGAGTAATCACTGCAGCTGAGGCACCGCGGAAAAATGGCAAGACGAGTTTGCTACTGAACCATGACAAGCCCCATGCAGCATTATATCCTAACATATGAGTGACCCACTTAAAGTGTTCTCACAGTTTGTACTGCTTAGAAACACTTCTTGATCCCCACTCCGGCATCGAAATATGTATGGTGATTCCCATGATTCATTAATTTATTCCTTACCCATTTTTTCATATCTGCCTGTCTGCTTTTGTTCAAGGCAATACTTGAAACTGAAAAGTAGTGACAGGTTGCGTTATGTGGCCATGGATTAGCCATTCTGGGGATGGTGATTCTGCCACTTTAAATGGTAATCTAACCAGTTCTTCGATACGCAACATTTTATATTTTGCTCCCCTTTGTGCCATTTCTATATGTTTATCTGTGAGATTCTATTTAGAGGACAGAGATGTGCTGTTAATAACATGCCAAGGCACATAGCCCGCATGCAAAGATTGCAGCATCCATCTTAACAACATAATAGAACGTAATTGAGATTGCTTGTGTTGTAATATGGCCAAATCTTGTTCTAGTATGTCTATCGCAGAAGATACAATGTTGCCTAGGGAATATATCCTGGAGGTCAATGTGGTTAACCCATTGTCTACCACTGCTTAGAGATTTTTCCAGATTTATCAGGTCTATCTCGCGTAATCTCTCTGCAGCCTCTTGTTGGGGTATTTTCCATATTTCATTGTTTGCCAGCATAAATGTCATCATAAATTAAACGTTTCTGGCGTGGCTTCCTGGGACCTAGAAAGCATTCCCTAAGATCCACATCCTGTAACATTAAGGATGAGTGTTGTTTCACCTGTGTGAGGGTTGAGGTTTTTAGCCAATTAAGGCACAACTTCCCAACACTGTAGGATGTCACTACCCCTGGATGTTCTTTCTGTACAAAATGTGGATCTGGCCTATGGATACTAAATCCTTCGATTTTCCCATGAATCTTACCTGACAACTATTGGTGTCTGTGGGCCAAATCAACCATGTCGTCCAATTGGGCTCTGATCTGTTGTATTGTATAATGTCATCTACTGTAATCTCTTTTTGTGATGTTTCGTTACCCTCGGTGTGTGATGGCGTTGGCAGCCGAGGTGTGTTCAAGTCCTTGGTTTTGGCTAGTGCAAGGCAAGACGTCTGTTGCACTGTCTCGTTCAAAAACATGATCTGTTGAGGGATAAGGCATGCTCTATTTGCTAAATAAAGCTTCTGTTCCCTGAACTTGCCATTCTCTAGTACCCTAGACTGATTTTAAGTCTACGGTGTCTTTCCATAGGTCGTAACCTTGTTCAGACAACTGGGCAATAAAGGAAGCAGAGTAAATCTGTTTTGTGTTTGCTAACATATTTTTCTGTGCTGATGTTTGTGCAACCATATAATAATATGAGGCTGGGCCAGAAATGTTAAACTTTGAAAAATATGGAAACTTTTGTGTAAATGTTTTTGAACTGCCTTTTGGCGGTGTAGGACAATGTTCCCACTTGTGGTATGTGAACACATATCTAGGATTAGCAGATTTATGCAAAAAGTGTTGACCATACTGTTGAAAACAATACATTATTTCTTTCGAAATCTGATGTTCTTTCAAATGTTTCACTATTAGAAAATGCAGCAGATTTTACTAAATCAGACAACATGTTATTTATAGTTTCAAAGTCCCAATCATCGGAAAATGTACTTGAGGTAATGATATCATTCAACGATATTGTAAATAAATGAGGGATTTTTAAAAGTTCGGTCAGGCCAAATATATTGAAATCAACCTTGTCCCAAACTATACCATCAGTTATAGGAACTGCTGTAATTTTCACTGATGACAAGTCTCTTTATTCTCGATGAGATGATTGATGTGGTTTTAAAATTAAATTCACCTTTTGGGCTGCATAGCTTTGTCAAAGGTATTTTCCATTAATAGGCATGTTAAAAACTATTACTAAGCCCAATCAGAAAAGTAAGAGAAGTATCCCGATTAATTACCCATAGTTCTACCCAAGGTGACACCAGGTAAGTCTTTTTAGGAAAGTACAGAAAGACCTAAACTTGCTGCTTGCGTGACTGTTGGGCTGGCATCGTTTCAGGTTCACTTGGATCCAAAGAAAATGTATCCAAGTTTATGAAGTAGCCAGAGCCAGTTTGACCAATTATTGGTATTGCATCAGGATTTGTGGAAATTGTAGTTTGCTCTTGTTGAGGCATGTTGATGTACACATCTGTATTTGGTTGAATTGAAATTTGTCTTTTACCTTATTCTGAATTTGAACTTCAGGTTCAAGAGGAACGAGTTCCATAGCATTATTGCATAGTCTTTCATTCCGTACATGGGACTCTTCAAACCTAATGAGTATTTCCGTTTGAACTTCTTGAATTGCAGCAAGACGAAGGTGTCTGCTACTTTGGAGTCCACGTGGCCTACTACTCAGTATTAGCCACATACTGTGGTTTGACTAGGTCAATTGAGACAAATCTTTTTCCTTTTTTCCGGAAAGAGGCTATAGAAGTACAATTCTTGTTCCTTCATCTGCTAGGACCTGTACAGGCTTTCTGTAGGATGGCCCAAATTATTTCTTGTCTGCTATTTTCTCCCTGACCAGATCCCCAACTTTTGGGACCCAGACAGGTCTTGCTGTGACTAATTTTACTTTTGCTCTTTGGCGGTCTGCTCCAGGTGGACATTACTTTGCTGTGTCCTGGATTCATTTAGATCCTATAAAACAGCCAAACAATCATGAATGTTAAAAGGTTTTTCATTCGCCACTGTGCCTTAACAATCAAGATCAGGTACACATATTCTTGTCCCAAATAGGACCTCATGTGGAGTGACCCCCCCTAGAGAACTTCTTGGTATGTTGTTCAAAGCTCGCTACACTCCAAACGGATGTTTTACCCAACTCTCACCCGTGCCTAATGCTCTAGCTGTTAAAGACTGCTTTAAGTCTCGGTTTTTCCTCTCCTTGACTGAATTTCCTTCGGGATGGTACGGAGAGGAGTACCGCAATGCTACACCCAATCCTCGCATGGCCTCCTTGTAAGCCACAGAGCTAAACGCAGGGCGCTGGTCAGAATGTAACGTGCAATTGCGTCTGTCCCTATGAAGACTCGCATATCTTTTATACCAGTTTGAGCGTCAGCCGAGCGTTGGGGCCACTGCCATTGGAATCTTGAGCAGGAATCCACTGCAACCATGATATACCTGTAAGCCCCATCTCTTTGTAAGGGGCCGCAGTGGTACAAGTAAACACATGTTAGTGGTTTGTCAGATATAAATAATGGTGTCTGCGCTGGACGTGTTACGGTGGAACCTTTCATCTAATGGCAGATGTTGCATTTCAAGACTAGGGGCCAGATGTAGGTGGCCAGATACCGGTCGGTAATGGCCGATTTTGGCCGTTACCGACCGGTATTTGTAGTTGCAGATGTAGGGGGCCTAAAAATTACCGATTCTGTAAATTTACCGAATCGGTAAATTTACAGAACCCGTAATGTGGGATGTACGATTCTGTGAATTACCGAATCGGTAAATTTACAGAATCGGTAAAGTGGGATGTAGGTGGCACTGAAAACAGTGCCACAGGCCCTTAAGAATTCGTAATTTACCATCAAATACTATTTCATGGTAAATAACGAATTCCTGTGTACATGCACATCTGTGACCTGACCTGACCCTGGGTTGTGAAGGTCGCTCCACCCGCCACTCAGCTCCGCCTGAGTGCGCCCGGTCTCCCTGCCTGCCCCGCTCGATCGCCGCTGCCCCTGTGGCATAGGTTTGTCTTCTCTGCCCTGTGCCCTGATCTGTGTTTTTGATTAATCTGTTGTTCCCTGTGATTGTTGTGCCGTTTTCTCTGCCCTGTGCCCTGATTCTTGGTTGATTTGTTGTTCCCTGTGATTGTTGTGCCGTTTTCTCTGCCCTGTGCCCTGATTCTTGGTTATTTGTTGTTCCCTGTGATTGTTGTGCCGTTTTCGCTTCCTGTGCCCCTGTTCTGTGCTCCTCGCTCCTTGCCTTGACCGCTTCCCGCCAGTACCCCCTCCCCGCTCCCTGCCGCTGCTCCCCTGCGGCCCGCCCCCTTCTTCCTCTGTACCCCGATCCACGCGCCACCCCGCTCCTGCCTCCCAGCTGCTCCTCCCTCCCACCGGCTATTTAGGGCTAGCCCGCGCGACGGTGAGCGTGACCTACCTGACCCTGGTCTGTGAAGGTGGCTCCACCCGCCGCGCGGCTCCCCCTGAGTGCGCCCGGTCTCCCTGCCTGCCCTGCACGATCGCCGCTGCCCCTGTGGCATAGGTTTGTCTTCTCTGCCCTTTGCCCTGATCTGTGTTCTTGATTGATATGTTGTTCCCTGTGATTGCTGTGCTGTTTTCTCTGCCCTGTGCCCTGATTCTTGGTTAATTTGTTGTTCCCTGTGATTGTTGTGCCGTTTTCGCTTCCTGTGCCCCTGTTCTGTGCTCCTCGCTCCTTTCCTTGACTGCTTCCTGCCAGTACCCCCTCCCTGCTTCCTGCCGCTGCTCCCCTGCGGCCCCGCCCCCTTCTTCCTCTGTACCCCGATCCCCGCGCCACCCCGCTCCCGCCTCCCAGCTGCTCCTCCCTCCCACTGGCTATTTAGGGCTAGCCCGCACGACGGTGAGCGTGACCTGACCTGACCCCGGTCTGTGAAGGTCGCTCCACCCGCCGCGCGGCTCCCCCTGAGTGCGTCCGGTCTCCCTGCCTGCCCCGCTCGATCGCCGCTGCCCCTGTCGCATAGGTTTGTCTTCTCTGCCCTGTGCCCTGATCTGTGTTCTTGATTAATCTGTTGTTCCCTGTGATTGTTGTGCCGTTTTCTCTGCCCTGTGCCAAGATTCTTTGTTGATTTGTTGTTCCCTGTGATTGTTGTGCCGTTTTCTCTGCCCTGTGCCCTGATCCTTGGTTAATTTGTTGTTCCCTGTGATTGTTGGCCGTTTTCGCTTCCTGTGCCCCTGTTCTGTGCTCCTCGCTCCTTGCCTTGACCGCTTCCCGCCAGTACCCCCTCCCCGCCGCTGCTCCCCTGCGGCCCGCCCCCTTCTTCCTCTGTACCCGGATCCCCACGCCACCCCGCTCCCGCCTCCCAGCTGCTCCTCCCTCCCACCGGCTATTTAGGGCTAGCCCGCGCGACGGTGAGCGTGACCTGACCTGACCCTGGTCTGTGAAGGTCGCTCCACCCGCCGCGCGGCTCCCCCTGAGTGTGCCCGGTCTCCCTGCCTGCCATGCTCGATCGCCGCTGCCCCTGTGGCATAGGTTTGTCTTCTCTGCCCTGTTCCCTTATCTGTGTTCTTGATTAATCTGTTGTTCCCTGTGATTGTTGTGCTGTTTTCTCTGCCATGTACCCTGATTCTTGGTTGATTTGTTGTTCCCTGTGATTGTTGTGCCGTGTTCTCTGCCCTGTGCCCTGATTCTTGGTTAATTTGTTGTTCCCTGTGATTGTTGTGCCGTTTTCGCTTCCTGTGCCCCTGTTCTGTGCTCCTCGCTCCTTGCCTTGACCACTTCCCGCCAGTACCCCTCCCCGCTCCCTGACGCTGCTCCCCTGTGGCCCCGCCCCCTTCTTCCTCGGTACCCCGATCCCCGCGCCACCCCGGTCCCGCCTCCCAGCTGCTCCTGCCTCCCACTGCACCACTTATGGCGGAGTCCACACGTACGCGCAGCGTTCACGCGCAACGGGCACGCCGATTGTGCGCCGAAGGCGCACCAAAGGCAAGCCCGTCTGCGCCCGTCCGCGCCTGGACCGCACCCAGCGCCAGGACCCCTGGCCCCCGCCGATGCAAGACCGCCCGCCGGACCTACGATGCCACCAGCCACCACGCCCTCAACGCCGACCGGAACCCCGCCTGCTACCGAGCCACCCCGAAACGCACCCACGGACCCTTCACCTGCAAAAACTGCAAGTTCACCTGCCTCCGAGCGTGCACCACACCTGCCAAGCCGAGCACCGACAACAACCACCTCAAGTGCATCCTGCTCAACACCCGCTCCGTCCACAGACACGCCGTGGAACTCTGGAACCTCCTCGACACTACTTCACCAGACGTCGCCTTCCTCACGGAAACCTGGATGAATGCCTCCTCGGTCCCCGACATCGCCATCGCCATCCCGGACGGGTACAAGATCACCAGGAGGGACCGCGTCAACCAGACCGGAGGAGGCGTCGCCATCGTACACAAGAACACCATCCGCATCACGACCAACTCCGACGACACCCTCACCGCCGCCGAACACCTCCACTTCCAGATACACACCGACCCCAAGACGACCCTCAGAGGCACCCTCATCTACAGACCCCCAGGACCACGCACACGATTCAGCGAAGACATCGCAGACTTCATCAGCCCGCACGCCCTCCCCTCCGCTGACTACATCCTTCTAGGGGACTTCAACTTCCACCTGGAGAACAGCAACGACACCAACACCACCACCCTGCTGGACAACCTCGCCAACCTCGGACTGAAGCAACTGGTGAACACCCCCACCCACTATGCCAGCCACACGCTTGACCCCGTCTTCTCCTCCAGCAAGCACATCTCCTTCAGTCACTCTACCGGACTTCATTGGACGGACCACAGCTGCGTCCACTTCAGCTTCAGAAGAACCATGACCCACCACCACCGGCAACAGGTGCCCCGCAGGAACTGGAGCAAGATCACCGCCAACCAGCTCACCACCTCCCTCAGCCAGAACCCTCCCGCCAGCACAACGGACCCCAACGAAGCAGCCAGCAACCTTACACAATGGATCACCATCTGCGCAGACAACCTCGCACCACTGAAGACCCCTCCCAGCAGACCCGGCAGCAAGAAAGCCTCCTGGTTCACCGACGAACTCAAGAACTCCAAGAAGAACTGCCGTACCCTCGAGGTAATCTGGAGCAACAACCAGACCTCAGACAACATGACTGCCCTCAAGCACGCCACCCGCAAACACCACCAGCTGAACCACACCACCAAGAAGACAGCATTCAAGGAACGACTGGACAACAACGCCCACAACAGCAAAGAACTCTTCAGCATCGTCAAAGAGCTCTCCAACCCCAGCGCCGGAAACAACGACATCACCCCCTTGCAGGACCTCTGCGACTCCCTCGCCTTGTTCTTTCACAGCAAGATCGCCGACATACACAACAGCTTCGGCGCACAGACCACGCACCCAACCACCAAACCAACGCTCCCCACCACCACCCTCCGCGCCTGGAGACCGGTCAGCACCGAAGACACCACCCGCGTAATGAACACCATCCACTCCGGATCACTAACCGACCCCTGCCCCCACCACGTCTTCAACAAAGCCGACTCCATGATCGCACCCCAACTCCGGGGCATTATCAACACCTCCTTCAACACCGCCACCTTCCCGGAGAGCTGGAAGCACGCTGAACTCAGCACCCTCCTGAAGAAACCAACGGCGGACCCCACCGACCTCAAGAACTACCGTCCCATCTCGCTCCTCCCTTTTCCGGCCAAGGTCATCAAGAAGACCGTCAACAGACCGCTTGCCGCCTTCCTCGAGACGAACGGATCCCTCGACCACTCGCAGTCCGGCCTCCGAGCCAACCACAGCACCGAGACCGCCCTCATCGCAGCCACAGACGACATCAGATCCCTGCTCGACAACGGGGAAACTGCGGCCCTCATCCTCCTGGACCTCTCCGCAGCGTTCGACACTGTCTGCCACCGCACCCTAGTACATCGCCTCAGCAACATCGGAATCCAAGAGAAGGCACTGGAATGGATCATCTTGTACCTCTCCGGAAGAACGCAGAGAGTCCGCCTCCCCCCGTTCAGATCCAAGGCTTCCGAAGTCATCTGCGGCGTACCACAGGGATCATCACTCAGCCCCACCCTCTTCAACGTCCACATGATCCCCCTCGCAGCCATCTCACGCCAACACAACCTCAACATCATCTCCTACGCCGACGACACCCAGCTGATCCTCTCCCTCACAAACGACCCCGTCACCGCCAGAAACAGCCTACACGAAGGGATGAAAGACGTCGCCGAGTGGATGAACAGCCGCCTGAAACTGAACTCAGACAAGACGGAAGTCCTCATCCTGGGATCATCGCCCTCCGCCTGGGATGACTCCTGGTGGCCCCCTGCCCTGGGTACCGCTCCCAAGCCAACGGACCACGCACGCAACCTGGGCTTCATCCTGGACTCCTCCCTCTCGATGACCAGACAAGTCAACGCCGTCTCGTCATCGTGCTTCAACACCCTGCGTATGCTCCGAAAGATCTTCCGGTGGATCCCCACCGAAACCAGGAAGACGGTCACTCAGGCACTCGTCACCAGCCGATTGGACTACGGAAACACCCTCTACGGCGGAACCACAGCCAAACTTCAGAAAAGACTCCAACGCATCCAGAACGCCTCCGCACGACTCATCCTGGACATCCCCCGACACAGCCACATCTCCGGACACCTGAGAGACCTGCACTGGCTCCCCGTCAGCAAGAGGATCACGTTCAGACTCCTCACCCACGCACACAAGGCTCTCCACGACCTGGGACCCAAGTACCTCTACACTCCCACCCGCCAGCTATGCTCCACCAGCCTCGCCCTCGCTGCCGTTCCACGCATCCGCAGTGCCACCACCAGAGGAAGATCCTTCTCCTACCTGGCAGCCAAGACATGGAACTCCCTCCCCATCCACCTCCGGCTGACCCGGGACCACCTTTCCTTCAGGAAGCAACTCAAGACCTGGCTCTTCGAGCAGTAGCAGACCCCCCCCCAGCGCCTTGAGACCCCTCCGGGTGAGTAGCGCGCTATACAAATGCTATGATTGATTGATTGATTGATTGCATGTACACCTGTCATGTATATGTGTCACATGGCACACAAGCCTGAATCAGGGGTGCAACAGGGTGTCAAAGTGACACCCTGTCCCCCTTGTCAATTTGGTAATTTTACCGAATCTGTATTTACCGATTCGGTAATTGCCATTGGTTCCTATGGGTCTCAAGGCCCATAGGAATCAATGGCAATTACCGAATCAGTTAATACCGATTCGGTAATTACCCAATGTTACCGATTCGGTAAAAATACCTACATAGCATTTACCGATTTGTAAATACTGAATCGGTAAAATTCGGTATTTACGAATCGGTAAATACTAATTACCTACATCGGGCCCATAGTCATTAGTCTGCTTTTTTACCCCAGGCCACCAATAACGTTGTTTCAATAAAGAAACAGTCGTCCTAAACCCTGCATGTGCAGAACCTATTCCCTCGTGTGCTGCTAGAATTAAACTTAACCTACAATCCATGTTTGGAATTACTCTGTTCCTCACTCTAGGAATATGAGTAAATGAAATGTTATTGGCATCTAACTTGTAGGAGCACTTGAGTGGAAATATTTTTGGTACTGCTTTGCTGTTTTTGCGTGGAGCAATGACAGCCACTATAATCTTACCATCTATTCTTGTTTTGGAACGAGTGATTGCAGCTACGGAAGCCGTGCGTACAGCTTCCTTTGCGGCTTCATCAGCCAATGAATTCCCTTTAACATGAACGCCATCACACTGATGACTCCACTACTTGTTCCCATAGCATTTTATGCTTAATTGTGCCACCTTTTGCATCTTTCAACCCGTTTTGAATCCAGTGCTGTAAATATTCATTATATGGCTGTATCCAGTAAAACTAATTGCACGCAATTAGTGTGGGGAATTCCCGATCCGTATTTACCAGTGTCAGTATCAAGGCTTTTAATTCTGCCACCTGTGCCATGTAATCTCCTAGAGATTGCGTTTTCGTGCAACTTGGATGGAACTTTCCATCCAGAATGCCACCTTTAACGATTGCACATGCCGCACTATATTGTTGATTACTTTCTATGGCAAGTTGAGCAGATCCGTCAGTGTAACTTATATATTCATACTAATCTAGAGGTATTATTTCATTTGGTAGAGGATATTCTTGTTCATATTGCAGGAATGCTTGTGTCTTTAGATTTGGGTCATACCTATATTCTACATCTGTTGCAGTGAGAGAATTAGCCCATTGTATCCATCCCGGATGTAAAGCTTTAGCGTTAAGAACGCTTGCTTTTGTCACAGCCTCTAAGGCTGGAACCGGAGTCACTACTATTATTTGCTTCCCCTGAGCCAGTGCTCTTTCTCTCACTACAGCAGTCTGAACTACTGTTAGAATCTTTTCTGTAGATGCGAAGCGCATCTCAGCATTTGTGTAGAAATGTGATTTGTACGCAATCAGTACTGTTTCACCTTCATTCTATGTCAGTTAGGTGTACCCAGATTGACCCACAATTATACGGATCACCAAGTTGCGTACGTTTAGGCATGTCTGTTAGTGTTTGGAAGCTATCATGTCAGCTTGTAAGTAAGTAAGTGTATTGTTGTGTTCATGTGTCCTTGTTGTACTGAAAAAACAGGTTTTATTAAATCATAGAAAGATGTTACACTTTCTGCATAATCTAAAATGTATGTTCTACCTATATTTAAGAATTCCTGGATCAATTCTGGATTTTTTAATGATTTTGGAGGTTGGAGCAGCGCGCATTTTTCAAATAAAATTGGCTACCAGGCTTTTCCTTTCACTTGAAAGCTCATATCCTAAAAACAGGACACCTACGTGGGCAATTGTTTATTTTTTTATGTTAACTTTGTAGCCCTCAGATGCAAATCACAAAATGATGGTATTCACTCTTTTTAAGTGTTCCTCTAGGTCATCGTCCGTTAGATAAATATCATCCACATATAACAATGCCTCTTCATCCACATTTTGAAGTAACTTACTTACTCTGACCGAAAACAACCCCAGGCTGTTCTTATTCCCTTGGGGCAGTCGACAAAATTGCAGCTAGGACCCTAGTGCTGAGAATGCTGTTAGATACCTGCTGTCAGGCAGTATGTTTTGGCAAAAAAATCCATTTGAGATATCAAGTGTTGTTTTATATTTTTTTCGTACAATATTATTCATAATGCGGCACTGTGTGCATTTTGGTCTGCAAATGTCTTAGTGCAAGTGTTCAGATGTCTATAATCTAAAACTAAATTATATGGATTGTCAAGTTTCATGACCTAAAACAAAGGAATGTTTATTGATGAGGTGCAATTTTCGATCACCCCTTGGTATTCAAGTTGATCTAAGATCTCCCTGACCTGTGTTTTAGCTTCTTGCTTTATTGGATACTGCCTCTGTGCAGTTGGAGTATTTTTGAAAGGAATTATGTGGTGGGTTGAATCCTCATCCCCTCCAACATGGTTCTTGTATACTGCTGGAGCCTGGGCTACTACCTACTCCTGCGCAAATGTGTGTTGTAAGTGTCTGGGAATATGGTCGGAGAATGCCGGTATAATTACTGTTTCTCCTTTAGGGCAATCCATGATGAATGCTGGTGGCTAATCTCATTCAGCTAACAAAATGTCATAGCCAAACATTAGGTTCTCCCATAAGAGACCTACCACTGTTCCACATTTGTCCCCCTCCATCTGGAGCATTATTTCATATACTTTATGTGGGGCACTTACCCTAGTATTGGGTTTTTCTACTGTGATATAATCATTCAAGTCCAGTATCACCAGAAATTCCATCAGGTTTTGGCAAGCTGTTGTTACTTCTGCCGCACTGTCTGGCATCGCCAGAGCCCATTCCCTGTTCAGTAGTCGAATCCTCTGAATTCTTGGTATGTCTGATCTTTAGACCTGCAACCTTCTTCTTTTTGAACTGTGGCATTTACTTTAGTTTCTCTTCTTTTTTAGAAGTGTAGTCCTGAGCTTGCCTCTTGTCTCTGGACTTTGTACGCTCTTCTTGTCTGTCTGACCATACTTCCCTTTTCGATGAACCCTGAAAGGAACAAGTGGAACGTGTGTCAGTATCCTGATATCTGTCATGATTCCTAATATAATCCATATTCCTAAGGTTAAACCTCTTTTCGCAGGGCTCCAATGAAGGAGATCTACCTCTGAAATGAGATCTGTTTCCTTTAAAGTGTTGTTGTTTTTTATTGTCCTCCTTCTATTTAGTTGAAGCAGGTGTCTGCTTGGAAGTGTCCTTTTCAGGACTGCCCATCAGTTTTGGTTTTAAAGCTTTCCCCCAAACTGTTTCTGCCTAATGCTGCATATGCATTTTCAATTATTTTCTGTGGTTTGTGTTTCTGTTCTAAAGGACTGAACTCCCTTCGGAGTTGGCAGATAGCCACTGAAGCTGTTTCCCCTTTAATATTAGCTTAAATTATGGCTGATACCCGGGCATAGTTACCTAGTAACTTCATCCCTAAGTTCAGAGCAGGCTCTGCTCCGTACTCATTTTGTATTTGTCTCAATACATCTGGTATCACTGCTAATGACGGAATACCATGAGTTCTGGTGTAAATGGCAGCAAAGACTGTACCCCAAGTGGTACAATCCTCTACTTGTAGTGTTATCACCATGTTAGCATTCTCTGTTTTTCATATGGGGTAGTATTCTGGAATACTGCCACTAGCTGTGTTATTTTCTGAACTACCAAGAATGGCATTTGTTGACGTTTTGTGGGCCTTTTGCCCATCACTACATGTAATGTTTGTGGTGTGATTTTACTTGCTGTACTCTGAGCTTACGTTTGATTTGTTGCAACTATTGCTGGTTGGACTGTAAGTGTCCTTATGACGAATTGCGTCAAGTTTCTGTGTATTTGTATAACTTCTTTGTGTTGTGTGAGTAAGGCTCCTACTGGCATTGATTCAAGGTCAGGATGTGGTGTGTAGGCCGCTAATAGTTGCCATGTTGCCCCATTTCTTCTGAGCGGGCCGAGTCTCACTCTTCTTCTTATGTGGGGTAGGGCGCCTTTAAATCAGTATAAGTGTTCCTGGTATGTGAGCGGAACCTCTATGTCCTCAAATGAACAATATTCCGCTGGTGCATCTCCTTCTGTATAGGAGTGAAATGTTTGTGTTCTGGCATTTGCTGCTGGAATGTAACCCAAGAATAAAATATCTCTGTTCTGTATGATTCATGTGCCTCAATCACGAAAGCTACTATGCAAACCCTGGATGTTAAACAATGGTATAGCAGTTTCAGGGTGACTGTGTTTCTGAATTTTTCTGCAATTTGTATTGTGTCTGCATCTTCTTCTCCGGTTGAGAGGTGCAGATCTACTACTGCGTTATCTCTGGTCTCAGTCATTTTGTAAAGAAGAAGTTTTTCAAGGGAACTAAGATAAGGATTTTGTGCACAATTTAGGAACAACGTGTCCTTGAAGCTTCATTAACCAACAGCCAAAAAATTTGTTTTTTAGCCTACTCAGCTGCGGAGGAGTTTGTGCCCTCCCACAGACATCTCTGGTGTTTTGTGAATAGAGGTCTCTGAATAACAAGTCTGAACAACTCAGATTCTAATGTTAAATAAGTACCCAACCAACGTTGGCGGCGCCATGTTGTGTAGTTCCTTTATGACCTATACAGGATCTGCATGTTTGAATAACAAACTGTGGGATTGGTGGCAGACTGCTTCTGTGCAACCCCACCGGGTATGTTAGCCTGTCTGTAACAGCTAGCTCACAGTGCCACTAGAATCTCAGCTTATCAGGGAGAGAATAGTTTTTGGCAACCTCAGAACATGACAACCCTGATCCCTGAGAATCCTGGAAACAATATACTACCTTTCGCTCAGTCACTTTTGCTCACTTAGGGCCCCATTAGGATGTCGGGCAGATCACCACCGTCCGCATGGTGGTGGCGATCCGCCCGACATCCGTCCCCGCCCATTTCCCCCTGCCATATTACTATACCGGGGGGACCACAACAGACGGAGAATTGTGGAAGGTGAGAGGGCGCTAGCGAGCAGAGAGAGCGGAGCAGTAGCAGTGGCAGAGTAGAAGCAGCTGAGGCTGAGGCTAGAGCTGCGAACAAGACACATCGCATTTCGGATCACCGACGCCATTTCAGCGGTGCCTGCCGGTCCCAAGCTGCTCGCCGTCGGTAAAGGAACTGCCTCCTCCGGTGTGAGCGGCGCTAAGCCAGGGGCTGCGGGAGGATCATTGGACAAGCTTCGGGACACGGCGGTGAAGCGGCGAAGCGGCGGCGAGGCAGCGAGACGAGGTGAGGCTCATAGCACCTGCGTTTTCAGGAAGCCCCCAGCTCTGCCTCTGTGTACGGTCATATTTGGACATAATCTCCCCGCCTGCAAACAAATGAGGAAGGGGGGTGAGGGAGCGTCTGATGTATCACGGATCTCACGGATATCCGCAAGCTGACTGGGGTGCGAGTTGATTCTCATTCCACTTGTTCAAAACAATCCTCCGCTTGGCGCTTGGAGCTTGGACTTCTGGCCATTTCATTTCATTGAATCCGCCAACTTGTAGATCTTTCGGACTTGATGAGTATTGCTGCCTGTGGCCAGCAGAGTGCAGCAGAGAGCCCAAAAAAAAATAGTGAAAATAGTAACAGAGTCAGTAGCCGAGCAAAAAGCCATCAGCAAAAACGAAAGACTTGGCAGACCAGGCTACTGATTATAGCCACAGCTGCAGCAGGCCCTCACGGGTGGGAGGTTCCGGCACTGGCTGTATTACTGTATTACTGGCAAACATCCTAAACGCATTTTATTTGTGTCAACAAGCATTTTTTGAACTTTACTTTACGCATTTTAAGCACTATTATAAGCATTATTAAACCGCCCTTTCGGACAAACACGTAACTAATGGAAATATCCTCCTGACGCTACTTCACATCCGCGGCAGACTCTTGGCAGACTATTGGCAGACTAACAGCAGACTAACTGTATGTCAAATAGCTCACACAAGGGCTCCACCTGGCTCTACCAGATACCTGGTAAAACTGACTTCCAAAAGTGACTTTCAAAGCCAGTAGTTACCATACCTCATACGCTACACCTCGCCAGACTTCCCTAACCACATCTCGCTATCCTCCCTGACGGCAGCTATTCCTATTTAGAGGGACAGACAGGCTTGGGAGGGGGAGTGGAGGTGAAGTGGGATTTGAAGGAGAAGTGGTAGAGGTGGTACATTGGACACAGATACCAGGACATAAGGATAACAGGCTACCAGGTTTAATCTTATTAAATAGACCTGTAAGAATGAGATCTGGAAAAGTGCGGCACAACATAAGTGTAAGGTCAAAAAAAGACGAAGAAGACAGGAACCAGGGCACACAAAAGTCAAGTAGAAAAACGAAGAGGATGGCACAACAAAGAGAGAGACTAGTGTCAGCTCCTGAGCTAACAACTCCAAGTTCAAAACAAAGTAATATAGGGATCCAAAAATTCTTTTTTCTAAAGGACCCCATGACGTCAATTTACGGGCAAACGCAGGAACAAGCCCTCCAATCAAGCCCAATTACACCTGCACCAAGTGTAAAAGAGAATGTGCAGCTACAATCAAATAGTATGAAGGAGAAGAAAAAGGATTCACAGGACACTCATAGTGAGAGCAGTCCAATAAACAATCCACCTGACCAGAAACAAATCTCTCGGTCTTTCGCCAAGCAAAATAGTAACATTGGCCATGGCAATTCCATTGTGGTAATAGCCCAAATAAATAAGAACGACTCCCAATCTCATGAAAGAGATAGGGAAATAAAGACCAAGGGCTAGGTGGAAGAAGTAACAACGAGGAATAAATTGGTAGCGGGGCAAATTGCTGCACAGGATGACTCATGGCCAACCTCCTTCTCCATACCTGACGACATAAGCTTGGACAGACAAACAGGAATGGAAAAAACAACCCAATCCCAGTTAGAAGCATACCTAAAGATCAGCCAAGGTCCGCATGCCAATTATAGATCACAAGAACATTAGAAAAACGGACCGGGGGTAACGGAAGACTGGAACCTACACCATTGCATCCAAGTGTCAACCTCCACGAACGGGACAAAGGCCAAAACAAAACTAAAGGATGGTCAAAAAACAACTTAAACCAGGAATCTCCAATTACGATATCATCAATGAGCAGGGCAGACGAAGAATTAGATGTACAGGAAACACCGCCCAAAGAAGAAGATAAGTCCCCATGGACTAAAACATTATTAAACACCTTAGACCAGGCAATCAAAGCACTGAACTTCCAGTCGGATAAAATGGACGTTCAGATCGACTTAATAAATCTTATAGCGGGCCATATTTCAGGTATAAATACCAGGCTGGACCACATGGCAACCCTGCTTTTAGGGAGGGTTGATAAGGGATTCCGCACAGAGACTATCCAGCCAAGCTGTGTATGTGGCAAATTAGTGGATAATATGTCAAATTTACCAGTAATACTAAATGACATACTAAGGGCGGTTCAATCATCAATGGATACAAAATATAACACCAATACTATGAGAAATACTGGGGCAATAAAATCTTACGTTGAAATTGGGAGCCAATACATAGTAAGAGATTCTACCCAAAACAGCTATGTAGAGGAAGAGATAAGCAAGTTAAGTAAAGAAAAATCTGACAATGAAGCAGGTCAAACAGAGGAGGCACAACACGCAATAATCCATACTAAAGTCAAGTTAACAAAAAGACAAAGAAAGCATGCTAGGAAAGGGAGGGCTCAACTTAAATTCCAACCTTCAACAGTTATTCATACCTATCCCATCTTTCATCATACCACTACTAAGAAAGAGAAACCAGCCTCTGAAGTAACTGTTTCAAAACATATAGACATGCCCCCGGACCAATCAGCCCAGTCAAGTGCTGTGAATGGGACCAGCCTGATTATAGAATGATTACTCCTCCCAACCTCCTCAAAATCAAAACAGACACAAGGGATTATACAACCAAATAGCCAGAAAAAGAAACAAAAAAAACCCCCCACGGCCTGAGGATAAAAATAAGATTCAAGGTGAGACTGAGGAAAGCGTCTTAATCCAAGAGGCCTGTATAAATCAGATAGTAACGATCCACCAGATGGACGAAACGCAAACACTCCAGGTCAAACCAGCAAACCAAGACACAAGGTACCAAAATGACCCAATTAACGCGGATACCAAACAAAATATAATAGATAAATCTAACCAAAGGCAATCCATAAAAAGAGCAGATGAAAAGGAATACACAAGAACACCAATAAAAATTAATTCAAACGAAGATGGACGAACCTGCAGTATTTATCAAGCAAACAAACAAACAACGTGTACTCATATATTACAAAATACGAACATTGATAAAAACACGGACAGGATTAATGAACCTATCACCTACTCTAAAAGAACAGACGGTTCATATGAAGAACTAATAATAAAAACTCTGAGTCAAGGGAGAAGAATAAACGTAAATGGTGAAACAATACAAAATACAAAATCAGAAGAAGAAAAAAAAGCAAAAATGAACTCACAAACACAAGCAGAAACAAACAATAAACTGGCATTTATACCGGAATACCAGACAACAGGGCGTCAAGACTTCCTGAATAGAGGCAATATAATGCGGCTATTAAGAGAAATCCCAGAATTGGACGACATAGAATCCCAAGATCTTTTGTCTGTAGAATTTAAGCGTACAAAAAATATTTCAGAGGTAGAAGAGTCCTTAACCACCTTGTCATCCAAAGACATAGTTGATAGAATACTTGCAATGAGCTTGTCCTTTGAAGCCTGGGGCATAGCACTGAGGCGGGACGAACGGAAAAAATATCCATTTCCACTTTTAAAAACCTTAACCATAGGTAAAAAGAAAATGGAAGAGGGGAACACCCAAAAAACATGTCTAAAAGGAGCTTGTTCAGTAACTCCGCAAAAAAACATAACACAAAATATAAGGAGACACGAAAATGCAGTGGTGCATGGAGGCGCTCAGGAACAGATTACTGATTGGTCCTGGGTGGCATCGGCTTTGAGCAATAAATGTTCCTAACATGTCCAGTCATTTAAAAGAAGATATAACATTACATCCACGGATAATAACTGGTAATCAAAAGGAATCCATTGCTGCAAACCTACTCACGATCAGCCTCTGCTCCTGGAACGTTCATGGTTTTAATAGTATGTGGCATGACCACGAAACCGCAAACTTCTTGGATCAACATGACTTAATACTGCTACAAGAAACCTGGAACCTGCGCCAAATCTTCATCCCGGGTTTTATCGAGTTTCATGTCCTTGCCGAAAAACTCTCTAAATTTGGTCACCCTAGAGGAGGCTTATCAACGTATATCGCCCAACAATACAGATGGCATTCGGAAGAAGTAGACACTGTGGTAAACTGGATACAAGTAATAAAACTTATGGAGAAGTTGGTCTCTGGTTCAGGTACTTGCAATCTATTAGTGCTTAACATTTATGTACACCCGGAAAAGAAAGAGAAAAATGAAAAACTGATTACACTACTAACCTTGATCAGGGCCTTGCAAAGCACTCATGAGTCGCACTCCATGGTTATCTCAGGGGATTTTAATAGCAATCTAACAAAAGACAGTGGGGACAGTGGCATACCTATAACTTTTTTGTAAGCGGTAATCGAAAGTCAACAATAGACTTCACAATATTGAGCAACAGCCTGATACCGATGGTGAGTGCATTTTCAGTGGTGCAACATGTGGAAAGTGATCATTTTCCTCTAATTACTAAAATAAAAATGTTGGTCAGCAAGACGGAAAACAAAACACCGTCATCCAGTATACCGAAAAATTCAATCTACGTAAACTGAAATGGGGAGGTAAGGATATAAAACCAACAATGGACAAATTCCAAAATGAACTGCTTAGTCTAACATCGGAAGAAAAAGAAAATCCGGTAAAAACATGGGATCATCTATGTGAAGCAGTAACAAAAAATCCTCCAATCACAAATCACAATTCGAAAAGATTCAATACTGGGAAAAAGCCTTGGTATACAATCACCCTGAGGGAAGAAAAAAGAAAAATTGCACGAGAAGTCCGCAAGCAGGTATTATGATAAAAAGTGGAATAAAATCAAATAAATCAAAATTAAAAGTCATGCGGAAAAGATATAAGATCATGCTAAGTAGCGCAAAAACATCATACCAAGAGGAAATGTGGACAAACTTACTAATTGCCGGGAAACACAATAACGCCAGAACATTTTGGGGCATTATCAATAAACTGACAAGGGGGAATATCCTAAGACAGGAGGCAGGCATTGGAGAAAGTAAGTGGACTCAGCATGTGGAAAACATGTTTATCCACAGGATGGAGGGTCAAAACTGGCCCTGTAAACCAGAGTGCAAATTATGCACTAGAAACTCCGAACATGCGGAAACTATCTTAGGAAAAGGAGAAAATCCACCAGAAGAAAATCTGAAGCAAACTTTGGGTAGTGGAAATGAGAACAAACTTGAAAACATACTGGTTAGTAAATCAGAAAACTAGTGAACGCCGTGCCTAACACCCTAGTAACAACAGACCAGCTTAAAGTTATAATAAATCGCCTGAAAAAAGAGGGTGCAGCGGGTCCTAACGGGCTTCCAAACTCTATCTTTAAATATTCACCTGAATTCTGGGCAGAATATTTAACACCATTCTTCAATTCAATTTACAATCAGAATAAACTGCCAAGATCCTGGAATGGGAGTATAATTCACCCCATTTTCAAACAAGGTGATCACAATGAGCCGGGGAACTATAGGCTGATTTCGCTGATGGATGTTGAGGCAAAATTATACGGGGCATGCCTACTATCACTTCAGGACTGGATGGGAGACACGAACATAATATCAATGTTCCAAACTGGTTTCCGGCCAAGGACCGGCACACTAACAAACTTGATAACCCTGGCTCTGCTTAAGGAAAAAGCTGAAAAAAAGAAGAAGAGACTGTACGCTTGCTTTATAGACCTGCGAGCAGCCTTTGACAGAGTGAACAGAACCCGTCTATGGGGAAAAACTAAGATCATGGGGTATCCCGAAGAAGCTATTGGAGGCTATTATAGGCTTGTATAGTAACACCTGGGCTCGAGTAAAATTGGGAGACGGTAGCAGCGTAACGGCCGAAATTAGAACACAACAGGGCTTAAAACAAGGCTGTGTACTGGCCCCAAGTTTATTCAACTTTTACATGGCAGACATTGTCAGCCACATGGAGGTCGGGGAATGCCATCCACCCTATCTGTCAAAAATTCCTATCCCTTTCCTGCAGTATGCAGATGACATTGTCGTTCTGAGTCAAACGCCAATAGGCCTGCAAAGATCGATCAGCAATTTGACAACTTATTTGGAACACGAATGTTTGGAACTGAATAAAGACAAAACCAAAGTTGTCCGCATTGTGGATCCAAAACAGCCAACATTCAAATGGTATGCAAATAGTTCCCCAATAAAGGAGGAAACATCATATAAGTACTTAGGTTTGAAATTGGGGCGAGGACAGACGAATAAAGAACATAAAATCGATCTAAAAGCTAAATCACAGTCCCTGATCTACGCATACCGGCAATTACAATAAAAACTAAGTTGTCCAAATTATACACACCTGCTGAAAGTGATAAAAGCACAAACCCTACCCTCCTTGTCATAAGCACTGGCCACTTGATGTGGCAAAGAAGCAGGGCTGTTAAACAGCTTACAAACAAAAGTATACAAGGCAGTTCTAAACCTCCCAAAATCGTCGGCACCGG
Source organism: Lissotriton helveticus (assembly GCF_964261635.1). Taxonomy (NCBI): domain Eukaryota; kingdom Metazoa; phylum Chordata; class Amphibia; order Caudata; family Salamandridae; genus Lissotriton; species Lissotriton helveticus. The sequence goes on along the minus strand of NC_136061.1, from coordinate 597,534,834 downwards.
CGCAGGTTCGTCTAGAATTTGGCCTTCTGAATCAGAAGTTTCGCAGTATGGGAACCTTTGTGAAACTGTCATAAAATACGCATGTCAGAAGACAGCTCAATGGACAACCTGTGCTGGAAAGAAATCGACACCCAGCAGAAACTGCACGTCCCAAACAATTGGGGAGGCTACCTGTCCCAATCCCTGAACTGTATAGGAATTGAAGAAATTTGGGACTCAAGGCCAGATAGACATACTTTTGACAAAATTGCAAACAACGCGGTCAAATGGGAATCCTATCTCGAAGATAAAATAAATACCGCAAAACGACGACACGGGTGGACTGTGATAAATTCATATTCCGGGATAAAACCACAGACCTATCTGGAAAGCCACTTTAATAGTTCCCTAAAACAAAGATATATAAAACATCGACTAGGCCTACAGTTTTCAAAGGATTTGTTACCATCCTGGAAAAATTGTCACACTGACCCCCATTGTCGTTTATGTGGATATCAAAATGAAACATTAACTCACTTACTGTGTGTTTGCCCGGCGCTTAAGGATTTGAGGAGACGGCTTTTAAAGAACATTTTTAACAAATTGAACATTCGGACATGTAGGCAAGCTGTAATTCGATGGCTAGATGGATCATGTCCTATGTTGGCCTGTAGGGGGGTCCAATATATGATGAAAGCCCAATCTCTCTTACAGCAAGCTGAACATGGAATCATACCACCAAATTGAAATATATGATATTTATTTTTCATTTGGCGAACAGTTTCTATTAGCTAATATTTTAACACACGTTTTATGTTCTATGATGATCTAAATGCATTTTGTATTAATTTTTAATAATTTTATACAATAAAAATTGACTTGACTTTGACATAACAGACGGAAAGACCGTCCACAGCTTTTCCGCCCGGTTGGAATTCTGGGGAGTGGGGGGTGCACATGGGGGTAACTATGGGACCCCACTGCATTTCAATGTACAACGTGGTAGGCACCGCGCGGTGCCTGTCACGTTGTGTATTGAAATGCATGACGTGCATTTTTAGCATTGCGGTGGGCGGTGCTTTCAGTTAAAAATGCGGGATGTGTCCACCAGTGTGGCGGGCGCATCCTAATGGCCCCCACGGGCGGTCCCTTTTTACATCGGGATTGCGGGCGGACTATCCCAATGACCCCCTTAGTTTATCTCAGAGATACTTAGAATAAACATACTGGGCGTTTGTCAATAAGAATTTATTGAACAGTTGTTATTCTAGTGTAAAATAGATGAGCTGTAACAATCATTAGAGAGTAGCAGAGATATATGATTAGAAGTACTATTGAAAGTAAAAGGATGGTTGAGTTCTATCATTTTGCAGTAATCATGAATATATACAAGTACATAAAATACATGATAAAAAGTCCGTACTCCTACGATGCCTTCCTAACTAGATGTACCTAAATGCACCTAGCATCTATGTAGGTGATATGCCACGAATCCATTTAGGATCTAGTCAACTCCATTACCTGAGAACGAGAGAATATGGAACCCCGTCCTGGTCAAGAGTTGGGCAACCCACGAGGGATGTTAGACCACTGCGAGCTGGAGTGTCTGGATGCAGGAACCTCAACGTCTCTGGTCAGTGTGTCAGCCGGGAAGTCTCTGTCTCCTCTGTCCTTCTAAGCAGGATGTGATGTATGTATATCCATAGGTCTCCCCAGGGGTCATACCTTGCTGTGTTAAAGTGTCAGCCTAAAGGATGACGTCGGGCCTGAACTTTATACAGAGATAATATACAGGGGATGGTAGCCCTGCTGTGCTTCCAAGAAACCTCATGCATAATGTATGAGATTCAAACTAGGGAAAAACAGTGTTCTGAATGCAGTGTCGTATCTAGGTAAAAGGTGCGTCCCCAAGAACCGTTATGTATGTAATGTAGGGAAGAATATAGGTGAAAGGTTGCAATGTTACCTGTGCTATATAGGGTACCTATATGGAATGTAACACCATGTCTGTCACCATAATATGACCTGGCATACCTTTAGGTGGTGCCTCTTCCCCCTCTCTGCATAATCACATCTCCCTTCACTAGGCTCTGTAATGCTTTAAAGACTTTCATTTTCAATCAAAATACGTAATATTCACAAATGACTTTTCATTGGAACCAGGAAATGATTTTCCTCACCAATAATTCTCAGTTTGATGATCACAACCAATACCAACGCAGCTCTCAATGGCAAATCCAGCCAATACCAGCACAGCTTTACACCACCTGACCTAACCCAACGCAGTACTTGTAGCAGCTCACTCTCCTTTACAATTTTTCACAAGCGCGTTCTCTCAGCAATTTACACACAAAAGAAATGCAAGCAACTTCAACAACTAACTTTGTCTGCTCCTCTAATGGAATTACAGATTTTCATATACACAAGAGACAGTTCAGATCAACCTTTTCTGACCTATCCGGACACATGCTTCAAATGAAACCTCGACCAGCAGGGTATCACATGGATTGCTACAGTTCTTCCCTGTGCACTAAGATAAACTATACCAACCAAATCTCACAATGACAAAAGAAAAAGTCCTATCTCAATAATGCTGTCAATAACGTCTCACGACAAACACCACAAAACAGCAGACAACTGCACCCAGGGTCCTCTACACTGTAACTCCTAACATGTAGGTATGTATTCCGGGATGTTAGGCCACAAAGAACCCAATAACAACTTCAACTTCTTGTGTTAAGTGCCACATTGCAAACAACTTAAATCATCTCCACAGAACACCACACCCACCCCAAAATACTGCAATCTAATCATAAGCAATAGCAACGCGCAATCCTATTAATACACTACTACAATTTGTTTCCAAACTGCTGGAACTCCATCAACCAAACCATAGGCTTTGGGGTTTGAACTGGGCTCAGGAAATTTCTAATAGGACACTCTAACTCCCTCATGTCAGTGGAAAACCATCCAACGTGCTACCATGTTTAATCCAGTATTTTCTGGACTCACTTTCTTACCATTGGTCCTCCGATGGACCTTTTGTTTTCCGCTTGAGAAGTGGTGGGAGTTAACATTACACAATCAATTTCAATCAACAGGATAACCCATTTGTCTACACAATAATGACCAACAATCCGTAACTATGGTTAAAAAAGTTTATTACAAATTAAGAATCAAGTTAAGATACACTACACTTAGCACCATGCTATAAAGGTACAGAATAACCACAGGGAAGCCCAAATTCCGGAAGAAATTGAGGCGGACAATGCAAAAGATCAACAATAAAATTGGATGCTCAGAGAAGAGACTCAGGTTTTCCCATCTATACATGGATAGATTTAAAGCACCTAAAGTAAAGTTCAAGCAAACAGCATGGTTCTAGAGCTCTAAAGGATTCTCAAAAATCGAGGAATTCCATAAAGGAAAATAGCATTGGATGGAAAGTTAAGCAGGAAGCTGTCGGCATTGCAGCATTGCAGAAGCTCAGTCAAGAGTCTTCTCAGGTCAGGAAATAAGTGCTAACCTAAGTCACACTCAGCAAAGAGCCAAAGGAAACATAGAGGTCTGAACCTCTCAAAGTCCAAAGGACAAGTGCTCTAAAGGTCTGCAAAAGTTCTGAAGAGAATCTGAAGGATTCTGTGTGAACTCTAGGTTATAATGCAAAATTCTCTTGGGCAACACCCCTTTGCACACATCACCAGGGGTTGATTGTCTTTCTCCACTTTTCACATTGTAGACTGCCACATTCGCAAAGTATCTCACACTGGACATGGTAACAACATCATCTTCTCAGGCCAGGTTGTATTATTGCTGAATAGACCATTCAGTTAATGCTCTGGCTCTCCATGTCTTCTTCTCAGGTTTTCTCTCTCTATCACCAGTACAGTAATGTATCCAACAATGTGTGTGAATACCTGCAAGAAATGTCATGTTAGCAGAAAATGGAAAACACTATCGTATGCAGCACGTTAATCAGGGCTACTAACTTGAAGTATTAATTCAATGGTGCACATTTAATACATGTGTGCACATTTAAACACATATGAATATAAATGTTCAGTCCATTAGATTTATTTTACATAGCACATATAGTAAAGGTTTAAAGGTATGCATGTCAGTATGCGTAGGAACTACACTTTAAGGCAATACATGAAATGTTAGTGCACACATTGCATAAACGTTTCTAGAGTAATCACATTCTACATATATGAGGATGGTTTCTATTCAGTGATCTAAACGGTAAATATGAATTAATGAATTTAGGGACACATCATATGGGTCGAACTCGTTTTTATAGTCAGTATGCATCTACTACGGAAGGATGGTTTATTAATATCTTATTTGATTTGGTTAAAACACATTGTATAAGTAAGTTCACTAGTCCTGCAGTGAATGCACTCTAAAAATATTGTCAAGTGCAACACTTATTATAATATTGTTAGACCACACAAAACAACATGTGCTAAAAGCACATTCATGTCATGTATCTGTTATGAAATTGTGACATATTTCTGATCGGTATAGGGTGGTCAAATTTGTGGTGCACGCCAAAATACATCCAATGTATATCTTACTACTGTTAAAATATTCTAGAGTGTTATCAGTACTATTTGAATGCTGTTTAAATATTCCAGGCTTCTGTGAATACTCCTATACATAATGTACCAACATGACAGGGGCCGCTGCACAAATATCTATCCATATTTACCCAATCGGACCTTTATGCAATACAATTTTATATCTTTTTATTATTTTCCTTCATACATGTATACGCTTTCTATGTAATTAGGTATCAACATATTTTATTACTTTACTCCTACTGTAGAAAGAAAGAAAGAAAGAAGAAAAAAAAAACGTCAACTCCCTCAAAGCACTACTCCAGTTCTAATCCTATATTTCTCTCAAAATATCCTCTACCTCCACTCTCTGACTCATCCCAAACCTCATTCTACTACCTTGATCTCTCTAAGATCATTTCTTGACTCTTACCTTCTCTATTCCTCCTTGGCTCACCCAAACCTCAGTCTACTACTATGATCTTCAATATAACCTTTTCCAGACTCTTCATTCCTCTATACCTCCCACCTCAAATCTCATTTTACTACTATGATCTCCAAAATAACACTTCCTAGACTCTTCCTCCTGGACCTCTCCTTTAGCTCATCCTAAACCTGATTCTACTACTATGATCTCCCTAATAACCATTTCTAGACTCTTCCCTCCTCTATCTTATTCATTCAGACTAACAGATTCACATGTCCACTGCTCAAATTAACAATTTATATTTCCTTATGCTAATCTATCACTGATCCTTTGAGTTCCGGAGTAGCATGCTACTCCCTGAAAAGCACTTCAACGCCTCACCAGGGGTAGTAAACACTATATAAATATAATTACAATATGCTAGCTATTTGCCTAATGGGTAGCCCCATCAGTGGTAACCACTAGTGGTAAAGTAGTCTGAAAGGAGTGCTATTGGGGTCGTGGCCAAGATGGCGACTGGGTCGGATTCTCAGTGAGGATATTCACATCAGACCTAGATGGCGAAAATCCGCAAAACTCTGAATGATACTGAGTGCCAGTAGTGTCTTTCAAATTTTACAGACCTGGGACACAGTATCCGGCATACGGCCGAGGATCAGTGCCACAGGCACCTAGCCATCCCAGCTGGGCACTTACAACCCTGCAATAATACTGTTGGTTCCAAGGCTCTATTAGTCCTGATTGCGGTATATATGCAGTGAAGTTCTGCCTTGTCACTGTCCAATTAGGTGTTGGTCGCTTTCTTTCTTTCTTTTAAAAAACATTTTTTTATTACCACAGCACAACCAGAAGTACATCAGTGATACAAGTAGTACAAGTAATATTTCGACCAGTCAGTTCACATTTGACATTCAGCCCGCGAAGAGAAGACCACAATAATGATGGGCTCCCATCCCCACCTGTTTGGATCCTCTTTACAGCCATCGATATGCCTGTCACTGTCCTCAACTTTCCCTCCATTTTTTGGGGCATCCTCTGTTTGATATATTGTTCGTTCTGCTAGCCAACAACAGTCCAGATCAGTCTGCCGGTCCTTCACTCCTGCAAAAAGAACAATTGATGGACAGAATGCAGAACAATGTCATACATTCAGCCCAGTACAGAGATATGGGCCTAAATCCATCTTTTTTTTCTCACCATGCCATTCCAGTTTAGAACCAACCATATGCAAATGAGTCTTGATCCTGCGCCCAATGGGAACAGTCCAGCCCGAACTGCCAGGCCAGGTCCTTCCTAGACTGGAAACAAGCATCCTAGGACAGGTTTTGTGCTATCAGCCCTCATCAGCCGGGATAGCTTGACTCCAGTGGCATGGAGAGCAAGGGACCCACGTCTGGGCATACCCGTCCCACTCGGGGTGACAAATGCAAATTGATGGACAGAATGCAGAATAATGTCATACATTTATCCTAGTACAGAGATCTGGGCGTAAATTCATTATTTTTTTGCTCACCATGCCATTCCAGTTTGGACCTAACCATATGCAAATCAGTCTTGACCCTGCACCCAGTGGGAACAGTCCAGCCTGAACTGCCAGGCCAGGTCCTCCCTGAACTGGAAACAAGCATCCAAGGACCGGTTTCTGGCTTTCAGCCCTTATTAGCCAGGATAGCTTGACTGCAGTAGTATGGAGAGCACTGGACCCATGTCTGGGCATACCTGTCCTACTCGGGGTGGACCTGGCTTGGTAGTTCGGTCTGGACTGTTCCCATGAGGCACAGGGTCAAGACTGATTTGCATATGGCTGGGTCCAAACTGGGGCAGCGTAGTGGGCAAAGGAACGATGGATTTAACCCAGATATCTTGACTGAGGGAGAATGTTTGAATCATTCAGCATTCCGTCCATCATTTGTTGCAGTTACACTTTTCGCCCTAAGTGGGATGGGTATGCCCAGATATGGGTCCATTGCTCACTGTGCTACTGGATTCAAGCCAGCCTGGCTGATGAAGGGTGATATACTCCAAAACCGTTCCAGGATGCTTGTTTCCGCTCCAGGGAGGAACTGGCTTGGCAGTTAGGTCTGGATTGTTCCCATGAGGCACAGACTCAAGACTGATTTGCATATGGCTTGGTCCAAACTGGGGTAGCGTAGTTGGTAAAAGAACAATGGATTTCACCCTCTTGACTGGGGGAGAATTTTTTAATCATTCAGCATTCCGGTCATCGTTTGTTGCAATTACATAGTCCTTCACCCTTGGCAGTGCCCGGGCCCCCCAGCACCTGGCCAGGTTGCACTCTGCTCCTGCCAATGCTAACCATTTTTTGGTGTACCTGGGCCAGTCTTCCTCTCTGGAAATCACTAACAGGAACCACTGTGGTGTCAGGAGGATCTTCAGCCCTGTCACCTGTGACATGACATCCTTGATTTTACCCCAATAGTTCTGTGATTCAGGGAACTCCCAGAGGAGATGGTTGATTGTACGTTCCAGTCCACATTCCCGGCGGCAGAGGGATGACTCTGTTCTGCTCAGGTGGTACAGCAACCCACAAGAACAGTATGTTCTATGTAAGACCTTCAACTGAGTCAGACTGAAACAGGAGCTTATTGCCACTTCTTCTATAGGACCCTGAAGAGCCTCCATCCCATCTGTGTCATCTAATGTACCCATGTCACCTTCTCATACTAATCGTAGTGGTCCTAAGGGGTCTGGATCATTATTCATCACTTTTTTATATACTAAGGAAATTGCCTTTCCCTCCAGGGGATCTCTCAAGAGTCTATCCTCCAGGGGAGAAACATCCTCCAGGTCCACCCCCTCGAAGATGCGGCTCGCAATGCATGGCCCTGTTGCGGGTATCACAGCTACTCCCCCTGGCCCATTTCATACTCTTGTTGAAGGGTCAAAAACGATGAAAAAGCCTGATTCTTTCTCCGAGTTTTTCCCGCTCAAGAAGTTCCCATTTACTGAAAACTTTCAACCTGCTAACCTCCCCAAGTTGGTTGATTGGTTGATGGCCCACAAGGGATCATTGCTGTCAGCCTGCCTTTCCAGCCAAAATATTTTGGTGCTTCCCGACAGATTTTGACCACCGTTCGAATATGTGCTGGGAGACCCCGAGTTCTCCTCCCATCGTAGAGTAGAGAGCAATATCCCTTGGTCCCTATATATAACCTGTCAACTCTATAAGCTGGTTCAGCCCAATCCCGAAAGGCCCAGTCATTCACCGTGACCAGCTGGGAGGTGCAGTAGTACAATTTTACATCTGGAATCGCCAGCCCCCCCATGGGTGCCCTTTTGTAATTTATGCAGAGGTATATGTGATGCCCCTCCACTTCATAACAGGGTTAGCAACTCTGCCCACATATATTGAAAGAATCATTTTAAATAAGGCAGCTCGGCCCATCGAAGTTAAAGGTAGTGCCCTCCATCTCTGGGCTTCCTTCTTGAATCTGTCCAATTGGGGCAGTACATTATGGTCATAATAGGCTTGGGGGTTCCTCGTTATATTTATCCCCAGGTATTTAAACCCATCCAATAATAACGGGACCTTGCATCTGGACGTTCATCTGGGGGCCCCTACTGCTAGCGGAAACAATTGGGATTTATCACATTTGGTGCGATAACCTGAGAAGTCTCCATAGATTTAGAATATTTGCGGAATTATATCGATTGATTACCTTGGGCGCTGTACATATAGCAGAATGTTGTTTGCATTTAAGGATATACGGTCTTCCCACTCATCACCACGAGAATACCCAATATCCGTGGGTCCTGATGGACCCAGGCAGCCAAAGGCTCAAGGGCCAGGCCAAATAAAATAGGTGATAGGGGGCACCCCTGCCTCATCCTCTTCTGCAAGGGAAACTCGCAGGAAACGGTCGAGTTGACCAGCACCCTTGCCAGTGGCTGTTCGAATAGCAACTTTATCCAACTGATAAACCTCAATCCAAACCCTATACATCCTATCATTGCCCACAATTAGTTCTATTCCATGCTATCAAAAGCCATTTTGACATCTAAGGACAGAAGAGCCGAAGGCACCGAAGAGTTTAGTTCTGTGACATGCGGGATTCCGAATAGTCTAGTACCCCTGTGCGGCATGAAGCCTGATTGGTCTGTAAGTACAAGGGAGGTAATTACCATAGTCAGTCGCATAGCAAGCACATTAGCCAGTATCTTCACTTCAAAATCAAGGAGAGATATCGGTAGATACGACCCGCAACACGTTAGGGATTTGGGTATCACACTATCAATTGCCGTCCGCTGGTCTTGCGGCAGTATCCCTGTCTGATTAGCTTCTTGAAACATTGAAAGATTGTGTGGCACAGTCATATTGAGCATACATTTAAATAGCTCCAGTGGGAGACCGATTGGCCCAGAGGCCTTTCCAGACTGTAGGGCTTGTGCGGCTGTATTTATCTCTTCCACCCTGTATTTATCTCTTCCACCATCAGCTCTCTCAATTCTCTCTGGCATAGGCCAAGGTGGTGTGCCACCTCCCCAGGCGCTCCCTCCTGTCCCACCACCCGGGTCTCTAAGTCCAGAATCTCTCTCTCCAGAGTCATACTTTTCAACTAGTGTTCTTTTTTGGAGGCCCCAAACTGAGCCTGGGCATGCACCCTGAATACTGTTTTAAATGCCTCCCATAGCGTCAACCCTGAGTCAACTGATCCCGTATTCTCGGCTAAGAAATGTTCAGTGCATGTTCTAACACTGTCTTTAAATTTTGGATCACGGCGATACCATGGGTCAATTCGCAGTGGCATGACACAGTCTCATGGGGGCAGGGCTAGACTGGGAACCAAAACCGACCCTAGCAAACTGATTGGTCGCCCCCCTACGAGGGGGAGGAGGGAGTACGGTTGAGCTGTTTTCTTTTGTTACAGGGGGCCGATATTGCTGGCCCCTGGTAACAAAAACGGCCCCCAGTGGTTCAAAACCGGCCCCCACCCTAGCGGCACACCGAGTAAACGCTTGATCAGATATTCCTCGGACCACGTGTTTGGCCTTTTTGAACCGGCCCATGGCATATGTGTGTGTAAGATAGTCTAGTCATGTAAAGCTGCCATGACTGGTGAGTGTACGGTCTAAGATCGGGATGATGATGGAGCCCAGCTCCATGGTCAAAGGGAAATCTCCCAATGCCCCAGCCCTCCTACCAGAGGATACACCTCCCAGGACATCCATCTCTACTTAAAGTACGTGATTCATGTCGCCATCCAAGATCAGACTCCCCTGTGGGCCTCAAGTAGAAGTGAGCCCAACGCATTCAACGTGGTGGACTGGAGTCTCAGCAGGGGCATACACGAGCATTGATTGATAGTCTAGCCTTCCCAATGGCAGTTCAACACCACATACCTGCACAGAGAGTCTGTCCACAGACTCCCAGGTATGAACGGGAATATTTTCCTGCACAGCACTCCTAGCCCCTGGAGCCAGTGGTAAATCCTGCATGCACAAGCAGGGTGTAACTGTATCCATCCAATTCCTTACACTGGTTTCCTCTAAGATGCGTTTCTAGAAATAGGATATTGTCTGGGGCATGTTTCTTAATGAATTGATAGGTAATTTCAACCTATCATTTAGACCATTCACATTCCAAGACCATATTATCATTGATTGAGTCAGGCATTGGTATAGAAGTTTTGGATTCCACCCCTGATGGATAAGCTTGGCTGTAAGGGGTTGTTGGCCCAAACCCCCACTCCCTCCCCTTCCGTCCTGGTCCCTCACTACACATATTGGTTGATCACTGAATTGTCTGCATATCACAAGTACTAAACTATCCCAACCGCCCTGCATGCTACCCTACGAACCAGGATGCAAAGTACCCAACTACCCAGCATTGTTGCCCAGTATCTAACATTTCAAAACTTCAACTGGGTTAGGCTCACCCCACCAGGATAATCAGTAAACTAACACAATTTCCACTACCCTCTTTCGAGTCCCGTCAACAAATAACAGTCCCTATGTGTCCTGTAGGAGTGCCCCATGGCCGGTAGTTCCATCAAGTTCTCTCACAGTGTCCCGGTTTTAATGCCCTTGGTTGTGGCCCGCGTCGGGGTTGGCCAGCGTTGGGGTCAATAAACAGTCTTACTCGTTCTTACCTCATTGGTGGCCCCACCTAATTAGGCACCTTGAGCCCCATCGTCTGTGAGAGAACCTTTGGCTCATGACTCTGTAGGTTATTGACGTAGCCTGGCTCCGGTTTCCTTATCGCCTTTGTTTGCTCCTCATTTGCTACCTGGATCTGTCTCAGCTGAATGTGCAAGAGCATCATGTTTTTCAAGTCCCTGTCTCTTAGTTATTTTCTCACAGGTACAAAGCTTCTCCTTTGTCGCTGTACTTGCAGAGTAAAGTTCGGAAAGAATCTGACCAGGGTATTCTCAAAGTGTATCTACCCTTTTGCTCTTGCTCTGATCACCTGAAGAATTGCATCACTGTCGCAATAGCTAAATATTCTTGCAATGATCAAGGGAGGTGGGGACCCAGTGGGGGGGGGCACTGGAGCTTTATGTGCTCTCTCAATAGAGAAGAACTCCAACAGTCTTTTGGGCTGTAGCTTGTTTACAATGAAGTCTTCCAGAAATAGGTCGACATTGGGGCCCTCCGCCCCTTCCGGAACCCCCACCACCCTTATGTTGTTTCTCCTCGCTCTACCCTCCTGGTCCTCCTGCCTTGTGACCATTTGGGTAGACTGCTGTGTCAGTGTGAGCACCTATGACTCTAGTTGTTTCATCGTGGACTGGAGCTGGGTAATGTGGGTTCTGGCGGTTGAGACTTTGTCGCTCAATTTGTAGAGGTCTGCTCAAATCAACGTGACTTTAACTGACACTGAGTCTAGTTTAGGCTCTAGTGAGCCCTTTACATCCTTGATAGCCGCCATTATAGCTGGACTCCTCAGCCCTCTCCTTCCTCCACAGTTTTGGTGGGCTTTGGGACAGTATAATTGTCCATCTTGTTGGCTTAAGGGGGGCCTGTGCCCTTAGGTTTTACCATTCACTCCATGAATACTGTCAAGTCTTACTCCGACCAATCCGTGGGACAGGGCCCGGTGTCCGCCGAGCCACGCAACTGAATTGGCAGCCAGGAGTTGCAGTGTGCCAGATCTGGCCAGATTTGCGTACCTGCACCCCACAGCATGCCGTTGTAGGATATCTTCTTGTTTGGGTGCTGATTATGCCCTACACCCCCTGCTGTTGACCTTCGAGTCACCTCCTCTGGGCCGGTCTCTGGTTTTCCCACAAATTTGCCCCAGCCACGTGGGCCTGTCACAGCCTTCTGGTTGCTCTGGTGCCTCTCAATGTCCAATGCCCAAATCTTCCTGGTCCCGGTTCAAATCGGTTCGAGCAGAGGGTTGGTTGGTGGGTCCGGGAGCAGATTCCCCCTTGTTTAGAGTGGGCAGTGATGAAAAGTCAGGGTGATCACAAGCCAGGGGAGCCGTCTTCTCCTCTCCCATGGCTCGGTCCCCCTCAGGATAGCATCGGAGCCCGGCTGCCGCCCAACCTGAACACCCGGGCCCATACTACCTTGTTGCTGGTCAAGGGCTCATCAATCGTGGGCTGGGCACCGTCCTCTATGCTGGTGCCTTCTTGGCTCCAGCAGAAGTGGGTCTCTATGAATGCCAGATTTAAGTTCACCCGATTTAATTTCCTTCATCATACATAACTTATGCCCCACAGACTTGCACAGATGTATTAAGGCCCTCTGGACTCATGCCCACGCTGCCATAATTTTACCCACATGGTATGGTCATGTACACACTCGACATCTTATCGGACGATGATAGCAGAGGTTTTAACAGATGCTGTGGGTGAACGGTACTAATGGACGGTCCGCGTTTTCTGCTGATTCCCCCCACTTGGCAGCGTGCAAGGCCCTTAGTAAGTTCCTTGACCTGGCGTTAGTGATGGCCAAATGTAAAACACCCATGAACTGGAAATTATTGACATCATCCTCCATTTCAATATGGATCACAGGCTTACGAAATGGACTTGTGGCCAAAATGGAGATATTGTAAGAAGCCATGTCAAGATACACGGTCACACCGAACCATACAGATTGGAAAACATATCTAGCGATTGATGGTAGATTACTGGGTGCTAGTTCCTGAATAGCAAAATACACTGGAGCTACCACATACTAGGAGAATATGCAGATCACCCTGGCTGCGTCATACTAGCATGATGATTGCCCCCTCCGCCCCATGACAGCGCCCCCTCATTGACCTCATTTGTCAGGACTAGCTTCGCAGGATTCAGCTGCAGTAGAATAAAGGACCATCTCCTGACATCACCAAGTACCCTGACATGGGGTTCCCCCCCAGGGTCTTCGAGTTATCAAGCGAGGGACACCAGGTAGGGGAGGGGTCAGCAGGGACAAAGGCTCTGAAATGACATAAACACAATAATAAGATATTTGTATACAAACTACTCTCATCAATTCTCGCTAGAACACAAATGTCAGTAATACCTGAGTGTCCTCTGTATATGTTTATAACCATACACCATATGACACCCTGTAACACCATCTGATGAAGAAAGCAGAACAAAGTATCAGTGCACTGTCATTCATGTACATACTCTCCAAAAACAATGCTTATTACCAAACCCCTAACCTGCTTGTGAATCCTCTGAGCCCTGCAGGGCATATGATCCAACAGGAACAGGAGAATGTGAAGGCAGTAAGACAGGGTTGAAAGACACCCTGAACGAAGGCTACTCCACAATACCTTCCATGAGCCTTCCCTGAACAAGCGATGAGTTACCCCCTACCTAGGAAGATGGTATTACTGTAATAAATGAAACCAAAAAAGCGCTGTTAGTCACACAGCCAAAATAATGTTGAGTAAATCCAAATGAGAATCCGGTAGCTACGGTAACCTGCGGTTGCGACCACCGCTAAGCTCCGCACCAAGGTTACTGTGAAATAAAAGGTCCCAAAATACAGACGGTGTTACGCTGCAGCCGCAAGCAGTAACCCGCTGTAATGTCCTCTGAACCCTATCCCTAATCAAGAAGAGCAGACGGCGTTACACAGCCTCCAAGCACGTAGTAACCCGCTGCAATGTCTGTATCACAATACACAAGTAAAGACACACACAGCGTTACGCGGCAGAATGCTCGCTGTAACCCGCTGTGTTTCCCAGAAATAAATCAATCAATCAATCACAGACATTTATATAGCGCACTACTCACCCGGAGGGTCTCAAGGCGCTAGGGGGGGGGGGAGAGCTGCTACTGCTCGAACATCCAGGTCTTGAGCTTCTTCCTGAAGGAGAGGTGGTCTTGGGTCAGGCGCAGGTCGGTCGGAAGGGAGTTCCAGGTCTTGGCGGCCAGGTGGGAGAAGGACCTTCCTCCCGCTGTCGTACTCCGGATGCGGGGGACGGCGGCGAGGGCGTGGCTGGCTGATCAGAGATGTCGTTTGGGAACGTGGAAGTTGATGCGGTTGTTGAGGTAGCTGGGGCCTTGATCGTGTAGGGCTTTGTGTGCGTGGGTGAGGAGGCGGAAGGTGATTCTTTTGTTGACGGGGAGCCAGTGCAGGTCTCTCAGATGTCCGGAGATGTGGCTGTGTCGTGGGATGTCGAGGATGAGTCTGGCTGAGGCGTTCTGGATCCGCTGGAGTCTCTTCTGTAGCTTGGCGGTGGTTCCGGCGTAGAGGGCGTTGCCGTAGTCCAGTCGGCTGGTGACGAGTGCCTGGGTGACCGTCTTCCTTGTCTCGGTGGGGATCCACCGGAAGATCTTCCGTAGCATGCGCAGGATGTTGAAGCATGACGAGGAGACGGCGTTGACTTGTCTGGTCATGGTGAGGGAGGAGTCCAGGATGAATCCCAGGTTGCGTGCGTGATCTGTCGGTTTGGGTGCGCTGCCCAGGGCGGGGGGCCACCAGGAGTCATCCCAGGCGGAGGGCGAGGAGCCCAGGATGAGGACTTCCGTCTTGTCTGAGTTCAGTTTCAGGCGGCTGGTCGACATCCACTCGGCTACGTCTTTCATCCCTTCGTGAAGGTTGGCTCTGGCGGCGGCGGGGTCGTTGGTCAGGGAGAGGATCAGCTGGGTGTCGTCGGCGTAGGAGATGATGTTGAGGTTGTGTTGGCGTGCGATGGCTGCGAGGGGGCTCATGTAGACGTTGAAGAGGGTGGGGCTCAGCGATGATCCTTGAGGGACGCCGCAGATGACTTCGGTGGCCTCTGACTTGTACGGTGGTAGCGGACTCTCTGTGTTCTTCCGTCGAGGAAGGAGATGATCCATTCCAGTGCTCTCTCCTGGATTCCGACGTTGCTGAGGCGCTGCACTAGGGTGCGGTGGCAGACAGTGTCGAAAGCCGCGGAGAGGTCTAGGAGGATGAGGGCCGCTGTTTCTCCATTGTCCATCAGGGTTCGGATGTCATCGGTGGCAGCGATGAGGGCGGTCTCGGTGCTGTGGTTGGCTCGGAAGCCCGACTCTGAAGGGTCCAGGGATCCATTCGTCTCGAGGAAGGTGGCCAGCTGCTTGTTGACGGTCTTCTCGATGACTTTGGCTGGGAACGGGAGGAGCGAGATGGGGCGGTAATTCTTGAGTTCGGTGGGGTCCGCCGTAGGTTTATTTAGTAGAGCGCTGAGTTCGGCGTGCTTCCAGCTCTCCGGGAAGGTGGCGGTGTCGAAGGAGGTGTTGATGATGTCCCGCAGGTGGGGTGCGATGACTGCGTCGGCCTTGTTGAAGATGTGGTGAGGGCAGGGGTCGGTAGGAGATCCGGAGTGGATGGAGTTCATCATTTGGATGGTGTCTTCGGTGCTGATCGGAGTCCAGGTGCGGAGGGTGGTGGTGGGGGGCGGTGGTTCGGTCGTGGCGTGCGTCGGTTGAGTGCTGAAGCTGTTGTGTATGTCCGCGATCTTGTTGTGGAAGTAGGAGGCGAGGGAGTTGCAGAGATCTTGCGATGGGGTGATGTTGTTGTTTCCGGCGTTGGGGTTGGAGAGCTCTTTCACGATGTTGAAGAGTTCCTTGCTGTTGTGTGCGTTGTTGTCCAGTCGATCCTTGAATGCAGTTTTCTTGGTGGCGCGGATGAGTTGGTGGTGCATGCGGGTGGCAAGCTTGAGGGCGGTCATGTTGTCCGGTGTTGGTTCCCTTCTCCAGGCTTTCTCGAGGGCTCGGCAGTTCTTCTTGGAGCTCTTGAGTTCGTCGGTGAACCAAGGGGCCTTCTTGCTGCCGGGTCTGCTAGGCGGGGTCCTCAGTGGGGCGAGTTCGTCCGCGCAGTTGATGATCCACTTCGTGAGGTTGTCGGCGGCCTGGCTGGGGTTCACTGAGCTGGCGGGGGGGTGCTGGCTCAGGGAAGCGGCGAGCTGGTCGGCTGTGATCTTGTTCCAGCTTCTTCGAGCAACCGGTTGCTGGTGGTGGTGGATCGTCGTTCTTCTGAAGGTGAAGTGGACGCAGCTGTGGTCTGTCCAGTGGAGTCCAGTGGCGTGGCTGAAGGCGATGTCTTCGCTGGATGAGAAGATGGCGTCGAGCGTGTGTCCGGCGAGGTGGGTGGGGGTGGACACCAGCTGCTTGAGTCCGAGGTTGGCGAGGTTGTCGAGCAGGGTGCTGGTGTTGCGGTTGTTGTTGTTCTCCAGGTGGAAGTTGATATCCCCCAGGAGGATGTAGTCGGCGGAGGGGAGGGCATGCGGGCTGATGAAGTCGGCGATGTCCTCGCTGAATTGTGTGCGTGGTCCCGGGGGTCGGTAGGTTCCGCAAGCGGCAAGAACCCGTAGTACGTACATAAACAACAGAGGAGAGGCGATGCCTGATCGGGTTCCGTTCCGTTTACTCACGAACGCCTCCAAAGACCACAGGATCGGCTTCCTCTGCTCCAGACGCTCCCCAGCTTCAGTAACTCCTCGCCAATCAAGACGAGAACCAAAACAGGAAGGAATTACGCGCAACCTCTCGCGCACCAGGATAGGATTTAACACATTCTGTCAGCACCTCGGCATCATGGGAAATGTAGTTCCGTGCCTCCTAATGCCGTAATGTGCGAAATCCTGACATCATTGGTGTTGGTCATCCATAATGTTTCTACATCTATCCATCTCCTTCTCCTCACAACACATAAATTACGACAGCATGTAACATCCTGTAGGGGTACAGTTATACTCTCAATATAGTATATGTTATACATAGTTAGTTATGCACTTTGTGTGGCGCTACAAGGTATAAACTTTGTACACTGTGCTAGTCCTGTTATAGCTCAAGTAAAGAAGGAACAGAGAAATGAGTATTATGCTGGTAATAGACACTGCTAAACTGTATAATGTCCATTATCTATTGTATGGTTGTTAAATCAATAATACAGAAATATTCCCCCACCCCTGCAAAAAAGGAGGGAGTGATTTTGCTCAGATTGGACCTGATTATTTATTATCCTTATTGCTGATCTTGCATACCCAGGACTTACAGTGGAATCTTCCTATGGTTTGAGATACTGCCTTGATGACAGTGTTCACATCACTTCACTATGCAAGGAAGAAGGGCTAGGTGGGAGTCCACACTGCTTCAGCCTGCACCACACCTTAGGCAGTCTCTTTCTGCATAGTCACTGTGAGTAAAACACATTTATAACACTTCGGAAAATGCCATGGGGCCCATTTACAAACCAGTTTGCACGTGGTACATGCGTGACACAAACCTTAACTGGGATGTATGAAGCCACGCAAGGCCACTTTGCATGACCCTTAGTGGCTCCATAGATCTGGAGTAAAGCGCTGCAAATCACTATGTTGACTTCCCCTGTGCAATAGAGGCATTTCATCTGCATCTCCCATGGTTTTTGACACATTCCCAGACTTATCTGAATTGGTAAACCGGGGAATACACCAAAAAGATACACCTATCTTTATTTTACCTTTTTGCCTCTCAAGCTTGTTTTGGGGCAGGAAGGTGTCACTTCCTGCACAAACACAATACATGGTGCAAGGAAGCCTGCATTACCTAGTTTTTACCATAACCAGGCCATCTTCTTCAACACTCAAGTGCATAAGGCAGCATAGGCAAGCCAGTATCCATGGGGCCCCAGTATGCAAATCCCCCTTATATCCCAGAGTGAAGCACCATTGACCAATTACAAAGTTAAAGCTTGTGGCATAAGTGCAAAAAAAAACACAAAGGTAATCAAGTTCATAAGTCACCCCATTCAGCTTTTCAACAGAAAGTGTGAAAGATGAACTATTTTTTACCGATCTTGGTTGCATTCCATTCCACTAATTTGTAAAATAGTTCTTTCAAAAGAGAAAAATGTATTTCTTCTTAATTTTCACAAGTGTAAGGTTCAGATCCACCATCTATCAGCCATCGTGTTTCAGTCCTTTTACACTGGAACTACCTCAGTACTGAAAAGACATATATACATAAGTGCATCTTTCTTTTACCTGCAAGAACAATTTAACATATTTAATTTGCTATATTTTCTCAAAATAAAAAAATCTTTTGAAATTACAATTAAAGGTCCTAGGGAAACAGCATGTACAACATGGCTGAAACCACTCTGTGCCTTAACAACACTGTCCGAACCACAAATGCAACTCTACATTGCATTCCTTTATCATGCATGTCGTTACAATGACTTGTCTTAAGGAAAGCGTTGATGGACTTATGTTGGACTTTAAGTTCAACACTTTCCCTACTGTTGCGCAGACTGGAGTTGGAATAGCAAATTGTGCTATTTCAACTCCAACGCTTTCCCTAAGGCAAGTCTTTGTAGCAACTTGCGTGGTAAAGGAATGCGTGGTAAAGGAATGGCTCGGACGACGTGGTAAAGGCAGGCGTGATAAATGCCTTCATGGTTCCTGCATACCACCAAGTTCCTACATATTAGAAATGTTTCCTGATTTCACCAAAATAAAAACATGTATTTCATCTAATTATACTTTTGTCACGAAACTCTACCCTAGTAGTCTGGATCCAAGGAGAGAAATACACATTTCCACCCCTCATCACAACCACTACTAGACAGACATAGTCTGTGGAGCAAACAGTAGAAGCAGGGAAAGGGGAATGAGATGAGAGAGAAAACAGAAACACTTGTTACCCCCGTTCTGCCTCATCACTCTGTCGGTCACGGATGTCTACAGGTCAGAATATGCATTTTATGGAAAATGGAAGCTCTTTGATAATCTGCTAAGAATATTCTGCTACTAATGTTAACAATGAAAGGATACATCTTAAAACTATCTCCCTGTAAACAACTCTCTGTTCTCTTAATTTGAAGCTGGTTTACTGAAACTCAAAATACAGTCTGATATAAATGACTGGTTAGATGCTCACTAATATCCCTCCATATGGGCAAATAACTATCTCCAGCGTCATATCTATACTCCATTTGGTACAGAACCATTTACCATCAAACTCTTTGGCATTGAATTACGTTGTAACATTGAATTCCCAGAGTAAGGACAGAGAATTATAGTTAAGACAAACTGAAACCAAATGTTTAAACCGGCCAAGAACAGTTAGCATGGGAGATGTGAGGCCTACGTGGCCAAGATGGCTGTCTCCCTCTTACAAACTCCGACAATCCCTCCAACTACGCTATCCCCATCTTGCTACTAGTGAGGCCCAGGATGCATACAATCGGGCATGAACTTACTGGAGACTGTCTAGAATGGCAGGCGGGTATATTTTATGCAGTAGCTCCTATCTGCAAGGCAGAGATGTACACATTGTTTCCTGCTTCGCTGAGAGCCCGAAGATAGCTCCAGCATTAAAGACATGGTGTGACATTGGTAGCTCATCTCTGGTCTCGTTGCTGCCATTAAGTCCCTTCACCCCAGCTGTTTATCCCGCACTGCTTCTTCATTGCATCAAGATGGTAGGGTTCCGGTGTAACAAGCCGTGGTATACCCCCAGGCTGGAGTATACCCAGGGTTAAAACGGCCTACGCTAGATTATACCCGGGTGTATTATGGCCTAGGCCAATTTATACGCAGGGGTATATTATGTCCTAGGCCAAACCATACCCCTCTAGGCCAAATTATACCCCCATGATATCAATAGTGTTGAGCGATATACACATGAATGACTAAATTGTTCAACATTTTATTTAAAACTGTAAACACATAGAATGTGATTGCTTCAAGTAGAAAAACTTTAATCAGAAAAAATAATAAACTTCCACAACGATCAAAGATTAGTACCATACTACTCAGTAGTTTTAACACATTAAAATAAAAGCACATATCTAACACTCTATAATGCTCGCTCTAGTATAAATGTTCAAAGTTCAACACTGATAACATCAAAATGATCATGTTTGTTTTCAAGATAAAGCGCATGTTCTGTTGGTGAATGCAGATTGAAGCTTGCGGGATAAGTCTATTGATAATTGGCATAGAACAATTAATTATAATTAAAAGGTTTGGTGCATATTCTGGCCTGGTGGGGTATGGTCTGGCCCAGTCTATTTTAAACCCCGGC
This sequence comes from Lissotriton helveticus, assembly GCF_964261635.1. Lineage (NCBI taxonomy): Eukaryota > Metazoa > Chordata > Amphibia > Caudata > Salamandridae > Lissotriton > Lissotriton helveticus. Next base: position 597,514,447 of record NC_136061.1, on the reverse strand, counting down.
GGCTATTGTTTAGCCAATGACACTTTATCCCCCCCCCCCCCCCGGGTATTCTCTGGCCTGGGCCAAACTATACCCAGGTTTAATCTGGGAAGGGGTATTTTTGGCCTGCTACACCAGCACCTAACGATTCATGATTGGACCACACACGCTTGAAAGGCCTCAAGAGGATGCAGACCTTTTTTCACTACTGTGCCACTCGCTGGATTGGCGAGCAGCACCGCGAACCCAGAGCTCCCTCTCAAGTCCTGTCCTGCATTTGGAGGAATGCCTCCGGGGTCTCTGCAGCCTTTGAATGATTACTGGGTGGCTGAGGGTCTGGTCAGCCCAACGTTCGACCCAGGGGGACCCCACCCCACAATCTGAGCTTCTCTCTGCAGCGGTGGTGAGCTGTGCCACAAGCCATATATGAGAAGTTGCGGCTCTAGGGCTGAGGAGGCATGCCGACAGCTGGGGGAGCCCTCTGGCAGATACAGGGCCCTGGTGGTCCGGCTGACCCCAAAATATTTTGCACCTCGTGTGCTGCCCGTGGGAATAGCAGGTAGTGTGGGGGTCTGCCACCAACAGACATAACCTGGGTGCTTCAGGGGTGAACTTTGTGAGCTTTTAGGCCCCATTGAGGCCCTACGCCTGGAACAAAGACTGGGGCCCCATGGGCACAACTCCCTGGCATAGGGAGCAGCAACCCTTCTACTTTGGCCCGAGGTAAGATACTGCTTGGTGAAGACTGATGGATGTTAAGGTCAAGGCCCGCAGAGGCTGCTTGGTGAGGTTGATCTTCCATGGCCCCAGAGGGGTGTCTTCTCTCCCTTCCCACATCTGGGGTTCCACATAAACATCACATTCAGCTGCAGCGCACTAAGGCCATGCGGTCAAGTGGTAAACCTCCATCCTTAGCCAAGATCTTAATACTTGAGGGGACAACTTGGGATCTTCCTGGGCTACACTGGATGTCTTGTGGGAGACCCTGTGCAATGTGGGGAAACCAACGAGGATTTGTGGAGGGTGGGCTGGGCTGCAGCCTGAAAGTGACAAACTCCTTGACACAGGTATGGGATACTGGACATGCCGGGGGCCCTCGGCTGTACATGCTGCTCACCTTAGGCCTCCGACTTGGTGATGTAAGCAGGCTAAGGCACCTCGTAACCTTGACCTCTGAGGGGTCAACCATCAACACCTCCCCTGCAGTAATTCTGAAATGTTCCAGTTGTGAATGGAACTACGTCAGAGAAGAACAGCAGTTGGAGTCCCTTCCTTACAGGGCTATGTGATCCGGGAGACTCCCTGGCCAGCTGTGGGCTGGTAACCTATCCACTGAAGGTGATTTACCGCGAGAACCACTGCCAATCACCGGCCCAAGTTCCCCACATTCTAGATGCCCGGCCGGACCCCCGCTGCTTCAGATATGGGGAAGTACCATCCTGCCTCTTTGCAGGTTCAATGTAAACTTAAATAGATACATTTACAACTCTCCCACTGGAGATGCCTAAATCTGTCACCATATTGGGGCCATCCTCCAAACAATCCAGGCATCCTGATCCGTGCTTGACACCCAGATCGGAGAGGTTGGGGTAGATTGTGCCTTGCTACAACAAGATTTTTACAATGTGGTGGACCGGGTCTCCGAGACAGGTGGTCGTATTGCAGAGCTTGAAGTCCACCATCACTTACCTCACTACATCCTCCAGAGTGCTAATGGAATGTTCTGATGATGCAGAAAATACAGCGTGGCAAAATAATCTGTGCCTCTGGAGTTCCGGAGGGGGTGGAAGGCTATTCACCCAAAATGTTTCTTGAATCCTTGATAACAGTTTGGCCACCAGCTGACCAAATGTTGACCTGTTTTTCCTTGAACGAGTCCACAGATCCCTGTTGCAACATCCACCACCTGATTCTTACCTTTGACCCCCCATTGCCTGGGTTTTGAATGGCAGAGATGCATTCCTCAGGAGGGTGAAGGTGCTGAGCAATATTCACTTCCAGTCCACCTGTATAGGGGTGGGCAGAACTCACGGAGTTTCACTCCGCAGAATTCTGTGGAGTTGCCAAAAAATACTACAAGATTCCACAGAATTCCTTTTGTCCTTTGCTGTAAAATCAGCATGAACAGCACCTCTCCTAATCCTTATCTTCCCTGACAATACCCATCAGATACAAAAGCAGAGGAAATCTTTGAAGACAGTCAAACAAAACTTGCAGGTTATGAAACTCATGATCCCTGCCAGAGTCAAAATGCTTCAGAACTCCTGCTCCTTTTTATTCAACACCCCTGAAGCAGCATGGGACTAGGTGGTGGAGAAGAGGGACTTGCAATGCAAACCACTCCTGCCACGGGCTGAAGATGTTAACTCGGGACCCTGCTGTGGCAGATACCCAGTGGCTGCAAATCATGCAGATGAAGATGCTGTTGTGGATGACATGGACCCATGGGCGAATCTCCAGACTCCTATGATGTGGAGGGATTGTGCTAACAGGAAGCAGGGAAGGCAAAGGGAGTCATGCAACTAGGACACCCAGGTCCCAAGAATGCCCTTGCAGAAGCGATCTCTGACTTTGAACTAGGTTGACCTCTTTTCTCGTTACTGTGACACCTGTTAGCATCTGCAACTGCTGTGGAGTCCGTGATAGGAGATGTCTCCCCACCTGATTACTAACAGGCTAATGTTTCACTAGCAGAGTTGCACTTCTGCATTTTAAGAATTGTTGGGGAGAGTTTTGTTGTCATTTATCATCCTCTATTTTCCTTTCCTGTTTAGTTTATTTTCCTTGTTTAGTGGGTCTGTTAGTGCAACAGATACTTCTGGGTGAAATTGTTGGGTGGAGAGCTGCTGGGGTAGTTGGGGAACACGTCTTTTAGTTATCAGAAGTGCCTGTATTTAATTTTATCCACAATGCAGCCTAATCAAGAGGTATAATCACCATACATCCAGTGAATAATGGTCCCACAAATAGAGCTTCCCGCCAGACGTGGGAGCCCAGCACCATGACATTTGCACTGAACAAGCTGCCATGACCCCCCTTAACTACCTTCATGGAATTGTCATGGATCGTAAATGGTCTTAACGACCCTATAAAAAGGTTGGGGAGTTGCCTTGCCCATGCCAGATTTGGGATCAACAGGGTTTTTTCAGGTGTGATTCACCAGGCAATCCAGGGATACTGCAGTACTCCTGCATAAAATCTTTCCATTATTTGTCACCCATGTCTCAACAAATATCTCTGGGAGGTACATAGTGGTGGAAGGCCAATTGGAAGGGAGGCACTACACACTCTTTGGTGCATACGTACCCCACAGCTTGTGAAATCATCCTTAATGCCCTCAAAGATGTGCTCCTCTGCCTTTCTCAGTGGTAAATCCAACACAAGATTCCACTGAAACATGTGATACTGGCACGGATAGCAGCACTATCCTGGCTGATTGGTTATTTTACCTGGGTCATTACAACATCTGGAGAATATGGCATCCAAACACTTACTCACCACAAGAAGGTGTCACCTTTGCTTAGATAATATCAAGTGAGTGTGTATGGCCATAAAATACAAGTTCTATACTAAGCTATCCTTCAGGAAATAGAAAAAAAGCATGATGCAAAGGCAGATTCCACCATAAAGATAATGCCAGATAAAAAATATGAACATGGAGGTAATGTTTGGATGACTTACCGGTAGAGTGTGCAAAAGGGGCAGGGGTGGCGAGCAAGCTAGGCGGATAGCCACGCTCTCCACGAGCTCTGCGACCCACATCAATTTATGTTTATATTCTACCATCTCAGTGCCATCTGCTCGCCTCCTTGAGCTCCAAACACTCAAAGCAGTTGAGAAGTGGCAGAACCAATCCTAGTCGGGCCCTGTTCGAGCTGCAGGAGGGAACTCTGGGGAGCTGCCTCATGCTGGAATGGCAGCGTGGCAGGAGCTGAGGCTGTGCGCAGTCCTTCAAGAGAGTGAGCGGTGGCGCCGGAGGGATCAGTGGATTTGGACCTACATCACCCCCTCACTGCGCCCCCCCTTACTGCCTCCACTGAGGCATTTAAACAAGGGATGCTGAGGGGCAGAGATGTCCTGGTAGGCCTGGACAGGTGCCCCGAAGGCCGCAGCTCCTGTGCGACGGCCCTGTGATGGCCCTTAACTCGCTCGCGCATGCTAACGCGGCGGCGCCGCATGAATTAGGCACGGGACACCGCACTGTGGTTCCGCGTGGTCCCGACTGACGTTGTCGGCCACGCATTCTTTATTTTTTTCGTGCGCGCGTGATGTCACGCGTCAACGCTGGCGTGCCTCGGTCGGCGCGGGTAGACTGGACCGCTACCCTGCGCCCCAGGACACTACATTCCTTCTAACCTTTATTAAACAAAAACCATATCAAAGCATAATGAAAAACTGTGGATCTGTTACCAGTCTCTTGTTCATTGTCCTTGGATTATCACACCAGGAAGTCCGCCAGTTGGGAGGATGGTGCTGGATTCTTCCGCAAACCATACCGGGATTGTTCTCCTCATGGACGGGGGCATCCGTGGTGTTGCCTGTGGGGGTGTGCTACTCCCCCTGCCGGTGGCCGGAGAGTTTGGCATGCTCTCCCCCGGGGTTGTCGGTGGTGATTGAATTTTTTGGTCCATCAGGTCCTCCCCTTCCGGGATGTACTGCTCCAACAGCTCTGATTCGTCAGTGTCCCTGGTTTGACTTTGACTTGTTCTCAAAAGGTCAGACCCCTAGGGAGGGGGCGTACCTGGGTGCACCTTCTTGAAGAAAGAGATGTTGCGAGTGACGGTTTCAGTTCCCATCTGAGCTGTCACCATGGTGCCAGTTCGGCGGAGGACAGTCCCCAGCCTATGCTCGAAGGGGAGCCGGAACTTGCTCCCCGGATATTGATCTTTGATGTAGACCTGGTCTCTTGCCTTAATTTCAGATTCTTTGGCCCCACGCCGATGACTGGCCTGGTTATTGGTTCGATTAGCCAGGGTCCTTTCCGCGTCAACTTGGGCTAGGGCCAGGTTGGGTGATTCGGGATAGTGTCTCTGACCACTCGGCCCATGGTCGCTGGGCCCAGTGCTGCTTCGGTCGTGGGATGTGGGGTCAACCGGTACTCTCGCAAAAAACTGTAGATGGCCCTCTCCAGCGGTGATCCGTCCGCGTGTGCAATGCGTATTGCCTTGTTCAGCATGCGCATAAATCTCTCCACTTCCCCATTGGCTTGGGGCCAGCGAGGAGTCACTTTACGGTGGTGGATCCCCCAGCTCTTTAGGTAGTCTGCGAATTCCTGCCCCTGGGAGAGGGGACCGTTGTCCGTCTTGACTACTTCGAAGATCCCATGCGTGGCTATTGTCTTCTCAAACTTGGTGATGACCTCCATGGCCGTCTGGCTTTCGACAATCTCTACCTCCGAATACTTCGTGAAATCGTCAATGATCACCAATGCGTAGCGTCCATCAGGAAGGTGTCCGAAATCTGCGCTCACGCACTCCCACGGTCTCTGTGGGTTGTCTTCCGTGATGACAGGGTGAGGGCGATCCGGTTGTCCCGCTGCTTGGCACCAGGTGCACGTTCTGACTGTCTGTTCCACCATCATATCCATTCCGGGAAACCACACCTTGGCTCTTAGTCGGCTCTTGGTCTTCACCATGCCTTGGTGACCTCTGTGTGCCAACTCTACCGCCTGTTGTGTTAGGCTGGCGGGCATGACTAGTCTCGGTCCTTATAGTAAGCATCATTGGATGTCGAGCGACAGCTCTTCTTTCACCCTCATGATGGACTCTAGTGTTGCTCTGGCTTGCTGTGTCCTTTTGCTCAAAGTGGCTTGAATGGGGCGCCAATCATTAGATCGGACAGCATCTGCTGCCAATTGTAGGCATTCATCGCTCTGGGTGGCTTCCACGATCGTCTCCAGACTCATGGGTAGAGGCTGTGACCTTTCCATCACCATCCGAACGTATTCCTCGGTATCCTCCGCCTCTTCTTTCTCCACTTTTGTGGCCGCTCGGGGGTGTCTTGAAAGGTAATCTGCGGGATTCGTCGATCCGGGTTTGTACTCCACCCTGTGATCATACCCTTGCAGTTGAAGTATCCACTTCTCAATTCTCGGTGGCGGCTTTGATACTGAACCTTGAAACAGGGGTATGAGAGGCTTGTGGTCTGTAGATACCGTGAAGAAATAGCCATATACGTAGACATGGAAGAGCCGGCAGGCCCTGTGAATTGCGGTCGCTTCCCGCTCTATTTGCGAGTATCTCTGCTCCGTGTCCGCTAGGGAGCGGCTGGCATAGGCGATGGGTGCCCATTCTTCATTGCTTTGAAGCTGAGTTATCACTGCCCCTAGCCCGTAGGGGCTGGCGTCCACGGCGACATTGGTGGACTTGGTGGGGTCAAAATAGGATAACGTCATATCTGCTGACAAGGCGGCCTTTGTGGCTTTGAATGCATGTTCCTGATCCTGTCCCCATTGCCACGTGGTGGTGGAGTTCGTCAGTTCCCTGAGGGGTTTTGTGAGGTTGGATAAGTCGGGTACGAAACGCCTGCAGAAGTTTACCATGCCCAGGAAACTTCTCATTTCCGAGATGGTGGATGGGGCTGGGGCTTCTTGAACGTCCTTCACCTTATCAGGGTCCGGTGCTATTCCTTGGTCTGAGAAGGTGTAACCGAAGAAGCTGATTTTGTTCTGTAGGAACTGGCATTTCTCGTGGTGTAGGGTCAGACCGGAGTCTTTCATTCTTTGAAGGACTCCCCTCAGTCACTGGTGGTGTTCTTCTATTGATAATGCAACAGGTCATCGCTCACGTTTAGGACTCCTGGTAGTCCACTGAGGACCTCTCGAATGGTATTCTGAAATACTTCCGCGGCACTTGAGATTCCGAAATTTAGGCGCCGGTATCGTCTGAGGCCTACGTACGTGGAGAAGGTGGTTATGTAGCGGGAGTCCAGGTGGAGTGGTAGTTGATGATATCCGGAGCGAAGGTCCATCTTCGAGAACCATCTTGCGCCGTTCAACTCTCCCAGAATGTCGTCTATGGTGGGGGTTAGGTGTCGTTCCCTCTTCACCGCTGAGTTCGGGAGCGGCATATCCACCCAGATACGAACTTGCCCTGGCTGCTTTGGCTTGCGGGCTACCCCGATCGGGGACACCCACGGGGTGGGCCCGCTGACTTTTTCGATGATACCTTGCTTTTCCAACACCTCCAGCTCTTCTTCGACTTTTTTCTTCAGGTGGAATGCGATCCGCCTATGCCTCAGTGCCACGGGTTGGACCGATGGGTGGATATTGAGGGAGACTTACTTCCCTTTCAGGCATCCGATGCCTTGGAATACTTCACCAAACTCTTCCATGATGGTGTCTAGTTCTTCTTCTAGCACCGCCATGGCGAACGATATTAGCCTCAATTCTTCTGCTGACTGCCCACTGATTAGCATGCCACTGCCCTCTTTTGTGACATATACAGTGGTGGGTACTTTCAGCCCTTGGTGCTGTAGCTCTGCCTTGAAACACCCTATGAGGGGAATAGGCGTCTTCTGTTCATAGGCGAACACTCTGATTCTGGCTTTGCGTAGAGAAGGCCGGGCACTTAGCTGGTTGTACACATTGGCGGCAATCAGCTCAATGGATGCTCCTGTGTCGATGGTGACTCTCACTTCTTGCTGATGGATCTTGATACGGCACTTCGGGAGGCGTCGCTTCTTCCATTGTGGCTGGTCGATTGCGAACACGTAATGGACCGGGTAATCACTTGTGTCGTCGTCCATATCTTCGCTGTCTCGTTCTTCCACCACAGCATGTGCCACTTCCCTCTTGGCCTTCGTCGATCTGCATACCGCTGCAAAGTGGTTCATCCACCCACATGCGCTGCACTTCTTCCCTTTTGCCGGGCAGTCCTGCATGCGGTGGGGCTGGCCCCCGCAGTATCCACACTCTTTGTGCTTGTCCTGCTGTTTCATGCCCACGTATTGGCGTGCTTTTGGCCTCACAACGTTCGCTTTCTCCGCCATGTTGACTTGCCCAGCTTGAGGATGTCTGCTAGCGGCTTGCCGTCTTCCTGGAGGATGGTGACCCTAAGTTTGGAAGAGTAACACCCTTGGATTATCTGCCCTCGAATTTCTTTCTGCTTGTCGTGGAATCCACACGTGCTGGCTAGCTCCTTCAATCTCCCGTGGAATGCGTCAAGTGACTCCTCAGCCTCCTGCTTAGCTTGACGGAAGATGAACCTCTCATAGTCTTTGCTCGCCATATGTTCAAAGTGAGCGTTCAAAGAATTGAGGAGGGTGAGGTACGTCTTTGGTGTGGCTTCCACTAGTGTTTTGTAGATTCTGTGGATATCTTTACCTCCGAGATGGAGGAGCAGGGCTCTGCTTCTTTCCCTGGCGGTGCCCGCCCCTTCAAAATAGATCTGGAGGCGATCCGTCCAGTCTTTCCATCGTGGAGCTAGGGACGACGGGGCCCCGTCTACTATGAACGGTTCAATGGCGGGAATTGATGCCATTTTGATGTGTGCGTAAGCCCTCTTTGTGGCACGTGCGCTGCCGCTTCTTTGATGCACTAATCTAGGCTGTCCTCGGCGTCAAAAGCGATGTTGGGGTGCTCCTCTATGGTCGTCCTTCCTTCCCTCTTTTCCCCACTGATCGCCTGTCTGGCTGCACAGATCTGTGCTCTGCTGCAGGCTCGCGCGGTTCTTAGGCATGGGCCAGCTCACCCTCTTTCCCCACTGGACGATAGTCCAGCCACTCTAACCTGTACTGTGAAGCAGGCTCACGTGGTACTAGGACATGGGTTCACTCTTCGCGTGGTGGGGGCTCTTTTCCATACCTCTCTCCACACCTCTCCGTCTTTTGGCATTAGCAGAGGCCCTGGGGGGTCATTTCTCGCCGGCACCACGGAGCTGGAAACACTCCCTTTGCTGGTTGACTGCCAGTGCGATCTTCATGGGCCCACCGAGGGCCGGCACGCTGAGGGTGTATCTAGCGGTGAGGTAGAGGGTCAGGGCACAGCATGGGTTCTTTAACACTCGTCACCAGTGTGATGGGCCTTAACTCGCTTGCGCATGCTAATGTGGCGCCGCCGCATGAATTAGACACGGGACACCGCACTGTGGTTCCGCGTGGTCCCAACTGACGTTTTTGGCCACGCCTCCTTTATTTATTTCGTGCACGCGTGATGTCAAGCGTCAACGCTGGCGTGCCTCGGTCGGCGCAGGTAGACTGGACCGCTACCCTGCGCCCCAGGACACTACAGGCCCTGACGAAGCACTGGTGGAGGGGTTGCCAAGAAAACCACCTTCCCGGGGAGCTGGAGCCTGCTGGGCACCTCTGGAGAGGAGACGGGGTTCAATTGCAGACCCCGTCCCGATGACAGAGGGGACCAGACTTCGGTGAAGGCAGCTCCGCACACTGTTGAATGTAGCTCTACACCTCACGCAGCTCTACACCTCACCTGCAGACGGGAGCTGAGACTCCGCTCCATCGGTGCCTTGATTCCAGACATACACAGAAGGCACAGAGGACTGCACCCACGTAGAATAAGTTATGGTGAGGCTGGGTGGCTAAGGTACTTTGGGCGGACGAGGCGCACCTGTCTGGGAGTGAAGTACCAGGCTTTCAGTATGAGGCTTTGGGAGGTGGACACCGGGGGGATGGGGGAGTGAAACCACATCCCCGGCCCCACCTCGCGAGTTAGAGTCTGGGAGTGCGTGGCCAGAGGATCGGCAGCGGGCCCGGGGGGCAATGGAGGAGACTGCGCCTGGGTCCCAGATGTCCATTGTCATTGGCCGCCCAAACTCCTGAGACCCCTGAAGAGGCATGGGAGAGTTGCTGGCCTGAATGCAGCCTGGACTCAGAGCCTGAATCGGACTGAGGAATCTTGCAGTGGATGTTATAGGGCCAGGAGGTGTTACAGACCAGCGCCCCCTCCCCCAGAGTGATCAGAGAAGCCTTGGTCTACTGCTGCTTTTTTAGGGCCCTACCCAGGCAATAACTGACTTTAGTGGCTGGAGCTGGACTGCCAGGGGTACTTTTGAGGGCCTTGGGGCTACCTTCCTGCGGTTCAGTGATGGGGCTCTGTACTCCCAGGCTATTGGTGCTTTCAGTTGTTGACTGGGTGAAGGTTGGACATGCTGGGGCCCCCATGCCGGGAGAACCACGGTGGAATTTGTCGCTCCGTTATTAAGTACCTGGCTTCCTCCACCAGGGTGTGACCTGTGTGTTGCCCTCCCAGTGAGTAGGGGCTAGTGCCGGCACGATGGCTAAGGACAAAGACCCCAGACCCCCTAATCAGGGGAAAATGGACCGTTACACAAAAGAAACAGCCCTCGTATTGGAGCCAGCGGTGGAGACCACTATGCGGCCAGACAATGCAGAGCTGCTTCGGGTGATCCAGGCTTCTCAGGAGTACTTGGGGGTGACAATAGTGGAGATGAGATTAGAAGTCTTTCTCCTTCGAAAAGACCTGCACACGGTGTCTGAAAGGGCCACAGCTGCAGAAAATAGGATCTCAGAGGTGGAGGATGTGGTCCAGGCGCTCCAGAGAAATGTGACAGGAATCTGCAACACAGCTAACAACGTGATCTGGAGGTTGCAAAATGCAAAAAACTGTGCACAGTGTTACAACTAAAGCTTTGTGTGTTTCCCCGTAGGAGTAGAGGGATCCAATATGGGCGCCTTCTTAGACAAGTGACCAAGGGCCACCCTCCTGACTGAACAGTTCTCCTTTTGCTTTATGATAGAAAGGGCACATAGATCGCTGAGAGGAAACTCCCACCTGGAGCTGCTCCAAGGCCAATGATAGCAAGGTTCTTGTATTTCTTTGTCCGGGACATGATATTGCTGGGAAGCACGCCATTTGGGGGAGATTCAGTACGAGAACTTCATAATCAGTGTCTTCTCAGACTACACCCGTGAGGTTCAGAGACAGCACCGGACATTTGATTCTGTTAAAGTGAAATTGCAGCCTCTGCATCTCCAATACATGTTACTATTTCCATCGACGCTCTAGGTCCTATACCAAGGAAAGTCGCTCTTCTTCCAGTTACTGGATGAGGTCGGGTCTGGTTGAAGGAATGCCATAGACTGTCGCAGGCAAGAGGGGGAGTGGTCTGGCCTACACTCTCTCCAGTAGGGAGTGCCAGGCCCAAAGACCAACAGTCTATGAGGAAGAGGTGGGACCGGGCCATGGCGAGAGGCCACTGGGAAACTCCTCTGCCCACCTCACAATGAGATACAGATTGGGGGCCACCTCCAATACAGAGGGAGACCTGCAGAAGGGGTTTCCTAGGGCCCAACGGAAGGCGAGCTGTCTTCGGACTCAGACGGAGTGCACCCGCTCGCCTTGGTGAATACGAACTTGGATCGAGAGCACACGAAATCCACATCCCTCGAGCGAGATATCACTTCCAGTTTCAGGGGAAATCTGAAGCCCAAATGGCCCATCCAGCTGAAGGTGGAGACACTCTAAGGTAGAATTTTACGTTTTTTCCCCCTCTTTCCCTTCTCTGTGACCTCTCTGTGGTGTTTGGAGTGGATACAATTGCTTATCTACTCAAGTGTGTAAGGTATTTGGGTTTGTGTTTTGAAGTCTTTTTATAGTTTGGGTTTGTGAGTTGGGGTGGGTGGTGGGCTACAGACCTCTCATACTCTCCTTGCACATAGTTTGATTGAGTTATGTAGTTTTGCGCTGGGGATGCAATGGGAGTTAAGGATGGGTGGTGGCTCGGAGCCGGAATTGTTGAGTTTCTTTTTAGGTTTTGTTGCTAATAGAGTAGACCAACCACAATGATTGTACCAGATGTATGAGAGCTTCTCCACTATATGCAGGGCACTCAATATGGGCAATGCACAGTCTAGGCCTTAGAGAACTTTGTTCTCTCTGTTTTAACTTGGAACATCAAAAGATTGAGCAACAAAATTAAGCGAGGCTCGGTGACGCAATACATTAAGAGGCTACAGCCAGATGTGGACCTCCTCCAGGAAACACATTTACAGGGGACGCACTGCCACTTTCTGTGGTGAGGGGCCTTTGTCACACCAGCCCATGTGGAATATACCACAGGGTCTAGGGGATTCTCTATTCTCATTAGAAAGAATCTACCATTTCGGGTTAGCCAGACGTGGACAGATCACAATGGCACATTTGTGAGGATACAGGGCCATTGGGGGAGAACTGAGATCACCCTGCTGAGTGTGTATGCACCCCTGACTGCAGGCACCTTCCCTAGCAAAGATTATAGACATACTCCTTGAGTCACCTACAATGGACTTCAATGATATTATGGCCATCAATCTTGACCGATCTGGGACCCCCCCACAGCCCCTGCTTTGGCGACTGCGCTGGCACAATTTGTGGAATCGATGGGGTTATCAGACTTGTGCTCGGGTAGGTTTCCACAGGCAAGAAAATATTCCTATTTCACAGGTGCTTATAGAGTCTACTCCAAACTGGATTATGTATTTGCTCCAGTGGAAGAAGTAGGGATGATTGAACATGCAGAACACATGGCAAGGGGTCCACTCGCCTTTACTAGTCCAGTTGGGATGCTTTGGGGGTTGGAAGCCCAGGGGGTGGAAATTTAATGCTTTGGGCAGTGGCTAGAGGCATACAGGTTGGCACTGAACTATTTTTTGCTGAGAACAAGGGCTCTGTCTCCTCTAAAACTGAAATATGGGAGGCCTATAGGACCGTGCTTTGAGACAGGGTTCAAAATCTGATAGTACTGAGAAGTAGCAAAACTGAAAGATCTGTAGTCCCAGATTCTGCAGCATGAACGTCCAGGTCCGTGACGGACCCCTAATTCAATGACAGCTCGTAGTTAAGCAGACTGAATATCGAGATCTGATTCAGGAAGGGGCCACCAACAAATGTTAACCGCGCTCCACCTCTTATATGAGACAGGAGACAAAACAAGGTGGACAGGCTCTTAGCATGGTCGAGTAAAAGAGAATTGAAGGCCCATTGGGTCCATACTATCACTACCCAGACAGGGAATACATATGATATAGTTGCACAGAGTTGAGGGGTTCGCCCATTACTGCGAATCGCACTACCAGGCCCATCCTCTTCGTGACGTAGACAGTGTCACCCAATATCTTGCCCCAGTTCCTGTCCCAGTACTAGATACTGAGTCGGGGAGGTCTTTGAGGAGGATTCGACACTCAATGAGGTACAAGCAGCCATTGCAAAATTAAGACCGTATAAAGTGCCGGACCCCAATGGCATGCAAGCAAAATTCTATAAATGATACGCTGTATTATTTGGTCCATATTTACAGAATCTATTCCAGGAAATGGGCGAGCAGGGTGAGCTCCCCCCAGAGCTCCGGAGAGCTATCATCCCAGCAATCCCTATAGAGGGAAAACCCAAAGACCGGTGCAACTCATACCGCCCAAACTCGCTGCTTAATATTGAAGTGAAAATCCTGGCCAAGATGCTAGCTACAAGTTATTGTTCCTCTGATCCACTGGGATCAATCAGGTTTTGTGCCCAGAAGGTTGAGGCGACATAACCTACGGCACACACACAATTGGCTGGCCACGATACAAGATTGCCAGGCCCCACATGTCTTCTTATCTTTAGATGCAGAAAAGGCATTTTATGCAGTGTGCTGCAGTTTCTTGAACAGACGTTGCAGATGTTTGGATTTGGCCCATGATACAGGAATTGGGTGGTTGTGTTATATCGAGATCCGGTGGCAGTTGTTAGGGTACATGGGGTGCTGTCTTCAGAGTTCCTGATTGAGAGGGGGAAGCGCCAGGGCTGCCCCTTGTCCCTGCACCTATTCATCCTAATGGTTAAATCATTTGCTTGTATGATTAGAACACACTCTGTTGTCCGGGTATTCCACATGACAGCTGAAGATATGGTAGAGGAAAAGATATTGCTCTATGCAGAAGATATCTTGTTATACATTACTGAATCAGACACAACAATCACAGAACTCTTCCAGATTTTTAGGGACTCCAGTGAGTGTTTGGGATATCAGCTCAACTGGGATAAATCAGTGCTATACACTCTCCAGGGCTGGGTATACCCCTCCTTGCTCCAGCTGAGCTGGAAGTGGCCCAGATGGCTTTAAATATCTGGGGATCTTTATGACACCACAGAGGGAATGCAGCTATAGCCAAAACCCTATCCCTACCAGGATAGCAGCCCTCTACAAAATGATTACACTCCCTAAACTGCTACACATCCTCCGAAAATACCTATTGCCCAGTCCCTCATGCTGTGTTTACTAAAATAGAGGGGAAGTGAGGTCTTTGATCTGGGACAGAGGTCAACCTAGAGTGTCCCTTATAGTCCTGCAATGCAATCCCTATAATGGTGGAATCGCTCCCCCCTACATTGAGGCATACTTCTGTATAGCCCATTTGATTAACATTAATGATTAGAACTTGCACCACAGTACCATTCCACCTTTTGATTAGAGTTGGCTATGGTATAGCATAGACCATACTTACCCCACCCCTATGGTGGGCACAGCTGCTGCTGTTTGCCCCCCAGGTGTCACTGATGTCATGGCAGAAGGCTACGAGGATAATTTGGCGGGAGCACAAAATTCCCCGGAAAACGCCCTTCTGAAAGTGTCAATGGTTGGTTGAATTGGCGAAACACAAGGGATTTGAATTCTGGGACACATTTGGTGTATCCACTATTGGGAATGTACTAGAGGCAAGGGACAATATGCACTTTGCCTCACTTTAGGGGGAATACCAGCTGCGCCCAGCCCAATTTCTGAAAAATGCTCAGCTGCGGCACGCCAGGGTATGATGGAGCTCCCGGAATACACGCCCTTGGAGGGCTGCCGTCTGATGGAAGATCGGGGAAAGAAAACTATATCTCAGACATATAGGACGATAAATAATAATATGCCGGATAAACTGGGATCGCTGAGAGAGAGATGGACATGGGATGTGGGGGAATTGGAAGGCATTGATTGAGAAGCTGCACTGATGCACCCTGAGGAGGTGGCTATTAAATCTCATCTGTAGTTTGTACAGTTTTAAATACTTCATAGAGTTTACTATGATAGACACAGGCTCCATGCTATAGGGATGGCCACCCCACCAGCTTGTCTAAGTTGTGGTGAGGCAAGTGGGGTCATTCATACACACACTACGGGAATGGCCTGTCATCCATACTTATTGGACTGGGATTATTCAGGAATTAAATGCTATTCTGGAGGTCACTATTCCGCATGACCCAAAATGTGTCCTCTTGGGATTCCCCTGTGTTGTTGATACCTCAAGATTTAAATTTATTTTTAGTGCCCTTGAGCTGGTTGTGGCAAAGAGAGACGTGGCTAGACTATGAGGGGCTCCAGAGGTACCATCCATTCATTAATGGTAGCGAGGAATGGACCTCTACATGGAAGCCGAAAAAGTCACTTATTCTAGCTAGGGTTGCCCAGCAAGTTTCATTAGATATGGGATAGCTGGATTGGGTATTATGATCTGGGGCCCCACAGTGACGATACTGATCACACCCCAAGTCAGGAACTATGATTAATGTTAATGTACCCTGGGGAGACTGTTTGCTGATGATAGTTAATATTTCCTATGCTGCTGTCCTTTGGGGCTCTGTGTATTGAGTATGTTCTTGTGGAGATTGCTGTACAGTACTGTGGGCTGGGGTTTTCTTTGCACCTACAGGCGAGTATTGTGCTATATCATGTATTCAACTCTTCTCGTTGTTTATGGCAAAATAAAAAATACAACTTTTTTTTAAAAAAAGAGCATTCGGAAGGCGTACACAAAAAGAAAAGGTTGTGCTTTGCCCTTATCTCCTTCCAATAGTAAAGGCGGTGGGGTTGTCATTTTTAAATTTTAAAATTTTTAAATCACTGCTGCTAGATGCAGCAGTGGTAAGGCCTTGCATCACCTAGTGTATGTAGTGAGGAATGGCAGTGGCAGCTGGTATTTGAAGGCGATGGGAGGGCGAGTCGCGGGGAGGGAAGAATGGAGAAAAAAATGTAATACATACTTACCTGTCTGCTGCTGCCGCCTCCTCTCTATCCTCTTCGTTCACTTCCATGGCAGGAAACAGGATGCACCTAGCTCCCAGCCTCTGAATAGCCAGTCACAACGCTGCATTTGTGATTGGTCTGAGTGCCGTGAGAATAGGAGGTTGGGCATTTTCTCCATGCAGGCCGCAATGCAGCCTAAATGGAGAACATGCAAAGTGCGCATGGCGGTTTCACCGGCTGAGACGGCTGGCTAAAGTGTCCTGTGCGCTTGGAGTGGGCAAACCACTCCTCCCATGCCCTGCTCTGTGAGCAGAGCAACCCCAACCCAGTTGAGCAAGGAGAAAAATAAAATGATAATGACAATGAGTTATTATCATTTTATTTTTTCCTTTTTTGACCTGCTCAGTGTAGAGACGCTCCTCTGCCTTGGTGGAGGAGGCGCCATTGATAATGGGATAAGAAATGGATGAGGAGGTAATAAAAGATTGCCAGTGTCTCCCTGTTTCAAAAATACCCTGATTACTTACACGGAATCTTCATCTCTTTGAGTTCTAGTCTTCCTCCTCCCATTCCTTATGTATGTGAGGTGAGCTCTTACCTGAGACAGGTAACCCTTTACAAAGGAATGTGGTATCCCCGGGGCAATACCACCACTGCTAATTCTGGGTGGCCCAGTGATCCTGCATTCGAAATTTCCTGGTACGAGAACACTGCCCCAAATTTTACCAGTTGTGTTCCATATCCCATAAAACCACTGCCAGAGCACAGCATAGGGCCCAGAGGCAGCTCCACACAGCCACAACCTGACCCCTCCAGCAGCACGGGGAGGGCAAGTAATGCTCCCACAAACAGCCCCGAAGCATGCCCAGACACTGGCCCTCCTCTCAACCATCCTGTGAAGCACCCGATAAATCTGAGTGGGAAAGTCACTAGATTCCAAAAATACCAGGGGCTTCATTTATGAAAAGTGACGCATCGCTGCGAGAAAACAGCGATGCATCCCTTTTCATTGTGCCCTCCTTGCGACACCAATGATGCATCATATTTACAGTATGATGCATCCTGTCGCAAGGAGTTACAGATACAGCAGTATTTCTGACGTATCTGTAGGCGCAAAAATTACGCATTGCTGGAGTGTGTCACAAAAGTGAATCAACTCCAGCAATGGGTCATTACACATGGGCAAGTCCCATGTGAAATGTGCCTGCATCAGTCTTACGCCTGCCATGAGGCTGGCGTAAGATATTGATGCATTTGCCTCCTAGAAGTGGCGCAGTGAAATCTTATAGATTTCACTGAGTCACTTCTATGACCCTTTCTTGCGATGGAACGCTCTCCTGCATACATTACACCTGGCGCAGGTATAATGTGGCATAGGGGTTTACAAAGTGATGCATCTACCTAGATGTGTCACTTTGTAAATATGGTGCAACAAGGCTAATTTTTTACGCCGCTGGTACTTCACCAAAAGTGACGCACCGTCGGCGTAAAAGTGACACATGGGCTCATAAATAAGCCCCCAGGTATTTACAGGTCCCACGAGTTATTCTCCATTTCAGGGAATTTAACTCTTAATAGCTAGATTTTGGAGGAAGGATAACACCCAGAACCAGAAACTCTGGCCATGGTAGGTAGTTCACAACCTTATATATGGCCAACTCGTAGCGAGGATCATAGTGGATAGAAGAGTTTTTTTTACATCTCTGTATTCTGACGAGGCTCCCTACGTTTACAATGCTGACCTCAAAAATAACTGCCACTTTCATTAATTATGGTGTGTATTATGAGTATGACCCATACCCTTTGCCGTAAATTTACTTATGCAGGGAATACTAATCTCCCGGCCTGAGTTCAATTACTCAGACATTTCTACATAACTGGCTTGGAGAATTGGCGAAGGCGTGGAGTTTATTTTGCAGCTTTTATGGCCCTTTCAGAAGCACGGCCCGCCACTGTGGCGAGGGAATTCCACCTGCAGCACGGTCGATGTAGGCCCAGTGAAGTACCACCTGCCCAGGCCCTGTCACTCCCCACGGCAGCAGATGGGCCGCGCGCCGGGTCTGGCAGTCTGTGCCGCACCGAGGGGCTGTGGGAGATGGATGGACTCCTGCAGCTCACTTAAAGCAGATAATGAACAGCAGAGATAACGCGGAAGCAATTAATAATGATCACTTAGAGGACAATGCAATTCAATTACTCGTTTTTTTAGGACTAAGGACCCACCAATTAATGTTAATGGGACGCTCTCTTGATTCTAGATAGGGAAACTAATTTGTCGAACGTTGCTTTCCCCAAGGCGCGTGTTTCTTAGAGAGACTGAGATATACAGAGCGCTTTCACAGGCGGCAGCTTTCTCCAAATGTAGATTCAGAGACTTTAATCACATATAATGATTGCCAGCTCCACGCCTCCTGCCTATTTCCTGTATGTCATGAAACACAGTCATAAGTGTCTCCAGTTTTACCCGGCTTGTTAAGTCAAGGAAAAGTACAGTCTAGAAGATCATTGTAGGTGGATGACATTGGCCATGCCAGAGGTGGTTCGATAAAAAGGAATCCAGAATGTACTGACGTGTGTGTCAAGGTTTACATACATATTATTGCTTCATACAATATGGGCTGAAATGTATGTTAAGATGGCCACCGTGAATTGCAAATGGAGTGTGTGGTGGAGGTACAGGGCCTAGAAAGCAGGGTTACTTGCTTCAATGGTGCAGCCAATCAAAGTATACTGGATTGCCATGTTTTTTTTCAATTCATTCCTTCTCTTAAAGCTCAAACAAGCAGAGAATGGCATTTTCCATTCTTTGATGCAATGCACTACTAATGGGTGTATCAGCTAAAATAGAGCTACAGGAAATGATGTCTTATTGGCAGAAGGCAAAAAGTAGAAGTAAGATTTCCTTGTCTAAATACATTTTGAACTATAAGTATTCTTCAATATTCTGTGTTTCAAAACAGGAGCTGAGCATGAGCTGACCCTTCCGCACTCAATAGGACACCCTGAAAAAGAAAGCTATATAAGATATCAATGCAGGGTTAGACACATGGACCAGTTGTTGAACAGGTTGCTTAAATACTAAGGGCCGGATTTAGGGTTTGACAAAGAGGATAATCCATCACAAATGTGGCCAAGTAACCTCCCTGCCAACCCCTTGGTTCGTCCACCTCATTTAGGGAAGGAAGGACCTTAAGTATTCCATTGACAGAAACCCCATTGGCACGGTCAACTGAATACTTCTTCCAATGTACAGTGGCAGCAACCACAGCCAGAACCACAGATGGAGACCCGAGGCAAAACAAATCAGCAAAGCCAGTGGTTAGCCTGATAGCTCCTGAGGCGTGAGCCGGGAGCAGGTTGCTTTGCATGCCGATTTCCTTAATTGCTGTCACTATCATTCGAAACCTATTTTAACAGGGACCCAGGGAGGCGGGTAACTGAATAGCAGGAATTTTAACCTTGTTTTAATAATTTTACCGAATTTGTTTATTAAATTGATTTGTACTCACTGACACTTGAAAGACACATGCGCTTGTCTAACGGCCGCGTTCCAGTCCATTGAAGGCATAGGAAGGGGGATTGTGGAATAGCGCTCGCCCGGACGGCCGCCATCTTAGGTTGGGCCAAGGTCAGCTCTCTAGGCATTTTCACCACCACCCTTGAAAAGCCGAGATGGCGCGACCGCGCAGCCCTGATAGCTCCTGAGGCGTGAGCCGGGAGCAGGTTGCTTTGCATGCCGATTTCATTCACGGCAACAAATTCATATCGCCAAACACGTGGCTAACATACAAACATTGCATCTATAGAAAGAACAACAAAAACAAATATAGTGTGTCTTTCACAGTGTGTGGCCACAGACTGTGAAAGACACACTATATCTGTTTTTGTTGTTCTTTCTATAGATGCAATGTTTGTATGTTAGCCAGGTTTTTGGCGATATGAATTTGGTGCCTTAGTTTTGCCAACACACTTGTTAATGAGCGTTTTATTGGATTTGTAATGTGTTTTTATTTGAAAATTATATGTTTAATAAATTATTAATACTTTTCTGAATTGGGTTTGAAATATAGGCTTCTTCCTTTCTTTCTGTCTTCTTCTCCTCTTTGTTTATTTGAATGAAAATTTTGTAGTTTTAATTTGTAGTTTGTTTTTGAAATTGTGTACCTGAACCTTTTGTTTGGTGTTACTGCCATCTTAGGTTGGGCCAAGGTCAGCGCTCTAGGCATTTTCACCACCACCCTTGAAAAGCAGGGATGGCGCGACCGCGCAGCCCTGATAGCTCCTGAGGCGTGAGCCCGGAGCAGGTTGCTTTGCATGCCGATTTCCTTAATTGCTGTCACTATCATTCGAAACCTATTTTAACAGGGACCCAGGGAGGCGGGGAACTGAATAGCAGGAATTTTAACCTCGTTTTAATAATTTTACCGAACTTGTTTATTAAATTGATTTGTACTCACTGACACTTGAACGACACATGCGCTTGTCTAACGGCCGCGTTCCAGTCCATTGAAGGCATAGGAAGGGGGATTGTGGAATAGCACTCGCCCGGACGGCCGCCATCTTAGGTTGGGCCAAGGTCAGCGCTCTAGGCATTTTCACCACCACCCTTGAAAAGCAGGGATGGCGCGACCGCGCAACGGACGCATGCAGCGGGCGCGCCAGCGGGCGCGCCAGCGGCGCGCCAAAGGCAAGCCCGTCTGTGCCCATCTGCGCCCGTCCGCGCCGGTCACGCGCCTAGTGCCACGACCCCTGGCTGTGAGGCCCCAGGCAGTTCGCGACACAAGGTGTATGGGCGTACTACCCTATTGAGCCTTAATGAGGGGAAAAGAATGACAGGCTGCAAGTCTCTGAGGTTGGACGATAGCCTGCAAGGAGGTCCATATACCTGTCATGTCTGCCAAGAACATACCCCGGACATCCTGATGAGTCAAATTAAGGCTTTAATCCCGATAGGGAGGAACAGGGAGGAAACAAGGAGGATAGATTTTGACTGCCTGTTGATCAACGCCAGATCATTGGTCAAGCATAGTTTAGAGCTAGGTGAACTAATTAAGGATCACGAAACTAAAATAGCATTTGTTACTGAAACCTGGACGGATGCGGCGTCAGGCCCGGACCTAGTAAAGGCGATCCCAACGGACTACCTCAGTTATACACAGGATAGGCCGAAGAAAAGAGGAGGAGGCCTTGCGGTCATATATCACCCCTCCATTAAAGGCAGCTTCCTCCCCATAGCGTCCAACACTTGTGAGGCCCTAGCATTTAATCTAATTCTATCGGACCATCAATCCTTTAAGGGCTGTCTCATATATAGACCACCGGGCACCAAAACTGGGTTTTTGGGGAAGTAGGTAACTTTTTAGAGGAAGCACTGTGCACAAAGGCCTATACTGTCCTTGGGGATCTTAATTTCCATCTGAATTCCAGTCAGGACAGTGATACAGTGGCACTAAAAGACCTAACGGAAGGGTTGGGGCTAATGCAGGTGGTCATTGGGCCTACTCATAAAGCAGGCCATACCTTGGACGGGATTTTTACGAGTCACCCAGACTTGCAATTCTCCGGGACAGAGCCCGTAGCCTGGTCAGACCATGCTGTGGTATGGTTTAGTATTCAAGGCGGGGCATTATATAGGGCAAGACGGAATAAGAAGGAAGTTAAGGTTAGCAGAGACTGGACTAAAATAGATGGGACCGCCTTGGAGGAACTGCTGGCAACCTCCAAGGTGCCTCTGGCTGCAGGAACAGAGGAAGCCGCCACCACTTATGCCAACTGGATCAACCAGGCTTGCACTATACTGGCCCCACCTAAAAGCTGGCTTCCCACCCGCACGGTTCCATCTGCCCCCTGGTTCACAGATGAACTCAGGGAGCTAAAGTGTGAGTGCAAAAAGCTAGAACGAGTCTGGCGCAAAAACTATAACGAAGCCGAGAAGAAGACATACAGAGCTAGTCAGGGAAAATATAAAGAGAGAATAAGACAACTTAAGGAAGCCTACTTTACAGATTGCATCCTTGGGGCTAAAAACTCGTCCAAGGAACTCTTTCACACAGTAGCAAGCCTGGCCACACCTAAATTAGAAGTTGCGCCTCCAAGCCAGGAACTCCGCGAGAATTTAGCTCAGTTTTTTTCAAGCAAGGTGGAAAAGATTTTTTGGAAGCCTCGGTGGCACAGAGCCTGCAGGCATCCAGATCTAGGAGCCGGACGGCAGCCACCCAGGGCACTAAATTGCTGGGCTTCGTCCCAGTGGAAGGGGGCGAGATTAAAAGACACTTGCTGAGCTTAAAATCGGGCTCACCCTATGACCCTTGCCCAGTAACAGTTGCAAAGTTGGCAGTAACTCCTATAGCCAATGCTTTAGCAGAATTATCTAATCAGTTATTTGAGATGGGGGACTTCCCATCGAGCTGGAAGCGGGCGTCCATCAAGCCACTATTAAAAAAGCCCAAATTGGACATCTCGGACCCCAACAATTATCGGGCCAATTTCAAGACTTCCTATGCCGGCCAAGATCATAGAAAGGATTATGAACATCCAGCTTAGTGCACACCTAGGAACCACTCAGGGGCTAGACATCTCACAGCATGGGTTTAGACCAGGCCACAGTACGGAGTCTGCCCTGATCAAGTCAACAGAAGAGGTCAGGAAGGTGATGGACTCCGGAGGTCGTGCGGCCCTGGTCATGCTGGATTTGTCGGCGCCCTTTGATACGGTCCACCATACCATCTTGGTGGACCGGCTGGAGGAATGTGGGGTTCAGGGGAAGGCTTTAGACATTTTGAGATCTTTAGGGTCCAGGTAGTCGCGCTGGGGGACTTTGAGTCAAAACCCTTTCAACCACCTTGTGGGGTTCCCCAGGGTTCCTCACTTAGCCCTACCTTGTTTAATGTCTACGTCTCTTCCCTGGCCCCAGTCATCCGCTCCCATGGGTTTGAACTCACATCTTACGCAGATGACACACAGATTGTGGTGTCACTGCTACCAGGGAGGGAGAACGACGTGGCCAGCAAGTTCCAGGAATGCATGAAAGCGGTGAGGAAATGAATGGCCGGAAATTGTCTAAAACTTAATTCGGCTAAAACCGAAGTGATACTGTTTGGCTCTACGGCCAATTTTGGGGGCCCGAGCTGGTGGCCAGAAGAGATGGGAACTCTTCACACTCCTGTTAATAAGGTAAAGAACCTGGAGGTCATTATAGATGACAGACTCTCCTATAGACCTTAGGTAAATGCCTTGGCCTCATCCATCGACTGGACATTGAAAATCCTTCGGAAGGTTCTTCCGTTTCTCCCAGGGGAATGTAAAAAAAACAGTGGTGACGGCCTTGGTACTCTCACGATTGGATTACTGTAACAGTTTGCTCCTTGAAGCCCAGCAAGGAGTACTCGACAAGTTACAGATACTGCAGAATGCAGCAGCGCGCCTGCTTACAGGCTTGCCCAAGTTTGCGTCCATCTCCAACGAACTAGTGAAATTACATTGGTTGCCAGTAAGGAAGCGGATCCTATTTAAAAGCCTGTGCATTGTCTTTAAGGCGATCCATGGTATAGGGCCAGCATTCCTGGGGCAATACTTTCACTGGTACAAACCAGGTAGACTCTTGAGGTCAGCTACTCTGGGACTGATCAAGACCCCACGTATCAGGAAAGTGTGTTGGGAGGCAGGAGTTTTAGCCGAGGGGCAGCGGTGGCCTGGAATGCCCTTCCAGCTGCGCTCCGATTGTCCCCTGAGCTGATGACCTTTCGGCGAAAGCTAAAAACATGGCTTTTTGTAAATTAACCTGGGGATTTAGTTTCAGGAGTTATCAAGAAAGCGCCAGGACACCGTACGGTAACAGTGCACTTTACAAGTGTTAAAAATAAATTAAAAAAAATAAATAAATTAATCTCTCTACTCGAACACTCACACTCATAGAGGACATGGTCCTACAGAAAAGCCTATGCTATGTACCCACACCTAAATAAGATAAATTACACCTATTCAGAGAATTGCATGCCTTCTTCTGCAAAATCCGACTCTGTGCCTTTTTCTATGACAAACCCCAACAAGAGACCAACAATTCTTTTCTACGTATAAATTTCGAGGTTTACCTCCACCATTGGGATGACCCCTCACCAAGTCCTCACATTTGAGCAAGCCGTCCCCAAGGAAGTGGAAAATATGGATACCAGAACTCCCTTTCACAACCTATCTACCCAGGAACAGAAAGTAATAAGGACCCTTTCGACCTACACCATGATCCACATAATGCCAGTGGACAAGGGCGGCACCATCGTGATCCTCATCACCACTGACTACAACTCCGAGTGCTTTCGTCAGTTGGCTGACGAGAGGCACTTCCAAGGATACATAGAGATTCTACGGTAAAGTGACAACCAAGATTACTACTTTAGTCACCTCAGCAGAATCACAAGGATGAATCCTAAAGAATGAGGCAGAGTTCCTAATCAACAGTACACCAAGGATTCCCTACTTTTATGTACTGCTGAAAATCCACAAAGGGGTTTCCCCCACTCCCTGTAGACTAATCGTCTTGGACATTGGGTCCCTTTTAGAACCCCAGAGCAAGTTTTGTGACCATTTTTTACAGCCGCTAGCAAAAAGGATTCCCTCATTATCAAGGCCACAACTGATGTTTTTAATCTTATAGAGTGGGCCCACAAACTAGAAGACATTAATTTCCGGCTGACCCATTACGTGGAAGCCCTACATACCAATATCCTGCAAAATGCCACCATTATGGTAACCAGGGCATGCCTCCTCACTGAAGCCTGGACTACCCCAGTGAACCTCATCATTGAATGTGTGCCAATTTCATTAAAGGAGAACTTTTTTCAATTTCAGAATCAACTGTTCCACCAAATACAGGGGACTTCTATGGCGAGCACATTTGCCGCAAGCCTGGCCTGCCTATTTCTGGCTTATTTTGAGCGCAAGTTCAATCTGCAGATACCAACCCTCACAACACCAACATAAAATTGTAGCGACGTTACATAGATGATATCATCATCTTTTGGAAGGGCGATCTAGATACCTGCAAGGCCTTGTTTGATTGGATCAACTTCCTCAACCCCTATCTGAGGTTTACCAACACCATTTCTAGCAAAGAACTTCAGTTGTTGGTTCAGAAAATCCAATTGATCAATGGGAGATTGTCAACCACATCATACAAGAAGAAGACAGACAGCAACAGCCTCCTCCTTTAAGAGAGTCATCATCCTAAGGCACTCTGTGACAGCCTTCCATATGGGCAATTTCTTCGCCTTTTGAGCAACTGCATCAATGCCAGGGATTATGAACAACAGGATAGGGAAGTGACTAAGGATCTTCAAGCCCACAACTATTCTCCACAGGTTGTCAACAGAGCCCATAAGAGGGCCAGGAATAATCATGGAGAAGCCTTACTGGAGCCCAGGGCCAAACAACAAGACAACATCATCACCTTCATCACAACGTTTACACCAAACTCTAACCAGATACAAAAGATTGTACGGCCCATACTCCACTCTGGAAACCTACAGATCCAGACTCCACAGTTTGCCTTTAAGAGGACCCAAAATCTGCAAGGCCTCCTGGTACACACATGACCCCGGTGCACACTGAGATCCGAACAAAGTACACTGTGGAACCTCTCACTGGTCACAGGGCACATCCCATGTGGTTCCTGCACTATCTGCCACCTCACAGAGACATTTAAGGAGATCACATTGGACTACACACACACCTGGATCCAAAGAGGCCACACAAACTGTAATACGAAGAATTGTTTATGCTTCATCCACTGCTATTGCTCACTCCGCTACATAGGAATGATTACTAGAGGCATCAAGACCAGAATCGCTGAACTCCTGGAGCAACATTCAGTGTCAATGTAACATGATCAAAATGAGTATTGACTTCCTTGAGAACCGCTATGCCCCAGGTCAACCGCAAAACACACAAGATGATGGATGGAATGTTGCACAATGGCAAAACATTCACCCCCAGTCACAGATCTGGGTTTAATCCATCGTTATTTTGGTCACCAAGCCACCCCAGTTCAGACATGGCTGTATGCAAATCAGTCTTGACCCTGTGCCTCATGGGAACAGTCCAGCCCGAACTGCCAAGCCATGTCTTCCCTGGACTGGAATCAAGCATCCTAGGAGCGGTTTCTGGCTATCAGCCGTCTTCAGCCAGGATAGCTTGACTCCAGTGGCGTAGTGAGCACGGGACCCTCGTCTGGGCATTCCCTTCCCACATAGGGTGAACAGCAAAACACACAAGATGATGGACGGAATGTTGCACAATGGCACAAAATTCATCCCCAGTCACAGATCTCGGTTTAATCCATCGTTATTTTGCTCATCAAGCCACCCCAGTTCAGACATGGCCATAAGAAAATCAGCCTTGACCCTGTGCCTCATGGGAACAGTCCAGCCCGAACTGCCAGTCATGTCTTCCCTGGACCGGAATCAAGCATCCTAGGACCGGTTTCTGGCTATCAGCCGTCTTCAGCCAGGATAGCTTGACTCCAGTGGCAGAGTGAGCACAGGACCCACGTCTGGGCATACCCTTCCCACATAGGGTGAACAGCAAAACACACAAGATGATGAACGGAATATTGCACAATGGCAAAACATTCACCCCCAGCCACAGATCTGGGTTTAATCCATCGTTATTTTGCTCACCAAGCCACCCCAGTTCAGACATGGCCATATGCAAATCAGTCTTGACCCTGTGCCTCCATGGGAACAGTCCAGACCGAACTGCTCAGCCATGTCTTCCCTGAACCGGAAGCAAGCATCCTAGGACCGGTTTCTAGCTATCAGCCGTCTTCACCCAGGATAGATTGACTCCAGTGGCGTAGTGAGCACGGGACCCACATCTGGGCATACCCTTCTCACATAGGGTGAACAGCAAAACACACTGGGGGTGAATGTTTTGCCATTGGGCAACATTCCGTCCATCATCTTGTGTGTTTTGCTGTTCACCCTATGTGGGAAGGGTATGCACAGACTTGGGTCGCGTGCTCACTACGCCACTGGAGTCAAGCTATCCTGGCTGAAGACGGCTGAAAGCCAGAAACTGGTCCTAGGATGCTTGATTCCGGTCCAGGGAAGACATGGCTTGGCAGTTCGGGCTGGACTGTTCCCATGAGGCACAGGGTCAAGACTGATTTGCATATGGCCATGTCTGAACTGGGGTGGCTTGGTGAGCAAAATAACGAAGGATTAAACCCAGATCTGTGACTGGGGATGAATTTGTTGCCATTGTGCAACATTCCGTCCATCATCTTGTGTGTTTTGCTGTTTACTCAGGTGATGTCAAATGGACCATACTAAAGGCCAACAACCAGTAGGACAAAAATATTTTGTTCAAGAAAGAACAACACTGGGTTTTCCGCCTATCCACAAACACCAAAGGACTGAACTACGACATACTGTGGAATGAATTGTATTAGGGGTTTGCACATCCTTGTCTGCCCTTCGGTATTTACTTGACAATATTTGCCTGGCTGCCGGGTAGTCCCCGTATATGTCCTTCTGCCCTGCTAGACACACCCACCAGATATCTAAGGGTAACATTTGACCACCTTAATTAGACCAGAAGAATCTCTAGCCCTCTCCTCTTTTAAGCCATTAGTTTATGTTAGTGTACCACCTTGAACATCCCCTACAGACCAGACTTCTCTGGTCATATCAGAATGACACAGTCCCCTATATATCCCCCATTCAGCCATTCAAAAATGCAGTCCACTCCTTTGTCATAGCCTGTTTGAGAAGCATGCCCATCCACTAGAGTCCTTGGTGTTCCTGGGCCTTTACCAACATCACCTCACCACTCTCAAGGTAATCATCAGGCAGTGATTGTACCCCACCTCCTCCTATTTGCAACTACTAAAGAATGTATTCACTGTGTGGGTACTGTCTAGCATGGTGAGACCCTCTGTACATTTATCCAGTGGCCCGTGCAAGTTTTCGCTCCCCATACTTCATTGTAATTTGTGAGGTGCAAGGAGTTAGTAACAGTAATATGAGTAATTCTCAGACACGCCCCTTCATTCCAAGATGGCTGCCACTGCCAAATATGATACTATACAAACTCATTGCCTCTTTGAAACATCATCATAATACCTCTAAGATGGCCGCCAAAGTGTCCTCATTTTTTCCACATTCGAGCTCCAACATGGCCGCAAAGAATGTTCATTCTCCTCCACCTCTTAACGACTACTTGTCAAATATTGCTAACACGGGTAAACAACTGCTACATAGCCTCGTGTGTGTTTTGTACCTCACAAGTATAGTTGAGGTGCGAGGATTCCAAGTACATACTTGAAAACCGAGCGCCGGTATTGCTCCCTTGCCACGTTCTAAGATGGCCGCCACAGCTGAAAGCTCCACACTCAGCCCGTCCATTAGGCCATCGTGAATCATGCAGCTGGCACCTGAACGATGCTGCACTCCCAGTACGCCCACTTGGCCATCATGAATCACGCAGATGGTAGTAATTGGGTCACCTACACCTGTATGTGGTTATGCTCACTACGTGGCTAATTGACAATCAACAAAGGCTTTGTTACCTCGACATAGACCTCACTCTTTACCTACTGGTCACCAGAGGAGGGGAGGTCACGGCGAACACACTGCGTAGTTAATGTGAGTAACCTGACCCTGGATATTCCTTTTCCATCTTATATCCCTAGGCAATGCACCTGCTATCTAATATTTTGTTAGGTCAGTTGGTTTCCCGCAGCAAGGAGCAGCCCTCTGCCTTACCATGCGGATGTCTCTCTCTCTCTCTCTCTCTCTCTCTCTCTCTCTCTCTCTCTCTCTCTCTCTCTCTCTACTGAAGAGTTTGATCCCCCTTCCTGCACCACAGCCAGCATGTGCAGGTGATCTGTTCTGGATAGGTTACCTGGAAGTGTCTCTTGGCTCTAATCAGTAGTAGGGTGGGTACAGTTATCTGTTCCTGAAGAAATGCCACTGAACCTTCTGGCATCTAGGCATGAAACATGTTGGCAATTTCGCTATCTCATCACATTATAGTGACAGATAGCCCTACTGGTTTTACTGTGTCAAGGGGGCCATCATATTACAGCCTTCCTTGGTCTCCCTTAGACTATTTTAATAACTTCATTACCACTCTACATCAATACCCTCTTACTTGCATTCACCATACGGCTAGATCAAAAGGTCTCCACTAAAAAGCCCCCACTGAGGGACCCATTGAGCAATGCAGCACTGGCTCGATAAGCAGCGCCCTATGATGAAGCATGACATCCTACTGGGTGTGTGAGGGCATTCAGATCTGATCACCGGGATCCCCACCGGGTCCCCCTGATCATTTCTTTAGATCCATCCATGAGCGCTCTTTTCCTCCCCTGGTTTTCTTCCCCCCTGTCCCCAAGGGAACTTCACTCATTTTCTTTGTTATATACTTCATCCAATATCCTGACAGAGTAAGGATCATCTGAGGAATTACATAACACCATGCACCCCAATTAGTGAGGATGGGGTAATGTCTTTGTTTTCCTGTCTGTCACAGACAGGAAAAAACTGGCAGGGAAGGACAGGAAAAACAATAATGACCCCCCACTCTCTGGGAAAAAGCCCCCAGGGTGTAGCAGCATTATTGCAAAAAAGTTTGGTGGATCACCATCAAAAACAACGACAGCTAATTCACCAAACCTTTAGAACACCGATAGGAACCGTCATGATGGTGGCTGCTATCAGTGAGCAGAGATGACTGCTGGGCCAGCGGCCATACCGAAATTTGACAGTAGTCCGGCAGGATATTGGAGATTATGTTCTCCCCCTTCCTTGCTGGACGGAGTGCCATCTGTCAAATACTAAATCAGGTCTTAAGTTTGAACTCCAGGCTTAATGGCACAATAGGGTACCCAGTGAAGATTTACATGACTTTGCATATTGTCACAAACTAAACAACTTTGTTTTAGATGGCTGGTTATAATTTAGGTAGGTTTTACTAGGGGAGTGTGATGAAATATGAGGTGGGATTATCTAACCTTTGCCCTAATTTGTATAAATGTTGAGCTGTTTATAATAATCACAACTATTTGAATGTGCACATGTATCTAGAAGAATAGTCTATAGTAAATAATCATATAGTGTCACTAAGTACTAAATCCAAACCTACAAAAGGGCCGGATGTACAAACTTGCTCTGTGATGAAGGCCCTGTGAGTTTCAAGATCACATATTTTTCAACTGCAAAAGGGCTTTGTGCAATGCACAAAAGACCTTTTATGAGCCAGAAAAGTATTTTTCACTCATAGAACGACCTTTGCAACCCTATCCAAATTGTAAAATATTATTTGCATTTCAGGATAGGAAGTAACAATGGTTTTTGTTTGCAATTGTGGTTGCAAACCATTGATCTGTTCCTGACCCCCAGATTGGGGTGATAATTGATTCATAATGGGGAGGTGGGGGTTCGATTTTTTAAACCCTTTTGCCAGCTTCTAGTTACCAAGCACTTCACTAATTCATAGACGTGAGGAGAAGGCAGGATTCAATCTTCTGCTCTTTGTCCAGGTAGAAAACATATGCTGAATGAGAGAAATTCGAGTATTAGTTGGGGAGGGTGAGAACCCACCTCAAATAATAATCACAATTCTTGTCCTAGTGAACCATTAAAGTTACTAAAATAACCTGCGCTCAATCCCTTCGTATCTATGGCAAAGAGCAAGTAGGCTTAAGGAAAAGGCAAGGTTTAAATATGTATTCAGTACTCAAACAATAATTAAGATGGACTCATCATCAACTGGGAGCCAAAAGACGAGGGGGCATATTATCAAGGATAGGTGATACATTATCGCCGCTTTTATCGGCAGGAAACTGCCGATAAAGCGGTGATAATGGCCTTGATAATATGCTATATGAACACATCTAACATCTAACATGCCGATAAAAGCGGCGATAATGTATCGCCTGTCCTTGATAATATGCCCCGAGGTCTTGATGAAGCTGTCGATGAAGGTGGGAAAAGATTCGAGCATGAAATCTTCAAATTCCACTCCTAAACATGTCTTGAGGCAGGCAACAGCTCGGTCTGGGAAAGCTTTCCTTCTTTTTTTTAACTGATGTTACAGAGGTTTTCAGTAGGTATGTAAAACGCTGCTTAGGACATATCATTCGTAAACAGTAATATTCTGGGATTCACATGTTATAACCGACATATAAGTAGCAGAATATTTGAGACAACAATATAAACCATCCAAAAAATTACATTCAGCAAAAAAATTATGCAAAGTTTATTTTGTCTTTTCCACAGAAGGAAAACTCAAAATAATTAAAATGACCAGTCACATTCAAAGAAAAACGGTTGGCAAATCAAAACAAATCCTTAATTAACAACACTGTAAAAGAAATTACAAAACTATTACTTTTGTCTCTGCATACTATAAAGAAGACAGAAGCCTGTCACACTGTTCAAATATATCCAGACACCTACTACAATAATTAAGCAAAATTACTTAAATAGTTTCAACACCGAAATTCTAAAAACAGAATCTAAAATATAATTACAGACAAAATAAAACAAAACATATTTTCTAAATGTTTTCTCAAACCTGAAGGACTACAAA
The DNA here is from genome assembly GCF_964261635.1 of Lissotriton helveticus. Lineage (NCBI taxonomy): Eukaryota > Metazoa > Chordata > Amphibia > Caudata > Salamandridae > Lissotriton > Lissotriton helveticus. Next base: position 597,482,936 of record NC_136061.1, on the reverse strand, counting down.
CATGAAGAAAACAATATTCAGACAAGTCTAACTAGAGAAACAGAAGACCCAAACTATAAAGCAAGAAAAAAAGAAAACAACTTAACCATGTAGCTAACCATGGTCAAAAGAATGTGTTAAATAAATAATATCAATTATTAAAACGAACACACAAAATATATGTAATATTGCTTGTATATTTTAAATTAAATACAGAAACAAAGATGTCTTAAGAAGTCATTTTCACAGAATCAAAGAAAGGTAAACCCCTTCTCATTCACCTACTCCACGCCTACAGCAAATAATGTTGCACCAATGAAGGTAGCCAATGTAAATGTCCTAAATAGTATTCTAACAACTGCTAAGGAAGGGGCATCAATGTAAATGACCAGTTGGGAAATATAACTGATCATAACCAACCACCAAATATAGAAGCAATTAAGGTCAACACCTTAATTCAGGACCTAAAAGAGTACTCAACAAGTTTTTACAACATTTATAATAATTGTTGAATATATTCTTAACAAATAGCAAATTTTTAAAAAACCAAATAATACATTGATATGAAAAGCTCTTTATTAAAAACTCCAAATGTACCTAACCTTATAACGATGCATACAACAATCATACATCAATGCACAACATAGATAAACATATCAAGCACATAGCCTCAATATACATTTAGAAACAACAGTACATAAACATAATTAATGAAACATAAAAAGGAACTCCATTCATTAAATTTTTACCATTTTACAAACAATACTTCTCAGCAGTATCAAAATTTGGTTTAAAATAATATAATTAGGGGTGTGGCTAAGATGGCGGCGAAGTAGGACGTGTCCTCCTGTCCCTCCGGCGCCGTTTGTTTTCCACCCGCCTGGTGCCCATCCGCGCGGGTGCGGGAGATTAGAAGTTGCCTGCGGACCTCCAGCTCCAGTGGAGAGGCCGTTTCTGCGGTAGAAGGCGGTGAAGGTAATTGTTTTACCCCGTCCGGCCCCGGCCTTGCTGCGGCCTAGTGGGGAATCTGTCGAGACGCCGACGGAGGGGGACCCTGCCGCTGGAGAGCCGGGGATTGAGCGGTGGTGCTGATCCGGAGCTGTGGTGCAGTGTCAGCCCCCCCCCCCGGCGTTGCAGTGAACCGAGCGCTGTGTCTCCTAGCCCTGTGGAGGAGGACGGACGGAGGGAGGCTGTGGGACTGCCTCCGGGCCACCATTTTGTGTGGCGAGCGGTCCGGGCTACAGTCGTGTGGCGGGCCCAGCGGGCATTCGGAGGCTGGCGGTGCTTGCAGCGAGGAGAGGCGCCCAGGGCTGGAGTCCGCACTGGAGGAGGAGAGGTGGTGTTGTGGTGTGCAGGCGGCAGGTGAGGAGGATGGTGGGCTGTGTGCGGCAGATCTTGGTCCGCGCATCGGCAGACGGTGAGCGTAAGGGTGGTGGAGGAGTGAGGAGCCCGGTGCACGGAGGGAGCTGGCCGGCTGTCTGCGTCTGTGGTGATTCCCGGGCGGCCGCGGCTTGTGGGGCTTGTTGTGTGGCCCGGTTATTAACTGCTTGCGGGTGCTGCCGGGAGCTGAGGGCAGAGGAGCAAGGCACTGCTGGTACAACTGGGCTCAATTCTTGCGTTCCCTTGCCGCCACTATATCTGAGCTGCTGACTAAAGTTCCTATATCTAAGAAGACTGCCTAACATTAACGCAGAGGCATTACACTCAATACTATGGACTCACCAGCTTGGTCGCTGTTGGGGATATTGAAGGCTGCTCTGCAGATGAGGCAGGCCCGCGTGTCGGCGGGGGGCGGCCCATCTGTGGTGAGGCCTAGTGGTGGTGTGGCTGCCCTGTATTCGAGGCCTATATCTGGCCTGCGCATTGGAGGCGAGGAGCGCTGGTTGGGTCCCCCTGAGCGGTGGTGTTTTACTGTGTCCCCCCCCCAGCCCTGTGGGGGCTGAGATTGTGAACGGAGCTGACCCTGGGAGAGGCCCTGACGGAGGAGTGTTAACTGGCCCGTGCTGCTGCACCGGGACCTGTGAAGCCGGGCCTGCTGGGTGCTTGGGGCCTGCTTTCTGTTCTACTAAGTTGCTTAGCGGAGGTATTGCCCTGGCCTTTCTGGAGTGCTCTTCTCCTTCTGACACCTGCTTGCTAGGACCCCGGGCGGCGGCTGTGCTGTTGAGGCAAGGAGTGGGCCCCTAGCTGTACCTTCTGAGGGTTGGCGGCGTCCTTGCCTTGTTGTTGTGCCTTAGAGCCTCGGTGCCCCCGTGGGTTCCATGGCGGCCTCCAGGAACCGTAAGGATAAACCCCTCAAAGAACTCCAGCAGAGAGTGGGGGGCAGTCTACTTCTCCGCCTAAGGACAAATCCCTTGGTGCTGAGGATAGTGATGCACCGGCGACCAAAGCCTTCATGCTGGACTTGTTTTCCGCCATCAAGGAGGACATCCTGGAGCTCCGCTCTCAGCTTACCTCGGACCTGCGCGAGATGAGGCGTGATGTTGACGTGGTTGGGGAACGGGTGGCGACCCTAGAGGAGCACGACCTGGGAACAGCAGAAGATATCCATCGACTCCAGCAAGATGTACTCCGCCTCACAGAGCAGAATTTGGACCTCCAGGACCACGCCGAGGACTTAGAGAATAGCTCTTGGTGGAATAATATCAGGATTCGGGCGGTCCCTTGGAAAAGGGGAGGGAGATGATCTACGAGGGTTCGTAAGGGCTCTTTTCCAGCAGGTCCTGAGCGAGTAGGAGAGCGACCTAGACATTCAAATGGATCGGGTACATCGTGTGGGTCTGCGGCGCGGAGCTAAGGCCCCTCCCCCGGACATTCTAGTGTGTGTCCACGATTTTCAGCTTAAGGAAAGGATCCTCAGGAAAGCTCGGGACCTTAATCCCATACATTTCAGGGACCACCAACCCATCCTTTTTCAAGACCTGGAGGCCTCCACCCTTAAACGTAGGGAATTTAAGCCCATCACCAATCATCTGCGGGAGCAGGGCATTCCCTACTCATGGGGACACCCTTTCAGGCTCATCTTTAAATTCAATGGCAAGTTGGTCCAAGTGCGTTCCCAGGAGTCGGCTTTCAAGATTTTGGGCCTGGAGAGGCCCGCTTCTACGCCCAGAGATGGGGGTCACCTGTTTGGCAACTGCTGTGTCCCGAGGAGTGGCAAAGGGTCAGGAAGTCACCTTCATCTGTGAAACTGGACGTGTCGGCAAGACTTCTGGAGAGGGGGGATGCTGTGGCCTCCGAAGCATCGGTAACTGACCCGCCTGGGGTCTCTTGAAGACTGGCAGCTTGGCACTAGTTGGGACTAACTCTGTCGTCGGAGGAGGACAGTTTTTTCCACTACTGTGTTGTTGCACTCCTATGTTCCTGACCGTGGGAGTGTCTTGTATCAGGATCTGGAGATGGGTGAGGAAGGTCCTATGTTCCCTTGCCATTGGGGACTGTTTGACGGACTGTTGTTATATTCTGTGTAATCTGCTTCCTTTTTTCCTAGGGGTACTCTTTGGGTTGGGGTTGGGGGGGTTGGTTGGGTGCGAGGGGGCTTTTGGGGGCTCTGCATCAGCTTTTGAGGGTCTTGGGGGGGACCGGGGGCTCCATCAGGTTGTGGTGACCCCACAGGAGTGCTGGGGTTAGACGGGGCAGTGGCTGTTCTTACCTGCTTTAGCTATGGTTGGTAGCAGTTTGAAAGTTGTGAGCCTGAATGTTCGAGGATTGAATAGCCGAGTTAAGCATTCTGCTATCCTCTCATTTTTAGGTTTCGCCTGGCGTCGGAGCTCCTAGCTCCGCCCAGTAGAAATCTTATGTCCCTACAGTGTAGGGCTTAGTCCCGCCCTCTGTTCCATTGGCTAGCTCCATAAATGGAGGCTAGCCATTGGAACAGAGATCTGTCCGTCAATTGCGGAGCAGATTTGTAGGCGTTCCGGCCATTTTTACTCACCCCGCCCATTTTCGTGCGTCATTGCGGCGGTGGGTGGATGTTATTTTTTTTTTTTGGTCTCACCATGTTTTGGTCTTTTTCGAAGTGTCCTTTGCAGGAGTGGGCTGCGCGATTGAAGTTGCCAGGAAGTACTTTCAAATTGCGATTAGGTAAGCAGTATTGTTTTCCGTTTCCGTCTTCGTCTGTCTGTCATGTCTCTCGTCTTTGTTTTCCGTCTTTGCGCCAGAAGCGTACGCAATCGCGCCAGCTTTTGTTTGTGCCCCCTACGAGACGTACCGCCTTGCCTTGGGGCCGTACGCCTCGCATCTGCCTGCAATCTCAATTGTGCCCCCTACGAGAGCGCACCCTCTCCTGTGCGCCGCGCCTCACGACAAAGAAGCATTTCACCGCTTTCATCGAGCACCCCCCGGAGTGTTCGTGGCGTACGCCAGAAGCGTACGCAATCGCACCAGCTTTTGTTTGTGACGTACCGCCTTGCCTTGGGCCGTACGCCTTGCATCTGCCTGCAATCGTTAAGGAACAATCACCCCTGATCTGCGATCCATACCGGCCTTTGGTTCTCTGCCGGGTACGACTCGCATTAGCCTGCTGTAGTGGAGTTCGCCTCGTACGCTGAAGCGTACCAACTGTGCCCCTGTACGCCGCGAACGTACGCCTGAAGCGTACGCCGGCGCCCTGTCCCTGACTGCGGCGTAGAGCCTGGAAGATACGGCTCGCACGCCGCCCTTGTGACCTGGCATTGTTTCCCCTTGAGGCCGGGCCGCACTAGAGAGCCCTTGAAGTGTACAGCCCGCTCGGTGCCGCATTGCCGCCTCGGGGGTCCCTGACACCACAAAGGATCACAGATGACCCAGACCTTCCCAGAGCCCCTCAGAGAGACGCCCCCGCCCTGCGGCCCTCCACCCCAGCCGGATCCCCGCACGGACCAGGAACGTCTTCGCTTTGGCCCTACAGCTGCTGCAACACAATCACTGTATATTGTACTTCTAATCCCCGGGCCCCGCAGTGGACCAGAAGGTCAGTTTTTGTGACTGACAAGCCTCCTGCCTGTTAATTAGTAGAGGCCCCCACCCGGGAATCAGAACTGCGCAGAGCGCTATTCACAAGAGCACTGTACAGTGCCTTACAAATGACAATCTGGCACCACGTGTGGAGCCGGAGTGTATTGTATTTATTGGTAACAGTATATAGCTGTTAATGTTTTGTGTTCGCCCTGTCTTCAGTACTACCGGAGCCTTTGCGTGTCAGCAGGAAGGTTGCCGTGATGATAGTAGTGGCCACAGCTGCCAGGGGACCGGCTCGCTTATGGCTGCAATGTGTGTTTACTCTGGCTTTTATGTTAAGACAGTTTGAGTGCATAATCTGGGTGCATTACTATTTGCGCACAAGCATGCCTGCAGTCTGGTTCTCCAGGGAGCATGGCTGTGGCCCCAAGGTTAATGGGGACGTGCCTCTTCTCCATCGGAGGGTCCTAGGGCTGGAGTTGATTCCTCTTCTCACCGCGGACTCCTGTATCTCATATGAGTATTCCTCTTCTCCGGTACTCGGGACCCTCACCTGTTGATTAGATGAAAGCAGACATCATCCCCAGTGGTGTTCAGGGAGTGCATTCCTGTAATGTGTTTTGTTTGTGACCTGAGGAGTGGCTGCTGTGAGGCCTGAGCCTATTATTGCTCCTCTTCCCCAAAAACAATCTAAAAAAAGAAATTGGTGTTTAAAAAAGAAATCAATTGTACAGATGAAGACTGTGTGTGCAAATGCAATAGTTCTCGCATTTGTGAGAGAGTAACTTATTGGCATTGTAAATGACTGCCATTTATTTATCTGTTTTCAAAACCAACACATAAATACAAAATTTGTCATTTACAATGCTAATAGCTCTAATTTTTACAAAGCCGAAACCGTTGCATTGTAAATGCTTGTTAGAGAATGCAGACAGTGGAGTGTGCCTGTTGCAGGAGATGCATCTCCTCTCCACAGATGTTATGCGCATGACGGACAAACGCTTGCCGCTGCAATTTTGGTCTTCAGGTCCGGCTAAGAAGCATGGGGTGGCCATTCTCTTTAGCGCGAGGGCGCACCGCACAGTTATCTCCCAGGTGGTGGATATCAAAGGTAGATTTTTAGCTGTCCGCGTTCTGTGGGGAGAGATGCAGCTCACACTGGAGTCAATCTATGCCCCGAATGAGAGACAGGAACCTTTCTTGCAGACGGCTTTCTCACAGGTGTTGGCGTCACCGGATGCTCTGATCACTGGTGGGTGGCGATTTAAAGATTGCAATGGACTCGGGGTTGGACAGGTCCGCACAGAGGTCTTACCAAGCGGGGGCAATGTTGCAGGGAGGGAGGCAGTGGGTGCTTGATGTGGGGGTTACATGATGTCTGGCGTGTTCAGCATCCCCAGGAGCGTGGTTATACTTACTACTCTGCGGCTCATAAAACGTATGCACGCTTAGATCACTTCCTGGCCACGTCTTCTCTTTTGCCTCATTTATCAGCTGCCGACATCAAGCCACGCTCCCTGTTGGATCATGCGCTCATCTCGGTGTTGCTCACGTCTCATGGCGACAGGCTCCCACCGTCGGGCTAGCGCCTCCGGGACTCTATGCTTTATTTGGACTCGGTGGTCCAGAAGGTCCGGGATACTTTTACTCACTACATTGCCAATAATGATGTAGGGGGAACACCCCTGGCATCAGTCTGGGAGGCTTTGAAACAGGTAGTTAGGGGTAGGTTTATATCGCTTGAGGCAAAATATTCTCGATTGCGTAAGGAGAAGCGCGCTGAGTTGGAGAAGGAGGTAGGTGGTTTAGAGGCGATCCACAAGAGAACTGGGGCCCCGAGGGTCTGGAGAGAGCTGGAGACGAAAAGACGTATGCTAAAGCACTTAGACCTTGATAGGGCTTCCCATGCCTTGCTGTGCGTGCGACATATATTCTACCTTAGTGGGGACAAGGGTGGGAAGATGCTCCCGCATAGGTTGCAGGTACGCACTCAACAGTTAGCTATCCCATCCATTAGGAACACTCGGGCGTTTGAACAGACAACTGATGCGGCTATAGTGGACACCTTTCGGCAGTTTTATCAGACTCTGTACAGGGGGGAAGGTGCGGACGGTGGGAAAGTGGCAGATTACCTGGCGTCTTGTGGCATCACGCCTCTACTCCCGGCTTCGGCGGAGGCTTTAGATGCCGCGATACGCGTCGAGGAGGTCATATCTGTGATTGCGCGCTTGAAAGTCGCCAAATCCCCAGGGCCAGACGGATTCTCGGCCTCATTTTATAAAACTTACTGTGTGGAGCTGGCTCCTCTTTTAACCCGACTCTTTAACTCCTTCCTTGTTGTGGGAGCGGTGACTCCATCCATGACAGAGGCGGCGATTACGGTTATTCTCAAGCCTGGGAAGGACCCTAAGAATTGCGGGTCGTACAGGCCAATCTCGCTACTCAACAATAATGCCAAATCGTTTGCGAGCATCCTGGCTGCGAGACTTAGCCCTTTGATGGATGGGATTATCGAGCCGGATCAAGCGCGATTTATCCCAACTCGCCGGGGGGATAATACCAAACGACTGCTGCACCTTCTGGACTTGGTCCATAACTCTTGGGCTCAGGCGTTCTTTCTCTCTATTGAAGCTGAGAAGGCCGTTGACCATGTCGAATGGGATTACTTGTTTGCAGTGCTGAGGGTCCTCAGGGTGTGGGACAACTTCCTGCGGTAGGTTCAGTGTCTTTATGCAGCCCCTAAGGCGGCGGTGCGGGAGAATGGCTGTAAATCAGGCCTCTTCCCCATCACTAGGGGAACGCGGCAGGGGTGCCCCTCTCCCCGCTGCTTTTTGCGCTCTATATGGAGTCCTTTGCCCAGCGTGTATGGTCTAGTGTAGGTATCGCAGGGATCAAGTTCGGCGCTGATACCCATAAGATTAGCTTATACGCGGATGATGTTATTCTTTCATTGACCCAGCCTCATTCTTCCCTGCGGTGTCTGTCGGCAGAACTCCTCGCCTTTCACAGGGCGGCGGGCTTTAAAGTCAACTTCTCCAAGTCGCAAATACTGAACGTCTTCGTCCCTCGTGCGGATGTACAGGATCTGCAGCTAGACTTCGACTTTCAGTGGGTGCATTCCGACATTCCCTATTTAGGCATCCGATTGGCCCCCTCTATTGCTAAAACGACATCTCTAAATTATGGTTTGCTCGTTGAGCACACCGCCAAGGCCCTCTCATATTGGTCCCGTCTTAAATTGGCCTGGTACGGACGGTTGGCTGCAGTAAAGATGACGATCCTTCCTAGGGTTCTTTACCTCTTCCAAATGCTGCCTTTGAGCCCTCCACCAGGCACCCTGTGGAAGCTGCAGGGGCTTCTCAATAGGTTTTTGTGGAACAATCAGCGACCACAGCTGGCGTTGTCCCTCGTTACTACGCCGAAAGTGGCGGGCGGGTTGGGTTTCCCCCTCTTGACAGCCTACTACCAGGCGTCCTGTCTCTGCTATATTGCAGAATGGAAGAGGCCCCTGTCTAGTAAGCATTGGAACTTCATGGATCAAACGGTGGCGGGATGCAACATCTGTTGTGGTTGCCGCGCAAGCACAGGGCTTGGGGGCTTTACTCTTCCCCGGTGACTTCCCCGATCCTGAAGGCCTGGAATCAGTTGGCACAGCGTAGGGGGTGGACTACTTTTCCCTCCCCCATGACCCCCATTGTCGATAATCCGGACTTTCCGCCGGAGTGTGAGTCCCCAGTCTTCCACCACTGGCGGGAGGAGGGCTGTAAAAGAGTAGGTTCGCTTTTTGACCTGGACGGTCTGGTTCCCTTTGTCTGCTTGCATACCGAATTCTTCCCGCTGCCGGAGTCTGATGCTTTTTACCAATCACAGGTAGCGCACTGGGTGACCCAACCAGGCAATATGGCCTCTTTGTATCAGCCCTTGATGGGATTTGAGAAATGGTTAGTCTGCAAGAAAGATGATCGTAAGCTTGTTGCAGAATTATATGCAATGATTCTGCGCCACTCTAAGAAGCAACGTACGAAGGCACAGGTTCGCTGGGAAACAGAGCTGGGACGTCCTCTGACCAGTAAGGAGTGGGAGCACATTTTCTATCGCGTACACCACACAGCTTCTAATACTGCGGGTACCGAGTCTACATACAAAGTGGAATCCTATTGGTACTACACCCCGGCGCGCATCAAGGAGTGGGATGTGGTGAAGTCTGGCCTTTGCTGGCGGGGCTGCGGCCTTTCAGGGACTAGAGTACACTTGTTAAGGTACTGTCCAAAGCTGGAGCGCTATTGGAAACTGGTATTGGATGAGCTGGATTTTGCGTTTCAGATTACACTCCCCCGGGTGCCTGAACACGTTCTGCTGGGACTTCCCCATCCAAAGTCCTTTCCCTTGCGCTCGTTGAGGGGTAGACAGATAGCTTTAGCTTTGTTGGCAGTGAGGCAGGTTCTCTTGGCGCAGTGGGGTTCCACGGTCCTGCCTGACACTAGAGACTGGATTCAAAGGCTCTGGCACATTTAGCCATGGAACGGCTCTCACTGGGAATGGATGGGAAGGGTTCTGAATATGCGAAGCTTTGGAGTCCGTTTTAAAAAAATCCTTGCTAAGGACCTCCGTGAGGTGACGTGAGAAATATCTTCAGATCTTGCAACTTATTCCTTTGGTGCCAAAAGGGGCCACTGCAGAGGATTGAGAGGTGCCTGATGGCTTGAGGGGTACCTGGATGGTAATGGATGGTGGGGGGGCTGATGCGGAGCGGGGTGGGGGACAGGATGGGGGAGTTGGGGGTGGGGTTTTTCTTTCTTCTTTCTGTTTCTTGTGTTTGTTCTAATATAAAAATGGAGACTATTACACAAGCGGGCTCACTCTTGAGCTCCGAAAGTGATGCGGGGTCGCCATCCGGGGTGTAGGCCCAGATGCTGTGTTGAACCTGTAGGACTGTGCCCTGCCGGCAAGTTGATGTAGGCAGCTGGGCTGTGTACCGGGATGCTTTTCCACATAATAAAAATGATTGACTCTAAAATAATATAATGCATCCAAGTGAAACATTAAGTCCATTTAGTGAAAATAATGCTTACAAACCTGAAACTGTAATTCTTTTATAAATAGGGTCACATACTGGAAGCCAAAAAAAGGAATTATGTTAACAGCTGAGATATTACAAAATATCATACCTAATTCCTTGTATAACAAAAGGCCACAAAATTGGAATGCAAGAAAAAAACAACCTTAATAGATGTCTACATCTTTCATGTTAAATAAGCACAAAAACACATTCCCACCCCAACCTACAAACATGACGACAGATTTAAACAAATGTAATACATCTCCTTAATCCTAAATACATATCACTATTAAAGCACATATTGTGTTTCTTGAGACGAGTGCTAACATAATACAAAAAAAACTATAAACAACACATAAAAACTATCTAACACCCAAAAACCTTCCAAAACAAAATGTAAAGAAGCCTACCACAAACATTTTTAAAATTAAACTTAAAATGAGAGGTACTTTATTCTAAGTGAGGTGATCCTGCCTTCCGCCTCCACGTCGTTCTCTGCTAACTAAAGAAAAAAGAAAGACTAGAAAATACTGCATGCAGAGAAAAATGGCTTCTAAATAAAATGAAAGACTTTTGTTCAACAGTGCCATAATATGTTGAAAAACATGTACATGTCTTTTAAAAAGTATTTCGAAAATTTTTAGACAAATATAACAGTTGTTATGGAAAATAATGTAAAAATAATATTTTTATTGTGGTATGATACAAAATGTTTATTAATATTGAGAAATGTATTTGTAAAAAATGAAAATTACAGAAGCTTAAAAATGTTGACTTATCTATGTTAAATTTACTACGCTTTGAAAACAATGAATGATATATAAATATATTTTTTGATTAAAATAAAAAATATATCTCACGTTTACAAATATTATATTATTATTACAATATGTAAAAAAATAAAATAACGAATAAAGAATTGTTTTGAGCAACTGTAAAGCATATGTTTGGGGAAAATATCAATGAAGGCTTCATTTCATTGTTAATGAATATATTAAAAAATAATCTCTGCTTTAAAACTTCTATATTACCATAAAGAAAAGTTATACAATAATAAATATATATGGTACTCCACCATAAACATTTTAAATAACTATCTACAGTTGAAAGTAAGTATAATATATGAAAAAATAAATTTGGCTGGAAAAATTTAAGCAGGTGTCCTAATCATCTTGCCAAATCCAACTAAAAACACTAAGGAAAGCATTTGGCTTTAATCCCACTCCAAATTAAACAACATTGAGGAAATTGTTATTGTGTGAAATGACTGTCTTTTGCATGCTTTCCCCCAAACATTTGCACTATCTGTTTTGCTGGACTTAGAATGCCCCTACCACCTGGGCAACCATGTCTAGATGAGTTAGAGTCAGTGCTACATGCCTGAATGACACTTCTGTCTGCAGCTCCAGCTGAGAAGACCACATGACCCACCTACAAGCAAGGATGTCTATCAAGGCCAGTAAGTGCCAGGTAGGGTAGAGTACTGTGGTTTACATAGGCCAACAAGTTGGCAGGGAGCATGTGCAGTCTCTCCAGCCAAAGAACCAGACCACTATGGCATGGGAACCTCCGAAAGCCCACACCCAGGTGAGGGCCTTCTTGGGCCTCATGGGAAACTACTGCATATTTTAAAGGGGTATGGGAGCATTGGTGCACCTCAGTGAACTTCCTGTAAAAATCAACCCAGAAAGGTGATCTGGACAAAAGCACCCTGAAAGAGGCACTGTGAACTGCAGCAGTCATCAAGACACCTGAATTAAGCCTGGAATTTTTGGTGCAAACACAGGCTTCACCACATAGCATTGAGGTCGTTTTTCCACGTTAAATGATAAGAGCCAGCACCAACCAGTAGCTTTCATCAGTAGATTGCTGCTATCCAAGGAGCAATGTAGAGTGCCAAAGAGAAAGAAGCATTTGAGGTGGCCTGGTCTCTGAAAAAACTGAGACCATACTTGTTTAGGACTAATTTCTGAGCTCAGACCGACCACAAACCTCTTAGGAGGCTCATGTAAATGAGGGGAGAGAATCCAAAATAATTGAGGTGGTTCATCTCTCCACAGATAATAGACTTTATGGTGGAAATAAGACCTGGGACTGGCCACAGCAATGTTGATGTCCTTTTGTTGATGCAGAAAACACTACATGGACTATTTGAAGCATCACTAGCCACAAATGAGACATTGAGAGTGGAGGCTGGGGTTTTAAAGGTAATTTTATTGGAAATAAAAGAAATTAATGCTTGTATGCACTCATTAGTAAGACCCATAATTGCCCAACCAGCATCTAATGCGCAGCTGTTAGCTCAAGAGGAATGTGAACATACAACGTATATGTGTCCCAAAGGCCAATGTTGGTGAGGAGGAGTAGTGCTTGGGCAAGGTGCTGGCAGTTAGATAAACGTAGATGGAAGAAACGGAGGCGGGGTTTAAAAGCAAAACCTTTACTAAAAAAGCAGAGGCAGAATCAAAACTGTATGTCAGCTACACAATCTGTGCAAAACATGTCAAAGCGTCAGCAAGGCTTAAGAGGGGCAGAATTATTGCTAAAGGAAATTAAATAAGGGGGCCAAGTTAGTCCTGTGAGAACAATCAACAGTTGGGATGGCATTAGGTCAAAGAAAAGTGGATACCCAAATAGAAGCCCCAAGGAAAACTAACCCTGTGTCAAGAGAAAAGAGAGTCCCGACGTATGAAGGTTTCTAAGAACTGTGGAATACTCCAATCAGGTTTATACTATGCGTAAACCAATAAGAACAAAATATGTGTATCTGGATGTGACCTGTAGGGGGATGAAAGCAAATTAGTGGAAGCCCCTGAACAGGTCAAGCATCCTTCCATTATTCTCACACTGCAAGGCATTGGAGGCAGTAGCATCAAATGATATAGAATATATATCATTCACTCAGTCTAAAGCAGAGACAAAGGTAACAGAAGTTTACTTTACATCACCTGTGTTTGTTGACCTGATCCTAGCAGCTAGTGATGAGATAAACAACTTAAGTCTAAGATTAGTACAGGAAACGGAGGTGGAAACTTACAGTTCAAAACTACCAATGTTGTCAAACCATGCAGGCTTAAGCCAAGCACAGCAAGATTTAGTGACTGGGAGAGAAATAAATCATCCACCATGGCGGTTGGAGACAAACTATCTCATCCCAGGAAAGAGTGTTTTTCTGATCTGATCCCAGTATGCAATAGGTTTGCGCATCTAAGTGTTGATGGGGAGTCAACTTTCTCATGGGAGGAAGAGATAGACTAAGGAAAAGATACATCGCCGGCTTGGCGGTTGTCTCCTGGAATGTACATGGACTAAAGAATTTATTAAGAACAGCTGATCTTGCAGAGTTTTGGGAGGGGTATGGTATAATTAGCTTCCAGGAGAGATGGCTGGAGGGTGAGGATTTTCATCAAAATGGTTTCATGAATTTTAGGGAAGATGGAACAAAATCGGGTCTGGGGAAGGCGAAAGGAGGCCTAGTGACTCTTATATCTACTAAATCTAGTAAGGAGGCAACGAAAATTGAAACAAGTGGTGATTGGGTCTTGGCATGCCTACTGAATCTCTATGCAGGGGGCCTGCAACAAAATAAACTGATAGACGTGAATGTCTATATAAATCAGAAAAACTCTAGGAAAGAGGATTGGGAAATGTTCAAGAGAGACCTGGTAAATCTAATAGAGCTCCAGTGGGAATATCCAATTTGTTATTAGGGGATTTCAATCTGCATTTTGATCCAAGGAAGGCTGACTCTGCAATCCCAAATATGTTAAAGTGCTATAGTATCCAAACGCATTTTGTCCAAAATGTGTTCAGTCGAAGCTTGATAGGAATATGGTGAACCTTTTGGAAGAACTAGGGTTTGTATGCCTAAATGGCCGTTTCAAAGAGGACGACCCGGCAGTCCACACTTTTCTATATGGGAAACAACAGTGCCCCATTGACTACATACTCATAAATGCATGTTATTAGACATAGCAATAGCCCCATTGGTGAGAGATCAAGCTATTCCAATGACTCTATTGCTCCTCAAATGTTTAACTACAATAATTGATGGGAGATATATTGAGCAGTTAATGCAGTATCCATTATTCAAATATATGATCCAGGATAGGGCCATGGGAGAGCCAAATGGTGCTTGGTATGAAACTACCATTGCAGAGGTAATAAAGAGATTGATACCAGGAGTAAGGGTATGTAATAAGAGGGGGAAAAATGATAAGCGGTGCCAAACTTCAAATCAACAATGGTTCGACAAAGAGTGTGCTTTAGCCAGGAAGGAGTTAAGGAAAATAAGAAGGTTAAGACAATCAAATGATGAAGCAAACCTAGTTGAAATCTACTGTTGCACGAAAAGGGAATATGAAGCTCTGGTGAGGTGGAAAAGGTGGGCTTTATTTGAGTTGAACTGGGATGTAATGATCAGGACGCTCCAGGAAAAGGATATGAGAAAATTCTGGAAATTGGTCCAGAAGGGTTGTGGTACGGATGTCCCTCCAGCTAGATGTATGGTGCCAGAAGCAGACTGGGTACCCTTCTTAACCAATATTTATAAGCCAAGTGGGACAGTGGTGAAGAAGGACTGGCCAACTGTGGGGATGGAGGCCTTGGAGTCATTCTCTATTCAATCAATAAATACGTTTATAACTTCCTTAAAATTAACAAAGGCGCGGGACCAGATAACCTGGTGGGCTGGATTATTTTCCAAAGTTTTTATTCACATAACAAAAAACAGGATATTTCCTCCGAGTTGGAAGGGTGTAATAATTAAACCTATACATAAAAAAGGTGCTAAGCAAAACCCAGGGAATTACCGGTTAATAAGACTGTTGGATGTAGGTGCAAAGCTGTACTCCAAAGTAATACTAAGGGCTTTAAAGAACTGAATAGACGGAAATAGTATTATCCCAATGGAGCAGGAAGGCTTTAAAGCCAGACAATCCACAATAGATCACTGCTTCAGTTTATGGGCTTTGGGGAAGAAGGCAAAAGAAAGAAACAACAGGGAATCTACTCTGTTGATTTATTGATTTTAGTTCAGCGTTCGATTTGGTCGATCGTAGAATACTTTGGCCGAAAGTAATACAATTGGGCATTCCTTGCCCATTAATTGAAATTTTGCAGGAATTGCAGACTGGGAACTGGGGCCCAAGTCGTAATTGACTTAGCTGGGGACCTCTCTGAGAAAATTCCCTTGGGTAATGAATTAAGGAAGGGCTGTGTCCTGGCTCCCACATTGTTCTCCCTATTTTTAGCTGATCTACCGGGAGAGTTGGCAGCGACAGATTCGTTCCCCCCCCCCCCAAAATGGGAGGAAGACATGTGTCATGCTTACTCTATGCAGAAAATGTGGCACTTCAGGATGTAACGCAAGTAGGCCTTCAGAGGAAGTTAAAAAAGTGTAATCATTATTGCGAGGCTAACAAATTGAAGATAAGTATGGGAAAAACAAAGATAATTATATTTGGGAAAAACTGTATAATTGGCTCCTAGGCAAAAGTAGAGTTAGGGTTGTGTCTTCCTATAAGTATCTGGGCATCACATTTACCAGCCAGTTGAGTTGGACCTTACATAAAGAATCAGTGGAGTCGAGGGCATAAGCTATAACAGGGGCACTTGTCGGCTTTAAAAAGACTTCTGGCGGCCCCTGCTGGTATCCCCTCTTAACAGGTTATAACGCAATGGTCCCTACGCATTGTCTCTATGGGGCTGAGCTGTTAGGCATTAGTATGGAGGGAAGCTGGTCCAGGTGTGAATATAAATGTCTGAATAAATTGTTGGCCCTCCCAGAGGTGTAATGTCCCAGGCAATAAGATTAGAAGCAAAATAGCAAGCCTGGAACTTCCTAGCCTATAAATCAAATCTGCGTTTTTGGGATAAATTATTGGTCCCAAATACTCAGGAGATATCAGCCTGCTGTGCCACTAAAATAGAAAGTAGTGAACTACAGTGGGCAAGGAAGGTAAAGAATAGATTGTAAGACATTGCAGGAACCTTAAAACTATACTTAAAAAGAGCTGAAGCCCCTATCCCTAAAGCAGAATTAAAATTAGCCTGTAAAAAAGAATCTAGATTGGCGGACCTGAAATATGTGAGAAACAAACGCTCTGCACAATACATGTCAGATTTATGGGAAAATATTAATGTATTTCCATATTTATCAGCATTACCGGATACCCGGGTACGATTATTACTATTAAAGTTTTGTGCAGGTTTAAATATGCGTTCTGTAAGAGTTTAAAAATTCTAAGCCATTTTAGATCAAGAGATCTAAAAGGGCTGCCGTATCACAGCCTTAACGTTCATGTTTTAATTGATTGTCGTCAGTTTATAGGCCACGCTGCTTGATTTTAAAACATCTTTTAAAAAATATAACATCAATTGTCGGAATGATGCACTAGATTTTCTCTTAAGGATGGCATCTTATGATGTGACTTGTGCACTGGCTAAGTTTCTTAAAAACTGTTTGAATTAGTTTGATTATAGTTGAAATAGTAGGGTTTTCAGAGCTTTTAATGTATTATGATGAATTGGTATTTCTATGGTGTAATTATATAAAACATTTATTGTTTTTAAGGACTGTATGTTTTGAAGACGGTGTCTGAACATTAATAAAAATTCATTCATTCATAGGTTATGCTGATAATATGGCACTCTGCACTTTAAATATTGACTGCACCTTGACTGTCCTAAGCCGATAATCAGAATTCTTATGTACATCATGGCTAATTGACTTGGATTTGATTGAAATGAATTGGAAAAGGTTCTTCTTTGTCTCTTTCTGTCTCATTCTAAATGACTACTCAATGTATTTATGTTTTTTTCTGCTCAATAGAAAAAATTAGATCCAGTGTAAAAGATCAAAGAAACAGTATAATGCTATTGTGCAATAAATCAGTTTCCAAATCCTGAATCAGTTATCAACATAGCTATAGTGTGCCATTTCCATTATTGTCAAGGCCTTCATCTAAATAAACAAAAATATAAATGGTGTCAAAACGTTACATAGTCCAAAAACCTAACACATATTTGCCTAAAAAACAAATAGTTCCCTGAACAACCATCATCCATCTCTCCATGAATCAATATCAATGCATGAACTTTTAATTGGTATCTTAATGAATTTTCTTCAGTTTGGTAGCTGAGGGGTTATTCACAAATACTTTAATATACAGTGATTCATAAATTGTCTCAAAATGATCGATGAAGGGAAACACAACATCAAGTGCCACCACCAAAAATTAATATATGTTTCAAACTCGCCAACATTTGGAAAAAATCCCGGGACATTTTGCAGCACAGGGCTGCTGAAGATAGAAAGTTCTTGTTTGTGTACCTGTGTGTAATAAAGATGAACAGTTTCTGCAACAATATTACCCGGGACAATCTCCAACTTGCCGGTACTGTCCCTGCAAAAATGGGACAGTTAGCAACTATGATGTTTGTAATATGTGATATGTTAAAAAACTCAAATTTGACCATCCAGTCAATCCTTCACCAATTTCTTATGATGGTAAGACTTATTTCTCTGGTTCCCCAAGAACCTTTCAGTTGCTGTTCATATTTTAATTCTTAATGTGTGATTTTTATCATCAATATCACGTTTCCTTCTAAACATAAGACACCTTAAGGTCTATTTAAAAAGAGCATATTTTATACTGCCATGGAGTAAAAAATGTTTAATTGTAAAATAATGCCATGCACGTATCGATGTGTCAAAGTGCTCCACCATTTTAAAAGGTTTCTTGAATTAACCCACTACTCTCTCACTAGCATAAAAGCTCAGTGTACATTTCCTTCACGTCGATGAATTATATAAAAGTGCTTCGGCATATGAACCATGGAAAAGTCCCAATCTAGAGAAAAGCAAAGATAGTACATGTAGGAAATGAATACATTAGCAACATGGGATAATTTGTCCATGCCAATATGTCCTTCGGAATTCACTCACGCCAAATATAAAATCTGTTATTTAAAATCTAAGTAAGAAATGAAAATTATGAGACATCAGTCTGAAATCTAAAATCGAAAGGAGACTGTAAACTGGGGATAAATACAACTCTGTCAGTGGAAGTTCATTATTGAACCCCTACATTAATTGAGTCTGCTTAGAGGAATCAGCCATTAAGAAAGATGCATCATGACTCATATAAATTCTTATTTAATATACAGAGATATTGCCAATCTCATATTGCCTTTAACAGACATCCAAGCTACAAGTGTCAAAGAAAATATAGTTAAATAGATTTCTGAAGTTCATAATCCTTGTTTAGTCTGTTGTTGACTAAGTGCAAAGCAGTTATCCAGAGTGCTTCTTGAAATCTTGGGTTACGTCTTGGGTTTCTCTGTGTAAATCTCATTTCAATGCTGTGACCAGGAATTCTTTACACCTTCATTTGATATAGTACTAATGCACTCTTTCTGCAGTGTTTTCTCTGATCATGAAAGGCGTCCGACTCCAGGAGATTGCTGAAGGTAAGACAGAAGCATGGTAAACATTCGCACCACTAAGTCATAAAATGCAGAAAGCAGCATATAATTCGCAAAGTCAAAGCACAATCCTGTGAGCTGCCATTTTATCTAATGGACTTGTCTGCCTTTTTGTGAAATAGTAGTGAATCTGGACAAAATGCCTCACCCAGAAATCTCCACTCTGCAGTAGTCCTACTAGCAAATATCCCACGCTTACACAGAACAAGATTAGGAGGATGGGTGTTCCCTTACATTGCTCCTAAAGTATGGAACGACCTTCCACTCCACATCAGAGACTCCTCCTTTCTACTAAATTACGAATGTATGTATGTCTGTCTGTCTGTCTGTCTGTCTGTTTGTCCTTTATGCATTACTACACCATTCATCCGATTGCCGTGAAACTTTGGGAAGTTGTTGAGTACACTCCGGCGAAGGTTTCGACATAAAACTCTTTTAAATATCGCCCCCCCAGGGCCCTCATATTCTTTCGAATACTGATGTACGCACCAGACGCAAAAACAACAAATCGTGTATCCCCAAGCACTCGAATAAATAAATAGAATTAAAACACCATTCATCCGATCGCCATGAAACTTTGGGAAGTTGTTGTGTACGCCCCTGCAAAGGTTTCTGGCATAAATGTTTTTAAAATATCGGCCCCCCAGGGCCCTCATAATCTTTTGAATACTGATGTACGCACAAGACGGAAAAACAAAAAATTGTGTATCCACAAGCACTCGAATAAATGGAATTAAAACAGCATTCATCCGATCACCAGGAAACTTTAGGAAATTGTTGAGTACACTCCCGTGAAGGTTTAAAGCATAACATTTTTTTAAATATCGGCCCCCCAGGGGCCTCATAATCTTTCGGATACTGATGTACGCACAAGACAGAAAAACCAAAAATCGTGTATCCACAAGCACTCGAATAAATAAATAGAATTAAAACAGCATTCATCCGATCGCCAAGAAACTTTGTGAAGTTGTTGAGTACACTCCTGCGAAGGTTTCTGGCATAACTTTTTTTTAAATATGGCCCCCCCCAGGGCCCTCATAATCTTTCAAATACTGATGTACACACAAGACGGAAAAACAAAAAATCGTGTATCCACAAGCACTCGAATAAATGAATAGAATTAAAACGACACTTTGAAATGTTTTCCATATTAAAATGAATAAGTTTCAATAAAAATGACACAATGTAAATTGAATGTTATCATAACGAGTTTCCTTGAATTTCCTTTCTTCGGAGATCGCAGCAACGCACGACGGGTAAGCTAGTTATATTATAAAAAGATTCACATGGTCTATTAGACTTTTCTAATTAGATCAAGCTCCACTGAACACGAGTGTCTCTGTACTATAGTTCTCTCAAAAGGACAGTATGCCTCTCTCACCCTTAATTGGCATGTTTCATCATAGGGTCCCTCCTCACATCAGGACCAAACGTTCTTGGTGTGGGCTAAAACTTCCTTAGGGGAATGGAACTTCATCTTAATAAGCGAGGGGTCAACATGTTTCTGCCTGGCTCGTGACTTTACAAAGGGTTTCTAGGTATTCTTCAGGACCATAATTGTATGTTGTCACTCTGCCATGTATTAGAGCTGAAGTGTATGTAGGTATAGCTATAATGATAATGACAGCAACCCACCGTAGTTGTAGGAGTCCACCATACTGAAATCATGTAATAAACACAGATGCACGAATAGAACAGGAATAACAATTTAGATTTCACTCTTCTGCATTGTGTGCATCTTGGGTATTTTCTTGTGTGCATATGTGATATCCCATCGCACACACGTGGTGCTTGTATAAACACTCTGGTCCATCATTCTAGTGTTCACTTTCATACTTGGTTTCTTACAAACAGGAGTCTAGTATCTGACCTCAGATCAAGTCTTTTTTTTTGGTAAACCATTTTAAAAGGGCTATATAAAACATAAAAATAACAGACAAACAATTAAAATCTCGTAACATGATAAACACAGTGGTATGAATTGACACTTACTAGAAATGGAATGGACCAGTGATATAATATAGAGTGTAGGCATGAGTACTTCAGCAAGAGTGCAACACATGCCGAGGGAGTACCACGCTGATTGGTGCCCCAAATTCTGAAATATCAAAAAATATCTAGGCCAGATCTTCCAGGTCTGATGTGGATTCTGCTCGAAAATATAAAATTCTGATAACAGAAAATATGTACTTGCAGGGTCAGAGAGAGGCCATGTAGTTACTTACCTATGGAGAGCTTCTAAGGGCCAATAGGAACTGCAACTCAGAGGCATATTTTCTAGACAAACAAAAGCTAGTGGTTCAAAGATTTAGAAAGCAAGGTTATCCCGATGCCAATTCGAACAATGCAATTGCACTGGTGAACAAGGTGAAGAGGGAGGATCTTATTTACAATGTCCCAGACTGTAAGATACAGAGGGGCATATGTACATGCGCCTATCGCCACCACAACATCACTTTTACCGACGATGTGGTGTTGATGGGGGCTTAGCCTTATTTAAAAGGCAGCCTTAAGCCACTTAATGTAGCTTAACGCTGCCTTTTGAATAGGGCCCCCTTTCATGCTATGGTTAGCGTGAAAGGGGTGGGAAGTGGGTGTTGCGATGGGCATTCCATCACAACACCAAATAATTTTTATTCTCCCCTTGTGTACAAGGGTGGCGTACATAGGAAGCAGCGCCAAAATTAAGACCAGGAAAAACCTGGTCTTAAGTTGGCGAAATGAGGAGAAATGCATTATTTCCCATTGTTTTTGCTTTTTCTACGTGTGCTGCCTTGTGCAGCACATATGGAAAAAGCAAAATGCCATGAATTGTTTATGTACAGGAAGGTCCCCCTTCCTGAACATAAACAATCCTTTAAAAAAAATGCCTCTTTGTGACTTTCAAGTCGAGCAGAGACCATAGAGATCTACATTGTTTCTACACGTGCTGTAAATGTAAGGTGTGTAAATTCAGTAAGAATGTATTTGAATACCAGGTTCCCCTAGAAGGGAAAAAGAATATAAAAAAACACATTACATGCAATATGGATCACGCAGTATATGTCATTGTATGCCGCTGTGAAATAATTTATTTAGGCTGTACGATTCACCCACTTAAGAGATGGATATTGGAGCACTTGCCGTACAATATGTAGAAACCCCCTTTATCCAGTGGCAAAGCACTTAAGGGACACCCACAAAAGCAATCGCAATCTTTTGTTCTTCTTTGGAATTTAACCCATTCCAAAATCAGAGAGGGGTTGTAACTGAGTCTTGTGAGTTTGGAAAGTTCCTGCATCATATTATTAGAACCTAAGATGCCCCACAGGCTCAACACAGAAGAGGAGTTAGAGAAATATGAGAGTGTATATTGTTGAAATTGGATATGGGGCATATGAATAAAATGCCTCTTTGTTTGTCTCTGTTTGTTATTTCTCTTTTTTTGAGATGTGGGTTATCACATTGTTTTTTCACAAAGATTGTGGCGGTGAGAGCCTGACCCCTTCGACTCGGCTAAGATAAATGTAATATATTTATTAGTTGGATCAGTGATTGTATGATTTTTATTATTTACTACAGGGAGGATTTGGAAGTTAATACATTTTTGTGATATGCTTCAGTTTGTCCACTGTGGCTTAATTGCATTGGTTAATTTTACATTAGGATCCCCTCTCTCTCCTACAACGAATTTTACTTGATCAAAGGTTGCAAAATCACCATTTGGGCATGATTCAACAGCAGGATAGGTTCCACTTTGGGTATCTCTTTGGGTACGGACATTTAATTATGGCTTCAAGAGAATTAGCATCAACCAGATCTGTTATTATTTAATTGAGGAATATATCATTGTGTACCAACAAACTGTATATTATTTATTGAGACTCATGATGAAGCACCATTTCAGTTACTGCTGCATGTCTTAATAAGGAGATTCTAACTATGGTAATATTGGTAATATTGGTAATGTATAAGCATAGATTCAGCAGATAGAATAGACAGAGCTTTAAAATGTGTCTGTTTACTTTCCACATGAATTTACATAATTTGGATGTGATGATAGACCCCATAATGTCATTTAGTATACACTCCAATACAGTGCCTGTGTGTTAATGAGAAAGTGAATGATTGTGAAGACTTTGGGCCACATTAGGAAAGCCCGCCCGCCACCCTATCGGAAAACAGGACCGCCCGCCTTAAGGGCGGGGGTTCCGAAGGTGCCATTAGGATGTGCCCGCCACAGTGGCGGGCACATCCTGTATTTTCAGCATTGTGGCGGGCGGTGCTCTCTGCACCTCCGCCACAATGCTGAAAATGCATTGCAGCATTTGCATAATGAAAGCGGCAGGCACCGCGCAGTGCCTGCCGCTTTCATTATGCAAATGCAGGGGTGTACCATGTATACCCCCCCCCGTGTGCACCCCCCTAATGTGCTTCACTCTGGGGGCCTGTAGGGGGCCCCCAGAGTGAAGTCCGCCTGCCTTAATGCCGCCACGGAAAGGCATTGAAAAATGCCCATTATAATATGGCTGGCGGTGTCTGATAGACACCGCCACCATGTTATCCCTTTTCCGCCCCGGCCGCAAGGCGACCGGGGCGGAAAACAGGCGGGCGGTGTTTCCCACCGCTGCGGGCCCCTCCGCCATCGTAATATGGCGGGGGGGAATGCAGGGAAGGATGTCGCCAGCCTGGCGGAGGCAATCCGCCCGACATCCTAATGACCCCCTTTGTTTATGGAATTAAGTAATTATTGACTCAAACTAGAATGTGATTGAAGAACAATAGATATCTTTAATGATGTAAGATTATTATATGTTTGTAAAAGAAATGTATGATTAGATGAGATGTTGGACTTTATAAGATGCTTAGCGTGTGTTTTAATATGGTGCCCATTTAACAATGAGTAAGGGAATGGCTGTGCTGCACACTGTTATTGCAAACCGTTACCTGTAAGCATGGCCTGAATGGCCTAACCGCAAAGGGATTTGGTCGCCATAAATGTAATAAATTACCTGCACCTCTAATGAAACTCCTGAACGTGTATTTTCTTATTCACTTGAGGTAAGTCCTCACCACCTCCTTAAAGACTCAGGGAAGACCAGGATTCACAGAAAGTTCACATCTTCACCTACAGCATAACAAACCACTTCAGAGAGCCTAAACAGTCAGCTTTATTATGATTAGTCAAGATATTACGAACTGACATATTTCATGGTGCCCATGCTTCTCTGTAAACAATCAATGGATAGGGCACCACTTTTTATCCTATTCTATTGTTTGTAAATAATATTTGCCAATGCTTTCTAAAAACAAGATATTACATATGAAACATCGTAATAACGTAAAGGCAAGATATTAGATATGAAACATTGCAATGAGTCTAGTGGGTTGTGACTCTTTCACAGTGATGTTAATAGAGTGAACAAATTGGTCCTCTGTGGTCTTTATTACAAGCTGCATATATATAAAGAACACGTAGCTACAAAGGGAAACCCAACTGCAGACTTGTAGGTCGGCACCTAATGCTTGTTTCATAAGTGTAAAGTCCTGCGCCCTAACTCTCCAGCATCAGACGTTGTGTGGTGCCTCTGTGCTCCAGATTCTTAAATGATGAAGCAAGTGAGGGTGCACCAGATAATGAAGTCCAAACACTTTCGTAGCTTCAAAATCTTTATTTCAATATATTCTGTTCTTTTTTTCAATAGCACACACAGCTCAGCCACTGTGTTTTGTTCCTACATACAGAACTTCATCAGGGCTTAAATGACAGTAAATATCTAAATCCATAAGCCTCAATATACAGTGTATAGTCTCCAACTCATTCCTCTGGATGACATGGAAATTCCCAGGGCATCATCATACCCAATTGTTAACCTTGTTACAGGTCCTCACATATGATGGGTATGAGGCTGTGGCGGTCCTGTTTTCTTATCAGGAGCAGGTTTTGAAGCAATATCTATAAACATATATATATATACATATATATATATATATATATATATATATATATATATATATATATATATATATATATATATATATATATATATATATATATATATATTTCTCACCAAAAGACGCGGCACTCAGGGAAAGATGTAATTTGGAAAGGTTTTATTTAAGAAAAGCTCAACCGACGCGTTTCAGCCTCCACAGCTTTGCTCACGGTTAGTGAGTCCTTTCTCTATTGCACTATTTGTACACCCACCTGGCCTCAATGTGGCATTGTGGGTAATGTAGTGTGCAATTAAAAATCACAAAAGTTCATGAAAGGAAATCATTGTAGACTTTTTACACAAGCAAACATTGATTAGAATTGATATAGTATCAATCAAAGTAATATTCACAGTTACGTAATCGTTTAGTAAGTTATTATGATCAATGTCAAATTAGCAGCATCTTTTAGTAGTGCATAATAAATTATAACAAGGGAGTGCATAAAAGGGGGGGAAGAAAGGGTGAGAAAGAAAAAGAAAAAAGGCAAAACAGTATGCAGTGTTGTATTACTCTTTTATAGATCTAAACTTATTTCTGCAAAAAAGTATTATTATCCTGTAAATATGATGGTTATATTACTCTCACTTCGTTCACGATTAGTATCGTTGAATAGTTTCATTATGAATAATTGTGCATAGAAAAAAGTGTGAGAGCACAAAAGAAGAAGAAAAGAGAGAAGAGAAGAGAGATAGAGAAGAAAAGAAGAATGAAAAAAAAAGGGGGGAGAAGGTCAGGAAAAAGCAGATTTCAGTCGCATAGATTTACTCTATTCCACAGTTCTCATATAGATATCAGGATAGGCGCTTCACAGTATAATGGATATGCTGTACACATCTCTACTCAAGATGTACAGAAAGTTCTCTTTGCTGTAGGTGGTTATAAGTCTTGGTATTGTCTGATTGCCTTGTTTCTCCAACTTTCTTTTTTGGAATCAGGGTCTCAGCCCTCATCACATGGTCTATTTTCATTTTGTTTTTCATCA
Organism: Lissotriton helveticus; assembly: GCF_964261635.1. Classification (NCBI taxonomy): domain Eukaryota; kingdom Metazoa; phylum Chordata; class Amphibia; order Caudata; family Salamandridae; genus Lissotriton; species Lissotriton helveticus. Next base: position 597,457,518 of record NC_136061.1, on the reverse strand, counting down.
AAATATGATCTTGATGTCCTCCTTCTTTAAGCCTGTGTATTGTTTCCTGCATATTTTTTTCAGTATCTTCAGGACGCGAACAGTTCAGTTTCATCCGCATTAGCTCTCCATACGGAATACTATTTAGAAGAGGTTTTGGGTGAAAGCTAGTCCCACGTAGGATGCTATTTGTCGATGTTTTCTTTCTATACAAGGTTGAATGTATTTCATCATTTTTTATATACGCCAGTGTATCCAGGAATGTGTGTTCAGTTCGGCTCATTTCATACGTGAAGGAGAGTCCAAGTTGGTTATTAGTTAGTTTGGTGTAATATTCCTGAAACTGCCTCTCACTTCCGTTCCCTATCAGAAATAGGTCGTCAATAAAGCGGACCCATAGAACAATTCTCTCCAAATCTTCCTGATTTTCCACATCCCAGGCCACAGTTTTCTCCCACCACCCCATTGTTATGTTCGCATAATTGACAGAGAAAGAGATGCCCATTGCTGTTCCACATAGTTGTATAAACAATTCTTTGTTGAAATAAAAGATATTGTTCGTCAGGCATATCTCAATCATAGTAAGTAACATCTGCGTGTGTTGCATTTCAGATACTTTTCTTTGTTTAAAAAAATATTGGCAGGCTCTCAGGCCAATGTCATGTCGTATTGAAGTGTAGAGCGAAACGGCGTCTATGGTCACCATTAGATATTGTTTACTCCAGATGATGCCATCCAGGATCCGTAAAAAATCTCCAGTATCTCTGATATATGAGCTCATACTTCTAGCAATTGGAGAGAGAAACCGATCAACATAATCAGATACATTTTCATAGAGAGAGTTGCAGGAAGAAACAATAGGTCTACCCGGGGTATGGATAAGGGTCTTGTGTATTTTGGGTAGAAAATAAACTGTTGGAATAACTGGGAAATCATTAATTAAAAATTTCAATTCGTCATCGTTGATTAGATTGCCATTGCGCCAACCAGTTAATTTACTTTGCAAGTCCAATATCATTTTGTTTATTGGATTGGTTGTCAATCTGCCATAGTTGGTAGTATTGTTCAATTGTTTCTAAGCTTCGGCCAGATAGTCTTGGGTGTCCATTATTACAGTATTACCACCTTTATCCACAGGTTTGAATATCAGCTTACTATTCTCTCTCAGATTTTTAATGGCTTCACGTTCTTTTTTACTTAGATTTTCCCTTTTATTTTCATGTCTACTGTACGGTAGTTTCTCCAGCTCTTCTATAACTGCTTCACTGAATTGACCAAACCGATTACCAGGAGGTAAGACTGGGCAATACCGTGATTTTCTTTTGAGTCCACTCTTCACCGTAGTATCTGTTTCGATTACCAATTCAGTTAGCACTTCTTCTTCTGTCATGTCATTTTCATCGAGGTCATATAGGAGATCGAACATGGTTTTAAGATCATGTACTTGGTCAATACTAATTGTGGGTTCTGCCTCTTTTCGGTTCTCATCAGATGATGTTGCTGATGTTGCTGATAAAGGATCTGTTATTGTCTTTTTAGCATGGATTTTCGCAAGTTTCAGTTTCCGTATGTATTTATACAGGTCTATCCTCACTTGGGTTCGATCAACAATGTTTCGGGACAGAAGGATAGTCCCTTATTAAGTACTGCTTCTTCTTCTGATGTTAAGATGTAGCTGGATAGGTTCACAATTAGGTTGGTGTTAGTCACTTTCGATTGCGGTTGCGAAGGGGGTATTGTCTTCTTTCTTTTGGCACGTCGGGTTTTTCTGGTGCTGGCGAGGCATTTCCTCTTCCTCGTCCTTCATCCACATTTCTTCCTCACCCCCTTGCTCTGGATAATGCTTGATCCACATGCATCAACCGCATTTCCTCAAAAAAATTGACTTTTGGGCCTGATAGATTCCTGCCACTCTGTTCACCTTCACTCAAGTCAGATTCACTGGCACTAGTGCTGCCCGTCATTGATGCTGTTTGTATTGGATAATTTCTCTTTATTGTTTCAAAACGTTTCGCGAAAGTGAGAATTCTTCCAAAACGATAGTCCTGTTCGTCTCTTATGAACTTGCGTTTTTTTTGCTCCTGAATCTCCACTTCATATTTTTCTAATCTTAAATCCATGTCTTTACGTAATTTAACAATTTCATCTTGTGCGTTGTTCTCTTGGATTAAGTTTTCCAAGTCATCTAGTTGTTTAGTCAAATCCATTATGTCCATTTTCGCATGCTTTATTAGAATTCGCATCATGTTCAATGAGCATTGTGTATTGTTTTCTGCCCATTCCTCTAATAAAGCAATTTTAGTATCTGGATGTGTCGGCATTGTAAATATACGTAATCCTCTGGGAATTCTATTCACCTCAATGTAGTTTTCCAGGGCCAGGATCTCCCAGCTTTTGTTGATCTCTTTTCTGTATAGTTTTTCCAATGTATTAAAATTTGTTTAACTGTATATATATATATATATATATATATATATTGAAAAAAAACAAAGGTTACAGGAACATCATAGTTAGGAAATAGAATTAAGAAAAAACCTAAGAAATTCACTGAAGAAACGAAAGGTTACAGGGAAGTTATAGCTAGGCTCAGATTTCACTTTTACAAAACCAGTGAAATTCAGCAGTTATAGTAAGCTATCTATAATGTACGCCCCCATATCACTCATGACATGGTCAGTGACTTCGCTGATGACATCTCAAATGACATCACTGATTACATAATCCAGTGGGTGTGAGTATTTTCCAAACCTTTATGACTGTTAAACATATATACCAAGGTACTACAAAGTTAAAATAGTATACTTTGTGTGCTACTAATGATTGATACTATTTCTAACATATATTATGTGAGTTGCTGTGTGACTGTGTGTATCTGTGTGTGAGTGGGTGTCTGAGTGCCTATATGAAGGTATGAGTGGGTGTGTGAATGGCTGTGTGAGTGCATACATTGCTGTGTGAGTAGCTAAATGGGTGAGAGAGTGGCTGTATGAGTGACTGAATTGGTGATTGAGTGGGTGTGCCAGTGACTGCATGGTTGAGTGAGTGGCTGTTTGAGTGGCTGTATGGGTGGTTGAGTGAGTCTGTAAGTGACTGTATGGGTGAGTGAGTAGTTGTCTCAATGGCTGTATAAGTGAGTGACTGGCTGTGTAAGTGGCTGTATGGGTGAATGAGTAGCTGTTTGAGTGGGCGTTTGTTTTAGTGAGTGGGTGTATTGTAGAGTAACTGGCTGTGTGAATGGATGTATGGGTGAGTGAGCAGATGTGTGAGTGCTTGTAGGGATGTGTGAATGGGTATGTAAGTGGTTGTGTGGGTATGTAAGTGAGTGTGCGAGTGCTTGTATGGGTGGATGAGTGGCTGTGTTAGGAGGCTGCATGGGTGAGGGAGTGGGTGTGTGAGTAGCTGTATGAGTGAGTGAATAGCTGTGTGAGCAGCTGTATGAGTGAGTGAGTAGGTGTATGAGTGGCTACATAGATGAGTTAGTGGTTGTGTGAGTACTTGATTAGGTCTGTGAATGGGTATGTAAGAGATGGTGTGGGTGCATGAGTGGGTGTATGAGAGGTTGTATAGGGTATGAGTTGATGTGCGAGTGCTTCTGTGGATGATGTCATCAGTAATGTCATTTAAAGGTGTCATTAGTGATGTCATCAGAGTTGTCACTGACGATGTCATGAGTGATGTAATATGCTGAATTTCACAGGTTTTGAACAAGTGAAATCTGAGCCAAATTATAACGTCCCTATAACCTAAGGTTTTCTCAGGGAATTTCTAGGGTTGTTTCAATTCTACTCCTAACTATAATTTCCCTGTGACCTTCAGCATTTTAAGTGACTTTCTACAGTTTTTTTTATGTTATTTCCTTACTGTAACTTGTAACCTTTGAGAGTGTGTGTGTGAGTGAGTGCATGAGTGTCTCCGTGGGTATGTGAGGGAGTGCCTCAATGGGTGTGTGAGTGTCGGTATTGGTTTGGAAGCGGGTCTTTGAGTTAGTGCATGAGTTTCTGAGTGGGTCTGTGAGAGAGTGCATGAGTCTCTGAGTGCAAGCGTGAGCCAGAGTGGGTCTGTGAGTGGGTGTGTGAGTATGTGAGTGGGTCTGTGAATGGGTGTGTGAGTGGCTTACTGGGTCTGTGAGTGGGTGTGTGAGTATCTTAGTGGTTCAGTGAATGAGTGCATGAGTGTCTGAGTGAGTCAGTGAGTGGGTGCATGAGTCTGAGTAGGGATATGAGTGGGTTTATGAGTGTCTCATTGGGTCTGTGTCTGGGTGCATGAGTCTCTGAGTGGGTTTTGTGACTGGATGTCTGAGGTCTTCCTTTTTGCCACCTTCTGCTCTGTATTGCCTTTTCTGCCCACTGTATTGCAGCCCCCTCCCCAGGCCTATTTCGGCCCCGGGACCCAATCCTTCAGGGCCTGGCAATTATTCAATGAAGGATAGGCCATGCAGCCCCTCTCCCGTGGCCGATTTTGGACAAGAGAGCCCCCTCCCGTGGAGCCCAGCCACAAACAAACAGAGGAGGAGCGGGCTGCCCCTCTCCCTGGATAATTTCGGCCACAGGGGCACCATCCCCCGAGACCCGACCATGTTTCCTGTGGTCCTAAAGCTCACCCAGGGCACCCAGTGTACAGCATGGGTACAGCTGGAGATCCTCAAGGCCCCCATGGTCCCAGCTAGCTCTCTGCCTCCTGCGGGAGACGGCATTGCTGCTGCACTCAAGGAGCTACTGGAAATTAATCTCCCAACATGCAGGAACAATAGTTTCCTCTCTTTCGCTGCCCGCATGTCTGCGGGAAGGGAACAAGATGAAACATCCACTTCCAGCGGGGGAAGCACTTTCAAAGCTCCGGCCTGCTGGATCCTGAGTGTTTGTTTTTGCTTAGTGGGAGCTGTCAAAGTTCCTGCCAAGCAAAAGCAAACTGCTATATCCCTAGAGTGGGCACCCCAGGACACAGCAGGAGCTGGCCCTAAGGGGTGATCGTCCCCAGGGCGATGTATGGCTTCAGGAGGGGGGGCCGCGCTGCCTGCCTCCATTGATTTTCAAGTTTATGCCCCAGGAAGGTGGTGGTCTCCTGAGCCAAGAATGGCCCGTGAGAGGGGCACCATGGCCCCGCCACCTTAAAAAAAATGCAATTTCCCGGTGAGGTTGGTGACCCTCGGGGCATGCGCCGCCCCCCTGCTCTGTGTTTATCATAGTCCAGGGGAGGTGGTGGTCCCTGGCGGCCAGCGCATCTCCCCATCTTTTTTTAGTTACAGCTCCAGGGAGGTGGTGGCCCCTGGGATGAGGGTGGGCCTGCCCTGTCTGGTGCAATAAATGTAACATAAGTCCCTGGGCAGCCCCCCACAATAATTAAAATATAAGCCCCGGGAAGGTGGTGGTCCTTGCGGCATAGAAATGCCCTATGAAGGGTGCCCTGTGTGCATGCTCTTTTTATTTTACAAATGTGTGTACATGTCCCCGGGACCTGTCCCACCCAGTATAAACAAGTGTGGAACAGCACGCTTGTTTCTTTTTTAATTTTTGCAGCAAGTTTGTCACTCAGATGTGCTTGTACAGATGTGTGAATTGGTATGCAAGTGGTTGTGTGGGTGTGAGTGTGTGAGTGCTTATATGAGAGAGTGAGTGGCTGCGTTAAGAGGCTGTAAGGGTGAGTGATTGGGTGTATGAGTGGTTGTATATATGAATAAGTGGGTGTATGTGTAGCTCTAAGGGTGAGTGTGTGGCTGTGTGATTGGCTGTATGGGTACATGAGTGGCTGTATGGGTGAGTGTGTGGCTGTGTGATTGGCTGTATGGGTACATGAGTGGCTGTATGAGTGAGTGAATGCTGTGTGAGTGGCTGTATGAGTGAGTGAATGGTCGTGTGAGTGACTCTATGGATGAGTGAGTGATGTGTGAGTACTTGTTTGGGTCTGTAAATGGGTATGTGAAGAGTTGAGCGGGTGACCACACTTGTTTTTTTTCAAGTTTGCTGCAAATTCATTATGATTTTGTGGCAAAACGTTTTTTTAGAAAAGTGATTTTTTGCTCTGGTGAGGTTCCTCTGGGGCTTGGGGTTCAGGGTATTCCTAGCCTTCCCCCTTTTCTTTTTTATGTGTTTTTTTGTGGGACATGGCTGAGTCCCAAGATGGCTTCCAACACTTCCTGTTTGAAGTGTTGGCAGCCAAGTCAGAGCTCTTCAGATCTCTGCAATAACTCATCATTATTCATGAAGGCTTTTAGATATACAAATTTGTATTTCTACTATTGAACTGATTTGCGCCAAATAACAAAAAGCACAGTCTGTGGACCAAAAGCAAGCTTTCTGACACATTTGGTGTAATTCCATTTATTGGTTCGGGCTACAGGCATGTCTAAAGAGTCTACAGTGATTAATATGGGCAACATACTTTTTTTTTAACCCCTCCTTTTTCTCGTCCCATGCTTGATTGATCACCCCAAACCTTTCGACGCACTCTGACACAATTTTTTGGGAAGGTTTTGTGAAGTTTCATCAAAGACGCCAAAGATATAGGCTAGTCAAAAAACACTTCTTCTAAGGAAACATGGTCCTAACTATAACTAACAGGAGGTATATAGGTATATATATATATATATATATATATATATATATATGAACAAAACATCCAGCTCCCAAAAAGACGAACTCCATGGCAGAAGGCACAGGCACAAAGTGGTTGCAGGATTAGGCATCAGTTTAATCAATCATGTCGCCCTCAATCCCAGGTACAAGAGACGCGTTTCGGCCTGCACAGAGGCCTTTGTCGATCTAGTTTGGCGCCAAACATCAAACACATTAAATAGCCCTTCCCCCTGGACCTCATCATAGACATAGAAAACACATTGATATGTAACCGTTCTTTCTATGGCCCTGATAATGCATGTGTGTGTCTGTAAAGTACAGCCTAAAGTCTCTAAATAAAGCAGTTTAAACATAACGCAAAAAATGAATTTCATGATTTATGTAAAATCAGCTAATGAAAAAAATCCCATTAACATAGATAGAGAAAATCACACACATGCCATCAATTGCGTCACAGAGGGATTTCTATAGGCAAATATAATCTGCAGCCAAACTTGTAGTCCTGTAACGTCTGTTTTAAGTAAAAAATGTGCTTTAAAATCCATGCTGCTGAACATAATTATTGTTCCACAAGGTCAAGCACCTTGATTATTAAAAGTTTCCTCGGGCCGATATAGTTCCTGTAAATCACGTCCTTAACCATCAGCTGCACGCATTGAAACTAGTTAAGCTGGTTGCCTGTGATGCTGCCAAAATTGTTGTTGTCAGGATCGGAACATAAATGTCACTCCTCGGGGTCACATTAAACAACATCAAATATATTTGCAATTCAATGTCAATGTTTTGGCAGTGCAAGATACCCCTCGAGACTACCGGTCCCATAATGCCCCACAGATGAACAGTGTCTGGGAACAGGCATGAGTCAACAGTTATTGTTTGCGCTGGGTCGGACTTTTGAATAAAATATATATATATACATATTCACTGAAAAATGTAAAGGATGTCATAGTTGGGAATTATCATTTAACATTTTTTTTAAAGTTCACTGAAAAAAACAGAGCTTACAGGGATTTTATAGTTAGGCTGACATTTCACTCGCACAAAACCAGAGTAATTCAGCCGATAACTCTCGCCCCCGCAATGCACTGCTCCTGCCGCCATTCTTCGCCCAATCACAGGCCACGCCCACGGACGTAGGCCATGCCCCCTCCGCAGACCAACTTAAAAGCGAGCGGAATACAAGCCCGCAGTAAAGATTTACCACTCCTGAGGCGAGATAGCCGGGCGCTAGTGCGATATTTTACACTAAAACTTGATTTTAAAACTGCTTTAGAAACAGATTTGTACTTGCACTGCTGCACTTTACCCCTGAGCACTCCCCCCCACCTCACCTGTTTAGAATTCCCCGCGCTGCAGATCGAAGGGCTGCCGCGGGTCGGAGCTCTTGCCGCCATTCTTCGCGCAATCACAGGCCGCGCCCACGGATGTAGGCCACACCCCCTCCGCAGACCAACTTAAAAGCGAGCTGAATACAAGCCCGCAGTAAAGATTTACCACTCCTGAGGCGAGATAGCCGGGAGCTAGTGCGATCTTTTAAACTAAAACTTGATTTTAAAACTGCTTTAGAAACAGAATTGTACTTGCACTGCTGCACTTTATCCCTGAGCACTCCCCCCCACCTCACCTGTTTAGAATTCCCCGTGCTGCCGATCGAAGGGCTGCCGCGGGTCGGAGCTCTTGCCGCCATTCTTCGCCCAATCACAGGCCACGCCCACTGACATAGGCCACGCCCCCCCCCCACTTTTTACTTAACAATGTGCCCCCCTCGAACGCGCTGCGGGCGCGCCGCCTGCGCGCCAAAGGCGCGTCTAAGGCAAGCCCGTCTGCGCCCGTCCGCGCCGAGACCGGGCCCAGGGCCATAGCCCCTGCCCAAAACGATCCCGATAAAGGACAGCGGAGGTATTCCAGTCAGGAGCTCCTAACACTAAGACCCAGCGTTACATGCGCCCGGATTGAGCTACACAAGGAAGGTAAAAAATGTCCGTCTTGCCCTTGCACGTTTGAATTTTCACCTATTAAAATCCTGACCATGCCCCAAAACAAATCTAAGATACCAAACTATAGAAACAGCACTTTGAAGGCCGGCCTAATCAATGTCAGGTCCTTAGTCAAGCATAACATACACACAGCTGAATTAATTGAAAGCCAAAATATCGATATATTGTTTGTCACCGAAACGTGGGCTGACGAAGCATCAGATGCCGACTTGACCCTGGACATTCCCGAGGGTTATTCTATTTTTAGAGCTGACAGAAAAATGAAACGCGGGGGAGGATTAGCAATAATAGCAAAAGAACAACTCAGGATTAAGAGCTCAGAAAGAGTAAGCAACTCAGACTGTGAAACCTTGACTTTCCAAATCAAGATTACAGATAACTACACGTTTAACGGACTGTTAATTTACAAACCACCCAGCGCAAAAACGCCCCTAATTGAGTTAAGTCCATTTTTAGAATCAAGCGTGACAGGCCCTGATTATACAATTTTAAGAGATTTTAATTTACATCTAGAGAAAACCTCTGACCCTAAGATAGCAGCATTTATGGATGCAATGTCAAATTTTGATCTGGAACAAAAGGTACACCTAGATACCCATAACGCCGGCCACACACTGGATGGTATATTTACCTCATGTCAGCGCTTAAATAAAATTGAGACTCTCCTGGTCCCATGGTCGGACCACAAGTTAGTCCTGTTTATATTAGAAATTAAAGAAGACACGGGGAGACCCGTGGAAACTCTTAAGAAAACAACATACCATGACTGGTCCAAAGTTAACCATCTGGCATTTGTTGATACACTACGATCATCTTATCCTACATTTGATGCAAACTGTAATATAGCCTGTAAACAATTTAACGAGCGGTTGGATACTGCAGCTAAACTCACAGTCCCACAAAAAAAAGTCACTTTTAAAAGGAAAACCCCCTCACAACCGTGGTTCTCGGAAGCACTGAAGGCACAAAAACAGAAGTGCAGAAGAGCAGAGAAAAAGTGGAGAGCCAATTATGATACCCAGCTCAGACAAGAATATAAAGCTGCTTTAGCCAGTTCTAAGAAATTAATAATAACAGAAAAAAGTGTATATTTCATTCAGAAAATCAATGAGTCAAAAAACTCCAGTAAAGCCCTCTTTGACACTGTTAAAAAATTGTCAAAATTTGAAAGTAACAACTCAGAAGAAATGTCATCAGACTTCTGTAGCATATTAGGTGAATTTTTTGTTAGCAAAGTATCTTCAGTCTACGACTCCTTTAAAAATCATAAAACGGACATGGCAGATCGAGATACCTTACACCTAATGAATCCAGTGGAACAATCAGCTCAACCCATATTGTTCCATTTTGCCCCTCCAACAGTAGATCAGATCCAGAAAGAGGTGCTTACCACTAACTCAGGCAGCCCAATGGACCCCTGTCCACCTAAAATAATGCATATCTGCTCAGAACAGTTGAGCCTGGTGTTAGAAAAACTATTTTCCCAAATTATCGAAACCAACATCTTTCCAGAGGATTGGAAAATGATATCAATCAGGCCACTACTTAAAAAAACAAACCTAGACTGTGAAATTCCAAACAATTAGAGACCAATAGCCAGGATCCCGTTTGCCGCGAAAATTATCGAGAAACTGTTAAACAAACAGTTATCCCGATATCTGATGGATGGTGACTGGCTGGACCATTCTCAGTTCGGTTTTCGCGAGGGACACGGAACGGAGACGGCTCTGCTCACAGGAACTTAGGCAAGTGCTGGACAATGGAGCGAAGGCCGCCTTGGTGCTACTTGACCTATCGGCGGCCTTCGATACGGTCAGCCACGAGATCCTCCTAACCCGACTAAAAGCAGCAGAAATACATGACTCGGCATGCACCCTCATTGCTTCTTACCTAGAGAATAGAACTTTCTCGGTAGAATCAGGAGGAGCTAAATCCAATATATTCAAACTGCCATGCGGGGTCCCACAGGGCTTCTCGATGAGCCCCACTCTTTTTAATCTATATGCCCCTCTTGCTGAAGTAATACGGAATTGTGGATTCACTCCAATATCCTATGCTGACGATACCCAAATCGTGGTGTCAATCGGTAAGGATGTGGAGGATACAGCAGAAAAATTTCAATATTGCATAGTACAGGTCAGCCAATGGATGAAAAGAAACTGCCTAAAACTTAACCGGGACAAGAGTGAGGTCATGATACTAGGAGGTGACACAAATATATGGTCTCCCTCTTAGTGGCCTAATAATATGGGAAGATGCCCAGAATTATCAGAAAAAGTGAAGAACCTGGGAGTCACTCTAGACACCAATCTTTCATTTGACGCCCAAGCCAGCAAGCTGGCATCAACACTTTGGTATATCCTAAAAATGATAAAAAAGATACTACCTTATCAACCGCAGGATTCGCGTAAGACAGTGGTGACAGCTTTAGCTTTGTCAAGACTGGACTACGGGAATGGCCTTTATGCCGGAGCCAAATCTTAGCCAAACTTCAACGCCTGCAGAATGCAGCAGCCAGGCTTGTACTCGGTATACCTAAGTTCGAACCAATCAGCCACAAACTAAAAACCCTGCACTGGCTGCCAATTGCAAAAAGGGTACAATTCAAATCATTGTGCCTGGCATACAAGGCAATTAACGGAACTGGATCACAATTCTTGAAGTCACATCTAAAACATTATGAGCCAAATAGACTTCTCAGATCTGGCCAAAAGAAACTCATCAGGGTCCCGAAATTTAGAAGAGCCAATTGGGGCGGAAGAAGTTTCTTTGTACACACAGCAAGAACCTGGAATCAGCTGCCTCTTGCAATAAAAATCAGCCCATCCTTGAAATCCTTCAGAAAGGAAGTTAAAACCTGGCTTTTCACCGCACAGCTCTATTTAACATCTTCAAGAGCCTAGGGTATATCTTAGCGCCAAGACGCCTTCGAGCATTCGCGCGCTCTATAAATTGACAAATAAAATCAAATCAAATCAATCATGACGCTACATATTACATCACTCATGACATGGTCAGTGACATCACTGATGACATCTTAAATGACATCACTAATGACATCCCTGATAATTATTAAACTTGTATATTAATAAATGAAAGTTATTAAAACCTTTTTAATAGTATTTTCAGGAGTTGTTGTACGTCCGTGTAGATAGCAACTTCTGGATTCGCGTACGAAATGCAAATCCAACATTTCTTTTACAATAATATTACATATACATATAAATTAATTTACTTTTATTTAAATGAGGAGGCAAAGTTTTTTGTAAATTATATATTATAACATGCAACAAAATATTGGTGAAGTGCAATAAAAATGTTCAAAGCAGAATCGCGTCCGGTACGCCGTGGCACCGCGTAGGAATCGTACACCCCATGTGACACAAATAAAGAGATTTGATTGGTCAACCATCCTATCATCATTAAACTTGCTAGATCTCACCCTATTTCTTCTACTTCAGGGTTGGTTGCCAACACTCAGTCTCATCCTAGGAGAAGCTATTTTGCAGGTGGTTTGGTGTTTGTTACATTTTGATGTAAAAAATGTTAAATGGCTGCATCAAAAGACCTACAAGAAGATGCAGACCAGACCGTCTTTGAGGAAGAGGATGGGCCCTCCACGTAAGAAGAAGAAAAGTTTCTTATGGGAGTTTTTAACTATTCCAGAGGGGACAAAGAAAGTAAATGCACAGAAGGTGACGTGCAAGGTGCGTCAGAAGGTGCTGTCTCAGAGCTCCGAGAAAAAGTACTTCTGCGGCATGTCTTCTATGTACAAGCATTAGAGTACGATGCAGTGAAACCGTCTTGCAAGTGCAGAATTGGCAGACTGAACCCTTCTGAAGGCGGCCAACATGCGCACTCATCCACCGTAAACCAGGTGACAAGCTGATTTGAGTGTGGGGGAGCAGGTTGTGCAAACAATGCTGGACATTATAAATACCCACCATTGTTATTTTATTTTTCCTGCAATTAGGCACAGCGTTTTGTGCAAGTTTTTGGTTTAACTTTTCACTTTACATCAAGCAAACAAAACCTGCAAGGGAAAAAAATTATTAATAATCATTCTAAGCAATTAAGTAAATAAACAGTAACTGCAATCAAGAATGCATTAGAACAAAGTGTTAACTAGGAAAAACAAGAGCAAAAAATTCAAGCCAGACTAGATCAAAAACAGTTATTTGTTCTGCGATGAGGAGGTATCCATAAACTCAGCGTGGCAAGAATTGAGGAAGATTTTTAGCTTTATGGGATCCTCGTATGTAGTGGTCCTATTGTTGATAGTCAATGAATATGCCAAGATGAAAAATACCATATTGTGCACCCACAGAGCGATCTTGTGGTCTCATTGCGAGAAAGTCACGACGTCGATCAGCAGTGGGTTTGGAGTAGTTTTGAGAGAAGAATAGAGGATTTCCTGACCATATAATGCGGTTGATTGCTCTGGCTGCAGATAGAACTTTAAGTAAGTCTGTGTATTCTAAGAAATACAAAATGAATCCTCTCGGTTTCCTCCCTGTAGGGGAGCTTGCTGAAGAAATAGTGCCCAAACGGTGAGCATGCTGTATGTTAAGAAGGGTATCCTGGGTCAGGCTCCGACGAAGATGGCCGCTTAGCCTGGGAGCTCCTCGGAGCCTAAACCCTCCACCCCACTTAAATCCGGAATAATCCGCTGGGGCTACACTCCACCTGCATCGCTGAGCCAGCGAGGTGTAGCGGAGCCGAGTGAGCCCACTCCGGTCTCTCTGCCTGCTTCTGGGGCCGCGCTACGTGCCTGTTGACTGGGGCCGGGAGCCAGCGAGGAGCGCTGGTGCTTGGCGAGCGGCCTGGGCGCCACGAGAGGCCCCGGCTTTGAGGCCTAGTCGGAGCGGGGCGGCACTCGGGCGGGGCTGCGCTTGTGCCGGTGCCGCAAATGCGGAGCCTCTGAGGTGAGGCGCGACATCGGATGGGCCACTGACTCGGGCCAATCTTGCCCCTGGCTCCCAGTACCAGTTGTTGGAGCCAACGAGGAGCCCTGCCGGGTGTGGGGTGTGGAGCGCGGCCCGGTGGAGGTGAGGCCGGCAGAGGGCCTTGAAAACTGTAGCGGCCTGCGGCTGAGAGCCCGGTGGAGACAAAAGCGACGGGGCAAAGGGGGGGCGCCGTGCTCGCTCCTGCTGGGAGCCAACTGCACCTCTGGAGCTCATTGGTGATACGGAGGAGGGCCAGGAGCGAGCGGGGAAGCAGACGGAAATGGAGGTCATCGCAGACCCCTGGAGGTACTGTGTGGACCCCCGGGCTGGGGGCGCCTGCAGCCATTTACCAGAACTGTGAACAGGCTGGGAGCTCACTCTGAGTACTGGGCCAATTACATGCTGGCTGGTGCGGGAACTGCGATTCTCCTTTTAGACGGTCGATTGAAAGTGGTGGCTGGTGGAGGCAGCTGCAGGATACATAAATTAATAGACGGCAGAGATAACACTGGGAGCTCCACTTACACTGAGGCCCTGACTGGCCTGCCCAGTTGGCTTGGCGGCGTGGTCGATGACGCGGAGGGAGAGTGTCAGACCCCGGTGGTGCGCCGGTGCACAGTAGTGTCGCCCGAGGGTCCCCCGCTGCGAGAGGGCGGTTGTGCACTGCTGCTGTGAGGCCCAAACAGAATACCAACACGCAGTCCAACAAACTGGATAAATATACGGTACAGATGGGGACACCGCAGGCCGAGGGCGCGACGGGGGACCCGGCCGGACAAAACGAACCGTCGCTGGCCTCCATCATGGCAGCCATACAAACGCTAGGCGCTAATCTGGAGACTAAGATCGACAAGGTCTCTATCGAGGTCAACCTCCTATGCGCTGACCTCAGTAAAACCTCGGAAAAAGCCAAAACCAACGAAGCAGATATCCGGGAGCTCCAAACATCTACAAAGGCCATAGAACAATGGGTGAACGAACTAGTGCACGAACACCGACAGATGGCCATGCGACTTGAGGACCAGGAAGGGAGAGCCAGCAGAAGTAACATTTGCGTGATGGGTGTGCCGGAGGATTTTGAGGAGCCCAGTGTGGAACTCTTCCTGGGAGACCTGATCATAAACCACCTAAAGCCTAAACGGCTGTCGAACATCTTCACAGTTGAACGTGCCCACCGTGCGCCTATCCCTAAACCCAAACCAGGGGCTCCGCCCAGGACAATAATCGCTAAAATCCTAAACTACAGGAATAGAGATGCCATCTTACAGACTGCCAGGCTGGCGGGTGACGCTACGGTACAAAAATGCCACAATTCGGTTTTTCCTGGACTTCACCCTTCAAGTGCAGAGAGAGAGGCGGTCTTTCGCAGGTGTCAAGGCAGCACTGAGGGAGAGAGGAGTCAAATACATGATGTTTTTTCCTGCCAAGCTCAAAGTCATTGCCGGGGGCAAATCCTTGTTCTTCACCTCGCCATCAGACGTGCAAGATTGGATTGATCGGGAATCATCAAGAGCTCGGGACCGGGCTGGCGGTGAGAACTGGAGAGACAATCAGGCTGCGTCGCCAGCATCTACGGCCGGGAGGTCAATAGTGGATGGACAGAGTCAACGATCCTGGAGATCGAGATCTGTGAGTCCTCGGTGGGGGACCCTTCAAGAGGTGGCCGAACATTGAAGGCGACAGAACTGCCAGCGTGAACTTCTACTTAATGCAACGTATTGCAGGACATTGTGCTGGAGGGCGGGCCATTTATGCCTTGTCTATTTACTCAGGAGATGGGGGGGGGGAAGATGATGCCTCCAAAAAGGGAGGGGGGGGGCAAATCCAGACTGGCATTGATAGCGGTTGATCCCCTCCTCTCTTAATTGATCAGGCTACCCGTACGGGCCCCCGGCAGGGTGGAACATTGGCTGCCCAGGACACGGCTCTGACTCTAAATGGAAGGGACTTAAGCCTAATGGAGTGTAGGCTTTTATAGTACAACGTGATGATGAATGGGGTGGGGATGGGTGGCGGCTGGAGTTGGGGCTGGTGCACGCTCCTCATAGAGAAGGAACTATCAGGAGGGAAGGAGGGGGGTTGTTGTTAGTTTTCTTCCCATTCTAGGTTGGAGCGAAAGGCGCTCTGCTAATTGGGGATGTGGGTAGTTCGAAACCTACGGAGCTGGGAAGTAGGAAGGGGAGTTTGGGGGGGGTTGCACATCTTCTTGGGAATGGGGAGGGGGGACAGTTGAGGGGGGGGGGGTTGGGGACAGGGGGAGAGGTTTGAAATGGTCGCACCAGGAACGTACTGACACGGTTATGCAACGTACCAGGATCCACAGGGCTGATTTTTCAGTGGAGAGTGGTTATGGCTAAAAAGTGGTATAAAAGCCTCAAGAGTTTGAGCTGGAACGTCAACAGGTTGGGGGGCAAGCTTAAAAAGACCATAGTATTGCAATTTGTTAAACGACACCTCCCTGATGCGGTACTTTTGCAGGAGACCCATCTGTTGGGTAACACATACCAGGCGCTGAACAGATGGGGGTACTCTCTGGCTATTCACTCCGGCTTCACCTCTGGGTCCCGGGGGGTGGGAATCCTTCTCCGCCGTAGCTTCCCCCTCATCATTGACCACGCAGATCCGACCCTCTAGGGCGCTTTGCGGCTGTTTCGGCAAAATGGGAGGGACGTAGGGTAAACCTGGTCACGACTTATATCCCGCCGGGTCTCCAAACACAATCCTACCAAGACCTGGGCAAACTTCTCCTTTCCCTTCCGGAAGGACAACTCCTAGTGGGGAGAGACTTTAATGCCATAGTATCTGGAGACCTCGATAGACACCCATCTAGGGACGTACCGTTGGGACGCCTGTGGCTAGCTGATTTCATTGAGGCGTTTGGCCTGACTGATCTCTGGCGTCTCCGACACCCGCCGGACAAACAATACACCTTCTTCTCAGGCCCACATCGCTCTTTCTCACGTATAGATTACATTTTAGCACCTATGCACCAGGACACTACAATTCAGGAAGTCACACACTTAGCAATGGGCATCTCGTACCACTCCCTGCTAATGGCCCACCTCACAATCGGTGATCGACGAGAAGGGTGTATTGCACCGATCAACGCCTGGTACCTTCGTAACGAAGAAATTAGGAAGACTCTGACTCTCTCAATTGACCGTTATTTCGAGAGAAATGATGGTTCTGTTGAATCATCGGTAGTACTGTGGGAGGCCTTAAAGACTGTGCTCTGGGGGGAGGCTCTATTGGCGACCGCTGGCCGTCACATGTAACGGGAGGCGCAGATGGTAACTGTTGAGAGAGATCTTATTGTGCTGGAAAATGCAGCGCAGACTGACAGTGACCCAGGGACTATTCACCGGATGTAACTCAAAACGGCGGAATACAGGGCCCTGGCTACTGACGCCGCTAAGGCTCTAACCAAAGACAGGGAGGGCAGAATATATGACCAGGGCGATAAGGCGGGAAAGCTCATAGCCTGGCTCGATAGAAAACAGCAGGCGCAGAGAGTGGTAGCCGAGCTCAAGATTGAGTCAGGGGCCGTAATTACGGAACCCCGCGAGATAGTCAGGGAATTTGCGCTGCACTTCCTGAGGGTCTACAGTAGAGGGTCTGACCGGACGGAGGAGGACTCTGTTGCCTTATTGGCTGACATTCGGCTGCCTACTCTCTCTGAGGCTGAACGGCACACTTTGGAGGCGCCACTCACTGTCGAGGAGCTGGGTCGGGCTATTAGGGATCTTCGCCCGGGAAAAGCCCTCGGGCCCAATGGTCTTCTGATCGAGCTATACTAGCTCAAACCAGATGGCCTTAGCTCTTACCTAAAACGTATGTTTGAGGAAAGTAGGGAGAGGGGTGTTCTACCACGAGACCAACGTATAGCCACAATCGTGACCATCCCAAAAGAAGGAAAGCCGAGGGATTCCTGTGCCTCCTACAGGCCCATATCTTTACTGAATGCAGAGCCCAAAATCCTGGCCAAGGTCCTCGCCAACAGGCTCAAGCCAGTCTTACACACACTGGTCCACCCGGACCAATCGGGCTTTATGCCCCACCGTAACACTGCGCTCAGGTCAGGCACTCCCTTCAGAAGAATATCCCCCCAAGGACCCAGCCCCCAGAATCCTCCCCCCTGGAGGATAGACTGTTAGATGGACACCTCCCGGAACACGCCATCTCCCTCACATATAGAAAACGTATTAACAACTCTCCAGACCCGTTATTAACCTTCAAAGGAAAGTGGGAGGCTGACGGACTAGAAATAGACAAAGAGGAGTGGAGAAGTGCGCTTGCCTCTCCTAAGGAAGTAGCCATATCAGCCAGACTTAGACTGATCCATTTAAAATTCTCCATGGGGTATACATCTCGGGCACTAGACTGAAGCTGATGGGCCGTAGTGAGGACGGAACCTGCAGGAGGGGGTGCGGTGAAGTAGGGACTTTCTTCCACATATTATGGGAGTGTCCTAAGCTGCAGATCTACTGGAAACGGGTACTCCGATGTATGCAAGAAGTGTGGGGGGTGGAGCTGTGTACGGAGGCTAAGAGATGCCTTTTGAATATCTGGGAGCCCACGGATCTGCCAGCTATAGGGAGGCTTTGGGTGACACTAGGTTTGGCAATCGCGAAGCGAAACATCGCTAGGCTATGGGGGGCAGTAGCGCCTCCAAAACTCAGCTCCTGGCCGACGGACATGGATTGGTGCATGCTCCAGGAGAAGATAGTGTATGTGGTGCGAGGGTGCCCACAGAAATGGGTAGCAGTATGGTCAAATTGGAACAAATATAGAGGTACCATATGTGAACCCATCAAATCTCCCACAGGGATAAGCTGCCTGATTTGTGACCTGAATTTGTTTACATGCTGTCCATGAAAACTCTACAACTGAACAGTTAATGTATGCTCTCTGTTTTCCTACGGTGCAATGTGATTACTGTGTCCTATACTTGTGCTGACCACCACCTTTTCTAAGTTGCTAATAAAAAGATAGTTAAAAAAAAAGAAGGGTATCCAGCGGCAATTGAAGGACTTTAGGAAGAAAGAATTTGAAGAAGTTGATAGGATTAAAGCCTTCTGAACCCTTCAGTAATCCATAAATACGGAGGTTGTTGCGTTGATTCCTGTTTTCAAGGTTTTCAACTTATTTTTGGAGCGTTAATACTTGAGAGTAGAGAGCCTCCATCTTGATGCAAGATGAGGAGAGAGATTCAATGCTGTATTCCACTGTCGACACTCTGTTTTCCAAACTTGATCAATTATAAGTTAATCGTTGTAGCTTTGAGTTAGTCTCCTCCATAAAAGGACGGAGAGCTCTGATTTCCTCCAATAGTAAGTGCATAGAAACTGAGGAGGGTTGTTTGGGAGGAGAAGGAGGGTCTTTCTTTAGACATTTGCTTGGCATTTTGTTGGAGTTTGAGGCAATTGTAATGGTGGATGATGCAGCACCTTTAGGTGAAGCATTTGATGATTTATCCATCGTCAGGCGATATATACTGAGTAAGAGCAGAGAATGAGGTAAATGTTGATTTATATGAGCCCAGAACCTAAATAAGAAGGAATAAAAACAGCAACCACTGAGTGAAGTAAAGGCAGTTATTAAGAAACACACTTGGTAAGTGCTTGAGATTACACAGAATTATCCAAAGTAGGTGTGCGAATGGAGAAAGTAAAAGTATGTAGTATCAAGCCTCCTTGATTAACTATGAAAGAGGTACAACAATATAATATGTGAAATAAGCTCAAGTAAATACCACATTCATTGTAAAGTGAAATGAATCCTATTCGTGGATGGTAGGATATGCGCTTATTCCCTGCTCACGTCAAATGAAGCAAATGCTGGAGGGAGGCAAGATAAAAGTCAGGAGATAATGATCACCAAAGGCTGGTCAAACTTGCAGGCAGAAGAGGAGAATAAACATGAAGCCTTGAATTTTATCTAGAGTGTAGGGGCACAAGGAAATATTTATACAAAAATAACCTTGGAGAGTCTTAGACACATTGAGGAAATAAGTGTCCATACGCTGAGGAGCAAAGTCAGTCAGAGGTGCTGAGGCACATAGTAATTTTCAGGGGGACAGAATTGAGGGAACTCTGAAAAGAAGTAAAGAAAACATCAATTTTTCCTGAAGAGGCAGAATTAAATGGAAATGAAGAAATGTATAATCAGCGTTGAGGAACTCCGTTAGAGGAATCTGACGGAGCTGGAGTCAAAAATTTGTACAGTGCCGTCTCATTCATGTTTTTTCATGCCTTGTTATAACAGGGGGCTTTAATGGATTGGTGATGCCATCCCCTGTGATGTGAGAACAGTCGCATGTAATGGTGGGTATTAAGTGAAGTATAGGAAAGATTATTCAATAGAGTTCAAAAGTGTTATTTAACCACCATCTTTTGTTTATTAGATTCACAGTTGCTACTATTTGTTCTTGGAGCCCAGGGTATTATATATCGTTTCTAGGACACCTAAGAAAATGGTGCTTTATTTTCTTTTTACAGGTATGTAATCTATAGTATAGTAAGGTTATATGATAGGGTACATTCCCTTAGTCAAACATTGTACTAAAGGCATCTCTTTCTTCTTCCAGGTCTCCCTCCCTGCTGTCTCCATCCTTTCCTACCCTCGCTTGATCATATCAACCTTCTGTGCTATAAGAGCAAGCAGAATTGAGACGATCTCAAGGTGGACCCCTTTTATGCATTGAACCAACTCCGAGGTATCCTCAGAACGGACAAGAGCTACAGTAGCTGACAGAAGCTGACAGAATAATCTGCCATTTCTATAACATTACCTCCCAGTTGGGTCGAGGCACAAAAAAATGACCACTTTAGACGACTTATTATTTGTGTTACAGATAGTCCAAAATGAGTTAGCAGCCTCTAGGGCAGAAACAGCCGCCTTACAAGAAAAGGTTGAGAGAATGCAAAATAATCCATTCACTATGAAAAGGAACAAGACTGAAGGAGGGTTTACATGGATAAATGGTGTGTCTTCTTTTCCATCTACTCCCATGACAGTAGAAATTCCGCCCCCCATTCCATTAACTGCCCCAGAACGATTTCATGGAGACGTAAATAAGGTACAGGTGTTCCTTACCCAAATACTACTCCATTTCACCTGTCGCCCCAAGGTATTTGACACAAATCAAGCAAGAGTAGCATTCTTGGTTTCCTATCTAGCAGGAGATGTGGCCCAATTGACTGTTCCTCTACTGAGAAGGGACGAGCCCATGTTATATGATTGGGAAGGGTTCGAAGAAGAATTTGAACAAATATTTGATCGTAGAGCCAATTCTTTCTCAGTAGATAGAGAGCTATTAGATTTAAAACAAGGAAATAGAGAACTATTGGTGTATGTAAACACATTTCAGAGGTTAGTGGCAGAAACGAATTGCCCAGAAGAGAAGCAGGCAGCTATATTCCATCACAGAATTCAAGATAAGTTAAAAGATGTTATAGCTCAAATAGATCTGCAACCTAAGACATCCATAGATTTAATCAATTTGGCTATGCACTTAGATTATCGTTTAGGGGAGAAGAAAGGGGATCGGAGGAGATATGATTGACCTCAACCTAGATGCGAAAGATCCCGCAATTCTTTTGGCACATCAAGGGCAGCATCTGAACCAATGGAAATAGGAATAGCAAGGGCTTCCTTAACATCAGAGGAAAGGGATCACTGAAGGAAACAGGGCCTCTGCATATATTGCAGTAAGAAAGGACATTTTATTAAGGATTGTCTGTCTAAACCTAACTTTAAGGAAGGTAGTCATATAAAAGCTGCTCCTTTGGCAGTTCAAAAATGGGAAAACTAAAGGGGCCCAGGGGTTAGAGATGGAAATGCAGTGACCCATAGTGAAATACCTTCAGTAATTGAGAAGTAAGACCACTTCTATTTGGAAATGCACTTAGTCATTAACTCCATTCCTCAAAGTGTGAATGCTCTCATAGACTCAGGTGCTTCTGGGGTATTTATTGATATCGATTTGGTGTGAAGATTGGGTATCCCTCAAATTTCTAAAGAACATCCAGAAACATTATTGACTGTAGATGGTAGAGACCTGGCCTCATGTCCCATTCATTTTTAGACTACAGAAATAGAAGTAGTATGCCAAAAAGACCATCGAGAAGTGATGTCCTTCAACATCGTCAAGGCAGCATTGTATTGGCTGATTTTAAGATTGCCTTGGTTAACTACACACAATCCTACTGTTGACTGGAAGGCGAGAAGTATCTTATTAGACGCTCCTTTCTCTGAACAGAGGTGCCCGAATACATTCGGTAAGTCCAGTACAGTATCTAACCATAGGACATACCATAGCCACAGCAGCAGAAAAAGATATTGAGTTTCTAGACATTTACCTAGAATACATGGATGTTTTTAGCGAAATCAAGCTGAGATACTCCCACCATATCGTCAGTACGATTGTCAGATTGACTTAATCCCAGGAACAGTAGTTCGTTGTGGGAGGATTTATGCACTATCAGAAACTGAAAATGCTCATCTACGAGAATATTTAGAGAAGTATCAAGTCAATGGATTTATATGTCCTTCCAAGTCCCCAGTTTCTTCTCCACTTTTTTCATCCAAAGTCGAATGTAGTGTGAAGGACTTGTATTGACTTTCATTCCCTGAATAAAGTAACCGTAAAAAACAGATACCCCCTTCCTTTGATTTCAGTCCTCCCATAGAAAAAGAAGCAAGAAAACTACAGAAAGAAGCAAGAAAAGTACAGTAACACGCAACACAAGTGCAGAAAGAGACAAAATAAGTGCAGAAAAAGGCAAGAGAAGTGCAAAAAGTGGCAAAAGAGGTGCAGAAAGAGGAAAAAGGAATGCATAAAGAGGCAAGAGAGATGCACAAACAGGCAACAGAGGTGCACAAAGAGTAAAGAACAGTTCAGAAAAAGGCAGGAAGAATGCAAAAAGATGCAACAGGGGGTGCAGAAAAAGGCAAGAGAGGTGGAGATAGAGGCAAAGAGGTACAGAAAAAGATAAGACAAGTGCAGAAACAAACAAGACACATACAGAAAGAAGCAAGAGAGGTGCAGAATTCGACAAGAGAGGTGCCAAAGGAGGTAGGAGAACATGCAGAAAGACTCAAGAGACGTGCACAAAGAGATGAGAAGGGTACATAAAAAGGCAAGTGAGGTGCAGAAAGACAGAAAAGGGGTGCAGTAAGAGGCAAGAGCGTTGCAGAAAGAAGCAAAAGAGGTGCAGAAAGAGCCAAGAGAACTACATAAAGAAGTAAGAGAACTACATAAAGAATTAAGATAAGCACAGAAAGAGGCAAGTGAGGTACAGAAACAGGGAAGAGGGGTGCAAAAAGGGACAATAGAGGTGCAGAAAGAGGCAAGAGAAGTGCAGAAAAAAGGAAAAGGGGTGCAGAAAGAGGAAAGGGGGTTGCAGAATGAAGCAAGAGAGGTGCAAAATGAAGCAAGAGAGGTGCAGAAAGAGGTAAGCGAGGTGTAGAAAATGGCAATACAGGTTCAGAAAGAGGCAAGATGAGTAACAAAAGAACCAGGAGAGGTGCAGAAAGTAGCAAGAGAAGTACAGAAAGAAGCAACAGAGGTGCAGAAAGAGGCAGGAGGAGTGGATGAAGAATCAAGAGATGCGCATAAAGGAAAGAGAGGTATAGAAAGAGGCAAGAGAGATGCAAAAAGTGGAAAGGGGTGCAGAAAGAAGCAAAAGAGGTACAAAACGAAACAAGAGAAGTGCAAAAAGAAGTAACAGAGGTGCAGAAAGAGACAAGACAGGTACGGAAAGAGGCAAGAGAAGTGCAGAAAGAAGCAACAGAGGTACAGAAAGAGTCAAGAGAAGAGCAGAAAGAAGCGACAGAGGTACAGAAAGAGTCAAGAGAAGAGCAGAAAGAAGCAAGAGAACTCCAGAAATTCAAAACAGCATTCTTTGCAATGTTACTGTTGTAAGTCTCACTATGTACCTGAAAACATGCATGCATGCGTCTGTACCTATTGCAGGTGGCATCATACATAAAATAAATATGCAAATAGTTGTATACCTGTGTTACACAATTGTAGCATCTTCAAATGCATAACATATATGAGAATACCTGTGCAGGTAGAGACATACATCAGTCACAATACCATGCAGACCTTTAAACTTGACAGACTGCAATTCCCATTTCAGGCAGACACATACATGTACATGGTGTACTTCAAGTGTACCTTTCCACAGACTCATACAATGTAGCCTAATCACTAATCCCTCTGTCAACATGTCTTAAATCTCACTTTTCTCTAGCAGCTTCACCATTCAGCGACTACTCAGAGTGTTGGGCCTAACCAACCCTTCGCATATCACTGTTGTAAGACTCACCATATTCCTTAATGTTACAGCTACCAAATTTAAAACAGCAATCCTTCCCATGTTACTATTGTAAGTCTCATCATATTCCTGAAAACATGCATGCACGTCTCTGGGGCTTTTGCTAGTGCCATCACACATAAAAGAAACATACAAATAGATGTATACCTGCGTTTTATTTGTGAGACAACTGCCTACCTCAGCTACAGACATCCCTTCAAAATGCTTACAGTATGGATTGTAGGGCACAGCTATGTTTTCTGGTGCAAAAGGTATGCTGAATACAGAAGCATTGACAAAGACCTAGGTTTGCAAAGTGTGGATATTAATTGGTTTGCACAGAGAGGATTAAAGTGGCATCAATTGATGCCTTTGGTTAAAAATGTTTTGCATCTCCAACCCCCTGACCTCATGATTGTGCACTGTGGTGGCAATGACCTAGGCACATTGACTGGGCTAGGGATGAAAATCCTAATAAAGGATACCTCTGCACAATTGATGTTGCTTTTGCCTCAAACTGTCTTTGTATACTCTGATATATGCCAAAGACAGAAATAGAAGTGGTAGAATCAATTCTGTCCACAAATTGAGAAAGCTAGGAAGAATGTCAATAAAGCTGTTCCTGCTTAACTCTGAGGCGATAGGATGGGCTCCTTCTGTAACAACAATCTACGTTTTGATATGCATGACATCTACAGAAGTGATGGAGTTAATTTCACAGATGAAGGAAGCAGAGTCTTTCTCAACAACCTTAAGCAGTGCATCCGCACTTACATGTAGCTCCAACAAAGTCATAATTAAAACAACGGCTCTTTTTAGAGCCACCCTATAACCCACCAGTGAATCTTATTTATTTTTTAACATTCAGACTCCTCTTAAATATTTTCCGTATTTGCGAACTCGTCGCAAATATACAAAGCAAAAGCACAAATGTACTTGTACAACACAATACACTTTTCAAATGTAACTTTTAATTTTAATTTTTTTATATTATTTCTAACTCTATCAAATTTAATGTGATCATTAACTTCAATCTCACTAGCTATATAAAAAGTCTCACAATGCAACACTATCTTCTGAATTGTATACTATTAAATTATTTATTTTAAATGGATCTGCGAATCCACTGCAACGTTACACAGGGGGCCGCTCTGAGAGCAGCGATAGGGTTTTGACTATTATCATGAGAGAAAAAAAAAAATAATTAATGCCCCCCAGTTCCAATTGCCCGATATTGGCCCCGGGGACACCATTTTATAAAAAAAATTAAAAAGGGAGAGGAGGCTGCTAGCTCCCCTCCCTCCCCCCTCCCCCCTCCCCTGTCCTCCCCCCCCACCTTTCGCGGGGAATTTTTTGGGCCCCGGGACCCCATCCCCCGGGGCTTAGCGAATCCTTTTTCTAAAAAAAAGTTGGCCACTGGTTGGGGACCGTGGAGGGAGCCCCAATGCCCCCGTGGTCCCTGCCGGCTCCTCGCCATTGCTTTTGGGCAAAGGGAACTGCTGACATGCAGCTCCCTTTGCCCAAAAGCAATCCTGCTTTGCTTCATGGAAGCAAGAGCAATTTTCCTGCTCTCGCTTTTATGTAGCGAAGCAGTGTTTGCTATGGCATGGCAGGAGCAATGCTCCCGCCATGCCATAGCAAACTGCAACGTCCTTAGGTAGTGGTCCCCAGGGCCAAGGAAGGCTCCTGGGGGGGGGTCTTGCAACCCCTTCCCAACAGGTTTAAAGCCCCAGGGAGCTGGTGGTCCCCGGGGCCAGGGGTCCACAACAGACCCCCATACTTAATTGATGTATGCCCCGGGGAGGTGGTGGTCCCCGGGGCAGTGTGGGGGCCTCGAGCCCACCACATTTTAAAAGTGCCCCGGGGAGGTAGCGGTCCCTATGATTGGGGGTACATGAGGCCACCCACCCATTGGTAGAGCCCCATAGAGTTGGCAGTCCCCAAGGCAATGTGGGGGAGCAGGAGCCCCTACACTCATTTTTTTTTAAATGCTCCGGGAGCGTGGTGGTCCCTGGGACTGCGGGGGGCCCAATTGGCCCCAAGCATATCATTAGAATAGCCCCCGGAAGGTGGTGGTTCCAGGGGCTGCGGGGGACCCCGCATCATGGTTAAACATTGCCCCCAGGACTGGCCCACCTGGGGGCTTCAAGAAACCATGCGCATGAGACTGTGCTTCATTTTTTTTTTAGCAGGATTCGCGGATCCTACGTGACTACCACCAAAATGTTTTTTTAAATGCTGTTTTTGGGACCTCGGGACCCCTGTGGGACCCCCTGAGCTGTCCTAGGGCGACAGGGTGTTTCTACCCTGTCCCCTTTCCTTGTTTTTTTAACCTTTTTTCTTGTGACTCAGTTACACCTGAGTGTAATTAATCATTAAATATAAAGGGAATGTACTGGTGGTCTCCGTTTGCCATTCTTTGTAGAAACTGCCCTTCCCCCCCCCCCCCCCCCCCCCCCACACCTTTCGCGGGGAATTTTTTGGGCCCCGGGACCCCATCCCCCGGGGCTTAGCGAATCCTTTTTCTAAAAAAAAGTTGGCCACTGGTTGGGGACCGTGGAGGGAGCCCCAATGCCCCCGTGGTCCCTGCCGGCTCCTCGCCATTGCTTTTGGGCAAAGGGAACTGCTGACATGCAGCTCCCTTTGCCCAAAAGCAATCCTGCTTTGCTTCATGGAAGCAAGAGCAATTTTCCTGCTCTCGCTTTTATGTAGCGAAGCAGTGTTTGCTATGGCATGGCAGGAGCAATGCTCCCGCCATGCCATAGCAAACTGCAACGTCCTTGGGTAGTGGTCCCCAGGGCCAAGGAGGGCTCCTGGGGGGGTCTTGCAACCCCTTCCCAACAGGTTTAAAGCCCCAGGGAGCTGGTGGTCCCCGGGGCCAGGGGTCCACAACAGACCCCCATACTTAATTGATGTATGCCCCGGGGAGGTGGTGGTCCCCGGGGCAGTGTGGGGGCCTCGAGCCCACCACATTTTAAAAGTGCCCCGGGGAGGTAGCGGTCCCTATGATTGGGGGTCCACGAGGCCACCCACCCATTGGTAGAGCCCCATAGAGTTGGCGGTCCCCAAGGCAATGTGGGGGAGCAGGAGCCCCTACACTCATTTTTTTTAAATGCTCCGGGAGCGTGGTGGTCCCTGGGGCTGCGGGGGGCCCAATTGGCCCCAAGCATATCATTAGAATAGCCCCCGGAAGGTGGTGGTTCCAGGGGCTGCGGGGGACCCCGCATCATGGTTAAACATTGCCCCCAGGACTGGCCCACCTGGGGGCTTCAAGAAACCATGCGCATGAGACTGTGCTTCATTTTTTTTTTAGCAGGATTCGCGGATCCTACGTGACTACCACCAAAATGTTTTTTAAATGCTGTTTTTGGGACCTCGGGACCCCTGTGGGACCCCCTGAGCTGTCCTAGGGCGACAGGGTGTTTCCACCCTGTCCCCTTTCCTTGTTTTTTCAACCTTTTTTCTTGTGACTCAGTTACACCTGAGTGTAATTAATCATTAAATATAAAGGGAATGTACTGGTGGTCTCCGTTTGCCATTCTTTGTAGAAACTGCCCCTCTCCCCTCCCCCGTCCCCCCCCACACCTTTCGCGGGGAATTTTTTGGGCCCCGGGATCCCATCCCCCGGGGCTTAGCGAATCCTTTTTCTAAAAAAAAGTTGGCCACTGGTTGGGGACCGTGAAGGGAGCCCCAATGCCCCCGTGGTCCCTGCCGGCTCCTCGCCATTGCTTTTGGGCAAAGGGAACTGCTGACATGCAGCTCCCTTTGCCCAAAAGCAATCCTGCTTTGCTTCATGGAAGCAAGAGCAATTTTCCTGCTCTCGCTTTTATGTAGCGAAGCAGTGTTTGCTATGGCATGGCAGGAGCAATGCTCCCGCCATGCCATAGCAAACTGCAACGTCCTTAGGTAGTGGTCCCCAGGGCCAAGGAGGGCTCCTGGGGGGGGGTCTTGCAACCCCTTCCCAACAGGTTTAAAGCCCCAGGGAGCTGGTGGTCCCTGTGGCCAGGGGTCCACAACAGACCCCCATACTTAATTGATGTATGCCCCGAGGAGGTGGTGGTCCCCGGGGCAGTGTGGGGGCCTCGAGCCCACCACATTTTAAAAGTGCCCCGGGGAGGTAGCGGTCCCTATGATTGGGGGTCCACGAGGCCACCCACCCATTGGTAGAGCCCCATAGAGTTGGCGGTCCCCAAGGCAATGTGGGGGAGCAGGAGCCCCTACACTCATTTTTTTTTTTAAATGCTCCAGGAGCGTGGTGGTCCCTGGGGCTGCGGGGGGCCCAATTGGCCCCAAGCATATCATTAGAATAGCCCCCGGAAGGTGGTGGTTACAGGGGCTGCGGGGGACCCCGCATCATGGTTAAACATTGCCCCCAGGACTGGCCCACCTGGGGGCTTCAAGAAACCATGCGCATGAGACTGTGCTTCATTTTGTTTTTAGCAGGATTCGCGGATCCTACGTGACTACCACCAAAATGTTTTTTTAAATGCTGTTTTTGGGACCTCGGGACCCCTGTGGGACCCCCTGAGCTGTCCTAGGGTGACAGGGTGTTTCTACCCTGTCCCCTTTCCTTGTTTTTTTAACCTTTTTTCTTGTGACTCAGTTACACCTGAGTGTAATTAATCATTAAATATAAAGGGAATGTACTGGTGGTCTCCGTTTGCCATTCTTTGTAGAAACTGCCCAGGAAGCAGGACGTGAAGCCTGAAACGGGTAAGCAGAATATTAAGGAGGATCGTGTCCATGCCTGAGATGTTTGTGTGTTAACAGCTGTGAACCAATACATATATATATATATATATATATATATATATATATATATATATATATATATATTACCTACTGGCGGTCGCCAGTAGGTAGTTATAGTTAGGACCTAGTTTCCATAGGAAATCCGCAACATTCTATTGGGAATAACTTTGGACCTGGTGGATGAATGTTTGCGAATTTCTCAAAGAAGATGGCTCGGTCCGCTCCGCTCATTCTGTGAAAGTTTTGGGGGGATTGGTGAAGTGGGGGCTGAGATAAAAGGGGGGTCCCAAAACGTGTTTTTCCCATGTTATTTTCCATAGGACGTTTAGACACGGCTACAGCTCGAACGGCTGAATGGATTTATAAGAAAATTTGGTAGAAAGGTAGAGTGTGGGTCGCAGATCACGCTTTTGTTTAAATGGTGTAAATCCGTTCAGTAGTTGCTGAGAAAATTAAAGTTGAAATCAGTTATATATCTGTAAGCGAGCACGGGTGCGCGCACTTATGCGGGTATGCGCGAGCGGCATTCTGATTTGCTGTTTAACGTCTGTCAACATTCGATTCGGAGGAAATCAGGAAGTGTTGTCCTCCATTTTGTTAGTGCGAGTGAATATATAATACAGAACAAAGGGTTAGTACATGGAAAGGGGAGAAGGTAGAGATTGTCTCGCCGGGTAGGTTTTCTAAGGGGGTGCAGTATGGACCCTGAACGCGAAAAGACCATTTTGTTTTGGGGAGAAAACATTTGCGGGCTGCATGCATTCGGTCGCACACCCCTATTTACAAGACTGTGAAAAACTATAGTGGTGAGAATGGAAAGGGAGCAGGGTGGAGAGTGTTTGATTTGGTAGGTTTCTTGAGGGGTTTATTAAGGATGAGGAAAGTCTAAAAGTAGCTTTTTATCGTAAATAAGTTACGAGGTTCGCGCACTCGGTCGCGCACGGCGATGAAAAAACATAAAGAAAGATGGAGATAAATTACAAGTTTGAGTGTTTAGATGTAAGGTGGCTCTTAAAAGAGCCCTTGTGTTAATTGAGTTTTTGTAGAACTTATAAGTATGTTCCGATGCAGAGTCTCATGTTACAGAGGAAAATTCTATTTCCCTCATCCGTGAAATGAACACCATCGCTCCGATAGATGCCTTCCATGTTGAAACGTAGGTTGTTGTTGTACATAGAACCCATGTTATATTCTCTGAGGAAAGCAGAAACAGATTTATTTACGTTTCCTTGCTTTCTCAATCTGTGGACAACGTTCATTGGACCAATTCCATTTTTGTCTTTGGCATATATTTGAATACACCAAGACAGTTCGAGGAAAAAGTGACATCAATTGAAGAAAGGTGTCTTTTAGAAGCATTTCTAGACCTACACCTGTTAATGTGCCTAGATCATTCCCACCACAGTGCACAATTATCAGGTTAGGTTCAGGGAGATGCATAAAAGTTTTCACCAATGGTATCAATTGGTGACATTTTAATCCTCTTTGCCCAATCCACGTAATCTGCACATTTGGTAAATCAAGGTTAGAAATTCGTCTGTTTGCAGCATATTTTTCACTCCAGTGAATATAACTGTGTCCTACAAGCCAAACCTTAATTTTCAAGGTAGATGCAGTAGTACTCCGATGGGTTCTGGAAGTGGAATGGCAAGTAGATGGTGAAAGTCACGATAAAAAAGTGTGTGAGGTTTGGTGTTAATGAAAAACTGAACATGATTGGTTAATTGATATACATCAAGATTGAAGACTACGCTGTATGTTACAGTTTTTTTTACAAACAAATCTTCTATTGGTCGTGGAAAAAAAAGAAATGTAAAATAAGAGTGGATAGGCAGGTGTGTTTGGAGGGAAATTACCGTTTTTGCTTGGATTTAGAACGTTGAGATATGAACTTTTGACCTGTGCCTTCAGCCAGGTGCAGAATGAGCTGTTACCATGGTAACAGCCAGAGAAGGCAGAGGGTGAAGGGTGACCGTTATGTGACTTTGAAAATATTGAAAGGATAACCAACTGAAATGTTAATTTGAATATGAAATTGTGCGGGCACAAATATGATTGGTTGAAGAGACATATATGAGTGTGTATTGACAGAAAACCTATGCCATTATTCTTTGGTTGCAGTGATAGAAGTATTATTGAGAGCTCCGTCAAACGACTATCGTATTACAACTATCATTGTTCTACATCTGATAAAGCATTGGTAAAGGTGAGTGTATAACTGATTGTTTCATGATGTACCGTTAAATGTGGTTTGATCACTATATTTGATTTTTTGAGTTTGTGTGTGTGTAAGGAAGCACATTTTTGAGTTACATACAGCTTGAGATAATTTCAACTAATGTTCCATTTTATAATATCAATGTTTTGGAACATTGTATCTTTGTAATTATTACATAAAAATTACGATTAATTAATTTGATTAAGGATAGTGGAGTTCAGTCATGTTTTTAAGTTATGAGGTACTGTTAGGTCTATGAATTAAATGACACTTAGAGACTGATCTGCAACGAAATTAGGGGGGGAGGGAAGGACGTAAAAAAATAATTTTTTGTAGGGGAACATGAACGTGTAATCAGTAGGTAGAGTAAAGGTGGAGGGGGTCAAATAATGGGTAAAAGAAGTGCAAGGCCAAATTAATATTGGAATAGTTCTTTATAGAGGTGTGAAACGCTCAGGTGCGGCTCTGTGTGTATCTGGGATGTGTGTTATTTTGGGTTTCCACAGCAGACTTGAGGGGGGGGAGGGTTTGAAGTTCTGTAAAGTTAATGGAGGTTGTGCGCCGTTTCTTCACTTTCTTTTAAGTCTGAATTATAGTTTAGGATGTATTTGTGGTAAACTAAATAAAAAGAATATAAAATGTAATTAAATAGACAGAAATTAATAAACATTTGGGAGCGTTTAGACATAATTTGTAAAGTTGGTTACCGATCAAAAAAAAAAGGAATTGGTAGAGCATTGATAATGCATGTAGAGAGAAAAATTGTTGATTAAATGTAATATTGTTGAAAAAAAAGTGGTAAAGCTTTAGGTATTTTAAAACTTAAGTTTGATGAAAAAAATTACAGTATGGCTTAGAGCCGAGGGATGCAGTGGTGGGGGTGGGGTGAGAAGGAAAGGTGTCCCAGTATAATCAAATGAAAAATTGTGACCATGAGGTTGTACAGAGGTTCGTGGAGTATATGCTTTTAATAAATTGAAGTAGAAGACCAAATATATATAGAGGTTTCTGTGTACCACAATGTGAGAGACCATTTTTATCTGACTCTTGATTTCCATATCAGTTGCTTTGTGTTATCTTAGTGTGTGTATGTGTGTGTGTGTGTGTGCGTGCGTTCAGTCTGAGCTGAGGAAGTTTGTTCTGCAGGCAGAGACAGTTGTTACAGTGGAGATGAAAGGGTGATACGTACTGAAATAGGATATAGCGTGTGCTCTGTGGATGCGGGGGATCTGTGATTAATACACTGAGTGAACCATAACTGTGGCCAAGTTTTGTTACAGTAATAAATAATTTTTTTGTCAGAGGTACGATTGATGCTATGGTTCACAACTCGTAAAGAAAGGCTTGAGTGACCGTCGCAGGCCAGCGGGTTAAAGTATGAGAAATTCAGGTTGACAAAAGAAAACATGATTTGAGTGCAGTTGAGATTACGTGAAACACATGAATACAGTTTTAGAATATATTATTTCAGTTGTAAATATGAGTTAAAAGAGGGAACGTATATTTTTTTCAAATTTTTATTCAATAATGCAGTGTTTTGATACGAAGATTTTTATTTAATACAAGTAAACATAATATAAAGAAAATAGTGGGAAAAGTTAGTAGTTCATAGAACACAAATGATGGAAATGTAGTATGAAGCAAAATGAATAACGTATAAAAAAAAAATGAAAAAGCCTCGCAATGAAATATATTTAATTATATTGCATGCAAGAAGGTGTGCTTTGATTTTAAATTCTGTAATCATATATGAAAATATAATTGGTTAAATATCACTTCATTAACAGTTAATTTTCAATATACGAAGCAGTAATAAGCTTGTTGTATGGTATTGTCAAAGGAAATGAAAAACGCGTCAAAAGGTAGATTTTGACTTGAGGTGCATGTATGTTATCTGTAGGAACGTTCGAAAATCAGGACTCAGAATAACTATTGTTTTGATATAATTTTTTGAAAGGTTTCAGTACACAATGTGTGATACAGGTTGATAAGCAAGGGTAATATCAGGGTAATTATAAACTTTTCAATTGTGAATGAAAAATCTTTCAATAGCCATCAATTAAAAGCAGCACATGTGTGTGAGGCGGAAATAAGGAGTAGAAAGGGAGAATGGTGATAAACCATATACAATCATATAAAAAGTCATTGTAACTATAGACATTTGTGAAGGCACATTTAATGATATTTTACGCAGCCTTGGTACGACAACATTTTAAATCAGATAAGATAACATAAGGTAGTGATTTGTTGTAATTAGAGCATCATGAAATGTTTTGAATAAAATCGAGGAGGTGTGGAAAGAAAATTAAGTCCACATAATTAAAAAAATTCACACCAGCCGGAAATTGCAATGTCCAATGTTAGTAAAGTCAATAGGTCATCTTTTATATAACATATAAGAATAAAAAAAAAATAAGTAAAATTAGGAAGGTAAAAAAAAGTCAAGACGTCAATGGTTTGCAGAACAGCTATACTTCCATTGAATAGGCAAAGTAAGTGGCAACTGCTTCTAATAGAAAGTCATTGTTATCATCCGAAAACAAGTCAGCCATCCAATTTAAAAGAGGAAATGAACAAACATGGTCATTAATTAGTGGAGCCTCTAGTTGCATCAGAGGGCAAATCGGTGAATTTTCAATGTAGCTGTGTGCCAAGAAATCTTGCGCCGCTGCGAATATATTCCAATGACCCAGAACTCCATGTATCGCTGCAAAGGCCATAATCCCTCCGTCGGAACAAAGCTGTTCATGATCAAGTAACGGATTCATGAGATGATTGTAATTCACTTCAGGAGACACCGAGTTGCAGAGACATAAGTCCAGGGCCCACATGAAATCACAGCTCAGGCAATGAAATACAGGTTGCACACAGGTGAAATAGGAAAATCGAAATGATAATCCATATGATGCACTCAAAGTCGCGAGTGGTAGGATGCCATAGTATTCAAGCATCTTGTGGCGAAATAGTTCTAAGTGTTCCAGCTCGTTTCCAAAGGCGGGACGGACCTCCATTTTGTAATAACGAAAATAGGAATAGAAAGGTTGCAGCTGCTGGTAATAGATGAGGATGTCCAGAAACATAGATCAGAGAGTATGGAGTGAGAGTAGCAGAATGTCTTTAAATAATTTGGTGGAAAAAAAGCACAAAGCCATTGGTTAGTAGTTGTAAAAAAATTAGTGCAGCTGGGAAGTGGAGGAGCGTTAAAGATTATGAGAGTCACCTTAGAAAATTGTAAAGGAAGGTCACTATTTAATAAGATATGCAGTTTTCTACGAGTGTTAGCTAAGTGAATGAGATATGTTTGTGAACAGATGCTCGGGTAGCTTGATTTTGGGACAATAAGGCTGTTGTTCAAGTTTTGGGATGGAACTTTGAGTTCAAGGTCGTTTTTTGCGCCCAGATGCACACATGAAGGTTCTCATGCGTGGGTGGGTGAAGTTAATTTTTAGAGAGAAACATATGCAGAGTGACTACTTCAGACTAAAGCTTGTCGTTTAAAAAGTCAAACTAATTAACATTGCTTGAAAATAAATAGTTACTGTTGAGTGTTATGGTAAAATTAAGCATTATAGGGGATACCGGTGTACCTTTGAAAACACATGCAATATTACAGCGCTTTATGTTAAACAAGTTATGCAATTGGTAGTGCTTGGATGTGTACGATTATGTGCGACATTGATATTTTTGACAGTGTGGGCCTCATTTATGAAAATTTTGCACTATAAATGCGTTTCTTTTTCTCATGTTAAAAGTGACACACCGGTGGCGCAAGGGCTTCATAAATAAGGCTCTGTGGGGCAGATTTATGAAGGCCCTGCGCCGCCGGTGCGTCACTTTTTCCCATGTTAAAAGTGACGCACCGGCGGCGCAAGGCCTTCATAAATCTGCCCCTGTGTACTTATGACAAATGGAGAAATGACGTAATGAAATGATGTTAGGTGAGTGTAGTGTAATTACGGGACGAAAAACCTTTAAAGAGAATTACATTTAGTATGGAATAATTTTTTATTTTTTCCACAAACTAAGGTATAAAAATATAGTAACTGTGTTAGCGGAACTGTAAGTTGAAGTTTGATAAAGATTAATGAACTAAGTAAATTTGGGGGAATTTAATATGTGCAGATAATAATCTTTGAGAAAAGGTAATAGTCTACAAACTTGAAAATAGAGGTACGGAATTCAATGCGCGCACCAAGTAACTTTTTATGGAGAAAAAAAAAGTTTCGTTCAAAATCAGGGTCTATACTGGACTACCTGACAAAACTTACTCGGTTACATAATCTGTACCTTCTGTCCTTTCCATGTTCTAACCCTTTGATCAGTACAATACATTCACTCGCAGTTACAAAATGGCGGCGAACACTTTCGGATTTCCACTGATTCTAATGTTGGCAGATGTTAAACAGCAAATGAGAATTTTATAAAGTGTATATTTTTGTAATTTTAAAAAATAGGCAAAGTAAGTAAAGTTAAAGATCTGAAACGATCTTTAAGTGTCGTCTGCCTTTGCATCATTAAATTTTACTTATAAAGCATGTGAATCACAGTCTTGTAAATAGGGTTGCGCGATCGAGTGCGCGCACGACGTAACTTTTTACTGAAAAAAAAAAAGTTGTTTTGGCGTTCAGGGTCTATAGTGCATTCCCTGAGAAAAAATAGTCGCTTAGATAATGTGTACTTTTTTCTCTTTCCATGTTTTCACCGTTTGTTCGGTAGAATATATGCAGTCGCATTAAGAAAATGGCGGCAACACTTCTTTATTTCTTCCGATTGGAATGTTGACAGACGTTGAGCAGCTAATTATATTAAATGCTATAAAAAAACGGTTGCAATGCATGTATATTGTTAAAAAGTCAGCGATATTCATGCAATACCGAGCTAATGCTCCTAGCCATGTTATCTAGGTCCCATTGGATAAAATGACTTGATCAGTACAATATATTCACTCGCAGTTACAAAATGGCGGCGAACACTTTCGGATTTCCACTGATTCTAATGTTGACAGATGTTAAACAGCAAATGAGAGTTTTTTAAACTGTACATTTTTGTAAATGTATAAATTAGGCAAAATAAGTAAAGTTAAAGATCTGAAACGATCTTTAAGTGTCGTCTGCCTTTGCACCATTAAATTTTACTTATAAAGCATGTGAATCATAGACTTGTAAATAGGGTTGCGCGATCGAGTGCGCGCACTACGTAACTTTTTACTGGAAAAAAAAATGTTGTTTTGGCGTTCAGGGTCTATAGTGCACTCCCTGAGAAAACGTACTCGCTTAGATAATGTGTACTTTTTTCTCTTTCCATGTTCTCACCGTTTGTTCGGTAGAATATATGCAGTTGCATTAAGAAAATGGCGGCAACACTTCTTTATTTCTTCCGATTGGAATGTTGACAGACGTTGAGCAGCTAATTATAAAAAATGCTAGAAAAAACGGCTGCAATGCATGCATATTGTTAAAAAGTCAGCGATATTCATGCAATACCGAGCTAATGCTCTTAGCCATGTTATCTAGGTCCCATTGGATAACATGACTAAAAACTGCTCAGGGCAGATGTTTGCTTTTGGAGATATTCATGCTTAGCGCAAATATCTGCAAACTTCGTAATAGGCGATAGTAATGTTAGCGCCTGTTTCCAGTTGCTATCATCTTGCCACGTTCACTTTAGGATATCATTAGTGATAATTATTACTGAGAAGCAAAGTGGCGCACAAGATGGTTGCTATCTGCTAATAGATGTTGCAAACTGGTGTTAGCGACAGCTACGTAATAGGGAGATAATTTTATCTTCGCTTTGTTGGCTCTTGAAGGCAAAAAAGTGGAGATAAACTCCCTTGATAATATGCCCTATTTGGGGGAATTCAGAAAGTGTGAAGCGTTATTATGTTAAAAAATTCCCTGCACATAATGTATATGTATTTACATAATAAATATAGAAAGTAAGGTTGTGTTGTAGTGCTTATCAAAAATATTGCATGTAGTTTCTTGGTAATGTTTGTTAAATTACATTGTATATAGTGATTGATTTAAAAAAATGTAGGGGGAAAAATTTGATAAAAAAATGTGTTTCACAAAGATATCTTGGGCTTTATTTATGAAGGTGTTGCGCCGCCCGTGCGTTATTTTTAACATGGAAAACAGTGACGCACCGGTGGCGCAAAGATTACATAAATAAGGCTTCTTAAACATAGACTTTATGATATATATTGGATAGAAAATTAAGGAATGTATATGATAGGTATGATATTTGGTAAAATGGGTGTATGTTGTGAAATATATATGTGTGTATTATGTTAACTAAAATTCAGTTGTGTATTTTTTTTAGAGAGTGTTTGGTGCTGAAAAGCAATAACCTGACGTTGAACGTGACAGTATAGAAACAGAAAATCTTTTGTTACAGGTGAGTTGATAAAATTAAAATGATAAGTTATTTGTGAGAAGATTATCATAATATGCATGTTTTAAAAAAAAAAATTAACACTGCTTCTGTTATACATAACGGTTTTAATTTGTACTTTAAACATATCTAAACATGCTTGTAGTACATATATATTTTGAAATACAATTTTATACTCAATTGTTACCATCTTTTGATTGGCCAGGTTCATGTGTTATTTTAAATACAGTTTGGGTTTATCTATTCTTTGACTGTAAGAGTTTGCTGTTTACCTTGGTTAATTTTTGCTAAGTCATCATTAACTCTCAACTTTATGCTGTATCATTTGTGTACAGTAATGATTGAGTAATTATAGAGGTATATTATGATATGGCTGTTGGCTTGATGGACAATTCGGATGCATTTTTGTGACTGTACTATCTATTTGCATTCTATTATATGCATTTGCAGAAGTGTATTATGATGAGGTCAGTCGTACGCCATCGAGGGAGTAATGGTAGGGCCTGGGAGCGAGGGAGGGGGAGGTGTAGGGTACAGAGATCTAAAATATGATACATACATAAATGTAGGAAAGTATATATTTTAATTAATAAAATAATTTTTCCAGTGTACACAGCATCGCAATTTGGAATGTAGTGCACACTGCAAAATTTATTTAAATAATTAAATTATGTATTTACTACATATTATCTGTATCCTGGTTTTTAGGTCCCTCCAGCAAAGATCGTTCTCTCTTTGTCTCCCTGACGCACCATAATTGCCTCCACGAGTTGCGACTCATTGTGGTTTCATATGATTATGATGAAATGTTTTACATTAGATGAAATTTACATGACGAGTATGTTGTTAAAGGTAAAAGCAACTGCCTCTGTGGGAAGTAGCAATCGGTTTAGTGATTGTTTAATTGGTATACTGTGAGTTATTCTTTCACTTTGCATACAGTTTGAATGACAGTTTATAGTGGTAAAGTTAAAAATAGATCTGTACAATAAAATTAGAAAGTGTTTAAATAGTTCTACAGCCTGAAATGCAGAAAGCAAATTTCACAGTGAAATATATTTCTGTAGCACAATTGTAATTTACAAAATTAAATAGAAACCTGTTAATCTCTAGGATAAAAGTATCTGTTTCTTAATAAAATAAAGATGAAGGTATTATAATAATCAATGTAGTTAATGACTTTAAAAGTATGAAAGGGTATGTAGTGAAAAGATTACTCAAGGTAATCATTGGTTAACTAATTATAAAAAAAATATAATCTAGTCTTTATATTTTTTTAAAAGGAGACAGAAGATAGAAAATTAATAAAAACATGGGAGATTTGAATAAAAATGAGAATATCAATTTTGAAATGGCACAAGAAGTCCTAGAAGAAATACTTGAAGGAGTATTTGAGGATGAGATTTCATCTGAAAATGAGGACTTTTTGGACAGCACATTTGACAGTGCATACTTAGAGATGGTGGAAGAAGAGAATGTGGAAGAGGAAAATAACAATGAAATATCAGATGAAATAATGCTAAATGTCATTCTAGAATATGAATTATTAAATGGATAAAATTATTTATGATTAAATAATAAAAAATTAAAAAATATTATTCTTGTACTCTTAATAAGTATTCTCTTTTTTAGGAATGACAGTAAAAGTTGTGCAAAGGTGGATAAAAGATTAAAGTTATAAAAATAAAAAGTATTAGCAACATCGACAATGCTTGAAAGTCAGAATAGTACTTATATGTCTCACGAAAAATAAATAAAACAAAACATGTGTAAGGATAACATAGATATGGAGTTTCACAAATTTAGAAACAATATTCAATTTAGGATTTGCTACTCTGACCAGAGACTGTTTCTTTGTCTTTATTCAAGTTATAAAATCAAGTATTGCTTATAATTTGTATGGTATATGGAAGTAGGGGTCTATAATATTTTTTAACTTTTTTCAAAACAGGTTATCATTGACATCAGAAACATCAATCAGTATGCCGACGAGAAATGAGAAAAGAAAGCTGTATAAAAAGAGATACCATTTGAAGAGAAAAGAGGGACAAGATTTACATACACAACAAAGGACGGACAAAAACAAGAGTGCTCCTGGTAAGAGCAGTAAGGAATTTTTTAAAAAATTGTGTCAGAGAAAAAGTCAATTGGATAATATTGCTAAGGAAAAACAGTTTTCAGGATCTACAAGGAGAAATGGACAAAAAAAGAAAACTGTGTTGGAAAAGAGTGGTGAAGAAAATATGTACAGTAAAAGACGTACAAATCAATTTGCGGAAATAAGGAAACGTATGTTTCGTAAGAGAGTTGTTATGAATTTATTACAAAAGGAAAAAGTTTCTAAAAGGAAATCTGCTTTTTATAAGAAAAAAATATATATAGAGGACGTTGTGGATGATGCGTTCGAGACGAAAAAAAAATTGTTTATTTTAGTGCTGAAAAGAATAAATACACTAAATAAGGCAATTAGAGTTTTAAAAGCTAAGAGTAAATGGAAGAGACACATAAATAGAAGTAATTTTTGTAAAATCTTTTCTGGTAAATGGATGCATACTTCAAACTCTGAGCCATTTTTTAATGAAGAGAGTTACTTTCAAAGTAACGAGTTGTTGCATGCAGTTGACACCAGTGGTCGAGCGTATGAAGTAAAGGATGGCTGTCCTATTGAGAAAGAGAAAATTGAGGTCAGAAATACAGGAGGGGAAATAGGTGGAGAAGTTTTACAGGGATCTGTTCATGCTCCTGTTTATAGTTGGAATTGTAGCAGTATTTGCAGTGTGCGACAGGATTTAATTAATTTCTTTCGCAATTTCTTACGTAAGTACACTAAGGAAAGTTTAAAGAAAAAAAATTGTACTGTTGCAAGAATAAGATCGGTGCAGAGTGAGAGAAAAAATAGGTTTGCAAGGACATTCTTTGGCTTGTCTTTCAAAAAAAATATGCCAGAGTGTTTTTCACCATTTTAGGATGTTAGCAGTGCATCATACCAAAATGAGAAAATTAGTCAGAAATATGTATTATGCAAAAAGTCCAGCACTTAAATTGAAAGAGTTAAATAGTGCTCTTTTACATGGATGTGTATTAGATGTGAAGCATATTTGTGCAGAGATTGAGGTAAGTTATTTTGGTCGAGGTGAAGAGAATGTACAAACTGATGTAGTTATAGAAGGAAATGTGTTAGAAAATGTTGGACATTTTAATACTGAAGAATTTTAACAGGAAATAACAACATTTAAGGTCATTGCAGGTGAAAAACCAAATTTCACTTGTGTGTGTTGTCGACGCATTCATTACAAAAGTCAAACTAGGTTAGTTGATTTATATTTAAAAAGTGAAGATGAAGATAATACTCAGTGGAGAGAGTTTGCAACTTATTTGCTGGTAGAAAACTATTTTGATTTGGGTTTTGAACAACGTATTTGTAAATATTGTTATAATAAATTAAATGAAAATAAAATGCCTGCTAGAGGTGTTCATAATAATCTTGAGTTGATAAATATTCCATCGGAACTGAAGGATTTAAATACTTATGAGACTATTTTGATTCAATGTGTACTTCCTTTTCAGGCTATTGTTCGTATGGAGCCTAAGACTACATCTACACATTTACAAAGAGGATTAAAGGGTAGAGTTGTATATTTGCCAGTTGATTTAAAGAAAAATATAGAGACAATTGGTATTGAGAATGTAGAAGAGGATCCTCTTGTTATTCTAGTTAATGGTGTACCTACAAAGAGTAAGAAAATCTGGCAAGATTTAGTGGATGTTAGGAAAGTGAAGAAGGCAACGTTGTATTTAGTTAAAAACAATAAATACTATAAAAATATGTATGTAGAACAAGAAGATGTAAGTGATGAAGAGAATAATGATTTCTCTACTGGACAAATTGAAAAAGTCGACATGTCCAGAAGTGAAGAAATTTATGAACATTACAGTGTTCATCCACTGCATTCCAAAGAAGCATTGGGGAATGCAATTGAGTTATTTCAGATGAAAAAAGCAGAAGGAAGTCCTATTAGTGTGTGGGAAAAAAGTTTGGAAGGTCGTTGTTTTCCACACTTATTCCCAACAGGTGAAGGTGCGCGATATGATGATCGTGCTATGCAGATTCCTGCATCTGAGTACCGGACAACAAGGTTATATGCAGAAGATCCCAGATTTCGTCAATGTATTCCATATTTGTTTCATCTTCTCTTTGAGAGTGACTTATCTGGTCTTTCTTATGCAGTAAACCATGTCTTAAAAAGTGGAGTGCATCTACATAATGTTTCAGCTAAGGATTTCATGGATAAAGTGCATCAGAAAGATAGTGTTTTGGATGCTCATCTAATTAACTTAATGGCATGTCAGCGTGGTACTAATGAATATTGGTACCGTCGTCATGGAGATTTAAAATGCATGCTACGAAACTTGGGAGCACCAACATGGTTTGTAACTCTAAGCTGTGCAGAGTACGCCTGGGAAGATTTACTTGAATATCTTCGAGAGGCGAATGTAAATATTGAAAATATAAACTACAAGACACCAGGAGAATTGTGTTCGTTGGATCCAGTTAATGTTTGCCGATATTTTAATCATCGATTTGAAGCAATGATGTCGTTTCTTACAAACAAGAAGAATCCACCGCTTGGTGAAGTTTTGGATTTCTTCTGGAGAAAAGAGTATCAAGCTAGAGGTGCTCCACATATTCATATGTTACTATGGATCAAGGATGCTCCCAAATTTGGAAAAGACTCAGATGAAACTGTACTGTCTTTTATTGAGGAATATGCCACTTGTGACATACCTAACAGTACAAGTGATAAAGACTTAAGAGGAAAAGTGTTACGGTTTCAAAGACATCGTTGTGGAAAGTATTGTCTGCGCAAATTCAAAACAAAGGATAAGTTCTATACAAAATGTCGTTTTGGATTTGCACGACCAGTACTTTCAAAAGGAAGAGTGAATAATTTGATGTCATCTTTGCGACATAACATCACTAGAAGATCACCCAAAAATACTTATAATTTAAGAAGAGGAGAAGAGTCCAAATATATAAATGACTACAACCCTGTCATTTTGTCCATGTGGAATGCCAACATGGATATACAATATGTTGCGGACAACTCTATTGCTGTGGCTCGATATGTAACGTCTTACATCACAAAATCTGAAAAGACGGAATTGAAGGAGATGTGGGAAGATATTTCTCATGAAAAGAGCCTAAGCAAGAAATTGTATACATACAGTTTAAAGATGTTATCACATCGAGAAATTAGAGCATATGAATGCTGTGATCGATTGTCATCAGCAAGTCTTTATGCGAAATCTCGAAGTATCCTGTGGGTGAGTTTAGGTCTAGCAGGAACACGAAACCGTGTATTGAAAACTGTGCAAGAAATTGAATATTTAGCAC
The DNA here is from genome assembly GCF_964261635.1 of Lissotriton helveticus. Classification (NCBI taxonomy): domain Eukaryota; kingdom Metazoa; phylum Chordata; class Amphibia; order Caudata; family Salamandridae; genus Lissotriton; species Lissotriton helveticus. The sequence goes on along the minus strand of NC_136061.1, from coordinate 597,414,941 downwards.
AGAAAGAACCCAATAGTACAGACATTTTTAAAACAAATATGTTGGATACATACTATCCAAATAGAAGTACTCTGCTAGAAAATATTTGTCTGTATGAAGTTCTTGAAAAATACACATTTAAAAGGAATATTAGAGAAAATGTTGAAAAAGGTATCTACGCTGTAATTGGACAAGAAGGATGTCTGGTGAAACAAACAAAAGGACAGTTGATTAATCACCGAAAACTGAGTTGCGAAAATCCAGACAAAAGAGAATTTTACTATTTAGCTCTTTTGCAACTCTTTAAACCATGGCGTACCGAAGAGGAACTACTTGGAGAGTTTATAAGTTATGAAGATTCTTTTAATGCATCTAAAAGTAGTATAGAATGTCCTGCTTTTAGTAATTATCTGAAAATGTTGAACAACGAAATAGAGCAAGAAGCAACAATTGCAGCGGAGATGGCTAGAGAAAGTTCACAAGAAACACAAAGTTCAGCATCGTTGAGTCAGGATCCACTGGGAGAACCAATTATCCGAAATGAAGCAGCCACTGCCATGGATGAGGTGGAAAGAGCAATGGAGCAAGCTCAAGAGGATGTAATAAACTTAGAAGATTTGGAGAAGGAATTTAATCTTGAGCAAAGACAAATATATGTGTGACAGAGCACATTGAGCATGGTTTTCGTCATGAGAAAAAAGAATGCTCATGTATGTCATTTCAACCTATTCGACTATATGTAAGTGGAGAAGCTGGTACAGGGAAAAGTTTTCTTATAAAAGTAATTACTCCATATCTACAGCAAAAAACTCAGTCATCATTATCTTGTGTGGTGACAGCTCCAACAGGATTGGCAGCACATAATATTAAAGGTATTACTTTACATCGTTTATTGATGCTGCCAGTTGAACATGAAAACAAATTACAATATCACAAGCTATCTGGAGATGCTTGTTATGAAGTTTCAAGAGTTCTTAAAGAAATGAAACTTCTTATTATTGATGAGGTAAGCATGGTATCTAATTTAATGCTTGCTTTTGTACATTTAAGAATGCAGCAGATACTTAAAACTGACTATGATGTTTTATTTGGAGGGAAACATGTCATAGTTTTTGGAGACCTACTGCAACTAACTCCTGTAAAAGGACAATCTGTATTTGAAACTGTGACACATGAAGACACCAGAAAGTGCCTTGGCAGTATTGGAAATGTAAATATATGGTCACATTTCAAATATACTGAACTGATTCAAAATATGCGACAAGCAAAGGATACTAAATATGGAGATATTCTTCAAGATATAAGGATTGGAAGACTAACTGAAGATGCAAAAGAAACTCTACAAACTCGATTAATATGTAAGTTGTTTCCCAATGAAGAAAATGTACCAGAAAAAATATATAGTAAAGAGGTAAAAGATAAGTCAGTTATATGCTTGATGCCAACTCTAAAAGAATGCTCAGTTTTCAATGAGAAAATGTTGAAGTTGGAAAATCAAGAAATTAAGAAACTGGAAGCAAAAGATAAAATAGAGTATGAAGGAAGTACTATTGTTTTGTCTGATAATTTAAAGTTAAAATTGGATAGTCTACAGACATCTATATGTATGTATATGTATAAATTGTTTTGTAGCGCGCTCTATTACTTGAGAGTATCCTGGCGCGATATATATATCTAAAACTGCTGGTTTAGAGAAGAATCTGTATGTATGTTTAAATTGTCGGATTATTTTACGGAGAAATTTACTTGTAGAAAGAGGTCTGGTGAATGGAGCAATGGGTAATGTTGTTAGTTTTGTAAATTACCCAAATAGAGATGAGATTGAATTTTTATGAATAAAATTTGATGAAATTGAGGAAGTTCAACTAATCAGTCGCTGCTCAAGTCATTTTTTACTTGTAAAAGACTTGTATGTCCGTCGGAAACAATTTCCAGTTTGTTTGGCATATGCAGTGACTATTCACAAATCACAAGGTTTAAGTATAGATTGTGCTTTGGTAAATATTGGAAATAGTGTATTCAAAGAGGGTATGGGATATGTTGCTTTATCACGAGTTAGAACTTTATCTGGGCTTTATCTAATTGATTTTGATGAGACAAAGATCAGTGCAGATTTAAAATGTGTACAGGAGTATAATAGGTTAAGAAGAGAATATGCTCCACATTTACCTCAATATCCTTTAATTAAAAAGCGTATAGTTGGTCAGAAAAGGAGAAATGAGAAACAATGTAGTGAAGTTTTAGAGAAAAGAAGAAAAAAGATGAGACTGCCATTGATAAGAGTAAGAAAAACGTAAGTTCTACAGAGATTGTTGGATTTAAATTTGAAAATAGGTCTGGTGTCAACTGCTATGCAAATGTAGTGGTTAATGTGTTTTTTTTTCTAAAAAGGTTACAGGAACAGATTATAGAAAATCAGGAGCAGACATTTTGTTGTTCTTTAAATTATGTGCTTGAAAAATGTACTAGTGGTAATAGTGAAGTAGCAAGTGTTTCAGAAGTAAGGAATGTTTTAGACATATGTGCAGAACTAAATCAATTTTCTCAGAATATTCAGCAAGATTGTCAGGAATTCATTATGTATATGCTTACAGTTTTGGAAGAAGAAGGTGTAGGTATTGATAGTCTATTCAGCCTTTCTTATAAATGGGAACATATTTGTGATAATTGCTCATTTACAAGTAGTACTGACATACACACAGAAAGATTTATATATTTAACATTACCAGATTGTAAAACAGTGTCCTTTAATAAACTAGTTAAAGATGCATATCAGAACATGGTCTGTTCTCAATGTAATTCAGAAATGTTATCTACGTTATTTATTCATAGATATGGACAATATCTTATTTTAATGCTTCAACGATGCAGAGCTGACGGTACTAAATTGTCAACTTTAATTCAAAATTTTGTGGCTTCTCAAATATCTATTTCTAGAAGAACATTTGTAACTGTAGCAATTATTTTTCATGAAGGGGCATCTATATCATCAGGACATTACATAGCTTATTTGAAGAGTGCAACTGGTTGGACGCTGTGCAATGATAGTCAATTAAGTTTTAAGAAACGTTTGCCTTCTGAGTTAAGAAATTCTTATCTGATATTTTTGCAACCAAAATTTCAGTGAAATTAGTTGGACGACTCAGAGTAATACTGTAAAGATATGAAAATGTGTCCTTTAGAAATATGATGTGATTAAGGGTGTTCAAATATGGAAATGAAACTATTATGTGACAAAGTGATAGCATCAGGTAAGGTTTCATTAATGTTTCTGGAAGACGAGACGTTGGAATTAACTTATACTATTTTGCAATACGGAAAACAATGAGATATGGAAATGTTGACTTAAGATAAATGTTTTTAGAGTATACTTACTTGGAAGTTTGTTGAGATGTACTCAAAAAAAATGATTTAACTCATACCATTTGGCCTTGCGGAAATGTATGAGATATATTAATGTGGAATACAGATAAATGTTTCTAGAACATACTTACTCGCGAGTTTGTTGAGAGGTACTCAAAAAAAAAAAGGACTTATCTGATAGTATTTGGACATGTGGAAAATAATGAGTAATCAAAATGTTGACTTCAGATAAATGTTTTAAGAACATAGATGCACGGTTATTTGTGGAGTGGTATTTTAAAGTAACTGCTATACTTTAGTTAGTTTATAATTGTGAAATATGTGGTGTACTTACTCAAGAAATTGCGAATTAGAGAAAAACATTTAAGACATGTTTTTTTCTAGGTATTTATAGTATGTATAGAGATCTTTTATGGGTTTTTTAAATACAATCATTTTGATTGTGTTTTTTTTCCCCGCTGTTACATGATGATTACTATTGAAATCACTGTTTATAGTGAAAATCAATGTATCTGAAGACAGCAAAAATAAACCAGTAAATATGTTATTTAAGATATTTTGTTACATTTGATTTAGAAGTATGTATTATAACAGATTTCTTTATTGTCTTCCACAGAAATTACATTTTTAAGGTTAGCACAGCTAATCATATCTGAAAGTTTTGGGTATCTATCTCTTACTCTAATTTTCTTCATCCTCTTCCTTTGATAATGGTGTTTAGATATGGTTATTTTCTTTAACTCATGCTTTTACTTTTACATCTTTTTTGTTAGCATTCTATTCAGTCTTTCTATGTCTTCAGTTTCTAACTTACGTTGCTTTACAGAGAGTCACCTTCATTGATCTTTTATTGGCTTTCTTTCCTGAATCTTAATTTCTTTCTCTTACTATATCTTACAATTTTTTCCCTTACTCTGCTATCTTTATTTATGAATAATTTCCAATCTAAAATCTATAGTTTAGTTTTCTCACCCTACTTTATTTTTGTTTATAGGTCTCTGTTATACTACATGTTTGTTTGTATTTTATTCATCTTCTGTTACTCTACCTTTTGACTCTTTTTCTCTTAGTGTTGATTCTTTATTTTATCTTTCTCTTTAAGATATTTAGGTACTCTTACTCTGTTTATTTCAGAGATTGTTTGGTTTGTGTATTATCACTAATCATACTCTCATTTTGGCTATCAGTTTACTTTGCTTCTGACTGTGATTCTTTGAGTGCTTTTATTTCTTTCAAAATATTCTGTCTCGGTCTCTTTCTGTCCTTCTGTTTTTTGTTTTTTCACTTTTTGGTTAAATCTATTCTACTTAGCTTTGTTTAATGAAATAACACTATAACCATATTTTTACTTTTCTTTCACAGATACCATGTTTTTCAAATATTTAAAATTTTTCATTTATTACTATTTCTCAGGTAAGTATAAATAATAAAAATTCTTTTTAAACCCTGTGTTATTTCTTTGAGTATCCTGGTCATACTAGTGTTGTGTTTTATGTAAGCATTTCCATGGAGGATCAGCTGCACAGTTACAAGGAGTGTCTAAACAAATTACTGTAAGAAATGAGCAACATTTCAGTCACTCAGTTTACTAATGTTGATGTGTAAAAAAATTGCTGGTAAATGTAATGTATTACAGAACTTTTCAGGAAATTATCAAGGGAGTTTTATTCTGTATTTTTAATTCTAAAAGGCAAGATAGTGCAAATAAAATTGTCTCAGTAGTATGTAGCTGATGCTAACACCAGTTAGTGACAATTAATTATAGATAATAACTATATTGGGATTTGCTTTGTTTTTCTGTGAAATTTAATATTATTATTATTATTTTTATTTTTTACATTTGTATGGCGCACAGCTACCCAAAAAGGGTTTCCCGGCGCCGATGATTCTTCTACGAACGGGGGTAACGGTGAAGCATTGGTACTTATTTCTGGAAGAGCCAGGTCTTTATATTCTTTCTGAAGCTGGCGTAATTTTCTTCCTTTCGAATATTGGGGGGAAGTTTATTCCACAAGGAAGGCCCTAATACAGAGAAAGATCTACCTCCTATTCTTGCCAGTTTGAATCTCGGGGTTGAAAACATTGCTGCGGTAAGAGAACGCAGTTCTCTCCCCGGAGTGTAGGGGGTCGCTAAGGATAAAAGATACTTTGGTGCAGTGCCGGATTTTATCCTAAACATGTAGCTCAGGGCTTTGAACCTGACCCGGTTCTCTACCCTGAGCCAATGTAGGTCCTTCAAATGTTTAGACACGCTAGCAGTTTTTGGAATTTTACAAAGTAATCTTGCAGCCGAGTTTTGGACTAGTTGTAAGCGTTTAATGACTGCTTGATTCGAGCCCAGGTAGAGAATGTTGCCGTAGTCAAGCCGAGATGTGATTAAGGCATTGACTACGGTCTTTTGCGTTGTAGGGGGCAGCATCCAGAGGATTTTTCTCAACCATCTCAGGATGGTAAAGCAGAGGCCTACCACTTTATTTGGTTGAAGTTTCATCGAGAGAGTATTATCAATGGTGACCCCTAGATTTCTTACGTGGGTAGCAGGGATGGGGATAATGCCTAGTTCAGCGGGCCAATGAGAGGCGTTCCATAGGTTTTTATTTTTTCCCAGGAGAAGGATTTCTGTTTTTTCACCGTTCAGCTTCAGCTGGTTTGTAGACATCCAGCTGAAGATTTTTTCTAGCCCTAGTTTAAGGGTGGAAGGAGCCGTAGGTTTGGACTCTGACAGTGAGAAGACGATTTGAGAGTCGTCTGCATATGTCATCAGGGTGAGTCCCGCCCTATCTGCTAAATCCGCCAGGGGTCTAAGGTAGAGATTAAAAAACAAAGGGCTTAGAATGGAGCCCTGGGGCACACCGTGCGGGGTTCTGAACGTATCCGAACAAGCGATGGGAGATGAAATCTGAAAGGTTCTCTGGGACAAAAAAGACTCAATCCATTTGAGTGCTTTGCCCTGTATACCGTTTCTCCCGAGAGTGGCCAGGAGTTTGGCGTGGGAGATGGTATCAAAAGCCGCACTCAGATCAAGCAAAATGAGTGCGACTGTCTGGCCATCATCTAGGAGTTTCCTGATGGTTTCGGTTACTCCCAGCAGAGCAGTTTCGGTGGAAAAACCCGCTCTGAAACCTGACTGTGACGGGTGGAGAAGTGAATTTTCTTCGGTGAAGAGGGTGAGGGCAGAGTGGATGTGTCTTTCAAGTAATTTTGAAAAGATGGGGAGGAGTGAGATGGGTCGATAGTTTGCAGGTAATTCAGGGTCTGCAGAGGGTTTTTTCAAAAGTGGGCATACCATCGCGTGTTTCCAGAGTGATGGTACTGTGGAGAGCTGAAGGGAAGAATTAAGGCTTTCAGCAATGATGGTCAAGGCTGGGTCATCCAGTTGTCTGAAAACAGAGGCGGGAAGTGGATCACAGGGGGAACCAGATTTGACAGTCTTGAGAGTGGATTTCAGTGATTCCAGGGTGAAGTGGGGCCAGTGGTCAAGGGTGTTAGAGTTCATTGACCATAGGGGCATTTCCTCTCTAGGGTCAAGACCAGGGGTGTTCCTGGTGATGTCGGAAATAATTTTTTCAATTTTGTCAGTGAAAAAAGACGCAAGGGCTTGGCATTTTGTTTTATCCAGTGGGCGAGTTGTAGCAGCCGTGTTTGCGCCTGCAAGGCCTTTGACTGTATTAAACAGCGTTCTTGCCTTGTTTGGCGCAGTGTCAATGGTCTTTGCCACGTAAAAGGCACGCGCTTTAGCACATGCAGAATGATACTCATTTCTGGCTTTGTGGTATGCCACTTTTTTGTCGTGAGCATAGTCTTTGCGCCACTTTCTTTCTAGAGCTTTGCATTTTGATTTTTCAATCTTCAGGTTTTCATTGAACCATGGTGCTGGGGGACGGTGGATGTTATTTTTTAGCCGGGAAAGGGGGAGGCAGTTCTCGCTGGCCTTTTCAAGCCATGCGTGAGTGGATGTGGCGATACTTTCCATATCACGGCCAAGGGTCGGGGGATGCATAGCTAGTGTTTTGTTAAATTTTTCTACATCTAGCATCTTCCAATTTCTCATGGAAGATATCGGGCAGGGGTAGTTAGGTTGCGAGGGTAATAGCAATTTTAGGCGGAATTGAACAAGGTGATGATCTGACCAGCCAGTAGGGGTCGTGTTAAGCCATTTCAGTTCCGGGATGTTGGAAAAAATAGGGTCCAACAAGTGTCCTGCCCGGTGAGTAGGCCCAGAGTTAAGTAGTGTTAAATTCAATGCTACTAAATCATCCATTAAATTATTGCAAGTCACAATAGCGGGGTCGTCAAAATGTAGATTTAGATCTCCCAAAAGGGAAAAATTTTTAGAGGAGAGATGGAAAGGTATGATGTAGTTTGCCAAGCTTGCTGCCCATGTATTAGCATTCCCAGGAGGTCTATATATTAGGATGCCTGAGACTGTAAAGTTGGGGGTCAGAGTTCATTTGAAAAACGCCGCTTCACAGTCTGGGATATTAACGGGTTCAAACGTGCGTGTAAAGTATCTATTGAAGATAATAGCAATTCCCCCGCCCACTTGACCTTTGCGATCTTTCCTAACTATGGCATAGTTAGGTGGGAGAGCCGTGGCTATGTCAGGACCCGTACTTTCGTGCAGCCATGTTTCCGTTAAAAATAGAGCACTGGGATTGTTACCAAGTAGGAGATTAAAAATATCAAATTTGTGCTGCGGTAACGATCTGCAGTTGGTGCTGTAGAACGTGAAATAGTGGGTCCCTTGTTTAGGTCGCAATTTAGGAGTTTGGCTGTGGTGACCGGGCTCCGGGTAGGGTTGGTAATTAGAGAGAGTGAAATTACAGTTACAACAGGTATTAGTTGTGAGTTGTAAAGGCGATAAAGTAGCACAATTAATTGACATATAAAGATAACATTGCAAAATGTGAATGTAAGTGTTGTTTTCATGGCTTTACGTAGGGTCGGATTGGGATTTCATATCTTCCCGGGCAGTGACAAAAAAAGTGGGCTAAATTCATGAGACGTGGTCCATATTTAATGGGTGTGGTCCACATTCAAGGGGCGTGCCCTTTTATGAAACACCATTTGCATATACAAGGCATGAAAGTGGGAGGAAACTGTTGTTCCATAGGACACAAGACCAAGGTGACAATGGTAACATGGTGAGCAACTAAAACAAATAGCAAGGCCCTTTACTGTCACAAAATTATTTCAGCCCTTTAACACAGAAGCATTTGAAAAGCAAAGAAGCGGGCGCTATTACTAACCGACTTAGGGGCATATTACCAAGCAATAGCGATAATTATCGCTCTTGCTTGGTTAGAGACAAAGATTTACCGCTGAGCTGCGGCGATTTTTATGGCAGATAAACCTTGGTATTACCAAGGTTTATCGCAAATGCGATAAAAAACTGCCGCAATGCATGAATATCGCTGAAAAGTCAGCGATATTCATGCATTACCGAGCTAATGCTCTTAGCCATGTTATCCACCTCCCATTGGATAACATGGCTAAGAACTGCTCAGGGCAGGTGTTGCTTTTGGAGATATTCGCGCTTAGCGCAAATATCTCCAAAAGTTGGTAATGGGAGATAGCAATGTTAGCGACTGTTTCCAGTCGCTAACATCTTGGCACGCCCACTTTGCATGTCATTAGTGATAAATATCACTGACATGCAAAGTGGGGCCCAAGATGGTTGCTATCTCCTACTAGCTGTCGCTAACTGGTGTTAGCGACAGCTAGGTAATAGGGAGATAATTTTATCTCCGCTTTCTTGGCTTTTAAAGCCAAAAAAGCGGAGATAAATCCCCTTGATAATATGCCCCTTAGTCCTTCCCAGGCCTTCAGCTTAGAAGTACTTGAAGAGAGGTAAGGCTCCTGCAATTAGTTAATTAATTAGGCCTCCAGGGCTCGGCAAAATATCCTGGCAGGGGAGCACAAAACATAGTCAGGTAGGCAGGGGAAAGTTGAGGTGTAGCTGGTGCATGGGAAGTGCCCTCCCAGTGTGTTGTGGCAGATTGAGTGTTTACCATTTAATGTAGTATTATCTATGTACTTGTGGATAGTACTCTTTTGTTACTAGTACACTTCACTTTTTGTTGGCATCACAGTGTATGCAACCTCTCATTTTTGTTTGTTTTAGAAACTTGCTGCATGGGCCGCTTGAGCCCCAGGAGGGCCGAGGTGAAAATGTCTGAAAGGTCTCAGAAACAACTGCCCCCCAGGGAGGTCGATTCTTGGTAACAATGAGCTCTCCCCAGCCCAGCATCAGCTTCATTGTTTGGTAGGGCAGGGGTGTTCGGTCGCACAGGGAGGCTGGTTTCATTTTCGCAGTCTGTCTCTGTGTACTCTGTGGGTCGGCTTTTTATTTTCTCCCCTTTTCAAGTGTACTCTAAGTGGACTGGGGCAGGGGACAAAAAAACGGCCTACAGAGGGTCACGAGGCACTGGCCTTTCGGCCCATGTCCGCATGCCCACTTTGGTAATCCGCCCTTGACTTTAAGCACTGTTTTTTAAAAGTAAGGAGTTTTTTTAAAGAAGGTGTTGGATGTTATTCTGTAGGCAGATGAAAGCACCTAAACTAGAAATATGCGTGTAGTATAGTGTGGTGCGCGACTGGAGGTATGTTGTATGTCTTATTGCATGTAGATATGTAGTTTAACAAATACTTTCATACAAAGAAGAAGCAAAGACTATTGCCTTTCAGAATAGGTGCTAGTACCTTTAAGTTGAAAAGCAGTAACCATGGAATTGTTGAATATGTTAATTAAAATATTGCTGTGTAAAATTTATGAGACAATGAAAGAACGTTAATCTGATTTAATAATTTTCATTCATAGACTTTTTAACAGAAACTGTTTCATAATAAGCCTTGATGGTGTTTTTACTTTTTTTATCTAAAACAATGTCTTCTGTTCATTGAGGTAGGAAGCTTTTTTTAGGATTCCAATGCGTGGGAGGGGTGCTCCTGCTGCAGTAAAATTCAGGGCCATTTTAGCATGGACTGTCAGCGTTATCATAGGGGAGGAGCGCGCAGCTCTCTGAGATGGATATAGTTACACATAAAAGGGTAGTGACGTCTGTGGAATTTACAGACGGTTAGGCAACCTTGAGTGCGCCGTGCCCTTGGCACCTTATTACGCGGAGTAGGGAGCCGCGGTGTACAGTTTGGGAATCATTAGTTTTAGAATCAAACTTTGATAATTGTATCACTCCTAAGCGTTAAAAGTCGCTGCTGGTCTACGAATAATTATTGGAAGTAAGCTAAGATAGTGATAATTTTTGTTAGTAGTATACGGTAAGTAGATTTCTAAAGGAAAAAAATGGAACATTAAATGAAAATAGAAGGAGCATTATGCTTTCACTTCTAATGATGAGAGTGCATGTTAGCAGAGAATTACAAAACAGGCAGTCTGAACATAATTTGAATAAATATGTAATACTATCCCTGTGACAGTTAACATTACCGCGTGAAAACAAGTGTTCTTTTTATATGCACTAATGTGTGCTATGTAAATATGAGAGGGGGTTGATTTAGTTTCATTTTCACACCTCCACGTTAACACTGCCAAATGCTTCATCAATGTTGCCCGTGGCACTCGTACGATAAATACGTTTATTTAAACTGTTTTTGTAACAGGAGCCGTGTACGAGATAGTATTTTTGCCTTTTAACAGGATTTGCAAGTAGTTTAACATACGTCTACTATGCATGTCATTAACTGTCTGTGCGCAACACATGTAAAGTGGTTTTATCGCAGGCGGTGTTATGACTTTCTCGTAATGTTAGATATAAACGCATATAACATACGTTTCAATTTGAATTTTGAAAAACATAGGGGCATATTACAATGGACAGTGAATGCATTTTCATCGACAGGAAATTGGCGATAAAGCGGCGATAATGGGTTTCATAATATGCCCTATGGAAATCCTATCGAAGCCCATTTAAGATGCGAAAACATGTAATATGGGCTACACTAGGAATTTCATACAGCATATTATCAAGTCCATTATCGCCGCTTTATCGGCAGTTTCCAGTCGATAGAAGCGGCGATATTGTATCGTCCATCCTTGATAATATGGCTCATATTATGAAGGCAATTATCGGCGCATTTTAAACTGCGTTATGCCGATAAAAGTGAAGTGAAATTATCACGTCTTCATAATATGTCCCAAATATTGCGGCATTTTTTAATTATTGTTCCTAAAATGCGGCAATAAATAAACTTATGATTAGAGCTTTTTTTTGGTACAATGAGGTAGTTCTGAAAAGAACTGTTTTTTTTTTTTTTTAAACGTTTTTCGTCCTTTAAAATTTGTGAAATAGGAATCCAATTTGTGAAATGTAAAACAGGAACATTTTAAGTTGATAAAAAATTAGATGCATTCCAACCTTTTATGCTCATTAAATCTTCTTTGAATAAGAATGAGGCTCTGCTCTCCGTACACAATCAATCCGTTGCACTTGTTGCATTTTATATGCACTTCCTTTAAAAAGGGTTTCAACTCCATATGTTCAAGTGATGGAGATATAGGTCATCAGGTCGATGAAGTACTCGCCACAGATGGTGGTAGTTCTGTGGCTAGAGCTCTTGTCGCTGCCTGTGCATATTGCACAGGGTGGACTTGGCTCATATGTCTCTTCATCGTATGAATTGAAAAAGAATATTTTTGGGATGGATTTCCTCTGGAAAGTACTGAGCCACAAATTGTGCACGTTACTTTCGGAGCATTTACTTTTTTTTTACCTTGTGGAAGGGTAAAAAATTGCCAAATAAAAGATTCCTTTTTTTTTCTTAAAGGAGGATAAAGATTTTCTTCGGACTCCGAAGAAGAATTGCGTGCAGTCGCCATTTCTGGATAGTGTCCGGAAAGATGAAAAAGGTTGTTTTCGCTTCAGCGCCAAATAGATAGTGAGGGAAGTTGGTGGTTTCTGCAAAAATTGCGGAATAGAAACTACTATGGACCAATAGGTAGTGTTCTTTTCAAGTCACATGATTTGACATGCGCGTATTAGAACGTGTACCCGGTGACGGAATCCGGACACGTACGTGACTTAGAAGTATCAGTCAAATTTAATGAAGTTTTAAAATGTGAAAATGAGGAAAGATATATATTGTCAAATATTAAATACCTTCATATGGGGTCACTAGAACAATGCCGATAAAATTTCAAACCTTTTTTTTTGTTTCAAGAGTGCGCGCACGCTGTCGCGCACCCCGGTACGTTTTACTACATGTGACAAATCTGAAAACGGTAAAATAAAGTTAAGGTGAAGACTTTGTAAAGCTTTTGAGACTTGCATGGAGTTCTGAAGCAATTCTGACAGTGAAGAAAAGTTTATAATGCTATGAAACTATTTTTTGATAATCTAAAATATAAATCTAGAATATATTAAAAAATATTTTATATTTCCCAAAATATTATAACCTAAGTAATATAATGAAATAATATATTTTATAAACAGCTTATAGTTAAGAAGTAGCCTTTACAAAACCTATGAAATTCACTGAAAAAACCATAGGTTTTACACACGTTATAGTTAGGAATTAGCATTTAAAAAACCTATGAAATTCACTGAAAAAACCATAGGTTTTACACACGTTATAGTTAGGAAGTAGCATTTAAAAAACCTATGAAATTCACTGAAAAAACCATAGGTTTTATACCAGTTATAGTTAGCTGAAAGTTTTACTCACATAAAACCATTGAAATTCCCACGTTATAGTTAGTTGCACTCACTATAACTTGCGCGTGCAATGCACTGCTGATGACGTCACATATTACATCACTCATGACATGGTCAGTGACATCACTCATGACATCACTGATGACATCATCATTGTGACAGAGTGAGAGACCTCCTTTCACTGTAATGTAACCCTTGAAACACATATTCAAAAATAGAAGTTAAAATTTTCAAAAAAATAAAGATACCCATAACAGTTACAACAACCAATTCAGTAATACCACAATCAATATACACATCCACTCATTCACCAACAGTTCTATACAGTCACTCATACATATACTTACTCATCATATGTAGTGATATATCTATACATCCTGTTACACACCGACAGTCATTCAAAAGTTATAGACACACATTCTCACACATGCAAATAAACTATTGAACATCCATTTATTTGCATATACAGCTATACACATACTACCACTTTTCTTCTGAGGAAACTTACACATACTTACTCTCTTAAATAATCACTTATAGAAACACATACTAACTTAAACAGGAACTCTTACAATCCCTCACTCTCACATATACTCACTTATATACATCAATATTCACATATACTAGATTAAATTAAAACATATGTAGTTATTGACAAAGACACTAGTGAGACAGTCATTCACTCACTTACACACACATATACACACTCATCCACCCATACAGTCCTGCACATATGCTGTCTTCAAAACAGATACAAAGAGAGAGTTAGTCATTCATGCATTTATGTGTTAAGTAATACCCCCACCAAACCATACAGACACTCATACTGATACTAAAAAAACATCTAATAACCCATATACATACACATGTAGCTACTCAACCAACCCATGCAGCCACTTATACTCAAAGTGAAACACTAATACATATATTTAAATATTTAAACATTACTCACTAATATTTATTTATCAAAAAGACACACATTCACTGGATGGTGTCATCAGTGATGTCATGAGTGATGTCACTGACCATGTCATGAGTGATGTAATATGTGACGTCATCAGCAGTGCATTGCACGCGCAAGTTATAGTGAGTCCAACTAACTATAACGTGGGAATTTCAATGGTTTTATGTGAGTAAAACTTTCAGCTAACTATAACTGGTATAAAACCTATGGTTTTTTCAGTGAATTTCATAGGTTTTTTAAATGCTACTTCCTAACTATAACGTGTGTAAAACCTATGGTTTTTTCAGTGAATATATATATATATATATATATATATATATATATATATATATATATATATATTTATAGATAGATAGATAGACAGATAGATAGGTAGATAGATAGGTAGATAGATAGATAGATAGATAGATAGATAGATAGATAGATAGGTAGATAGATAGATAGATAGATAGATAGATAGATAGATAGATAGAAAGATAGAAACATATAGAAATATATATGTATATATATTGGTGTTTTACTGCACAAAGTTCTATAAATTCAGTGTTTACTTAATTTTTTTATAAATCTCTCAGAGGCTGAGGAGCATCGAATTTTTTTCAGTTAGAAAATGTTTCATGAATCTTTATGAAATATGGTATTTATCATCATAATTCCTCTGGGCCTGACCTTTTTCCATTGTGTTAGCATACATTTTTTTATGGAAGGAAAAGAAACCTAAATTATCAACACAGACGTGACTGCAGCACTCTGGGAACTCATAATTCAATCAAGCTTTCCATCCATCACTGTTTTGTAAACTTATTCTGTCACCCTAAGTAAGACAGGTATGCCTAGACGTGGGTCCTGTGCACACTGTGTCACTGGAACCAATCTGTAACCGGATGATGAGCCCATCACTGGGGTGAAACCAGTCCTGGGGTGCTTGTGTTCTGGTTCAGGGAAGGTCCTGGCTCTGCAGTTAGGGCTGGACTGTTCCTATTGGAACAGGGTCAAGAGTGATTTGCATATAGCTGGGTCCAAACTGAGGTGGCAAGGTGTGGAAAATAACGATTGATTGGGATGCTGCATGAGTGATTAACAGTGGCTAAGATTAATTCAAGCATTCCATCCATCACAGTTTTGTATACTTACTGGGAACGCCAAGAAGCACAGCTACTACGGGGGATGCACGGGATGCTCCCTCGGGGATCGATGTCCTGACTGCCAGTGCCCAAGCTTGTGTGAGGTATGAATGTCCCCCATAATCAGGGGAGAACATACATTGCCATAAAGTACCCCATTTGGTGTGTTGTGATCGATTTTAGATTCCGAATGAATTTCCCGATTCATACCCTTACATAGGTACAATTCACATTGCGCTTATATAGGCATAGAAATCCAGTCCTAATTTAGGCATAGCCCATGCGACCCAAATACATGCATGGCTACTTCCAGCCGTTTATCTACGTCTGGGAAAACCAGACTCTTGAGCTGAAGGGACTTCCCCTTACCTGGATATTGTTTTCTCCACAAACTCATTTATTATGTAAGAACATCTATTCCTTAGGGGTTCATTCATGACGTTCATATGCCCGACTTTTACGTCAATACTGGCATTCCTAAACACCTTCTAGGCATAAATATACCTTCACTTGCTGTGGCAAAGCACGGTGTGGTTCGGTGCAGTTCGACTACCTGCTTGCACGACGCAGCTCGCTACAGCAAGTGCTAAAGGAAGCCAACTCTCCAACTGATGCACTGACTAGAAGCTGACATCCTCCTGCCGAGAATCCAGCTCCAGTGTTTCTGACTCCCCTTGCTGGGTGTTGGGAAATCGAGTCCCGAGAAAGAGATACCAACCTCTCTCATTGTAAGGTATAGAGCTGATTAGAACCTAGAGAAACCTTTAGCAATTCTTGGCAGAACTAAAACTTATGCTAAAGACAACACCTACTTCTTCCCTGGTACTAGACCTAGGTTAGGTACATTGGGGTAGGTGTATTTTAGAAGCACCAGTTGAGTATTTTAGCCTGTGTTGTTTATGTATGTATTTTTATACATGTCATTGCAACAGACAATGCTATTACAGTATTATTTTATATTACTGTTTGCGCTGTACGCATTATACTTCGCATTCTGTCTATCGATTTTAGCAGTAAATATCTCTTGCATGAGAAATAAGACTGTTCAATAAATCCTTTTATTGAAACTCCCGTCTCACTATTTCTGTGCAACTCTGTAGATACGAAGCATGCATGATTGACTGAGTGAAATAGTTATCTTTTGTTTCGCCGACTCTGAAGACATTGTTCCGCTCCTAGGGGAAAAAAAGTTGTCATGTTTATGCGGCCCTAGGGGAAACAAAGTTGTCATGTTTATGCGGTTGTCCCTTCTTGTTTATTCGAGAAAGTTTCTAGTGACCTCTGAGTTAGCTGGCACACACACAATTAAGTTTAATATACTCGATAGAGACATACTGACCTCAGTCCTATGCCAAATCTAAAGTGTATATTATTCCAATGCGCAGAGCCTATTGGGAATATAGGAACTACACTACAGGTAGAATGCATGTGCAGTAAAATGGCTGGGGATGACTACGGGGGGCTGTGGATGACAGACAGGTACTGGATGATCCAGGGGGGTGTAACTTCTTAATTCAGTGCAGAGCACACAAAGGGCCCTGGCTGTCTCCTGTCGGTGGCAGACCCCTGCTTCACTCCCCTGGACCTTGTAGGAACTGACCTGCTCTGGTATTTCTGGGAAGGAGGCCCCCACTGGCAAAGCTCCCACAAAGACATTCAAGTGGCAATTTCCTGGGTCTGGCATCCAACCCTGCAATAGTGAGCCAAGCCGGCGGAGCCCACACTGCTTTAGGCAAACATTCTTTACATTTCATTAGACCATTCACATGTTTTCACTACAAAGAAAAAGCAGAGTCATGATGACAAGCCCATATTTCAGTTCGTCCAGCCCACAACAAATTACCCGGCAAGGCCCAACATTTTCATCAGATATCGGTGGACCCCCAATAAAAATGGGCTCCTCCTCCTCGTAAAGCAAGTCGTAGAGAAAGAAACAGGGACAGGTGTGAGCAAGATTAGGCAGGGTGTGTGTGCGATGAAAAAGGTTTATGGCAGGCTGTGCCTTGATGCTATCTTGCTCGGCCACTGGGAAAGGAACTGGCCGGGCAGGTTCGGCCTGGGGCAATGGTTCCAGCTTGCCCAGATCGCGGAGAAGTCAACCAAGGTGTACGTGTCCTTTGGAATCATGTTTGGCCTTAATCATTAGCCTATGTGAGGGCAACTCACTAAAATGGCTGCCGTGCACAAAATGGAATCCGAGGGTTCAGGGCGAAAATGACGATTTTGAAGTGAAATCGTCGCTCGAATACGACGAAAATGCTTGTGGACAGTGTACTAGCCATTCTCGGTCTTCTGATATCAAATTCGTCATGCTACGATGATGTTCATAACACGGATCCAGAATTTTCAGTACCACAGACCCTCCTTTTGCCCTTACATAGGCAATAAACCTATACTCACGCTAATCTGAGTCCAGGTCTATATTCCTAAAGTCATTGAGATGTTGCTGTAGCATCATCCTATTACTTAGCTCATCCTTTGATACAGGCTTCCTTATACATGATATAGCACAGAGGCCACATATTGCAGGAGCACACTGTATGCACAGACAGAACAGGAAAAGGATGGCTAAGACCATTCTAATGACCATCAGAATTCTCCATCCCCAGGCGGATATCAGTTCCCAGAACCATCCCATCAACGACCAATCTCCTTTATCCACATGAATAGATTCGGAAATCTTATGCAGTTTGGAGATGGCCTGGTACACTGTTGGAGCGTTATCTGGAATGAAAACACAGCAACTCGATTGGATCAATTTACATACCCCACCTCGGTCTGCAAGTATGACATCTAATGCGACCCTGTTCTGAAGGGTCATAAGACGATCCGACTGGAGCTCAGCAGTCAGGTTACTAAGGGCACCGGCAGTTTCAACTATGGTGGATTCAACCACCCTTGTCAATTGCCTTATGTTCCTGCTGTTAACCATTGGTCCCCAGAACGGCAGAAACCCCTTTACGAAGTCCCCAAATTCTTGTCCTGCTGTGTCTTCTTTACTGAAGACACCTCTAACTATCCTTGTCTTATGGTAATCTGCCGCAGCTGTGTAGGTGGGAGGCAGTAGGAACGAAACAAAACATGTGCCCGAAAAGTCAGGGGGCAACCATGTATAGGCTCTATCATGGCAGATGAAATAGGTACCCTTAGCTGCTAAAAACGAGGGGGAAGTCTGAGACCCAAAAACATACGTTTCAGTACAAATACTCTTCCCTCACTGAGCTCTGGGATTCTTGCCATTACCTTGCAGACATAAGTGACCCTGATGGGGTACAATCCAAATCGGGGAAGATCTCTTAGTTTGTTGTTTCTCACTTAGAGTAGGTCCATATCCGGTCACGTTCCATCCTATATATACTAGTGTCTCATCTCTAGGGATAGTCTCATAGGAAATATCTTCCTTAATCATGTCTACTATACCCTTAACTAGAGCACTATTCTTAGGATTGTCTGTTACAGAACGTAGGGGGTAGACTTCATGTGCGTAGATGAACATTGTTCTGTATGCCCACACAGAACCATTATGGCTGAATGGCAGGACCAGATAAGGGATACCTTTATCCATTGTGTGAGGTATAAGACCACACACCCAACAGTTAGTCGTGTTCACTACTAGTTGGTGTTGGTGCAAAAGCTGAACAAAGGAGTTAATAAATTCTAATCTCCTAGCTGATTTGTGTTCAGGAAGGGGCTGAAAAGAATGAGAGGAAACAGTAGAAACAGGAGGTGTAGGCGATGTAGTGGGTGCAAATGCTACTCGAAAAGAGAACAAAACATACCCTATTAAAAATATCATCACACTGAATAACATGAAAATGCACAATATCAAAAAGCATATCTTTGTCATCATTTTACATATTCTGCTTTTAAAGTTCGTTTCTTTGGCAGGTCTCTCCATCTCGAAAAACTCCATCCTCTATAATATGCTGCTCGCGATGGTTGGGTGTTCTATGCTAAGGAATGCTTCTGTCAGTCCAGGGCAACTCCCTTAGACCAACCAGAACTGTCGACCTAACGTCTTCAGCTGCACCCCAAAGACTTTGGGCAACCACGACCCTACAGCGGAACCCGGATGGTGGTTCGAAAAACAAAAATAAAAAAGTTTCTCAGATGGGAGAGCTGCACTTTCAAAAATAGCAAAGGAAAGGAATATCTTTTTATTAGTTCATAGTTCTCGGCCTCAGATTATATCGTTGTTTTCCCGGTATTGTCTGGTCTCGGAACAAGAGTTCAGGTTCTGTAGTGTCCAATCGAACTGACGGTGATACAGCCGGTTGCAAAATATTGTCACTCTCTTTTTCAGTAAGTGTTCCTTTTACACGTGCATCACTGAAAGGCAGAAAACGAGGCACAATTTCAGTCTCTGAGTCGGCGACACCCTCCTGGACCCACCGGTCATACGGCAGAGGCAAAGGTACCCTCTTGCAATGTACACCGTGGATCCAGTTCTTCTTTCCTTCCACTCGAACAGCTGATCTGGTTGAAAGAAGGACGAGGTGTGGGCCGGTCCACCGGGGCTGGTCGTTCTTCGTTCGCTGAAAGTTTTTCACCAGAACCCAGGATCCAGGATCGATGGGGTGTCCTGGAGCTTCAGAGACCTGAGGCAGAGTGTCGTGGACCTGTTGGTGTAAAACACGCAATTTAGCCGTCAATTCGCACAAATAGTCAAGCAAAACAGGGTGTTCGATTTCACTGAATTTGGTGGGCCTTGGCACTCCCCATATGTTGGCCAGGCGGCCGAAAACTATTTCATAAGGACTAAGTTTCACTCGCGAATGCACAGTCATTCTGGTGGATAGGAGTGCTAAGGGCAGAGCATCAGGCCATTTAAGACCAGTGCTCGCTTGAATCTTGGCCAGTTTTAACTTTAGCGTGCCATTGTAACATTCTACTAGTCCAGCTGATTGGGGGTGATTTGCAGCGTGGAATTTCTGATGAATGCCTAGCCCTTCACATACTTTCTTCATCACTCGACCCACAAATTCACTCCCATTGTCACTCCAGACCATTCTTGGCATTCCAAATCTAGGGAAGAACTCTTTCACAAGGGCTTTAGCTATGGATAAGGCAGTGTTGTCCTTTAGGGGGTAGGCTTCCACCCATCTTGAAAAGGCACAAACAACAACGAGTACGTATTTTAGATTGTTGCACCTTTCCATGTGGATGAACTCTAGCTGCAAAACCTCGAACGGGTACGTAGGAGGCGCAAAATGACCAGCTGGAGTTGGGGTTCCCCTACCAGGATTGTACTTCAGACACACCATGCAATTCTTGACAACATTCTCTGCACACTTGGGAATTCCAGCATTTTGCCATACTGGAGCCAACAACTTACAAATCCCTTTCACACTGATGTGAGCCATTCCATGGGCCATCGTAACCACTGCAAGCACATACGCATCGGGTAACAACCATCTCTGATGCTCTGAAAATTCAATCCAACAACCATTGGCATCCATTTTACCCGTACTTTCTCGCCACACACTCAACTCTTTCTCTGTAGCTTCAGCTTGAATTGATTTCACACTCTCTATCGTGTCTTCACACATTCCAACGTCACCAATCTATCTTGCAGGGCCCGCAACATACATTCGGCTCATCACATTCCTTGCTGTTTCTTTTGCGACTTCGTCAGCAAATGCATTTCCACGACCAACATCATCAGTCACTTTCTTGTGTGCGCTATACTTCACAATTGCAACTTGCAACGGCAAAGTAAGTGATTCAAGGAGCTCATTCACCAACTGACCATGCTGAATCTTAGCTCCATGCGAAGTCAGGAACCCACGTTTTTTCCACAACCGTCCAAAACTGTGAGCCACACCAAATGCATACTGACTGTCGGTATAGATAGTCACTTTCATTCCTTTCGACAACACACATGCTCGTGTAAGTGCAATCAACTCTGCTGCTTGCGCTGAATTATGTGGGATACGTGCAGCTTCAACAATCGTATGTAAAGTCGTAACAGCATATGCCGCAGTCGTATCTCCATTCGGAAGCTTGAAGCATGAACCATCCACCCATAATGTACCATCACACTCTGCAAGAGGAGTATCTTTGAGGTCTATTCTCCCTTTCGCTTCTTCTTCTGTTCTAAGAAAACAATCATGCTGTTCTGAAGCATCTAATTCCTCTACAATCGGCAACAACGTAGCTGGGTTAAGAGTATTGCATCTTTTTATGTGCACATGACTCGCTAACAGTGTCAACTCGTAACCTGACAACCGAGCACTAGTTAAGTGCTGTGTCTTGGTCCTGTTTAACAATGTGTCCACTGCATGTGGAACCATCACGATCAACGTGTTATTCATCACTAAACCAGCAGACTGTCGAATAGAGACAGCTGCTGCCGCTGTTGCTCTTAATCAACTCGGCAATGCTTTAGCTACCGGGTCCAAAGTCGACGAAAAATACGCACATGGACGCTGCTTTTCTCCGAACAACTGTGCCAACACTGACAATGCACAACCTTCTTTCTCATGGACATACAATGTAAAGGGCTTACTGTAGTCGGGGGTACCCAACACAGGAGCCGAACATAATGCATCACGCAATTCGGAAAAACTTTTCTGACACTCTTCAGACCATGGAACGGGATTCGGTGTATCTTTACAGGTTAATGCCACCAAAGGTTTGGCTAATAACGAACAATTTGGTATCCATTGTCTGCAATATGATGTAATACCTAGGAAAGCAGGTACTTCTCTCTGTGTTCTTGGCACACTCAACTTCGCTATTGCCTGAATTCTTTCTGGGGTCAGTTTCCTTCCCTCCTTCGATAAGAGATGACTTAAGTAGGTCACTTCTTGTCGACAATATTGCAATTTTGAGAGAGACACTTTGTGATGCAAATCACACAAATGACGCAACAAAGACAATGTTGCTTCTTTACAGATTTCCTCGGTATCTGCAGCAACAAGCAAATCATCAACATACTGAATGAGGGTAGCGCCATCAGGTAAAACAATCGTATCAAGCTGTGTTTTTAAGGCTTGACTATATATCGATGGACTTTCACAGTAGCCCTGGGGAGCGTGTTTAAAGCGGAAGCTTCGACCTCCTAAACTGAAGCCGAAAATATCCCTACTCTCCTCGGCAATCGGGATGCTGAAGAAAGCATTCTTCGAGTCAATCACCGAAAACCAGGTGGCAGAAGCTGGAATCATAGTCCATAGGGCAGTGATATCAGGGACAACTGGAAATTGTGGCACAACGATCTTATTGACCTCTCTAAGATCAATCACAAATCTGTAAACAGGTGGCTGAGAAGGGTCAGTTCGCTTCAAAACAGGCAGAACAGGACTATTGCAAATGTTGCCTCTGGTCTCTTCAATCACATCTTTTTTAATCAAATCGTAAATGATCACTAGCAAAGCTTTTTCACCTTCACTAGAAATTTTGTATTGGGGAATTCGTGGCATTTTCACATTGGCTTTCAATGTTACAACATATGGCGGTATTTCCAAAAGACCCACATCGTTAGGACCAGTAGCCCAAAGAATATTAGGAAGAAACGACAATTCTGTCGGAAGTTTATCATTTGACAAATACATTGGGGAAACCACTTTCTTACCCAGTGTAAGTTGTACTCCCGAAGGAGAACAGTAGAAAGTCGCATACAATCTTTTCAACAGATCTAATCCTAACAAGTTTTCACCACAACCTGTCGTTAGAATAAGGGGTGCTTCGAATTCACAAGGACCAACAGAAAGAGACATAGGGCTAGAAATCGGGTTCCTAACCGGGGCGCCAGAAAAACCTACTGAAACATTCATTTCGCCAGACAAAGGTGCACCAGGGAGTTTGGAGTGAATAATAGAACTCTTTGTAGCACCAGTATCCAACAGAAAAGGCTCTGACACACCTGATGTAATCACCTCAACATAAGGTCCACTCTGATCTACTGGAACTGAAACAACTCCCTCTCTTTGTCTATGGCTCTCCTAGCAATCATTACTTTCCATATGCTCATCTTCTGCATAGTAGTCATCAGCATAGTACTGAGCTGTCCTACCAGATGCGTTATTCTGCTGATCGAACCTATTCATTGAATTCTGAGGCGGAAGAGAATGTGTGTTCTGGGGGACATTTCCACGTCCTCTACCTCTCGGAGCTTGCTGAACACCTCGACCTCGTGCACCGGAAACACCATTTCCACGCTGTAACAGAATAGGGCAACTATACTTAAAATGACCCTCTTCCTTACAATATGAACACTGATTGGGACCTACAGGGACACGTGGTTGAGTATACTCGATTCTTTGCGAGTTCCTCTGATACTGTTGAGGCTGCTGATAGGTATTCTGATAGTTACTCTGACCGCCACTATTCTGACCACCACGTGGCGGATACGCTTGCTGTAACAGAACCTTCGTTTTTAACTCCTTTGTCTTCTTTTCTGCTCTATCTTTCTCGTCTTTATCTCTATTTTCATAGTACTGTGCAGTAGCCAATATCTGTGCTGAAGAGGAAACGGCCCAATAACTCTCTGAATCTTTTAACTTCTTACACAACTCGGGAAGCAAATTGTGCACAAATGTATCGACGATCAACCGTTGGCCACCTTCTGTACTCATATCTTGACCACTGTGGTCGACAAACGTTTCTTCAAACCTGGTGAAGAAATCCGACACTGTTTCACCTTTCTTCTGCTTACACGCAGACAATTTATCCCAATTCACACGCATCGCAGGCATTAAAGTTTTCATGTAATTAATGATCCTACCAGGGAGATCTGCTACTAAAGACTCAGGTTTAGCACCACCAACTTGTCGGCCATCTGCAGCAGTTATATTGGCCTATGTGTCACCTAACTCCGGATCATGATCTGCATGACGAATCTTTCCCCATAAAGGCTGTGGAGCAACATTCCCAAACAACATATCGATATCGGCTAAATTCATAATGCATGAACCTGCAGTCTGTGACAATTCCTTGTAGTACCCTGCAGGATTTTTACGAGGATCAGGCAATGTCTGCTTAAGGGCCAATACTTCAGCTCGCTTCCAAGGAACATGTACCCAGACACGCTGAAAATGAGCTTGTATTGCTGGGGGAACATTATTCAGACCAGCCTGCACTGCTTCCTTCCATACCGGAGGAACTTCTCTCATCGGATACTGTCTCACCTTCTTCTTAACAGAGGAATCAGACTCAAACAATGACCGAGAAACTCCCTCATTTCTCAACGACAACAACGTCGCAACTGCTTTCTTAACATCTGAACCCACAATTGCGCCTTTTCCAAACTCGAACCGTATATGACATAACTGAGGTGGATTGGGCTCCAAATCATTTTCCTCTAAATCCTCACTCAGGAAAGTACACATTTTCTCAAAAACGTATCTCTGTTTCGGTGCTTCCCACTGATGGAAGACATCCATAACAGATTCTAGCTCATATCTTGTTGGTTCAGTAACCCATTTATGCACCAAATAATTCAGCGTTTCCTTCTCCCTAGAATCAGGCAGTTGGCTACGCAACTGTGTACGCTCTGAGGTGGGGGTCGTGCTTGTTGCCCCAAAGAAGGGATATAGAAGACTAGTGACCGTGCTAATCACTCTTTGTCGAACAGAGGGAGAATTCGATGAAAAGACAAGCGGAAAAGCAGCAGGGGGAGGCAAGGCAGATGCAGAGGCAGTGTCAGAAGGAATACCAGGAGTGGGAGTCGATATAGTAGTCAAAGTTGTAGGAAGTAAAGGCAGAGCAGATGTCAAAGGCGGTGGCCCTTGAGGAGGCTGCACCGGAAGAGTAGGGGCCAACTGAAAAGCAGCTGGTGGCTGTGGAGGAGCAGGAGGCAATACGACTAAAGGTTGCGCAGCTAAATGCTGCGGAGCTGCCGTAGCATTCTGCGCATAAGGGGGTGGCGAACTCAATAAATGCGACATTAGGGGGTCTTTTTCAAGATCTTTTGCTGCATCTTGCTGAAGAGGCGGCAAAACCGGATAACATTTATCGATTAGCATTTTACGTTGCCTATGCAACTGCTCGCTCATCTGTTCCTCTTCGTTATCTTTATACTGCATAGCAGCTTGCATTATCGAGATACCCCTTTCTCTCTTATTTTTCTTCTCTAATTTAATTTCTCTCTGTTTGGCTTCCTTACGCCATAGGCGGAAAGAGTCAAACATCGCCGGCCGGGCTTTCTTCTTGAAAAGTTTAACTTCTAGATTATCTAAAACCTCCGTGTCAAAGCTACCATATTGGGGCCATTTTAAAACACCATCCTTCCTGGTGTATCGGATCCATACTTCATTGTATGTGATGGGGCCTACTCCATGTTTCACATACAGTTCATAAGTTGGAGTTCCATTCGAAGGAACCGGACACGAGTCCTCCAATCGGGAATCCCTAGTACAACCAAGACAAAACAAATTTCCAAGTCTGCTAAGACCAGGCATCTTCGCTCTCTAGTCTGGCTTCAAACTTCAAAGGATTATCGAATACGATACTCTCGTGAATACACGAGTCCTTTGGCTTTGGTACTTACAAGTTCCAAATCAAAGATCCCAAGGGGATACCCAAAACTAAGGACTGGGAGACGCTCCACTTATACTTAACTGAGGTATCGATGACGTCACCAGAAGACTCGTCTATCGTTTCGCTCTACCAAACATCAGGGTCCAAATCAGGGCGATAGCCAGGGCAGCAGTCCTTCGTAGCCGTCGGGAAGCGGGGAACCTCGCAGCAAAGACTTTCGGACCACGTCGACATGCAGGGGTCGATGAAGTGGCGGCCTTCCTCCAGAATTTTCACACGAAGCTCCTCACGAACCTCTGGCTTGGACCGGTACCGCTGGTATCGCCCCACGTTGGGCGCCAACTGAGGTACTGGGTTTTTCAGAACCGGTACTGAACCGGTAACCCAGCGGTGCCAGGGACAACACCCAAAGACCTCGAGTACTTTCCTGATTCAGACACAGAAACTCAGAGTCTTCTAGGTGAAGTCAAAGATCGAATTTATTGGCTGCAACCAAGTAACAGGCGTCCTAGAAGTACAACACGTGTATATTCTCAGGAGACTGCTCAATCTTACCAAGCCAGGCTTCTCTTTTTATACAAAATATTAAGCTTTAGGCAAACATTCTTTACATTTCATTAGACCATTCACATGTTTTCACTACAAAGAAAAAGCAGAGTCATGATGACAAGCCCATATTTCAGTTCGTCCAGCCCACAACAAATTACCCGGCAAGGCCCAACATTTTCATCAGATATCGGTGGACCCCCAGTAAAAACGGGCACCTTCTCCTCGTAAAGCAAGTCGTAGAGAAAGAAACAGGGACAGGTGTGAGCAAGATTAGGCAGGGTGTGTGTGCGATGAAAAAGGTTTATGGCAGGCTGTTCCTTGATGCTATCTTGCTCGGCCACTGGGAAAGGAACTGGCCGGGCAGGTTCGGCCTGGGGCAATGGTTCCAGCTTGCCCAGGTCGCGGAGAAGTCAACCAAGGTGTACGTGTCCTTTGGAATCATGTTTGGCCTTAATCATTAGCCTATGTGAGGGCAACTCACTAAAATGGCTGCCGTGCACAAAATGGAATCCGAGGGTTCAGGGCGAAAAGGACGATTCCGAAGTGAAATCGTCGCTCGAATACGACGAAAATGCTTGTGCACAGTGTACTAGCCATTCTCGGTCTTCTGATATCAAATTCGTCATGCTACGATGATGTTCATAACACGGATCCCGAATTTTCAGTACCACAGAAACAAACCGGTGACTCTGCCACACATCTGACTCTAGCTGGAAAGCACCACATAATTGCCCTGTGATCCCACAGGAAGGATCCAGCTGAAATTATCACTTTCCTATCCATATCGGATACCGGCACAACATTGGAGGGGTGGTGGGGCCAAAGATATGGGCACACTCCACCTGATCTAGTTGTCACCCCTCAGCTCAAATCCACCATGATGGGAAAGCCTAGATCTATCAGAAATCTGACTCTAGGTCCCAGTGGGCTCACGCTGTCTTCTGCCTCCACTGATCAGTTCATAGGTGCTCTGCTACATCTGAAAGCCATCCTCAACACACACTCCCCTCAATTTGAGAAGGTCCTCCACACTTTCTTGGACACTAAAATATTGCTGGAGGTAAAAATATATGCTATCTAGTTAGATGTGAATCACCAGAGAGCAGACCACCATAAACTGTCAGACCATGTGGATGACGCAGAATACACTCTGACCTCCATGAGCCCCATGGTACGGGAATTAAGACACAACTGAAAGATGAGGGAGTCTCGCTGCACCACAGAGGACGCTGAAGGTAGCTTGCGGTGCGACAACATCACCTTTCTGAGCTTCCTGGAGTGTTCTGAAGACTACAGTACTGGAAAACACAGTTCCAAAACTGTCCTACATAGAAGTAGGAGCACCGTATCCCTGGCAGACCACCACCACCTGGAGCACCACCTGACCACTCATTGCTCGTTTTCCCAATAACCGGGACTGAGAACTAGCCCTGCAATGCTTTTGTACGAAAGGCCCCTGGTGGTATGAAAACGTGATGATCGCACCATATCCTGACTTCATGGCTGAGGAACAGCGGCTTCGGGACTCCTACATGAAAGCCAAACAGTGCCAGGGAGAGCTGCAGCTACGGTACACACTCTTTTTCCCAGCAAAGCTCACAGTAATGGAGAGCTCCCACATCTTCTCAACACTAAAGGATATGTGCACTTGGCTCCAAGCGAAAGGTTTGGTTCACAACACCATGGAGAACCAGGCAGATGGCGAGTGGGTAGTTCCCCAACCTAAACGCAGGAAATGCAGTAACGTTCGGACACAAGCTTCCAAGACCAGGCAGCCGCGGAACAAACACAGTCAGTGGCGGAGTTTTCACAGCTTAGCACTATTCCGTTTGCCCCTCTGCGATCCGAACATGTGTCAGACTCTGATTTGGACATGGGCAATCCCAGGACCTGGAACACAAGCACCGGTCATGGTCCGAAATTCACACCAAGTCAGCTGATGACTTACTGTGACTACTCTCCCAAGATTGACCACTGTACTTTAACAAGGGTGGCGAACTACCAGGACATGCTTCATTACTGAGGAATGTGGCCACAGTGACAGGTCAGACACTGAGATTTCTTAGATGGGCCCAGCCTGTGGCGATCATGCCCCCTAGAGGAACCACGCCCTAAACAGACTCTTAAGAGAACTTGTTTAATTGTTTACTCACTTTTTCAGATATTGCTTACAGGTTGTGGTCTTATGGCAGGGGACTAAAGAGTCTACTACCTGGGGAGGAAACAGCTGTTTGGGCTTTTCAAAACTATTGTTACTGTTATTGCTTTAAGAGAGTCATATCTAGAGACTGCTAGACACCAACACCCACTTGCGGGGCACGACTGATGGCAAAGGGGGTTCACCTGGCACAGGGCACCACAAACATAGGGCACTAGGGTATGAGCTGACTACTCGCAACACATGCCCCCAACATATACAATGGGAACCAACATTGCCCGGGAGATCTTTCTCAATATCCCCGATCCCCCCCTTTCTCTCCTTAATAACTCCCTCACCAAGGGCATTGTCCCCAATTCTTTCAAAACTGCGGTAGTCTCACCTATCCTCAAAAAAGCAGGTGCTGACCCCCAGGTACTTAGCAACTTCCGCCCTATATTGTTGCTTCCCGTTCCTGGGCAAAATTCTGGAGGCCTTCGTAGCAAAATGCCTAAGCACTTTTGTGGAACACTCTCACTTCATAGAGTGTTTAGGCCCCAACACTCCACCGAGTCTAGTGCCCTGGCCGTCCATAATGAACTTAGAAAGGGGGCTGATCAGAACATCACGCAGGCAATGGTGCTCCTGGATCTGTCGGCGGCTTTCGACACCGTCGACTACAACTTGTTACTCGATCGGGTCAAGAGCACCGGCATCCGGGGCCCATCGCTGAGATGGCTTACCTCATTTCTCAACGACCGCTATCAAGCAGTTCGCCTTTCCAGCTTCTCCTTGGAGAAAAAAAGACTTACCTGTGGAGTCCCTCAGAGCGCCTTCCTCTCTCCCCTTTTGTTTAATTTGTACACCCTCCCCCTGATCTCTGAACTCCAGAAAAGAGCAGTAGTCATATTTAGTTATGCTGATGACCTCCAGCTCATCTTCAACATCGATCCCTCTCCTTCCTCTAAAGAGAACGTTCAATCCACTATGACATTCATCAGTAGCTGGATAAACGCAAACCAGCTAAAGCCTAATCCCGATAAGACAGAACTGGTCCTTACAGGGCCCCCAGGCAACCCTTGGAACTACCATTTTTGGCCCCTCTCCCTGGGCTGCCCGCAATCCCCAGTCATCTCAGTCAAGAGCCTAGGGGTCACCATCAGTAGCGACCTCTCCATAAAGGCCCAAATCACCTTGGTGGTTTCTGTCTGCTTTTTCCATCTACGCAGAATTAGGAAAATAAGTAGATTTCTATCACATGAAGCCCTCGTCCAAGTCACCCTGGCTCTAGTCATGTCCCGCATTGACTACCCCAACTCACTGTATGCCGAAATTCCTGCATACCAATCCCACCAACTTCAACTGGTCCAGAATCAAGCAGCTAGGCTAATCCATGGCCAGCCAAGGTTTAGCCACACCAACCCCCTACTCGAGAGTCTTCACTGGCTCCCAGTGATCCAGCGCAGCCTCTTCAAACTCGGCTGCCTGATCCAAAGAGCCTTGTCATCCGATGGACCGCCCTTCATTGCTTCCCGAATCCATCGTTATGTCCCTCTCCGCGACCTACGCTCCTCCAGTCTGAACCTCTTGTCCCCTTGCATATTCAAATGAAAAAAACACTGTGGTCTGAGATTCTCGACCCAAGCACCACTTCTTTGGAATTCGCTCCCGCCGGAACTGCGCCAAATACCCTCCTATTCACAATTCAGGAAATCGCTTAAAACTTGGATCTTCTCCCAGACATACAACTAACTCCTACACACTGCCTCGGTCTTAAGCCCCTCCATCCAAGCGCCAAGAAACCGCTGGTGAACGTGCGCTCTATAAATAATTGTATTATATCATTTATCATATCATAATAGAGACCATTCCCACACTATAATGTCCTAATGGAATGTGCATGGCTTTTAGTTCTATGTGTCCGTTCCCGCTGCTAATCAGTGCTAAAGTGCTTATACTCTCTTCTTTAAACAAGGTAAAATTAGCTTGCAGCCAACTAGCATATTTAATTTACCTATAAGTCCCTAGTAAAGTGGTACTACAGGTACCCAGGGCCTTTATAATACATGCTACTAGTGGGCTTAGAGCATATATTGTGCCACCCACCTAATTCATCTTTTAAAACATCTCAGGACTGTCACTGAACTCTGTAGTAAATTTTAAAACTGCCATTTGGACCTGGTAAAATAATCCCTTTGGCAGACCTAAACCTTCCTTTTTAATACATATAAGCCACCCCTAATGTAGGCCTTAAACAGCCCTTAGAAAAATCTGCATTATATTGAAAATCTAGGACATGTTTTTAAGTTTTACATGTCCTGGAAGAATAAAATTCCTAAATGTGTTGTTTACTACTGTAAGGCCTACGACTCCAATAGGATAACATTGGGTTACCTTATTGCATTTAGTAGGTGATAACTTATGATTGGGAGAAGGTAGGATTACAATTTTTACACTCAAATTGTAATTTAAATCACTCTTTAATGGTCAAGTCGGAGTTTAAGTCACAGTTCTGAAAATGCCACTTTTTGAAAGTTGCCATTTCCTTGTCCTAAACATTTTGTGCCTGTATCCTGGGTCACGTGATTAGGTGTTGTTGGCAGTTGGCCTTTGTGTATTCCTCCCAGACAATAGCACAAAGGGGGACTAGATATTGGCAGGTTGGATCATCCAGGCAGGATTTGGGGGGTGGGGGTGGGGGGGGGGGGGGGGGGTTGAAGCTGTGCACAGCCTTACTTACATTTTAAAGAAATGAGTGGTCTACTGCCAAAGGACTGCTGTGCTGCTTGAGGCCTGCCCTGATCGCTCAGACCTGCTCAGCTCATCCCAGGTATGGTGACTTCAAGGGTCAGCTGACCTCCTGTTCTGAGCTACAGGGACACAACAAACTTCAGAGGCCTACCCCCAACTGCCAAGTTGATCTGCTGCAACTGGGGCACACCTGGACCTGCAACTGGACCTTACATAGCCCTGCTGGCCTTTGATAGAGTGAGTCCCTGATCCCCAAGAGGCACCTCCCCAGGCCCTGGACACTTGGTTGGCATCAGAGTGCACTCCTCTCAAGAAAAGTGAGGAATCTTGAAGTTTTGGGCTGTTCATGACTGCGAACAGTCCCATTTGTGCAAAGATGTTGCCACCCACGAGGACTGCGAAAGCAAAAATATGGTGGACCTGACTCCTCTTGCTAATGCAACTGCCAGCAACGTGAGATGTGCACTTTGCGCTACAGCCACGACAGGCTGCAGTGACGGCCGACAGGAAGCTCCAGCAATGACCTCCATGACGTCCGACAGGATCTTTGTGTTATCGCGTTGACAGTCAGCGAAGCCCAACCTGCTCCTCCCGCTAAAGCAACGACCATCAGTGATGCTCTCCTTGTTCATCACAGCCTTCTCCACATGTACTGGACTCTTCGCGCCGGACTTTGAGGAGGTAACTTTTTCAGCTGGTTTCACCTGGTCTCTGTATCAGATCGCTGCGCTCCATTGTGGGCCGCCTGAACTTGTGACTTTCGCAAGGTCTAGCATGACCATATAACTGCGAGTGGAGCTTGTGCTTTTAAGCACTTTACTTACTAAAATCTATGAAATGCAATATCTCCTGTTCTATTGATTGGATTTTTGTCGTTTTGGTGTCCATTTATTACATTTTAGTGTGGGATTTTTCTTATGTTGTGCTTTTCATGTTATTACTGGTTACATGTTGCATAAATACTTCACACACTGCATCTAAGTTAATCTTGACTACTTAGCGCCAAGCACCCACTGGGTTAATTTAGTGACTTTTCAGTGGTTCACCCTGACAAGAATTGTGGTTGCTGCTTGAGTAGGGTTAACACCCCCTCTACTAACAACCCAATGTCTCACAGCTGGTGTCTATCACTTGGAAAAAATATTGTTGCTCAATAAACATGTTGATTGTGCGGAATCTCTCAACACCTCTAATAAAGGCCGGTGGTTCTTGTGGGGGAATGTATAAAGGATTGTATTAGCCACAGTTCTTTCGATCTACAGCAATCAGCTAGTGCACATGGACACAGATACGCGCATGTAATGTGATTTTGTGGTAACCGAGGAAGTGGGGGGACTTTTTAAGATAATGAGGAAACATTGGCGTTGCTACTGTTAACACAAGTGCCACTAATGGTTGTGGTACCAAGTTTTCAATAGTTCCAGTTTTACTGTTCTTTTTCAGATTAATTCATTATAATGTGCAATAGCAGTGTGTAATTTTGGTGGCATATTAATTTAATCTAGCTAATTAAGGAATGTATTTATCAGTAGGTCAAGCTCTAAAGTTGTTGGAATACCTAGTAAAAATTAGAAGCGAAGAAATAATTGGTGCTGTGAGACGATAAGAAGGAGAACCGTTCAGTTCCATGTATGTACAATATGAGGTGTCAATTGGAGTTTATTACTCATATTAGCGTGCCTTTTACTGGGCTCAGTATGTGTCTTGTGACCGTGGTAAGAGTTGTTGACATTATTTAACATGTAATTTTTGGGAGTGGTAGCACACATTGAGCACTGTATCTTTGGTGACCTGGAGTCACCTTGTAACAATACCCTTGGGCGATTGTCTATCTGACTTTTCCCCGAATCAAGTGCTTCTCACAGGATATTTTAGATCTGTGATTGAAAAATAAATCTGTCCAGTCCCAGAACATCCCTATTAAAGGAAGAAATGCATGCAAGCCGCGGACAGGGGAATAACCTGCACTTAACAGAAAACGAATCTTAGTAAAATCAAATTTCTTGAAGGTTCTACTCTTTCAAGACAATCCGAAACTGAGGAAGTTGCTGCAGCAGAACTGTTCAACGCCATGAAAGAGCAAATATCCATACTTATTTTTTCATTCGGTAATGCCATGATCTAGTGAGGGATGCAATATAATTGAAAATGTTTATCGGCATGTTTAGCGAGATCAAATTTAAAAAATGTGACTTTTTTTTAATATCAAGTTAAAAATGAATATCTTTTTGTTGGTGACGATTCACTATTTCCTGTAGGACTCAATCATGCTCTATACAAACCTTCTTCACCTTACGAACCATTGACGATACGAACTGTAAACACTTGACAGCTTCCTATTTTGCATTATGGGAGCAAAATAAAAGAGCGGAGGGGAAAAAATAAGAATAATTGAACTAACCGGAAACCAAAATAAGAAGGAACCGGTTGAGTCGTCGCTCTTTCAGATCACGTCTCAGAGGACTGGAATGGCTGTAATTACAGATTTTTGGGGGTGGGGCAGATTATTTGTGTATTGATGCGCCAATGGCACCTGCAGCTGTGGGTGTCTGGAACTGGCAGCAGAATAGTTACACGCTGCTGTGTAATTATGGGTGATTAGTTTGATTCAGCGCAGCCTTGTCTCTATTATAATTTCCTCTGGTATTGTTACAGGGGTTATGGACACTGCAGGCGCCGAGGACCAAGTACCTGCAGCTGGTGGGAGCTTGAAGAAGTTTCTGGTACTTTCTGTTTGGTTGTGGGCAAACTGAACCCATTGTAAAGGAAGGTAAAATGAATGACCTGAAGAACGCCTGCATGCTGTATAGCCAGGTATCCTGGTAGCTGGCCAATGGCTGTGGCACAGCGGGGGCTTTCCGGTCACGTGGAGGGTCCAACATTGTCCTACATTCAGGCTTTCATTGGTACCCAGGAGAATGCTTTCAAAGAGTCCTGTAAGAAGCGGTCCCCACTGATGCTCCTAAACAGTGACCATATTGAGCGAGGGAAGAGATTGTAAGCAAAAGGGAGATTCACAAGATACAATCTCAGCAAGCGTAGTAAGAGTGAGCCTTTCACACTTTTACTTCTCTCGTCAAAGTTTTTACATAGAACATATGCTACATCTAACAATTATTGTTAATTTATATGTTTGTTAAATGTAGTCGTTTCAAATGGTGGACTTAAATTTGAGTACTTGAAGCTTACATCTTGCTCTCAAGTTATAAACTGATCACGGAAGGAGAAGGTGCAAATATTCAAGCTTGAAGTTCAAAGTTAAAGATTAAGACATTGGGCCACATGTATCAACCAAATTTGCGTTTGCAAATGGGCCGATTCGCCGAACGCAAAAAGGCTTTTTACATATATCAAACCCTATTTTGTGATTCAGTAACCTGTTACTGAATCGCATAATGGGTTTGCGATATGGTGTTAGGTAGGGGCGTGTTTAAGGTGTCCCTTCCAAATATCGAATCGCAGAGGTATGAAAGAATGTTTTGTGACCGTGAATGCGGTCCCAAAACATGTGCATTTTACTACCTACTTCAAGGAACCCCTTCACCTTTGTGAATGTATACAAAAAGGTTTCCTACAGACCACTTCCTACTCTTAAAAAATGAAAAGAAAACTTTTCATTTTTTTTTCTAAACGCACCCGTTTTGCTTTAAGGATAATGAGCTGCATTTAAAAAAAATGCTTTATTTAAAAGCAATCATGCACACGGTGGCCTGCTGACCCCAGCAGACCACCATCCCTGTGATTTTAGCGATTCCTTGGGGGTCGCAAATTGTGACCTACCTCTTTATTAGTAATGAGGTAGGTCGATTTGTGACCCCCTACGAATCGTTATATGAAACTCTTTGAGTTTCATATATTTGTAATAGTGATTACCTAATTGCGATTCCCAGAACATCGCAATCAGGTAATCGCTATTACAAATGTTGACACACGTGGCCTTTAGAAACTTAGTTTGCACAGGAGTTTGTGGCCCATTGATAAAGTCCATTTCTTAGCTTTGAACTCGTTCTTACTGTATTAATCCTTGACTTAAAAGAAAGGATTTAGGATTTCTTGCTCCTCCAATCTACATCTGAGACCTCTTAGGTTGAGTTTCGTGTGCAAATTTCCTTCCCTCAAGGAAATACAGCGAGCAAGCACAGTCAGCAATGGATTTCTAGCCCTTTAAATAACAAATTGGAATTTCCCGCGTACTTTTACAAAAGTAGACAGTGATAAGTGCTTTCTTTTCGAATTACAGTTTTTGTCCAACTCCATTGCAAAAACAATGTTAACGGAAAAAAATGCTGTTAAAATATTACCCAACGGTTTGTCCTTTCGGCCTTGAGATAAACGAGTGCTACCATGTATGCAAAGCTACAGTCAGAGCCCCCTCATTCCTTTGGATTTGACTCCAGTTTTAAATGTATCACAGCTGAGAGACTTCCTTCTCAAATGAATTCTCTCCCCTACTCCTTTCAGTAAAGTCCAGAAAATTAATTCTTGTAAAAATAGAAAATGTGTGTGCTCTTGTGATTAAGACATTTATTTAGGGGGGAGTGGTTTAGCAGCCGAACATGGTGGTCAGGCTCTGAGGAGCTCCACTGACCCACGTCTGAAATTCGCTGTAACTGCTGCTCCCTGGGGAAATCCTGCCTGGGCTGAGCTGTCACGGGTGTCCAACATCCAACATCCAGCACCACACTTACACCACCTTCTGGCCCAACGCGAGGGGAGATGGAGCACCGGGGATAACATCCGCCATTACCAGTCAAGCATGCCTGCAGCTGGCAGAGTCATGCCATGGCTGTGAGGTCGGCCCATTTGGGGCGCTGTGTATGCTGAGCACAGGGATGGGTCCAGCGACTCTTCTTATCACCTGAGAGACCAGGAGAAAGCCCTCTCAACACCCGCAGACTGGCCGCTGCGCATCTTTGATTGGGTTGAAAGCAGGGACTCATCACCCAGTGAAGATGCCCAAGGTGCTGCACCAGTTCCAAGCAGCAGGGGTGGGTCAAGACCCATGATGATGGAGTTATAGGCCCGGCGGAGTCGAAAACTGAAAGGTGGACAACTGAGGGCTAGAAGACATTTGAGGAGCAGCAGTCCATCAGTGGCCACTGACAGGTGAGCCATGCTGGTGGGGCCAGACGGGCGGCTCATCAAAAGCCCTGTCATGTGGCTAGGTTAGGCCTAGGAAGAAACTCTGCCATTTTACACGTGCATGTTTCTTAAGTTGCCTTCTTTTCTACACAATGACTTTTGACACACATTTGCTTGCATGACAGTTCAGGATTAGGCATTGTTGTTTCTCTGAAACAACAATGCTTACAATTGCACTTTGTAAGTACACTATCATGAAACCTTGAAGATTTAATATAAGGCCTGAGCACAGATTGTGCAAATGTTGTTGTTTGCTATTCGTCCATGAGCTAACAGGGCTATCAGAAAGACAATAAACAATGTCGGCCCAGCTGAAGGTTTGACACAGAAGCATGGATGATGTTATTATAGATGCACACGCATTTCCGTGCTCAAAGTAGAGGACCACTTTTCTGTCATTGTGAGGGTGTCGCTATGTCGGAGTCTCAGCCCAGCTGATTTCTGTTTACCCCCTGCAAGGAGGAATGTCCAACTTGTGACCAAGACAGGGACCTACATTCCTTGCCTTCAGATAATGGGGACTCAGATCAACCAGTAGGGGATTCTTGGTAGAACACCCGCACTAGACAACAAGGTTAAGAAGTACGTAGTAGGAGTACACTATATCCAGTACTTATATGCCAGCATATATATACTGTTTTTGCATGATGCTGGAATTGTTTATTCTTTTCACTGTCCTTATATTGCTAATCACTTCTATCTGCTTCTGTCAATTATTCATTGCAGCACATATATTTTATACAAGAATCACAAAGGTTCAATACATATTGAAAACGCCCCTTTGTGTATTTCTTGTTCAGCTCTCTGAGTGAGCACAAGTGACTGAACGAAAGGTTTCTAGATCTGTTACAACGATTCCTAAGGGAGTCAGGGTTGTGTAAAATTCCAATTAAAAATAAGTGCAGGAGTCCAATAAAGGTAAAAACTGTTTTTTTTGTTTGTTTTTTTTGACAGGGAACAGTACTCCTCAGTCAAAGTCCAGGAGCAGAATGAGATGGAGATTCCAGTTCTAACTGTAATCACCATTAACAGCAAGCAGGTGCAGAAGTCAAAGAAATGCAAGGACGTTTAAAGGGGCAGGGACACCTAATGTGAAAGGAGACAACAATATAATAAGAAATGTAACACATTTTCCCCCTTAGGGAAATTACTAGGATAA
The DNA here is from genome assembly GCF_964261635.1 of Lissotriton helveticus. Classification (NCBI taxonomy): domain Eukaryota; kingdom Metazoa; phylum Chordata; class Amphibia; order Caudata; family Salamandridae; genus Lissotriton; species Lissotriton helveticus. Next base: position 597,377,620 of record NC_136061.1, on the reverse strand, counting down.
ATCAATACATTTAGAAACACGTTTGACATTCCAAACTTTTCCATCTTGAGTGACAATACTGTTACGATTTACTTTTACAACCTTAATGGGTTTTCTAAATTTTATCTCACCCTTGAGTAAAATGACACAATTTGAAACTGGTTCCCTTCCCTTACGTAAGCGTAAAGGGGAAACCTCAGTAGTCGAATGGGGAGTTATCTGGTACAACCATAACTTCTCCCTTAATTTATCTTTCCACTGAGAACCAAAATGACGTGCCCATAAAATGTCTTGCTTGAGAACTCTGTTGTATCTTTCCACTTGACCATTCCCTTGAGGTTCATACAAGGCTGTCGTAACATGACGAATATTGCAAAAAGAAAGAAAATCAGTCATATCATGCAGCTTCAGTTGAATTCCATTATCAGGAATGATAACTTCTGGGTAACTTTCTCGGGCAAAATCCTCTTTTAAAAACACAATGACACTCTCTGAGGTAGCATGAAGAACCAATTTCACCTCAGGCCATTTGGAATGGTAATCCACCATTACTCAGGCAAACCTACAGTTCTGAGGTAAAAAATTGAAAGGACCTTCAATGTCTAAACATACTTTTTGCCATGGATAATCTGGCCATTTGACGGGAATGAGGAGAGATGGGCCACATTTAGGCAATTTCTCACTGTTTACACACTCAGGACACTCTCTCACAATCCTGTCAACGTATTTGTCCGTACCAGGTCACCAAAATATGGACCTGATCAGTCTTTTCATTGTAGACATTCCCAAATGGCTCTCATGACTTACAGCCAAAATGTGACTGCGAAGAGACAAGGGTTGAATGCACTTACCATGTCTAAAAATAAGATCACCCTCTATGACGATATCATCGGAGACCTTCCAAAAAGGGAATAAGATCTACAGAAACTTCACTCTTCGAGGGCTATCCAATTCTAGTATATCTAATGACTTCCAGTAATAGGTCAACTTCATCCATAGCTTTTTTCCACATTTCTTCAGAAAATGAATTAAACTTGCAGGATATCACCTCAGAAATGTCAGCCACAACTTCATCATCTTCACACACGTCATCACTATCACAGGGACGTCTAGACAAACAGTCTGCAGTAACATTCATTTTCTCTGGAACATACTCAACAGCAAAACTGTGTTCTTGTAATCTGGACATCAATCTGGCTATTCAAGCCGTGGCATTAAAACCTCCCATAGAAGACAAAATGGTAACCAAAGGCTTATTATCTGTCCTTAAAACAAATCGTGCACCCCAAATGTAGTTCTGAAAATATTCCACACCCCAAACACATCCCAAAAGTTCTCTCTCAATTACAGCATAACACCTCTCAGTAGCGTTAAGTGTACGAGAGGCAAATGCAACATTCCACTTTTCTCTTCCAGCACCCATATCGGCAGGTGTCAAAAGTGATAATACATTTTTTCCCTATACAATAAGGTTTTAGTGTAGGAGCAGCTAACATCTCTTTTTTGATTCTATCAAATGCTTCTTGTTGTCTTTCCCCCAAAGAACTTCAGCATTTTTTTCTTGTTAGTTCTCTCTGGGGCTCCATTTTGGATGCAAAATTCATAATGAATTCACTATAATACTCGCAGCGTCCTGAAAAGGAAAGAAGTTTGTCATTAGAATCTGGAGCCGGTGCCTTTAAAATCGCATCAACAAGTGATTTCTTGGGAACTACTCCCTGCTTAGACACTGTGTGTCCATGATATTCAACAGATTCTCGGACCAGTTTACATTTACTCTTCATAAGAGTTAACCCATGTTCTTTTAGGATAATGCATACATTCTTAAGATGTTTCAAGAGTGTATTTTCATCAGGGGAATAAATAAGGATATCATCTTGGAAACACTTAACACCAGATTGCATGATCTTAAAAAGATGACACATGGACCTCTGGAACACAGAGGCCGCTGATGCCAATCAAAATAGCATTCTTTTAAACTGGAAAAAACCTTGTGGTGTGATGAAAGCAGTCAAATGGTGCGACTCCTCTGCAAGTTCAATCTGGTGGTACGCAGACCTGAGGTCCAGAGTAGAGAAAATAGTGGCACCTCCAAGCATGCTTACCACTTAATTTATATTAGGCAACGGTGACAATCGACCAAAACTTTTGCATTTAAGGCTCTAAGGTCGATGCATAACCTCAAAGATTTGTCAGGTTTTCGTGCCAAAATGATTGGGGAAACCCACTCTGAAGATTCAACTGCTTCAATAAATCCTTCAACCAATATGTCCTTTAAAACGTTACAAAGCTCTTCCCTCACATTTATAGGAACATTACGGAGTTTCTGTCTAACAGGTAACGCTCCTTGCTTGAGCTTAATTAAATGAGTAAAGCCTTTTAACTTTCCTAAAGTTTCAGAAAATACCTATGGAAATTCTTTTTCGACGATACAAGGATCAAAACTGTCTTCTACCACCATGACAGGCTCTTTGTTGCGGGGACTGAGAATAATCCCTAGTTTGTTTTGGTCCCTCCACCCTAATACATTAACTCCTTTCTTGGCCACATACAATTTAATGAAGATAGATCATTCCTTAAAATTAATTTCAGAAGCAACGTGCCCCATAAAATCAATGTTGGACCCATCAAAACCTTGAGCTACTATGTCAGAGGGATATAAATTGTTAACAGACATAGTACAACCATATTTATCATTGAAATAATTCTGTGTGATTACTGACCTAGGAGATCCAGAGTCAGCCATAAGCTCCAGATTTTCATTTAAGAATTTACCAACACATTTGGGTGAACTTAAACTCTCACCTTCGAGGGCACATATATAGAGTAAAGAAACTACAATACCTCTTTCAACAATCTGGTTTTCATTAAAAGAAGGGGTACCTGTTATACAAGAAATCTCACTGCTTTTAGTGGAAAAATCTCTACTTTTGTTAATGGTTCTCTTCTTGTCATCCCTACAAGCTCTGGCAAAATGTCCCACTCTACCCCATTTGATGCATTCTTTACCAATGGTAGGACAAAACTTAAATGAAGCTACATGGTTGGTACTACCACATCTATAACATATTATACTCTTGTCACTGCCTTTAACTTCTAGGGCATGTTTACCACCAGAATTATTCATGGCGCAAACTTCATCAACAGTCTTGTTGCTCTTATCACCCTTAGAATTAACATCCTCAATAGTTTTCATCCACTTTTCGGATTGTTCAAATGCTTTCACAGTCGCTAAGGTGTCATTTAGATTAGGATTTACTAGAATCCACAACTGCTCCTGCATTTTTTTGCTTCTAACATTCACAATTATCTGATCCCTAAACATTTCATCAGAAATATTACCAAAATTACACTAAATCACCAACGTTCTAAGGGCAGTTAAGAAATCATCAAAAGATTCAGAATCCCTTTCTGACCTAGTATATAATGTATATCTATTTAAAGCTATGCTAATGGTGGGTTTAAATCGTGTTTCCATGCGTAGTAATGCTTCATCAAAAGTGCTGAGTTCACCCTGAACTATAGGAAGAGTTCTGAATATGGCTTGACCTTCTGACCCTAAACAATTAAGGAAAGTATATTTTTTTCTTTCATTACCCATTCTGTCGCCATCTATATCCTTCATGTACGTTAACAACTCCTCCTTCCAACTGGACCAAGGAATGGGAGGATCCCTTCTACATTGAAGAAACTTGGCAGGTGCTTCAAACTGCATAATAAATGTGGATATAGACAATAGGGAAATACATTTTGTAATAATATTACTAAAACGTAACTGTATTCATTATTAAAAAAAAGATAAAAACCAGATAATGAGTATGAAAAGCTGTGCACATCAGCGTGGTGTGCAATGAACTATAAATATAAATCAATGTATGACAAAATATGTAAGTCAACAAACAGTACCTCGTAATAGTGTGCCAAAATGAGGTGTTAATGAATTGTAAACCAAACGCTGTATCTGCCAAACGCTTTGATGCGCTGTCGTGCGCGTCAACGTCGATAAAATCAAAGATATTTGTGCATAATTTGATGTACCGACATGTACATTGACTTTGACTAAAATTACGCAATGTTGCTAAATGCACACAGACAGGTAGCGTGATGACCCAGTGGCGCTTTCACCTTTGCTCTGCAGCCTCCCTCACAGCACAATGACGTGGAAGAGTCTTCACGTCACACAACAGCTTCCGTGAGGCAGCGAGCAAACCAGCTATGTGTCTTCTCAATTCCAGGCAAGTGCATAGTACACATGGAACCATGCGGACGTCATCACAACCTTGGCATCCAATTTGCATGGGTGGTATAACGGCCAAACGTTCAAAAGCTGCAGAGACATAAAATATTATAAAAGTGTCCAAAATTCGTATCTTGAAGAAATGAGCACTGTAGAAGGTCAGGAAAAAAACGACGGTGGAAGATAAAATCAATAGTATCATTCGCATAAATTCAAATAGTCCATAGATAGATGAATACTCCAGCAAAATTAAAATTTTAAAATCCAAAGAAAAATTGCACCGCTCCTGTGCCCCAGAAAGTAGCAGGTACGCAGTAACTCGTCGCCAATGTAAAATTCCATTTAATAATAAGTGCAGGAATCCAATAAACGTAAAAACTGTTTAAAGACAGGGCACAGTACTCTTCAAAGTCCAGGAGCAGAATGAGATGGAGATTCCAGTTCTAACTGTAATCACCGTTAACAGCAAGCAGGTGCAAAAGTCAAAGAAATACAAGGACATTTAAAGGGGCAGGGGCACATAATGTGAAAGGAGACAACAATATAATAAGAAATGTAACAGGTTGTCATGTTCTGAGGTTGCCCAAACCATTCGTTATCTTTCCAGCTTATGGGGTAATTATGGTGGCCCTGTGAGCTAGCAGATCTATAGGCCAACTGATCCTGAATGGATGTGTGGAATTAGTCTGCCACCATCCCAATGTTTATGTTTTAGAACAAACAAACAGTTCCTACTGGAAAGTGGAAATCCTACGATAGGCTGCGAGTAAATGCCCTGCTGTTGCAGACTCACTCTGCATGCCAGCATGGTTGATCCCGCATAGCAATCAGAGACCCCGTCTGCTGGTAAAGATGGGGAAGGAGGGAACAGGGCACCTCCCCCTCCCCCTTTGTAAAATTAAAACTACTGGTGTATTGTCAACCCAGCGGGGAGCCTCTGGCCTAAACTGTACCATTTGGGGCCCATACACACTCCTTGACTGCAAACTCAGATTATACATCCGGTTGGGCCGTGCAAATATGAGGAGCTGTGCAGCTTGTGTATTTTGCAGTTCGGACCTGGGGCACTGAGGCTGTTGGGAAGCTCTACCCACAGACATGCACTGAGGGGAGTAGAGGGGGTGTGGTAGGAGCAGCCTTGCACACTAGAGTCTCTGCCTTCCTCCTTTTTTTCCGCTTGCCATCTCAGCCACTGAACAGTCGCAGAGGGCAACTGCTCCTCCCCTTTAAGGCGCTGGGGGAAAGTACAGGTGCCACCCAGCAGGAATCCCTTTGGCCCAGTGGAGTTGGGCGCAGCCTACTGATCTTCTGGGAAGGAGTCTCGGAGTCTCGGGTGGAGACTGGGTGTCGCCTGTGGAGGTGCTTGGGGACCAGCAGGAGATCTAAGCATGGTGGCGTGCTGGTAGTGACTTCAGCAAGGTGATGGACTGCGTGCTCCTCTAGGCCACATACAAACAGGTATGGCAGAGGCAGTCCCTGATCCCTGGTGGGTTGAACTTTGCTCTTTCTGCCCTCATTCCCCCCTCTCCATTTATCCTTCAGAACCCAGGGTAATTGCCAGTGGTGTAGATACTTCCTGCGTTGAAGGAAGCAATCAAGGCCATGGAAAGGGGCTGTTGTCGGAGGAGGGAGAGGACTCATGCCTGATTGAATTTTGAAAAAAGACCCTGCTATGCTCCCCACAAAGCCATGGGTTTTGTCATAGCAGGCGATCACGCTGCAGCTTCTCGTTACACTTTCTTGGTCACTGCCTCAATCTGACCGCATCATCGCAAGAGATAAACCAGCGGTCACTGCCTCTCAACAGAAGATTGACAAATATACCAAGCAAAGCAAACCCAGCTGATCCTATCCCTCACCAACGACCCCGCCACCGCCAGAGCCAGCCTACACGAAAGGATGAAAGACGTCGTCGAGTGGATGAAGAACAGCCGGCTGAAACTGAACTCAGACAAGACGGAAGTCCTCATCCTGGGATCATCACCCTCCGCCTGGGACGACTCCTGGTGGCCCCCTGCCCTGGGCACCACCCCCAAGCCAACAGACCACGCACGAAACCTGGGCTTCATCCTTGACTCCTCCCTCTCGATGACCAGACAAGTCAACGCCGTATCGTCATCGTGCTTCCACACCCTGCGCATGCTCCGTAAGATCTTCCGATGGATCCCCACCGAAACCAGGAAGACAGTCACCCAGGCACTCGTCACCAGCCGTCTGGACTACGGGAACACCCTCTACGCGGGAACCACAGCCAAACTACAGAAAAGACTCCAGCGCATACAGAACGCCTCCGCACGACTCATCGTGGACATCCCTCGCCACAGCCACATCTCGACCCACCTGAGAGACCTGCACTGGCTCCCCATCAACAAGAGGATCCCGTTCATACTCCTCACTAAGGCACACAAGGCTCTCCATGACATGGGCCCGAAGTACCTCAACAGCCGCCTCACTTTCTACACACCCACCCGCCAGCTACGATCGGCCAGCCTCGCCCTCGCCACCGTACCACGCATTCGCAGAGCCACCACTGGAGGAAGATCCTTCTCCTACCTGGCGGCCAAGACATGGAACTCCCTCCCCATCCACTTATGGCTGACCCAGGACCACCTCTCCTTCAGGATATAACTCAAGACCTGGCTTTTCGAGCAGTAACGGACCCCTCCCCCGCGCCTTGAGACCCTACGGGGTGAGTAGCGCGCTATACAAATTGCTGATTGATTGATTGAACTGTCTCCATGGATGAGGCAAGGGCAGCGGTGGCAGTCCATCAATAGACAAAGGGTTAGAGACCTCCTATTTAATATATGCAATCCAAGATCTTATGGTCACTTTAGAGGGCAAGATGGGTGAAGTGAAGGTTGATCTGTCCGCGACCAGACAAGGCTTGTGGAGTACAACTCACAAGGTCTTCTATCCAGAAGAGTGTCTGAGACCCAAGACACATTCAAATCCCATAAGACTTGCCAGGTAGATCTACAGAGCCTAGTGGGACAACTAGAGGCCCACTGTTAGAAATCGGGGATCTCTAGTTCGCAATGGTTTGCACCTTTATCAAAATAGGGACCCTTCTTCCTAATCAGGGTAAGCGGGATATACATCTAAAATAACACCTGCTCACCCCTTTGGTGGCTTGGCATGAGCAGGCAGGCCTACCTCAGAGGCAGTGTGTAAAGCATTTGTGAACACATACAGTAATACAGTGAAAACACTACAAATGGACACCTCACCAGTTTAGAAAAAATAGGTAATCTTTATCTAAACCAAAACATGACCAAACAACAAAAAAATACAATACAGTACTCAAAACTGTCTTTGAAATGGTAGAAAACAATTCTGTTCCAAGAAAATGTTGGATGAAACACTTTTCCACAAAGTACCTTGGATGCATCAAAAAAATGCAAGCGAAAAGGGTTGCAGGGAAGGTGATAGTCGGTTCCTTACACTCAGGAAAAGTGATGCGTCCAATCCTTGCTCCGGGGTAGGTGATGCGTGAATTCCTTACTGCTGAACAGGGGAGTTGAGGCATCCGTTCCTTACCGGAGAGGAGGTGATGTTTCGGTTTCTTACAGCATGGGAAGGTGATGCGTCGGTTTCTTACTGCGTCCCCCAACGATGCAACAGACTTGACGCTTCGATGCAATTCTTGCAATCTGACAAGATGTGTGAAGACCCAGGATGCACTGCAATGATTTCAACTGTGTCCCCTCGATGCGTTGGTTCTTCCACAGCAGATCCTGGGTCAGAATCAGTGCCGTGATCTCGGACATCGGGAGACTGGTGCACAGGATTCATCGCACAGCAGACACTTTTGCCACAAGCAGGCAATGCGTCAATTCTTCGGCGGTGGCAATGCGTTGAAAAATTGTTCTTGCACCGCTGTGATGCGTCGGAACCAGGAGACGCGTTGATTTTCACAGTTCTTGCAGTTTTCAGTCCCAAAACAACCGTCAGAAGTCCAAAAGACTGGTAGGCACCTCTCAGCAGGTCAGAACTCCCAGCAAAGGAGTTCAGGCGGGAGCAGGGGGTGAAGCCTTTGTGTCCCTGAGACTTAAGAACAGGAGGCAAGCTCTATTTCAAGCCCTTGGAGATCTTCCTCAAGCAGGGGACATAGCACACAGCAAAGTATTTCTCATTTCTTTGGCAGAAAGTAGCCACTGCAGGCCAACCCCAGACAGTAAACAGCACAGGGGCAGTATGCCTCCTCAGTTTCTCCAACACTACTCCTTGGCAAAAGTTCCTCTTGATTCCCAGAATGATCTAAAGTTTAGGGGTCTGTGGCCCCTCTTTTTATAATACAAAATCATTTGTTCTCTGGAGGCAGAGAGTGTCTGTACCCAGCCAAAACCAGTTATGTCCTCACTGGTGCAGCTTCCTGGCAGGAGGTGGAGACAGCATTCAGGTGTGAAAGAAACCTCCTCCCCCTACTCTGAATCTAGCCCCAGGTCGATTCAGCCCGGCCCTTACTTACCCGGGAAAGGCAGGACACACTTAACACCCGCAAGTGACAGTCTGAACAAAATGCACATCCCCAGCCCCTGCCCCTCCAAAGCCATACAGTCAATACATAAACTAGTAGAGGCACACTGGATGGTTAGGCAAGAAAATATCTACTCTCTAAAAGCAGTATTTTCAAACCCAGTATGTAAAAATCACCCTCTCTAAAAGATGCATCTTAACATTCTGAGTTCAGGCATATTAAACTTGATTTTCCTATCTTGTTCCCAGGGGCAGTAATACTCATAAGATGTTATGAGCAAACTCCCTATTCTATCCTATGCGGACAGAGAGCCTTACAATAGTGAAAAAACAAAATTGGCAGTAGTTCACTATGAGGACATGCCACACACATGAGGGCATGTCCTATCTTTCCCATACAGTGCACCCTGCCCACAGGGGTACCTTGGGCTTACCTTAGGTGTGATTCACGTGTAAGAAAAGGGATGGTTAGCATCTGGCAAGTGGGTGCACTTGCCAGGTCGAAATCGCAGTACTAGACTGCACACAGGCACTGCAATGGCAGGCCTGAGACCTTGTTGCAAAGCTGCTTGTGTGGGTGGCACAACCAGTGCTGCAAGCCCACTAGCAGCATTTGGTTTACAGGCCCTGGGCACACATGGTGCACTGTACTAGGGACTTAGTAGTAAACCAAATAACCCACCTTTGGAAACACCTATTCATAACAACAATTTTCTAAGGGAGCACTTGTACTTTGGCACTGAACAGCAGTGGCATGAGTCCAAATCATCCAGACGAGCAAATCAGACAGTAAAAGAATATAGGAGGTAAATGAAAAAAATGCAGGGGAAGCCCATGCCAAGGCTGCCAGGTCTAACCTCCATGATGAAGACGTGGGAGGAAGATTAAAGTGCAACAACCTACACATCGTAGGCATCCCATAGGGCATAGAAGGGACTACACCCACAGCATTCATACACAACTGGCTGCTGAGCTGGGTTCCCAGAGGTGAGGAGTCGAACTGTTTCATAATACAGTGGGCATATAGGGCACTGATTGAGAACCCCTCGGTGGGGTCACCACGTCACCCCTTCCTAGTCCAGGTGCTAAACTACACTGATCGCAATGCCGTTCTTAGAGTGGTTCACAAGATAGTATCTCTGACCTGCCACTCTTCTTCCATGATGATTTTTCCAGATTACACTTCAAGTCCAACAGCAAAGACAATCCTTTCAAGAAGCGAAAAAACTAAGGATCTTGGGAATCACCTATAATCTTCTGTTCCTGGCCCCTTTGAAGGTCATTTTTCAGGGCAAGACATTGTTTTTTGAGACTCCTGAAGAGGAACGCCCCACTCTGAGCACTGGAGACTCTCCATCACGGGATGGTGGGAGAGGGGCTGGAGGTGCTGAGGGTCATCCCAGAGAATGGAGCACAGCTTTGAGAAAGCAGCAGTACCACAGAGACTGGAGAGCCCAGTCCTTGGAACCAGAGGGATTCCCCAGGCATGATGACTCTTCAGTGGCAGAAGAAGACTCAGCTACACTGGCTGCTAACTATGACCCCTCACAGGCCCCACCAGACACTCAATGATGTAAATATGGGTGTAGCTTGTTGGTGCTTTTGCAAAATTCCATGAAGATGCAGCCTCTTTGTCTTTTCTCTCCCTTTGTTTTCCCCACTCTTCTATTTTTCCTTTCCTTCAGCTATAGGGTTTAGGTTGGTTTTAGTTGGGCGGGGTATGCATGGTAGCGGAGATGCACATCTCAGGTTAGAACTGTTGGCATAGACGTACCACAGCAGGTACTTCCAGTTAAAAAGTATGGGTGGGAGTTGTGGGCGGCGGGAGGGTGGTTGGGAATGGTTTGTGTTTTGGTACTATTAGTCATATATACTCAAAAGGAGACAGGCACTTATGGTTCACTGACATGGTTAGAGAATGACTGACACATTGGAATGCATGGCTGGGACATGGCAGCGAGGTCTCCTGGGTAAACCTACAGTCCTCTTGTGAAATGTTAATGGAATGCTCGATAAGATCAAGAGGGGGACGGTACACAGGAAAGCCTCAAAGACTGGCACTGACATTCTGATGCTTCAGGAGACCCATTGTCAGGGCAACCACTGTCCCTTTCTGCCCCGCAGAGGTTATCCCCAAGTATATCACTGAGGTTTCCACCAAGGTTCCAGATCTGAATATGCATTCTTTTGGAGGTCTTCAAAGTATGATATGATAATCCCAGCTGGTACGTAGCAGAGACGGGCACTTCTGATTTCTCGGATTTGTATCTACGCCCCCCAGCCTCTTAGAGCAGTATTCTTAAAAAGGCTGGGTAGGCTTGTACGTGAGCTTCTAGAGGCACCATGACTACTAGGAGGGTATCCTAATGGAGTGTGTGATCCGGACCTTGATCATTTCTCTAACCCCTCGGTAACTGGCTGCGGGCTGACGCACTTGACGGCTATCTTACACAACCTGACCTTGGTTGACGTGTGATGAGCACAACATCCTAAAGAGAGGGAGAGAGGGGGTACACCTTCTACTCTGCTGTCCACCGGTCTTTCTCCAGACTCAATCACTTTTTCCTACCGTGTTGTGAAGGCCACCAAATTTGACTCTAAGCACAAGGCCTCTTGGATCACTCATTGGTGGTGATGGAAATAGCATGGGGCCTGCACTAGGCTGTGACAAGCTGGCGCGTGGACCGCTGGTGTCTTCAGAATGAGGAGTTTAGAGAGATGTGTCAGGACTGGTGCCGTCGGTTCCTTGCCAAAGAACAAGGATCAGTGAACTCACAGACCACGATGTGAGAAGCTCAGAAGGCCACAATCTGTGGGATATTATTAGTTATTCCAAGAGCCAAAAAGAGTGTGCCCGATGGAAAGTTAAATATCTCAAGGGACAGGGGATTGACCTAGAGAGCTGTTATGTGTCCTCAAGGGAGGAATTCCTCTTTAGAGATTTGCTTCATATGCCAACATTGCTCCGGAGAGATGTCACGCAGGAGGCCTGTAAGGCCACTCAGAGTTGGATCTATCAATGGGATGACACAGCTAGCAAGACTTTGCATTGGTTGTGTACCCCCATGGAGATCAGAGCTCCTGTGGCTTACTTAGTGGCCAAAGATTGGATTGGATTGGATTGGGTTTTTATAAAGCGCGATAGCTACCCGCAGGCGTCCTAGCGCTGATGATTAACAGGTGTGTATGAAGAAGGAGACTGTGTTTATCTGCTGAACAGAAGAGTTTTAAATTTTTTCCGGAAAGGGAGAAGATTGGGCTCTGAGCGGAGGGAGAGAGGAAGGGAGTTCCATAGTCTAGCCGAATTCACAGAGAAGGTTCGGCCTCTGCACCTCGCTCTTTAAATCCTAGGGTTACTTGCTCGGAAGGCATGCGCCGACCTAAGCTGTCTGATCAGGGTGTGATTAAGAATTGCTCCTTTCCTCCAGAAAGCACGGTGGGGAATGCACATGCTTTTGAAATCGATTCTTTCCCTAATAGGTAGCCAGTGGAGATCTTTCAGTTCAGATTTCACAGGTTGGCGACGAGGGATGCGCAGGAGGATGCGGGCCGAGCAGTTTTGAATTACCTGGAGTTTTTTAAGAGTTGATTGGGGTGCTCCCAGGTAGAGGGCGTTCCCAAAATCCAGCCGGGAGAGAATTAGGCCCTGGATCATGATCTGTCTTGCCTTGAAAGGGAGGAGCAGAAGGATCTTACGGATGAGCCTGAGTATACCCAGGCAGGTAGCAGATAGTTTTACTGCCTGGTAGTTGAATGTAAGTGTCTTATCCATCCAGATTCCCAGGCTTTTAATGGTGTCTTTGGGTTCAGGGGCAGAGTCCAATGAGGATGGCCATATGGAGTCGATGGATTTTAGCGGGGAGTTACCTGATATCATTAGCTCCGTCTTGTATCCATTTAGCTTAAATATGACTGGGTCATCCAGGCGCAGGCGGCTTCCATGCAGCCCCTTAGATCACTCGGCTGGGTTGAAGGGTGATTCAGCGTCACCACCAGCTGGGTGTCGTCAGCATATGATATAATTTGAACACCAAAAGGGCGGATGATCTCGGCAAGGGGGCGCATGTATATGTTAAACAGTGTGGGGCTCAGGGATGAGCCCTGTGGAACCCCACAACTGAGCGGTTTGCTGGGCGACGTGACGTTACCCTCACAGACTCGGAAGGAGCGATCTGACAGGGAGGATTGAATCCAGGCCTTTGCTCTGGAGGTAATTCCTAGACCTGAGATCCTGTGTATGAGGATGTCATGGTTTACGGTGTCGAAGGCGGCACTGAGGTCCAGTAAAATAATGGCCGCAGTGCCGCCTTGGTCCGCAATCATTCTAGCTCCTTCTGTCACAGCCAGAAGCGCGGTTTCTGTCCCGTGCATGGGACGAAACCCAGTCTGTGACACGTCCAGTAAGTTATTAGTTTCCAGGAATTCTGTAAGGGTATTGTTTACGTGTTTCTCCGCGATTTTACTTATCCAGGGCAACAAAGAGTTCGGGCGATAGTTCCCTGGATTCTTCTGGTCTAGATTGGCTTTTTTCAGAAGGGCTCTCACCGTTGCCTGTTTCCAGCTTGGTGGTACAGTGCCTGAGGATAGGGAGGTGTTAATCAGGTCTGAGATGGTGGGCAGAATGGAGGGGATGACTGTCCGCAGGGACTGAGCTGGGGCTGGGTCGCTGGGAGCTCCAGACTTCACCTGGAGCATGATGGTTTCGAGGGTGGTAGGTTCCAATATTGGGAAAGTCTCCAAGGAGACCGAAGGGGACAAGCCTATCTCCGTAAGGCCTGCTTGGGTGGTAGGGACATGGGAGAAAGATGAGTAGATTGTGGCTATTTTGCTATGGAAGTACTCTGCCTGCTCATTGCAGCGGGTCTGAGCACTGTGGGGATCTGGTGGTTTGTCTGGTAGTTTTAGGAGAGTTTTCGCAATTCGATAAATCTCCTTAGGTTTTGACGCCGCTGTGTTTATTTTGTTTTCATAAAAAGTGGATTGAGCATTTTTTATGTTATTTTTATAGAGGATCGATATGGCTCACGAGTAACTGTCAGCGAGTCCTTTGCACTCGCCTTTGCATCTACTTCCACCAATTGTATAGCTCTTATCCCTCAAGCCCCCCAGCAGATCGTAATCAATTTGTAGTTGAACTATTGGCACCCTGCCTATCACCCGTGGACTGTGAGTCCCTGGAAGTCGAAGTCACTTGTGAAGAACTATGGACGGCCATAGCGAGGCTTTAGGCAGTTAAGGTGCTGAGTCCTAACAGTTTCACCGGAGGGTTTGGACGTTTGGTTTGGCACAAGAACGTTCCCTTGTTGCTGGCAGCCTTCAAAGAGGCAGTAACACATGGAGATCTGTCGTCCGACCTTAGGGCGGCTGAAATTGTCATAATCCCAAAACCAGAATGGGACTATACACACTGAGAAAACTATCAACTGATTTCATTTTAGAACTCAGAAGTGAAAATCTAGGCCAATATGTTGGCCATTCGACTCACAAAAGTAATTACTCGCCTAGTGGATTTGAATCAGGCTGGATTTATGCCCTGTTGTGCCAACCGCCAAAAGATACGTAGGGTCCACAATGTCATTGAACTGTGCAGAAGTTGTCCCAGAACCCATGACATGGGCGCAGGAGATACTTGTACTCCCTTTTATCCATTGATATTTTTATGTCTTTTTTATGTATATGTGTATTGTGGCTGTTTTGTTGTCTATACTTTTATGATCTTTGGTGATCGAAATATAGTCTATGATGATGATGGTACTTTATTACTGATAATTGTCCACAGTTGTAGAAACTCAATCTCGTATGACAGCGAAGGACGTGAAATTCTGGTCCGCCCTCCCTCTGTCCCTCCTAGGATGTTCTGCTCCTCTTAAAATTTTTCTCTTCCATGCCTCCTGTACCAGCTGCAAATGTACTGTTTCCTGGTGGAGAAGTTCTTTTTGACCAAAGCAAACTCACTAAACAGGATGCTGCTATGTAAGTAAGTAAGTAAGTCTTTATTGCTTGATTAATTAAAATCTTAGCAGTCTGTACAGTTATAAAAACACAAATGTAGCACAATTTCATATTTCCCTAAAAACGGGGGCACTGTATTCTAAAAACAAGAGTGTAAACTGGTTAAAAATACATGTTATAAAATTATAATGAACTTCATTATTCAGGCAAAGTCTGTATGCGAGACCCGAGCTTACGTCATCTCCTGTGCCCATAGATCTAAATAGTTCATTGTTGGGTCGTGCCCGCTAGTTTTAGTGTCTATGCGGGGAGAAGATCGTATGCAGACAACTGGCGGGGGGCCATGGACGTGGGAGATTATATTCAGGTTCCTGCGCCTTAGTTAAGCACGTCTTCACTGCCTGTCTGCAAGACCGGATATGCAGTTCATTTATATGTGGCTTTAACAACTCTCTCCTCTCCTGGTCAAGAGACTTGCAAATACACAGAAAGTGCAGCACATCTTCTTGTGTTTTTCCCCATAATCTGCCGAGGATGCTGCTATGGTGTGGGGGTCCTTCTCGAATATCCTTGGGGAAATGCTGCTGGCCCGTCTTTGATAGAGGGATAGCCACTCCTGACATTCTTTTGTATTAAAGAGCTACAGACTTACTTATAATAAACAAATGGTTGTAGGGATTTGATAGCCCTGCGTATGTAATGGAGGGATAGGTGATGGGTCGCTGCAACCCCCCACATTAACTTTAGGGAGGCGACCCCCCTCAAAACTTGTGCTCCGTCATGAGGGTGGCACTGGCAGACTGGACTGCTGCTGCAAAATTCATGGGTTGGGGGTAGGTTGATGCCGGAAACTCCACTGTGGCATGGTAACAGACTTCCACAAGTCGTGGCTCTCCAGGGTTTCTTGGCTTTGGAAAACCATTGACATCTCTGCATTAGGTGACATGTAGCACACCGGGGCACTAAAATTCTTTCAAGATTTGCAATCAGAATGTGACATGCACCACACACAGTTCTTTACATACCTCTAGCTCCGTCATGCACTCTTACTGACTATACAGACCGAAGACGACATTCTGCACTTGAAGTGTAAATTGTCCTTACAAACATCAAAGTACATAAGATATCTAACATATATAAAATGCTTGTCCGAAATTTACCAGACCCGATGACTAGGGTGAGGATGTCATGGGAGGGGAACTTCGGACTGATGGGCGATGAGGATTGATGGAAGGCAATGGATGCCGCTAGAGAGGCAGTAATAGCCACCCAATCTCGATTAATACAGCTTGAGCTGCGTCAACGCACGTAACTTACTATAGAACAATTTCACTGCATTGGACTAAATGCTACCGAGGGCTGCTTGCGATGTGATGACCCAAATTGGGATTTGCCCCAAATGTTCTGGCACTGCCTCGTAGTTTCTCACTTCTGGGATGGGGTGTTAAGACACTTGGAGGAAAGGCTGGGATGGCGATTACTTAGGGACTCCACATTTATTCGCCTTCATATTACAGATGGCTTAGAGCAGAGCTTACCAAACTCTGTGTCGGGACACAGTACTGTGTCGCCTGCCATGTGTGGGTGTGTGTCGCGCGATGATGCATAGCTGCCAAGGTTTCAGATAGCCATATGTGACGTTTTCATAATTTCAAGGGTTATGATGAGTGACATTTCAACGAGTATGAGAGACACTTTCTCCCGAGAAAAATGAAGATATGGTATTCACTGTCTATAATTTAAGACTCTCTGGTTGGTACTTACTTGGACCTCGGCTCCGGCAGCAGAAAATCCTGAGTCAGTCCAGAGTGGAGTCTGCGTCGAAGGCAGCTGGTGGTCGAAGGCTCAGGCAGCAACTCTGTTCTGCAAGTGCTGGCTGCGGCAGGCAGGCTGAGCTCACTTAAGGCCACAAGACACAGCAAATTGGGTTTCCAATACTGCCCGGCCCTCCACAGATGGTGGTTAGACTCCTGTGAGTTCCCGTGTCACGGTCAGGTCTCCCCCTTCTGGAGTCAGTCGGCTCGGGCTGAATCAGGCGCGGGAGGGGGTAAAATAAGCTGAGCTAGAGCACTGTCTGTGGCGGCCTGATCGGGTACGAGCTGCTTGTAGCAACGGGCGAGCGGTGCCATGATCATTGAATTTGCTTATTCATCCGCAAATTAAACCAACTCGGTGCCCCGCCTTTTTCAAAACTCCCTGGTGTCCTCGCTCCAAAGCAGTATGCGACGTCCCGCACAGCGACCGATCATAACGTCAGACTGCAAACTGTCAACGGGATAAAATGCAGTTTATTTATTCAGTTCATGATGGCAACACTGAATCATGTAACACGCGGTTATACATTTTATATATCATGTTTCGTTTAAAGATAGTTAGCTTGAAAATGGGCTTTTTAAATAGGGAAAAGTTTACTAGAAATCATTAGTGAAATACTGCAATATGCCCTTTGACATCTCTGCATGTCAAAGGGCATATTGACTACAGCAAAATGAAGAGAACAAAATTTAAAATTTTAAGTTAAGGGTGTAGAATAAAAAAAATTACATCTTTGAGTTATGTAAGCTATTATTTGTGATGCTGTCCTCAAGGTGCAGATAATAATTTTGAGGTTGTGTTGAACTTTCATGAATAGATTGTTAGTAAAAATAAAAAGGGTACAAAGGTTAGGGCCAGTGGAAATATACAAGTATGTGGCTGCAGTGTTGAGCAATGAGGTACAGTCCTACCATTACCTTGTCCTTGTGTCCTAATCCACCTGTACAAAGCCAACCCTTACCTCCCATTCCAGTTACTACTAGAAAACTTGAAAGAAGATGCGTTTGACAGATTTATTGATTAGGGGGTTCAAATCACAAAGGTACCATAAACATGCATTTCAAGCCTAAAACTCAAGCCATGGTTAGCCTTTTAAATTTGGGAACGCCCAAAGCTTTTACATTTGTGGCCATTCTCATACTCCAATCAAAAACTCTCTCACCCTGGAAATGAAATAAATAAAGCAAGAAATAAATCAGGAGACAAAAGATACAAAAATAAGAGACGAAAGTAAAAAACTGATTAACACCCAGTTTTGCCACTCACCGTCTTTGTTAGAACAGATTCACAATTGCTTTATTAACCTTCATGCTTTCTAAAATTTGCTTGAAAATGCACCATTTGTCAAAACATTCTCGGGGGGTGAACCCCCCAAACCCTCCTTAGGTGGATCGGGCTCGCTCGCTACGTTTACTCGCTAGACTGCATTATTGTGTCGCCAAATGATGCATGTCTACAGAGTGTGTCAACAACACGAAAAGTTTGGAAAGCTGTGGCTTAGAGGGTAACAGGTATCAGAGGTATTTGCTTTGGTTGGGTTTTATCATTGCAAAACGAGATATTGCGCAAGTCTGGAAGGATGCTGAGACTCCTTAGTTCGAGCAGTGGGCCAAAGGCATGGATTTCCGTATCACGCTGGAACACCCGATCTACATGGCAGGAGGGTGCCCCAGAAATACAAAGGTAATGGAAAGAATGGGCTGGATCACATAGCTCTGAAGAACATGACTTACATATGGGTAAGGAGACTCGGAGCTTGCCACATAGTCATGGGTTGTTGCACTATGTTTTGAACCTTGCTGCCTTGATATTCAATTGCTCTGTTGCAAAAGGGCTGCCATCTCTGATAACTGTCTGTTTTAATGATCTGTACCACTATTGGGAATTGTTTGAGAAAATCAATAAAAATGTTTTACAAATAAAAATGTTTTTAGATAGCTTCACAATTATAAACAAAGTCTGGTTCAATTGAAACTAATTTCACCAAAAATGGCCCCTATCTTTGGAGAATCCGAGGATTACCAGAAAGGAGTACAAAATCAGAGGCCTTTTCAAAGCTATTCAATAAAACCAAAAAATGTTGGACATGATCTCAGTCTTTGGACACCTGTGGCACTTTTGTTTGGATCCGTCACATGTTCTACATTGAAGTTTAATTTGTGCAAAACTATAAATGTGTATCTTGCCTTTGGTTAAGGAGCGTGCTCTACTTCAGTTTGCTTCTGGACACTCCTGATAGATGATCCTGTGAGTCACAGGCTGTTATTTTTTCTTTTGTTAATAAATTCTTTCAGGATTTAATTGGAGTGAGAGTGGCTTTCTTCAATAAGTGGTACATTTAGGCAATAAGGTAGTTGAGGTCTCCTTCTGCAATAATACCTCAGAATGATCAAACAGTGACCCAAAATCATACAAGAGGTTTCACACATTGTCCGTCCTTTAAGCCATAAGTCTTCTGAGGCATTGCCCCACACTGAAAGCCACTGGATAACATAGTTGTCATCTATTGGACCTGACATCCGTGGCTTGGTTTCCCCAGAACATTTTACCTTCACTCCTCTTGTTTTGCAGAATTTATTTTTGTTGGCCTTAGAACTGTGCACTATATCGCTGTTAAACAGTGCTAAAGTGTTTGTGCTCTCATCTCTAATCATGGTAACATTGGCTTACACCCAATTGGCCCATTGAATTTACTTATAAGCCCCTAGCAAAGTGGTACTACATGTACCCAGGGCCAGTTAGTTAAATGCTACTAGTGGACCTGCAGCACTATTGTGCCTCCCTCAGTAACCTTTTTAAGCATGTATAAGGTCTGCGATTACAGGCGGTGTGTAGTTTTAAGCTGTCATTTCGACATGGCAAAATAAATTTTGGGCCAGGTCTAAACCTTCCTCTTTAATATATATAAGTCACAGCTAAGGTAGCTCATAAACAACCCATAGGGCACAGTGCAGTGTATTTAAAAAAATTGGACATGTGTTTTTTTAAGTTTTACACGTCCTGGTAGTGAAAAACCCTTAAATTCGTTTTTCACTATTGCAAGGCCTACCTTTGCCATAGGATCACATTGAATTACCTTATCACTTTTAATAAATGATACCTTTTGATTGGGAACAGGTAGGAAATGTCATGTTTGTACCCAACTGCAATTTAAAATCCTCTTGAATGGTGAAATCGGATTTTAAAGTTGCAACTCTGAAAAAGTTAACATGTCCTTGTTCTAACCATTTTGCGCCCGCAACCTGTACCCTAGGTCAAATGACTAGGTGTAGTTGGCAGTTGGCCTTTGTTTATTCCTTTGAGACAGTATCACAAAGGGGGACTGGGTGATGGCAGGAGGGGCCATTCTGACCTGATGGGAGGGCCGAGCTGTCACCTCCCACACTTTTACTTCAAAGGAGCTGCCTCAGCACACACAAAGAACGTCTGACTAGCCTTTTGTGACCCCCAGACATCCTGGTACCAGTGCACAGGAAGGAAGGAAATTTCATAACCAGATGTGGGGGAGTCTAGACCTTTCTCGCACTTAAAAGCTGGCAACAGTTATAAATATTGGACCCTCTGACCAACTTTTCAGTACACTCCTGGACCTGTGGATACTACAGAAGAATAACTGCCAAGCTGCCTGAAGCCTGCACTGCTGTTTGAGCAGGAAGACTGGACCTGATCCCTTCATCCCAGGCTACTTGAAGCGACTCCAAGGGTCTGCTGATGGACCCCTTGCTCAGAGCAAGAGGCATAAAAGCTCCAGAGGCCTCCCTGAAGCTGCCCAGCTGATCTCCTGCAACTTGACCTACAACTGGACCTGCTTGAGCCCTACTGGTCACTGCAAGACTGAGCCTCTGATCCCCAGGAGGTACCTCCCCAGGTCCTCGGCACTTTGTTGGAATCAGAGTGCGCTCCTCTGAAGAAAAGGAGAAAATCCTCAAGGGTTTGGTACCTTCTGATGGCGAACTGGCCTTTTGGAGCCAAGATATTGTCGGCCGCGCCAGCCACCAACTCAAAGCTCCGGTGAGCCTGACTCTTTGTATTACAGCAACCTCCAGTGATGACCAGCAATGTGAGATCTGCACTTTGCACTACAGCATAAATAGTCTATGGTGGCCACTAACGCGAAACTTTTGCTATAACCTTCTGTGATGTCCTACAGCATCTACGCGCTACTAGTGATGACCGTCTGTGAAGCCCAGCCTGCTCCTCGTGCTATAGCAACATAGATCCACGATGCTCTCGTTGCTCCTCGTGGCCTCCTCCACTGCGAACTGAACTCTTTGCACCAAATTTTTGAGAAGATAACTTTTTCAGGGGGACTTAGCTGGTCCTTGTATCTGGCCCATGCTTCCCCATGGTTGGCCTGAATTTGTGACTTTCACACAGTTTCCCATAACCAGATAACTAAGAGTGGCACTTTGTGCTTTTAGGGGCCAGGATACCCTTGCGGGAGATTGTGCACTTTACATAAATACATAACTTAACATAGGTGCTATGGTTATCTTTAGACTTTTAAATTTAATATCTGCGGTTTCACTGATTGGATTTTTGTCATTTTTGCGGTCAAATAATGTATAAAATGTTACTATATGGGGCGTGGCCAAGATGGTGACCAGGTAAGACGCGTTTCGTTTGTCTCCCCGCTCCCATCTGCTTGCCGGGCAGCTAAAAGGGTAGGGCAAATTACATCAACTCGACTCTCTCCAAGATACTTGCCGGATATTGGGGATCGAACATGCAGAACAGGAAGAAAATGGAGGACAAGGCCGCTCGAAATCTAAAGGAGATAGCAGAAAGTAGGACGAGGCCATACTAAAAACTACACACAGAAGCCAGATCCCCCCACGATAGCGCAGGAGAGACACGCTGTATTAAATTCACTGCTTAAGGCCCGGCGGGTGGCAGTCAGGGAATTCCCAGGAGCGGGGAGGACAAGATGGAATTGGCCACATCAAGCACCCAAATTTTTTTACACCAAGGACACGTGTGATTGGCCTGCGGGTCCTGGACATTATGGGGAAATGTTGGGATTTCAGTGGGATTCGGGGGGCAGGGAAGGGTCTGACATAACGAATACAAGGGCTATGGGATCTACCAGTAGGGTTGGAGAGGAGCAGACCTATCCTCAGCCTTTGATATGTTCAAATCTGATAGATCTTCTGAAACATAGAATGGGTCTATCAGGGTCAGTGTTAAACTGGTTTACCTCTTTTCTCCATAACCGAACGCAAAAATTCAAGGTCAACAACACTCTTTCCAAACCTGCACCAGTAACATTAGGAGTCCTGCAAGGGTCCTCACTATCTTCTCACTAGCGTCTAACGTGCAATATCACATGTACACTGGCGATACACAACTTTATCTTAAGATCCACACCCTAGAAGAAATTAAATTGCTTAACACAACGCTCAGGAACACCCAGCCGTGGCAGGCAGAAAACCATCTAAAAATTGAACGCTTTAAAAACTGAATTCCTCCTTATAGCTCCACCCGCCAAAGTCCCCATATTGCAAGACTGGATCAAACATCTTACTGCACTAAACGTTCAACCAACCATTGTGGACTCAGCGAAATCTCTGGGAATAACTCTTGACAGCAACCTCACTATGCAGAAACACATTAGCAAGGGAGCAAACTCCCAGATAAACACACTGAGGAAGTTGAAACCCTTCCTGCCAGTCAATGACTTCAAGCTGGCAGTACAAGCTCTAGTTATCCCTCGTGTGGAGTACGGAAGTGTCTCTCTGTGTGACCTTCCAAAAGCTACCACAGCACCCCTAAGAGCTTTAATAAATGCTGCAGCGAGACTCATCACTGGTTCGAAAAGAAGATCCCACATTTTCCCAGACTTAAAAGCCTTGAATTGGCTACCGCTTGAAGCCAGAATTCATCTAAAAATAGCGTGCTTGACGCATAAGGCCATACATCATAATGCACCCAGCTAACTCGCACAGAAATTGACGATCTCTGGTGGGATAAGATCTTGAAGAAGTGCGGAAAACCTACTACTGAAACCTCAAAGATTCCACAAGAAGAAAACATATAAACAAACCTTCTCTGGGATGGCGCCCAGGATATGAAATACACTTCCCCCAGAAACCAGACTGAATACTTCTATCGCATCTTTCAAAAAGGAAGTAAAAACGATTCTCATGGCAAAATTCACCTGATCATAGACTAAAGAAATTCTGAGCTCAATCGTACCCTTACCAGTAATCCTTACTATGACAAGGGTCCAACTAGACATCCTAGTCACTTTATCTGCCCTTGACCTGATTCAACGGGTATTTCCTGTTATGTACCCTACTGCTTTCTTTTGCATGAGATAGTGTGTATACGTGATTTACCTTCATTTATTTGTTTGTATAATTAGCCTGACTTAATGTAAAGCGCTCTGATATCCGGAAGGATCTTGTTCGCGCTGTATAAAACCTTAAAAATAAATACACAGAGAAGAAGCATGGGTTTGCAGAGATATTTCTTGTTCGCAATATTTATATCCGCATGATATGTCGCATCATCACCTGAAAGTCCTTATGCTTAATGTGAAAGTACTTAACTACCCTACCCAATGGAAAGCTAATTCTTTCATATTTAGAGAACTCAGAAGCAGATGTGTGCCTCCTTGAGGAGACCCACTTAATACCCAGGAACTGGCACTGAATGAGGTCGAGAGACTTTTCCCAGCAATTATTCTCGTCACAGCAGATAAAAAAGCAGGAGTAGCAATCTTGACTGCTAAATGATTTTGGGGGAGGTGAAAGATAGGATAGCAGAAATCAAAGGGAGGCTTTTGGCATATACACTACAGGTAGAGGGAAAGACCATAGCGATTGGGTCGGTTTATGGACCCAGTGCGGGCCAAGAGGAGTTTTTGAAACTGGCTCTTTCAGAGGTCCTGAATAGTCAAGTCCATCTGACACTCATTGGAGGGGACTTAAATATAGTCATGAGGCAGCCAAAGACAGATCCGGGAGTCGTTACACAGAGAGGGGCGAGGTCTCACGGGAAGGGATTAGTTGGCTTGGCTCCATGGGACCGCTAAATTTGTGGCGGGCAAAATATTCTCAGGCATCGCAGTACTACTCTCATGCTCATGGTAGGTACACCCATCTAGACTACTTTTTGGGCACGACGGAGCTGGTCAAACTAATGAAGGAAACGAGCATAGTGCCCGCAGAGCTTTCAGACCACGACGCTGTAACTGTCTCCCTGCAATTACCTACACCGCTGAGACATTCTGGGGTGGTGGAGATTAAAAGAAAGTCTGTTACATAAGGAGACAGTTTTGAAACAAATCACTAAATGCAGTGAAGAGTATCTACAGATAAACAACTCCCCAGATGTTCCCATAACCACGCTGTGGGAGGCCATGAAGGCAGTGGCTAGGGGTGAGATAATTGCAATCACCGCAGCAGAAAATAAGGCATGGAAAGAAAAAAGAGACCAGCTAGCAGCGCAAGTCCTGGAGCTGGAACAGGTGCATAGGCGTACAGGGGCACCCAGGGTATGGAGACAGCTTAATACAGCGAGGATGCAATTGGCTGGATTAGATCTTGACAGCGCTGAATATGCAGCACTGTGGCTAAAGTACTCCTACTATATGGGGGGGGCAGGATAGGAAGAATGTTAGAGAGCAAGCTCCGGACACAACAGACTAAGGTCCAAGCCATCATAAATAATAAGGGGGAGGAACTCACTAAAGATGAAGTACAGCCTACACTTTCATGGACTTTTACGCTGAACTCTACGCAGGGGAGAATAGATCCAAAGAGCTCATGACGAAATACCTAGAGGGGGCCCACACATCTAAGATTGCTCAAGAACAGGCAGAGATGCTAGATGACCCTATTAGACAGGAAGAAGTTATTGGAGCTATTGTAAGACTTAAGCCTCTGAAATCCTCTGGACCAGACAGGATTTTGGCGAGATTTATAAGGTCTTTTGTCATATCCCAGCACCGGCTTTGACATGGCTGTTTAATTTTGGGGGGGATCAATACCTTCTGGAATGCTTTCGGAGGCAATCGTGGTCCTACCCAAGCTGGGAAAGGATAAAAAAGCACGTGGTTCGTACCGTCCAGTGTCCCTTCTTAATGTGGACTTGAAATTGTTCAAAAGCATACTAGCCGCACACTTAGATCCTCTGATGTCTGGGAGTATCGAACTGGATCAAGCTGGTTTCGTTCAGGGTAGGCAAAGTGGTGATAATTCAAAGAGGATTCTACATCTAATAGACAATGCACACCAGACATGCATGGATACCCTAATACTGACAGTGGATGCCAAAAAGGCATTCGACTGAGTAGAATGGAGTTATCTCGAGCAAACGCTGATTCACTTTGGTATAGAGGAACGCTTCCGGTCATGGATAGCCGGCTGCTACAATTCTCCCACGGCGACAATTAGGGTTAATGGTGTCTCCTCCAGGCCCTTTTTAATATAGCGGGGCACCAGGCAAGGGTGCCCGTTGTCACCACTATTATTCACCCTATATATTGAGCCGCTAGCCCAAAGGGTCAGGGATAATCCCGAGGTAACAGGTATTCCATTTGGGGGGGAACAGCATACCATCAGTTTATATGCCGAAAATTTACTTGCTTCACTGGAATCTCCTGAACTATCGCTACCGGCCTTCCTGGAGGAAATGGAGGCTTTTGGGCGGGTATCTGGGTTCAGAGTTAACGTTGGGAAATCACAAATTCACCACTTAAAGGGATCCCTACTAGGCTTTGTGGCAAAGGAAAACCATCCTTGGGGCATCCAAGCAACAGACTCTACTCCCTATCTGGGGATCAAACTAGCTCCGATGGTGACACAAATGGTAACGCTTAACTACACCAAACTAAATCGACAGATCATGAGAGAGCTAAATAGTTGGAGGCATCACTGCTTATCGTTTTCAGGCCTCGTAGCTGCCGTCAAAATGTCAATTCTCCTGAAGGCCTTGTATCAATTTCAGACACTACCGGCCACGCCACCCAAGAGAATGCTTACGAAGATACAAAATGATATATCTCACTGTGTTTGGGCAAGTGGACGCCCGTGCATGCTAAGAGAATTGGGTTATTTGAAACCAGAGCAAGGAGGGTTGGGGATTCCTAATCTCCTGGAATATTTTAGAGCGACCCAACTAAGATTCTTAATAGAGTGGAATAGATCTCACTCAGCATAACACTGGTTGTTCCATGAGAGGGCATTAGCGGGGCTACCTTTATGGAAATACCTTTTTTAAAGAAGGCAGATAGACCACAAGGTCTTTTGCGGTCAGCTGTTAAAAAACCACTGCTAGAGGTATGGGAAAGGGTAGCTATCAAGAAGGAACTCATGACGTTCCTGTCCCCGATGTCACCACTGACAGACAACAGAGAATTCACACCAGGGTTAGACACACTGGCATTTGCAGCATGGCAGTCTACTTCTTGCAGTGCAGCAAGCCACCTATTCGACCTAGAGGTGACTATTCCATTCGCACTGCTACAAGATTAATCCACACCTGAATCGGAGGGATTTCATTATATGCAAATTTGACATTTGTGACTCCACCAAGATATACAACCAAAGGTCAGTCGTAAACTGACCAGGTATGAGAAGTGGCTGATCACGAAAAAATTCAGATAAAAAACTGGTTTACGAGCTTTACGATATGCTGTGACCATCAGCCTCCCTACAACCCCCCACGAGTCAGAGAAGGTGGGAAAAAGAATTAGGGAAAGAATTATCGAAGAAAGAATGGGGTGAAATGTATTACAGGGCCAAACACACAGCACAGAATACGGCCAGCAAAGAAATGGCTTTTAAAAAAGCCACATGTTGGTTCTTAACCCCTGTGCATCGCAATATAGGAAATCCAAATCATAGCCCAACATGCTGGAGAGGGTGCGAGAAGGAGGGAACTTTCCTGCATTCGTTATGGGATTGCCCACATTTATCAAAATATTGGCCCAACGTATTGGATGAGATAGATTTAAGGTTTGACAAACAGATTCCAAGATTCCCGGAATACATTGTCCTAGGGCTCCCTAACCCCTTAATGTTCCCATTGCAAGCCCGCAAAGGGAAACAAATGGGGCTGGCCCTCGGGGCTGCACTTCAAAATATTTTGACACACTGGGGAACACAAGTAACACCCACATATAAAGGTTGGCTCCATAGAATGTGGTATACCTTGGGGATGGAACGTATACATGCCTCAATGACAAACTCTGAAGCTGCATTTAAAGAAATATGGAAACCACTTCTCACCCATAAGTCTGCGCAATTTCAGGAAATTACAGGTCCAAGATACCTTTGGCTTCTCTGGATAGGAAATACAGGAGAGCCTCAAGATGCACAACGAACTCTGAAGCTAGGAAGGAAGTGATAAGATGGGTCCAGAATAGAAAGAAACAATGCTATGCCAGAAGGGGTATGGGGAGGGAAGGGAATTATCAGAATGTTGATTTCGCTTTATTTTTCTATTCTGGGTAAATATGTCCTTAATATAATATGTATTCCACGAATCTC
Source organism: Lissotriton helveticus (assembly GCF_964261635.1). NCBI lineage: Eukaryota > Metazoa > Chordata > Amphibia > Caudata > Salamandridae > Lissotriton > Lissotriton helveticus. The sequence goes on along the minus strand of NC_136061.1, from coordinate 597,350,662 downwards.
AAGTGCACTAAAGTAGAAGAGATGTGTGATAAGTAGATGGAAATTGTACTAGAGATTGTCTAAAATATGAGGAGGGGAGCAAGCATTTGTGATACTGTCATAAACTGGTATTTTGTTGATTACATTAATAAAAACAGAGTTAAACTTACATTTTAATATATGTTCTAAGATTGTGTGCGATTGTTAATATGTTGTAGTTTCACTTTATTATTATTTGTGTGCTGCATAAATACTTAACACATTGCCTCTAAGTTAAGCCTGACTTGTTTGTGCCAAGATACAAGATGGTTAAGCACAGGTTAATTTGATGACTTTTTGTGTTTCACCCTGACACCCCTGTGGTTGTTGATTGAGTAGGGTTTCACCCCCCTCAACCAATCAACCCGTTTCTCACGTCATCTCATTCACCCTAGGAGACAAAAGACTTCATGGTCAAGATTGTCATGACCAGACAGTGTATAGATTATCTCTCATTTGAGTAATGAGACATCATATGTACTATTCTAAAATCAGGACACAAGTTATCTTAGTTGTTGCCCCACATTCAGGGCAAGGGACATCTCATGCCTTTTTCCCAACTCAAAGATCTCAGGGATTGTCCCTCATTCAGGCTGAGAAATATCTGAGGCATTTTTCTAAATTCAGGTGAATTGGTATTACAGGCATTGATCCACCTTAACATCATGACACGGCTTAAGGACTATCCAACATTCAGAACAAAAGATGTCTTAAGCATTGTCTCCATTCAAGCCATGAGACATAAAATGTGACATTACACATCTAGACCTTTAGCGATCTTGTGCATTTGTGCACATTCCAGTCCTGTAGGGTAGGCCATGCCAATAGACATATGAAGTTTAAGTCCCAATTAGAGACTCGAAAAAATTTAATTTTATATCAAAAGGCATCTGCAGATTTGAAAGCAGTGTACCCAATCCAGGCCTTGTCCAAGCTAATGGAAGTGTTTGAAATCCAACTTAAGGCAGGTTTGTAAATGGTTAGGTGTTTAGCTATGGGTTAGACCATGTGAATAACAGAAGAGGGCATATAGCAAAAGCAAGTAGATGCAATGGAGAGCTGCATGGAAATTCCGTCGAAGAAAGGCCCAGCAGGTACCTGGCATTGTTCCAGTGTGCTAACAGGATAGTGCCTGAGTTTACTATTGGTGGGAGCTGGTTTTGTTTCTCGGGACTGAGCTAGCTGCTTTTCTTGCCTACAGTGCTTTGGCAGCGCTTTACAAACAATGCAAAACAAAAGGTTTTAAAGCGTAGCAGTCAGACCACACATGTTTCAATACCATAAGTTTGCTTGCATTTGTTGGTTCCTGTGTTCTGCAGGGTCACGGTGAGCAGCGCTGACCTTCTTTCTGAGGGAAGAGGGGTGGCTGGCTGCTGTAGCCTAACTCAGAGAGTCCAGCAGATATATGATAAGGATTCCTCAAAATTCAAAACAATGTATTTGTTTATATGAACATTTCAGTTTATTCAATCAATCAATAACAGTATTTCTAAAGCGCACTATATACCTGTGAGGGTCTCAAGGCGCTGGGGCTGAGGGGGTGCTGCTACTGCTCGAAGAGCCAGGTCTTGAGAAGCCTTCTGAATGTGAACAGGTCTTGGGTCTGCCGTAGGTGGGTGGGGAGGGTGTTCCAGGTCGTTGGATGAGAGGGACCGCAGTGAGGCCGGCGAAACGGAGCAGGCGGGTGGGGGTGTAGAAGGTGAGTCAGCTGCTGAGTGATGCAGGTCCGGTGTTGTGGAGTGCCTTGTGTGCGTGCCTGAGGAGTTTGAAGGTGATCCTCTTGCTGACGGAAAGCCAGTGTAGGTGCCTCAGATGGGGGGTGATGTGGCTGAGGTGGGGGGTGTTGAGAATCAGACGTGCCGAGGCGTTCTGGATGCATTGAAGCCGCTTCAGGAGTTTGGCCGGGATTCCTGCGTAGAGTGCTTTGCCGTAGTCCAACCTGCCACTGACGAGGGCCTGGGTGACCGTTCTTCTTGTTTCGGTGGGGATCTACTTGTAGATCCTGCGGAGCATGAGGAGGGTGTTGAAGCAGGAGGAGGAGACGGCGTTTACCTGCTTAGTCATGGAGAGGGTGGAGTCCAGGATGATTCCTAGGTTGCGTTTGTGGTCGGTAGGTGTTGGTGCTGTTCCCAGTGTGGTTGGCCACCATGTGTCATCCCAGGCTGAGGGGGTGGATCCGAGGATGAGGATCTCCGTCTTGTCCGAGTTCAGCTTCAGTCGGCCGCTCCTCATCCATTCTGTGACGGCCTTCATTCCTTCATGGAGGTTGTTCTTGGCGGTCTAAGGGTCTTTGGTGAGGGAGAGGATCAGCTGGGTGTTGCGGGCATAGGAGATGATGTTGAGGTTGTGTTGACGGGCAACGTGGGCGAGAGGGGCCATGTAGATGTTGAACAGCGTTGGGCTGAGGGAAGAGCCCTGGGGTATGCCGCAGATGATCTCGGTGGCTTCGGAGTGGAAGGGGGGGGAGGCGGACGCTCTGTGATCTGCTGGAGAGGAAGGAAATGGTCCAGTCCAGGGCCTTCTCTTGAATCCTGGCTTTGTGGAGGCGTAATTGTAGTGTGTGGTGGTAGACCGTGTCGAAGGCGGCTGATAGGTCTAGGAGGATGAGGGCTGCTGTTTCTCCATTGTCTAGCAGGGTCCTGATGTCATCGGTGGCGGCGATGAGAGCGGTCTCTGTGCTGTGGTTGCATCGGCACCCGGATTGGGACGGGTCCAAGATGTTGTTCTCCTCGAGGTAGTGGGTAAGTTGTTTGTTGATGATTTTCTCTATGACCTTCACTGGGAATGGGAGCAGGGAGATGGGTCGGATGTTCTTGAGGTCCTTGGGGTCCGCCTTGGGCTTCTTGAGCAGGGCGTTAATCTCGGCGTGCTTCCAGCTTTCCGGGAAGGTTGCTGTCTCGAAGGAGATGTTGATCACTTACCGGAGTTGGGGTGCGATAGCTGTGTCGGCTTTGTTGAAGATGTGGTGTGGGCATGGGTCTGGCGGTGATCCTGAGTGGATGGAGTTCATGATCGTGCGGGTGTTGTCGTCGCTGACGTTGGTCCAGGAGAGCAGGCGGTTGGTGAGGGTGGTGGTCACGGGGGGATGGAAACTGTAGTTATCGTGGTGGTTGTGACGTTGAAGCTGTTGTGGATGTCGGTGATCATGCGGTGGTAGAAGGTTGCCAGCGAGTCGCACAGGTCTTGTGAGGGTGGGATGTGTTTGTTTATAATATGAAAGTATACCATTGCATTGAGTGACAGCTGTTAGAGGTGAGTCATAAAGAATCGTGAATTTGGAAGCATTCATGCCCCCAACACCATTGCCCTGATGATGATGCTAATAGCAAGCCAAGAGGAAATTCTGGGCCACATTTACAAGTAAGTGCCGCAGCTCAACACCACAAGCCCTTTGGCTGCGCCACTCTGCTGCACTTTCAAAGCACAGGGATGCGTCATATCTACAAGGATAGGGCGGTTTCCTATGCTCTCCCCTGCATTGGTGCACAATTAGCTGACATGCACCACTGCAGGCACCCATGCACCATGCTGCAAGGATGCCTGCATCCCGGGGATAATTGTTTATGTGCATGAAGGTGCCCCTTCCTGCCCATAAACAATCTGAAATGGCATTTTTCAACTTCTATGTGTGCTGCATTAGCACACATAGAACTTGTAAACCAACATTTTTTTAACAATTGTTTATGTGGAGCAAGGGACACCTTCCTGCACATAAACAATTATAAGAGGTGATTTCCTCAATTTATGTGTGCTGCAAAATGCAGCACGCATAGAAAGAGGAACAAAACCGAGGAAAATGATTACATTTCTTCTCTTTGTGCCTACCTACGCCTCTCCTGGGAAGGTGTAGCATTCAGACGCAATCCAGGTTTATGATTTCTCGTAAATCTTGAAATGTGTCAGGTTCCATGGGTGTTGCATGGGAACACCCACAGCAACGCCTATGGAACGCCCCTTTCATGCTAAATGAGGTGTGTAAAGGCTTTTCATGTCCTTGTAAATATGGGGCAGCAAAATGCGCCTCTGATGTGTCACAAAACGTGATGCACCGGTGGGCAAGGGGCTTGTAAATAAGCTCCTCTGTGTCTTTTGCCCCTATACGTGATCTAAGGTGTTACTATAGATTACCATTATAGTCTATTGTTATTGTGAAGCCTACACTGCTATATTTCAAGGTGCTCTTGTGATTATAAAGGAAAAGGAGGCACTGTGAAAAAAGGACTTGCCTAGGTTTATTCAGAATGGTCAAGTGGAAACCAGGATTGATGCAGGAGTTCCTGGTTTCATGTTGCGCAACTCAACAGCTACATGGTTATGTCTTTATTTCTTCTGCTTTATATCAAAGCACGATGCTTTGTGTTTAATTCTTTGAGGCAGGAAATCAGTGCACTGTGTTAAATACATCCAAACTATGTATTTTTCACAAGGGTTGATGGTGGCAATGTTTGGGGAGAGTGATGCTTTAATGCAGATGCTTAAATGAAATCCAGAGTAACCACACTTGGTCAATGCATTAAGACCATTTGCTCGAGGTAACTAAAAGTCTTTATTCATTGTCATCCATTCTTGAATGAATTAATCTACTCCTCACCCATCCAACTATTCATTCATTCGTTGTGCCATACCGACATGCCTCCATTCTCCATCCATCCATACATTCAATGACTGGACAAGGTTCTATGTTGAAGAATGTTTTTTAAAATGCACAATATTTGCAAATGTTTTAACTTTTCTTTGGGGAGATCCCCTCCAAGCCCCTCCTTGCCATGGCCAGGCTCACTCGCTACATGTAGAATGAGGACTGGCAATGCAGACAATGATACCCCATAACTGACTCCCAAATTCAGACCTCGCAATTTCTGATATTTTCATAAATACACATTATGACAAGTCTGCTCCGCAGGAGTCCTGCTTCCACACATCCAACCCATACACAGAACCAGATCAGGAGGACAGATGTTCTCTTACATCAGAGCCTCCTCCACTCTTCTTGAATTCCGCAAGAAGCTAAAGGCCCAGCTTTTCACTTAACTAACCTACCCGAGGCAGGGGTAAGCACACACACCAACTCAGCATCAGGATACCCGTGTAGGTGATAGCGCACTTTACAAATACACATAACATAACACAAGATTTCATAGATAGGGCACACACGCTTGAACAGAGTTTATGCACCGTCTTCAATGGTAGAAGCAGGTATGAGAAATGACTGCAAGAGATCAAGACTGTGTTTCACGACATGGACAAATAAGGAATAGACACTCATCTTGTATTAAAAGTATTTCACGATTTATTCATCACAGTAAGGTTGGTACTCACAATACATGGTGTTTGGAAAGAGAAAGAATGTTCAAGGTTTGTCTATTTTCGCATGTCTGTTAGGTTGCTGTAGTGTACCATATACCATGCAAGTAAATGACCACTACTCTTTCAATTAATTTACAATGTGTTAGAGATGGAACCGTCCAAACCAAATGGAGGACACGGGACATATTGGAGAAAATATCAGAAGTCTTATGTGAAAAGGGTACATTGCTATGATTTTGAATGTTTCCAGCAGGAGTATGTGTGAGAACTGTACACCATTAGTAAACAGGGTTTAGTCAACTTGAAGGCTTCTTAAACAGAGGATCGTCACTGTCATTGATCTTGGAAGGGGACTTGGACACTGAATATTGATTTAAAGATGATTCTAGCAAATCAGCGAGGTGATGCTGAAATGTAGTCGCCTCTTATGCCTATGCAGAACCACCTGCGATGTTCACGTGTTCTAGCATCTCTGCAATGAAGTTGATGCTCGGCAAGAGATATAAAGTAGACTGCAATGTTGCCCTCAATAAACCAATCCAAAGTAGCCTTGAGAGCTCAGTGGACAGATTCATACGGATGTATGACGGTACAACGCGGTATAAAACATCGCAAACCATCACAACGCAGGTTTCACAACGCAAGTCGTTACAACGACTTGCGTTGGAGGGCGCTGGACTTAGGAGTAGTATAATTTACTATTCCAACTCCAGTCTACATACAGTAGGGAAGGGGTTGGATAGTAAATTATACTATTCCTTGTCCTAGAGCGCCCTCCAGCGCAAGTCGTGGTAACGACTTGCGTTGTGAAACCCGCGTTGTAATGGCACTGCGGTGTCATTACTGCGTTGTAAAGGATGTTTCCCGATTCACACATGCTGACGCATCGCATCAAAGGATCTAAGGGAATGGTTCTAGTTATATATTTAGCTGAGATTTTTTTTATCAAGTTTACTTCGTAGGAATACGAGGCCATGCAATGACTGAACATCTAAGGTAGGTTCTCGATCTGCTGAGAAATATGGAGGACAATCCTAATTGTTAACATATGTAGATGTGCTCTATGACATATGTAGGTGTTGCATCTTGGTACTGAGGCATTACCAATAACATATTAATATTGAAAATGTGGTGATTGTCTTATGCAGAACATTTTAATGGCAAATGACTCCTCAGTTGCACACCTAAAAAACGTAAGTGGCATGTGAAAAATATCTTCATCACTCTTTCACAGCTATCTCTATAGGATGCCTGACTTTACATACTTCGAAGTTATGCCGAATCATGGGCTTATAACACTAAACTAAGAATTGGGCCCCCAGCTCTATAACAAAGCCGGAACAGACAACATTGTCCGTGAATATGTGATAATTCACATCTGTGATCATACTAGTTTGAAAAAGTGATCTACCACCCTAGCATTCATTGCACAGTAATTTCTTCTCTCACACTGCGCCAAATATTCTTACTTACAGCAAATTTAAGCCAACTATTAACTCACAAGGACCCTGCATTTCCAATGAGTGTTTGACCAAAACTCGTTTGATTATCATATGAACAGTCTCCCCACAAGATAATGCTTTGTTAGCAGACTTGCAACGTAACTAAATTATATGCAATGTCATCAACCTTTCGAGGACAGCGTCCAGAGTGTTAGATATATATATATATATCGGAAGGGAGTATGACAAACCTAAGTCTGATTGGTTCATTTGTTTCATGGAGGGTAATCAAGGAAGTGAAGGTAGGAATGACATCAAGAACTGAATGCAAACTGCTACTTGGCCCACTTCTGAAAAAAAGATCACGAAAGAAAAACCATCAGGGGGAGAAGAACTGCCACTATGATTTAGAACATGTGCATGGGCAGTGCACCGGCAACCATAAGCCATCAAGGCTTTAGGCAGTAATCCCTGAGGCCTCGAGGGGACCAATACTGATGAGAACAAAGAATGTGACCTTCAGCACATTTCTGGAAAGGAGACTTCTGATCCAATTATTACATGACCAAAAGCAGAGATTAGAGAAGCATGAAGGCCAATGGAGTATCAGAGAGAAGCAAAACAGGATCTCAGAGACTAAGCTAGACAAAAGAGATATTACCCTGCTCCTTCACTGTGTGGAACACTAGGAACACGTAAACAATATGACGTAGAAAGAGTATAAAGGGCGTTTGGAAAAAAAGACCATCCTGGGAAAGAGGGATGTTCTAGCCATGAAACAAGGGCATGTTAGAAACTCATTACTTTGTAGATAAGAAATTAATTTGGGCATATGAATGTTATGTGCATAAAAAAGAAACAATGTGAGAGCCTTCACTCCCTTTACCTCTATGATGTTGAATAAGGCATGCATTGTGTTATTGGGGAAGTTCAGGCCAGCAACAAGATTGTGGCTACTTTATTGTAGTTTTATACCTGAAGGGATCACTGTTTCAGAGGATATGTTTGCATTCAAGAACAGGAAGTCAAAAGTAAGGTTCAATTAAAGCAGAAGGAGTAAAAAGAAGAAGTATATGGTTTTCTAGAAGTGAGGTTTACACAAATGCAGATTCTTCTTTTAACCTCTTCATTGGAAGAGGCCAGTGATATACATACTTTGTTGCATTGATACATTAATATTTAACTCGAAATATACACTTGAAGAAATATGAAGGAGGAGTAATGGTTCTAAGAAGACTTGGTAGCACCAAACTGTCTGAAGTGGAAAAGTGTTTTGGTGTCCAAGTCTCCGGAGTACTTGACTGCCTCAGCAAAGAGTTTGACCACCTGGAAAACAAAAATACAAGAGTTTCAGTGTCATCACATGTTTTCACAACAGGTACAGAAGAAAGGCGTGGGTATGGGAGGGTGAGAAAGAGCAGTTGCGCTGAGAGAGAAAAGGATAACAGAAGAGAGCTTGGGAGACTAAGTAACAATGTAGAAGGAAGTGCAAAGTATTACTGAAATAGATACAATGACATAGAAAACAATTACTTTTTCAAATACTGAATAATATTTAGTGTGGAAAAGAGCCTAGGACCAAAGGGAGAAAGGAGAGTTTGCAGGTATCCTCCAAACACAAATTACAATAAATAAAGATTAATGAGCAATAGAAAAGGTGAAGCAGTGAAGGATAAGGTGACTGGTGCAAGGAGGAATACAAAATAAAGAGGGACAGGGGAAGGGATTTATGAGATAAAATACATTTACAATACGTAAAAGGCAATTTGATACATTTAATTTAGCTTGGTGTTTTGAAAAATATGTTCGACAAAAATGGATTTTCGGAACCTTTTTCAATAAGGTGCTTTTCTCCCTAATCCACAGAACCGATTCTTACCCTAGGGTTCTGATAAAGGTGAAGCAAGATTAGGTCTTGCCTCCGTCATGAACACACGGCCATGCAAATCTCGGTTCCCTTTTGTGTCCGAATGACTACACTTTAAAATGAATTCCACTCCACTCCACTTTAAAATTAATTAATTCTAACCCTTCCTAGGTCCAAATAAGTATGATGAACTTTCCCTCTCTCCATTAAACTCACTGGGTGACCCGTTCCCTTACTTGCTTTTCTCACTACCTTTTCGGGGGGAAAAAACTCCATTTGAATTTCAATAGTAAAACCACAAAAAGAAAACAATGTTCTTCTTTATTATTTGCTTAGACATTTCTAATGGGATCGGCAAAGTGTCTGGTTTCACAGCTTAGAATATTGAACAAAAATGTAAAAAAATAAAAATAAAAAGCACCAAAATAGTGGTCAAGTGAATGGCGAAATCGGGAGTCAACTATCGTGGCAGTCCACAAGTGTCCTGGGGGCACAGGCCTGAGCTATCATTCCGTTTTACCCAAAGCTGGTCTCTGAAATATGTACAGGCTGGAGCAGGCTCCTAGCTCGGTCTGTCACAGGCATGCCATCAACCAGCTACACGCTTGGGTTTGAGAAGGTGTGGGGGAGACAATACCATACCTGGAAATTGGTCAAAAGTGGGATGCCAGAATCAATTGTCGTCCGGCGGATGAGGAAGTTGTCACGCACAAACTTGGTGTTGTTGTTGGGGAGGTTGATGACCATATCGATATTTCCATCTTTGATCAACCTGGAAATAAACAAAATCGATGGGTTCAGATGGTATCATGAGCACACCCAATCAATCTTATGAAAAATGGCAGGACTGTCGTCCTAGCTAAGGAGTTTTAGTTGAACCCCTGCCTTTTGCCTTCCCAAAATGGATGCCAAATTAATTAATCTGCAGTCTTGAAGGCCCAAATATATACACAATAAATTGATTTGTGTTGTGGTATAGAGCTGAAAGTAAGATAACAGAAAGAATATTTTAAAAAATGTTGCTCTCTTTAGTTTTTATTGATTCTTTCAATTTCTTTGGGCACTCATTGGATAGTCCTGTACCTATCACTAAAGGGTGTGATTTTTGTCATACAAAGCAGCCTTCCGTCAAATGGCAGGCTGCAGGTAGCATTAAGTAATTTTAGCTCACTTCGTAACGGACATGTGAAATGCACAGCTGTAGCTCACACAGTTTGACCGATTTCAGGACTGAACATTCATCTTCAGAAAAAGAAAGGCATCTGAATATAAAAGTGTCTCTCTGAATGACACAAGCATCTGGTTTGTGACGACCTCTTACAACAGTGTTGTGGCCCCTGATAACCGGAAATGATTAAACAATATTAAGTTCTTATTTCCCAACACGCTTATCTAGTCCTCTTGATACGTTCTTGCCTACTAAAACTGTACTCTCTAAATCGTATCATTATGTACAAAATTATGCAGGTGAAATTTAAATGTTGCCTTAGTAATAACCCTAATATTACCCAGTTTTGTCTTTATGGAGCTGCTGTTGGAACATTGGCTTGTAATTCTGGAGGGTTGTTCTCTAAGTCCATGGTACTCAGTTTCAGTATTCTACAGTTTACATATACACAGGCACCCATAGCTCGCTCTAGAGTACAGGTGATGGAATGTTTTTGATGCAGTCCTCTATCAATTACCTGCTGAGAGATGGGAGGTTGGAACTTTGCCCCTCTTGGGATGGCCACGCCACTGGGGTGGCAGGTACATCATTTGCATTGAGCCAGGCTGCTGTGGCATCGGTGGCATACAGCTGCAACGAAAAGAGGAAGACAACATAACCAACTGTATGTAAGAGCATGACATCCACTAAATATTCCAAAAATATAATTCTACCTCAATGCACGAACATGTAAATGCCAAAAGGATGGTTTGTTCTGAGGGCAGGTTAGCATCCACTAGCCTAGATCTTCTGCTTCTCAATAGCTACTGATTTAGAGAGAAAATGTAAAGTGTAATCGCAGTCAGCTGCTACTGAAGGCTGGCAGGACTGGGATAGAGCCAGTCAGAGATCAGATTGATGTGTGACAGACACTGCCACATCTCTGCCTATTTCTTAACTGAATTGTCTTGACAGGAATCTCATGATTCTCCTCAAGAAACCATTATGCCGCTAAAAATCGAGAAATCTCACTGTGCACTATTTTATGGTGAAAACATATTACAGCATATCCAGGAACAAATGCAAGGTTTACTAATTATTTGAGTTACTGTATGTTAAAATATCTTCAACTAACCACGGTTCTGAAACTAGGTATGCTCATAAAAGCTCCCTTTATGTAGTTTTCTTGGTATGCGAGCCAAGTCAAATACTGAATTAGATAAATTTCATATTTGTAAAAGTGCTTAGCAGTTGTCACCCTGACCTTGTCCACAACAATCCGAGATGCAGTGCTTTTGTATTGGGATAATGTGCAGTTGATAACTGTCCAAAGACCTGTATGTCTTATTTTTTCATTAACTGCTTTAAAGAATGTGGGTCTCATTTATGAGGTTTTGCCCCATGGAAGCACAGCAGGCCTTCCTGCTGCGCTTCCGTACGGCAAAAGAAAAGGGCAGGAATGCGCAATTACTAACTCACATGGCAGAAAATGCAAATGCTAACTTGCACAATAAATGAAGGGGCAGATTTATGAAGGCCTTGCGCCGCCGGTGCGTCACTTTTTCCCATGTTAAAAATGATGCACCGGCGGCGCAAGGCCTTCATAAATCTGCCCCGAAATACTTACATTTTCACTCTTGATATGACAGCTACATTTACAAATGTTGTAAATAATAGTATAAAATATGAGATTTCATATCATATTTCCTTTATTATGATGAGAATGTGCTATGAATGTGTTAGTATATATTTGAGTATGTATTGTTATTTAAAAATTGTGTAACTTATTGGTATAAATATTGTGTGAACATAAACATTGCATTTGGGGTACGAGTTAATCCTTTGAATATATAGTGTATGAGTTATGGATTGCGTCCTAACCATAATTTGTAAAGTTAAGTGATTTTTCAATTTTAATTCACAACCATAGCTCCACTTTAACTATGGATTTTTAAGTTATTTTCTAGGTTTTTTTTAAACATAGAGTGAGGTTAAAGCCAAAGCTAATCAGAACTTCACTTGAACCTTTTTTCCAGATATTTCTTTCGTTATATACCACAACAAGATATCCCTCTGTCCAACCCCTACTGTGTACAGCCTACAGGCTTGAGCGGAGGGGATTTGCCAAATAGAATGTTTACGTTTTAATCACTTTTCTTGAATAAATTGTCAAATAAACAATGCATAACGGTGAAGGTCATTGGATTATGTCATTCTGTGGCTGTTGGGTTAATCCATAGTTATGGATTTACTGCAATTGCCACAAAATTTGTATATGTCATGTTTGTAGCACAAACTGATGTAAATAATACTGCTAATAAATATGCTGTAGAAATGGCATTTTTGTTGCATAAATTAGACAACTTTGACGCATAATTTGGTCATCTATGCTGTATTATCCTAGTAGCATGACAATGATAGGTCGGCGCAAAGTTCTTTGTGGGTTTTCATTAATATCACTAATTCCATATTTTATAGGGAACTTTGGTTCCATATGTCACGGTCCCCTTTGAAATATGGGTTTATACCCCCGCATTTTATGCACTAGGAAACACAACACGTAATATATAAAGATAGATAGATAGATAGATAGATAGATAGATAGATAGATAGATAGATAGATAGATAGATAGATAGATAGATAGATAGATAGATAGATAGATAATGTCAACACTTTAGTCTATTTCTCAACATCGAAATATACATACCTTGAATCCCTCATCTTTAAGTTGCTGTGCGGTTCCCAGGAACTGAGGTCGGAATGAGTGCTGAAAAAGAACAAAAGTTAATGAACATCTCGACACAAAGCCAGTGTGCGACCCTCACCCAGTGGCATTGATCAGGAAATGAGAAGCTGTCCTACTGTGTTATTGTCTTTGATGTGTAGGAAGAGGTGGTGCATCTGACTGACTCTGCCCCCTCTGCTACTGGTTTTCATTCATGCTTTTCGCCGCAGTCCTTTCCTCTGTCTCCTAGTACCGTTCAATCCGTCAATTCCCGTATAACATTGAAATGACATGCTTCCAGATGATCTGGGTCTGTTCTCCTGAATTAAATACAATCTTCCACGACACAATCTTGTTCCTGTCACTTTCTAAAATACTCATTTAGGGAGTGACTGGCTGCGCCACAATTCCCACATGAGATAATGGACGTCTTTTCCTACCTTACAGTCACTTAAATCATGTATTTACTATGTCTCTGACTATGGCCACTCTTCATTTGAATGCACTGTTGCTTCTAGATAGAGGAGCTAGCTTTCTTTTCTGTGCTACAGATAATGTTTCAATTCATGCAACAAGAATTGTAACACCTATCAGAATCAGCTCAGTCTGTAGCACTAAGAATGAATGTCTTGAATAGCAACTAGGATATCGCCCATTCCATTCCTCATCAATGTCTTCCTCACTATTCTTTGTAAATAACATTCCCCAGGATCAACCCCGCCCGCTACACTCTCTACCCATATCGATACGAACAAGTCACTATCGACACCAACAAACTTGCGTCATATACTAGTACTATCATCAACACCAAACTACCTCACCAGACCAATGCCAATTCAACGGAACATCAATAATGGTTTCAAGGGGCATGGACGGTCTATGCCCCCTGAAAACCATTAAATTGGCATTGGTCTGATGGTGATGTAGATGGCATTCACAAGCTAATGAAGCTCTGGACACTCCGCCACCCATTCTACACCATCCTGCCTGCTTGCTGCTGGAAATGGCCGCCTACTTGTGCAAGAATAACTAGGTGCCTGCTAAGTGTCCGGTATCGCGGAAACGAGGCCTGTATGACAACGGTCCGACTAGGAGACAATGAGCAGCCTGCCGGTGATCGAGGAGAGGTGGCGCACCGGTCCTCGGGTGCGCGTGCCTGCCACTTAAGAGACATCCTGGAGGCATAGAGGCTGCCCTGCCAAGGAGAGGCCATGTGGCTGCCACTGTCTGGCTCCTGATGTGTATTGGAAGCAGGCCCACAACTCACTGCAGAGTCTGACTGTGTGGCTGGTTGTACAGTAACGGCCCATGACGAGATAGGCCTGGTTGGGGCCTGGGGTGCACTGCCAACCACTAGAGGCCACAACTAAGGTGAGGAGGCCCTATAGAGGTGCCCCCCGGGACTCGTTAGGCCAGAATTCAAGGGGCCTGGACCCCCTTCTGCTTTCCCCCTCTTTTCTGCATGACAGGGGGGCCACCCGCTGCTGCACAGGGATCTGGGGCCTCCTCCCCATGAATGATGAGACCGCCTGAGGATTACCGGTGGATACTCTAAGAGGTTCATAGTCAACCCCAGGCCTGAAGGGCAGCAGGGTAGGCTGCAGACAACTAAGATGAGAGACTGGCAGTTGATGTTCCTGAAGGGGCCAGTCAGTAGCTACCGTTGTGGCCTGGTGGTGGTAACAGAGAACCCCCCCCCTTGAAGATATAACTAGTCAGGGGCTAGGGGCCATGGGGTTTGGGCCCCTCAAATTGAGAGCGGCCGAGGCACAGGAGAGAGAGCCTAACAGTCTGTGCCCCTGGGGTAGCGTAAGTCTTATGGGTCGACTTCCTGCTGGAGGCTACTGCACGGGGATTTTGTAGATGACCGGGTTGTGCGTGCCTCCTCCGAGAGTCCCGGCGGGCTGGTTGGCCCGAGCTATAAAGAGCTACTGATCCGTGCTCCATCGCCTTGCCATGGCCAAGAATAGGCTGCCCCCTTCTAAGCAGGAGACACTGGAGAAGTGTGCACAGGCACCCAAGAATACCTCAAGCGATCCTCCGAATGGTGGGGGTCTGTTTCCCGAGGGACCAACACAATCATAATCCTAGTGGTAATCGCTGAATACTGCAACGCTTTGGAGGTGGTGGGCACAGATGTTACACTGCTCAGGCAAGATCTGAGAAAGGCTGTGGTTAGGACAGCTACAGTTGAGGTATGCACCTCTGATGTGGAAGACAATGTCACTGATATGCAATGAACAAACACAAGACTGGTCTCCGCAACAAAGGAGCTAGCTGTTCGGGTGAAGGACGCTGATGGAAGAGCGAGAAGGAACAACCTCCATTCCTAAGGGCTGCAAGCGTTCCTTTCCCAAAGAGTCCCTGAATCAATGGCTGACATCTCTTGTCCCAGCGCATTCCTTGTCACCTTGCTTGGTCATGGAAAGGGCGCATCGGACCTTGGCTTGGCGGCCCCTCCATGCGCCCCCCTTGTCTAATGATAGCCCGGATACTAAACTATGTAGACCAAGATGTGATCCGAATATATGTTAGTACTAGAGTCCTGTAATGTTCCAGTCTCAGAAAATCCTAATCTTCCCTAATTACACCAAATGTGTCCAAGGTCAGCGGTGGTCTGTTCTTGCCACCAAGAAATGACTGAGAGACTTGGGGATACATTACATGCTACTCTATCTGTCAAAACTTAAGGTGTTCTACCAAAAAAAAAACTATTTCTTTGATATCAGCGAGGAGTTGTCCAGTGGTCAGATGATGATTTCACTCTCCAACCTCACACTTCACCTCCCAGGGTTGCACTCTTCCCATACCGGAGAGCTAGGCAGTCCCCGCTGGGGTGCCCAGTGGCCCGTAGCCAAGGCAGGAATCACTCTCAATCATCCTAGATGGACCAACCATCTTGCTCTGCGGATGCTCTGTGGGATGGTGTTTCGGGGACTCTGACTGGGTTGCCTGGAGAGGGGGAAGAGGAGTCTGCCCAGGCTCTGTGACATGACCCTTGACAAATCATTTGAATGTTTGTCATATCCACTGTGATGGTAAGTGGCACTGGTGCTTTGCCTGGCATGACTCTAGAGTCACAAACACTGACCTTCTTCTGCTCAGACAGTGGGACACAAGTCACTCTAGATGGTTTGGCGGGGGCAGGCCTCACACTAGGGTGAAGAGTCTCCTTTGGTTACTAGTGATACAGGGTTTTGGAACTGGTTACTAGAATTTAAATGTTGGGGAGGGTTCTATTAGGGCTTGCTGCCATCTGTCCCTTGTTGGCACAGCTGGTTCCGTGACTGATACTTCACAGTTTTAAAGTATGGGGTGGGTTGGGTATTATGGTTTTTCTTTGTTTTGAGCTGTTTCAGGTATGTGCTATGTGCTTGTTGGGGCAGCTGTGGCTGCAAATTCCTCCCCTGCATACCTATCCCCCTTAGATACCAAGGGCGAGGCTAGACGAGCCCGCCTTTAGGACCCGGCCCCCGGCCCACGCAACGCCATTGGTCAGTGTAGGTAGCCGGCCGCCCTATGGGAGGCCGGCCAGAGGAAGTGCTTCCGGGGCGAGAGGTGACGCACGTCCGGTGGGGGGCGGGGGCAGAGGCCGCGACCTATTTAGGTCAGTAACACAGGGACCTCGGCCTCTTCCTTCGCCTACATCGGACCTGCTCTCACCCTCCTGGCCCCATACCCCTCGCCTTAGATTAAGATTTGAACTTTTCCCGCCCACACCGGAATGCCCCTTGGACGGCGCCTCTTGTTCTCCACTGCAGCAGATTCGGGGCAGTCGGCGCGGATTGGTTCGGCGATGGGATGCCAGGGCTGAATTTAAAGTGGGAGTTTTGAAACGAGCGGCCGGCTCGGGAGGTTAGGTGTCGGGTGTCCCTAGGGGCCTCGGGCAGCCTTGGGAGGCGGGGAGGGGGGCAAGGGAGTAGATCGCAGGCCCTTAGATGGCCCTGACTAATAGTGCGGCTCTGGCCGCTCAGACCTGCCTAGTCTTGTGGAATATTAACGGCTTCCTAGATAAGATCAAATCGATCGCTGTGCTTCGGGCAGCAAAAGGCTTCCTGCCAACATTATTTTCCTTCAGGAAACTCATCTTTTGGGAAACAAGATTCCCTTTTTGGCCCGCAGTGGATAAGCACAGCTGTTTCACCCAGGTTTCAAACGTGGCTCCTGAGGGGTGGCAATATTGCTGAAGGGGCACCTTTGTTACGCCATCAGAAAAACAATTTTGAACCCAGCTACGTGGTGCTTACAGGGCTGCTTCAGGACCATCCGCTAATATTTGTTAATGTTTATGCTCCACTGTCTTCATCCATTCTAGAGGTGATCACGAGGTTACTCAGTGACCTCCCTCTGGGCTCCTGGCGGTGGGGAAGACTGGAATGGGGTGGTGGATGTGGCGATTGACTGCCTCCGTGGTTCGGGGAAGCAACTCGTTCACTGCTATAGTTATTTCTTACAGCTTTGGGCCTTGTTGAACCCTGACGGCTTCTTTATCCAGGAGAACAGGGATACACATTTCACTCTGGGACACACAACACCTCCTCCCGTCTGGACTATTTCTCTGTCACTAAGACACTCACACATGATGATATCATAGGAGCGCAACTTCTTCCCAGATGCCTCTCTGACCACTCGGTAACACTGAAATCTAGCCACCCCACCGCCTCCACCTAGGGCTTGTGCCTCTTTGCATGATCGCTCCGAAATGCAGAGCTCCTCTCCCACATTGGGAACTCCTTGGAATGCTACCTTGAGGAGAACCAAGGTACGGTGTCTTTCCCAGGCACCCTCTGTAGGCGATGATGGTGGCCCTCACGGGGAGATCACTAGTTATCTGGATGCCAAGAAAGGCGGGAAGCTTCAGGAAATAATGGAGCTTGAGACGTAGATCTGTCAGATAGTGGGGAAGTATGCTGCCAACCCTTGCCATGTCCGGTGGGGAGACACTGACCTGGTGCTGGAGTGACTGCACCACATCCTGATGGATGAGGCTAAATCGGGGAGGCTAGTGGTGCAGTTGTGCCTGTACCAATAGGGAAAAAAGGCTAGCAAACTCCTACACCACCTCTCTTCAGCTCTCACATACCATGGCCCAGTCTCATATATTTGCAACATGCCTGTTAATAAAATTATTGTGGATGCCACAATCGCACAACAATTTACGCAACACTGTGCAATACTCCATGAGTGCGGAAATACACTGCCAGAACCACTGATCTCCCAATTTGTTGCTGAACTGCCGCTTCAGGCACTCACTGGAATTGAGATGCAATCCCCGGTGGGAGAGCCTGGCTCATCTCCACTTTGGCAGAATGCCAGGACCCACTGGTTTCCCCAGTGAGTTTTACAAGTCCTTTATGCATAAACCGACCAAGCACTTTGATGGGGTGGTTAAGAAAGCAGCAAAATGTGGCAGGCTACCCCCTGCCTTTCGCCAGGCTGGAATTGTGGTGATTCCAAAGACTATGAACCCCCCGGCCAGTGCGCCTCGTTTAGGCCTATTTCTCTGCTTAATGTGGAAATGAAGCCCTGGCCAAGACCCTTAAGGATCACTTGATCGGGGTCATTCCTTCCCTGACCAGTCGGAGTTCATGCCAATTTGGGCCACCCAACACAACATTCGCAGGGTTTACAACTCTATTGCCCTGGCGGCCCGGCTCAACTGCCATGCGGCCATACTTTTGGAAAACATAGAAAGGGCATTTGAATCTGTTAGCAATACTTACCTGTTTGCCTTCCTGTGGCGGCTTAACCTTGGCCCCAGAATTATCGCCTACGTCCGCCTCCTCTACATCAACTTGAAGGCACATGTCCAGATGGCTACATGGCAAGAATGCCCCCTGTCGCCCCTACTATTCGCAATAGCAATAAGCCCCTGGCAGAGTGGCTGTACATCGATGCCTATGTGTCAGGATTCATTTGGAGCTGAGATCTGCTGGACTGCATCGCCCTTCACGTGGATAATGCAGCGATCTTTTACACCTACCCTGAGACTTCAGGCCCGAGAATACTACAAATACTGTAGATATTCGGGGAGACATCTAGCCTTGAACTCAACTGATCCAAGTCTGCTATTTTTCTGGTCACTACCCCATTGCCAGACTTACGCTAGGTGGCTGATATAACGGTGGCTCCCCGGGGATTTAAATATTTAGGGGTGTTTGTCACACCCAATGTCACGCTAGCCTGGGCGAGGAATATTTAGCTGCTGTTGGACAGACTGCAAGTGGAAGTTAAAACATAGGCCGCTCTCCCACTGTCCCACCTAGAGCGGGCTGCATCTTCAAGATTGTGCCTCTTTCCGGCCTTTCATACTAACTGCAAAACTACCCTTATGCCCTACCCAAATCCTTTTCTTCCACCTTAACCCCTTATTTAGGGGCATCCTGTTTAACTACAGGACTCCCCATATAGCCCTTAATAAATGTTTTAAGACCACCTGTGAAGGTGGTTTTGCAGCTGCAGAGTGGGAAAGTTACTATAGGGCCTCAGAACTTGTAATTATCAATAGATGATGGTTGGACATTCAGGGGGATCCAGCTTATGCTACTGAAAAATTGGCTCTCTGAGACACTGCCATACTGCACCTCTTATACAGTGGGGTACTCCCACTGGCCGACGAGGGTGGTGATCTTGACGTGGCAGTCGACCTTAAAATCCCTGGCTTAGAACAACAGATTGACGGGTCTGACCTTCCACCCCCCAGCCCCCCTCCCCCCCCCCCTTGGTAGTTGGGTGCTATGCTTCCAGCTGTGGCACTACTGATGGGTTTTTGCATTTGGGATACGATGGAATCCCCCTCCCCCCGGGGATGTGCTTGAGGAGGTAATGCCTAAATCCTATCAAACCTTGCAAGAGTAATATGCCCTCCACCATAGCCAATTTGTCTAGAACTTACAGTCTTATAGTTGCGGCACGCCCCTCTGTCCTATCTTACTGAATTGGACGAACACCCTGACTTTCATACTTTGGAAAACAAACTGCTACAAGGCAAACTGGGTGACCACAAGGTCTCTTACAGGTCTATCGTTCCTTGATCCGGAACATGCTGGATTAATTCGACCAGCTGCGCTCCGCCTGCGAACAGGACCTGGAAGCCTTATCCAGTGACGACTGGCTGGAGGGTTGTGCCTCTCCAGGAAGTGTGGCGATTTCTGTATGACTGCTTCTTATTCACCTTAATTATTGATATAGGACCTACCTCACATGCCAAAGGCTCTGTCTGCCTCATGGGGGTGATTACCTCATCCCTCTGCCTGCAGTGCCACAGTCAAATTGGGGATGTCCTGCACACTACATGGGGGTGCCCCGGTGTCCGACGGTTTTGGGGGGGGGGAGTCCTGAACGGCATGGGTCATTCCTTGGCCCAGCCTATACCGCGAGTCCCAAAGCTTATCCTCTTGCATATCATTGACTACTTAGCACCGACTCAGTATGACACAACACTACTTTTGGTGGGTCTCACTCTGACAAAGAGTGATGTGGCACGCCACTGGAAGGAGGAATCTCTGCTGTTGGTGGGTGCATGGAAGATGAGGTATACTGGTGCATAGTCAGAGAATAACCAGCCTATGTGACTAGGGGGTTCCTATCGGTAGCACTGTGAGCTTTGGGTGAGTGGGTGGAATACAGGGGCATTCTACTTGAAGGTGAACACTTTACTGTTCCAGGCATAGAGAGGCAGATCAGGTCATACACGAGGTGGGCCGCGGCTCTACACATGATACATGAATATGCTGTTCTATATGGGGCTCGTGGTGGGTATATAGATGCCCGGACCAAGGGACACAGCACTTCCGTTGGTGGATTTTTTTCTTTTCTCTTATAGCATAATGCAAAATCTCATGAAAGCGTAATCAAAAAACCCAATGGTTCTCATACCATTGTGAGCAACCAAACTTGACTAATTTCCCCACCAATAACCCTAATCTTATCAGCACCTACACCCGAAGCTGAAATCATCTAGGCTTGCAACAACAACAATAAGTAAATTTTCTAGTGCTATCACCACTAAAACCTGCTGTCTTTGACAAGGGCAGCTATGTTTACGTTTCTCAACACAATGGACAATTTTCAGGCCCAAACCTCCCATTAAAACCCAGATTTTGATAAACGATATTTTTCGGGTTCCTCGATCTAACCACATCTCCCGGCTCACCTGAATTCCAATCAAGATGCCCTTCTGCGGCTGCTTGAAGCCTGTGGAAAGCATGGCCTTTAGGAACGCCGAATAAATGTTCTCTCCAAAGCAGGCGACCTGTAGAGGAAAGCAGAGGAAGAGCAGGAAAGACAATGTGAGAAGGTATTGGACCCGAAGGAAAACACTCATTTTGTTGCACAACACATACATCTGTCTTTCAGCCACTATTCTTATCATTATCACATGTCAGAGTGAACACTTCACTGCCCTCAAAATAATCCCCAATCAACAGGGGAATGACAGGTGAAACTTATGGCTCAGTTCATTTTTAACTGGACCCAATCATCAGAGCCACTGAGGTTCATGACAGAAATGACAAAGAGACCCTCAATGCCCCTGTGGGAATTTTTTCACCAACCTTTTATAATGCGTGTCGCTGTATTTAAATCAGTATCCTAGTGTATTTCACTAAAGAAAAAGGTTTTGTTAACCATTCCTTCATCCATAACACCACACCACTTGTCTCCCCTTTCAAATTTTCCTGCTGATACATCGTCTTTTGTTTTCATTTCAGTCAATTAAATATGTTTTGAATGAAAACTAGCTGCAGTACTAAGTACTAATGTATGTTCCTTTACATTTGTTTATATGGGCCACGGTGCTCCTAAAGGAGACAGACTGACTGTAAGTAATCACTGCAGTTCATCAGTTTCCTTACATGTTGTTTTCTCTACTGTCTACAGAGAGCGCGTGCAGTACACACACACAAATGTGCGAATGCGCAAAGGGCAGAAAAATAGCAAGCAATAGGAACGCAAGGACTCCCCCACGTGACTCTGACAACACACACTGATAGGCGAATCAGGAAGGGCCAGGGTTGGAACCCCATTCCTTATATATATTGAATATTGGCCTCTCGACAGAGTCAGAGACCACTAATGAAAATGTATCACTTTAACGCGGAATTGCGATGATACTATTTCCTGGCCAGAGGTCTGCAGCACCAGTCCGCCTGTTACCGAAGTTACGCTAATAAAACTAAATTCACATAATACACTGTTAAGACGTCCAGCGCCCGTAAACAAGAATCTCTGGGCAGGGCCCGATTGACAGAACTAGCTTAAGACAAAATCCTAAACTTACTACCAATTTCGGTATTCACATAAGTTAGGAGTCCTAACTTTAGGACTCCTAAATGCCTTCTATGAATACCGAACGTCTTAAAATTAGGATTTTTCTTAGTTTAGTAGTAGTAAAGTTAGGACTCCTAACTTTACTACTACTACACTGAGAAAAATCCTAATTTTAAGACTTTCGGTATCCACAGAAGGCATTTAGGAGTCCTAAAGTTAGGACTCCTGACTTCTGTGAATACCGAAATTAGTAAGTGCCTTCTGTGAATACCAAAATGGTAGTAAGTTTAGGATTTTGTCTTAAGTTAGTTCTGTGAATCGGGCCCTCTGTGTCCGCAGATTTGAATCCCATCAGGGACCACTCCTCCTTTTATCCTTTTGAAGTCAATACATTGAGTGCCATTGAGTACAGTGATAATTAAGGTTGCTCTATATTATTATCATCATGCAGGGATTAGTATGCATACCCTGGAAGCTGGGGTCTCAAAGACTGCTGCAAACCTGTTGAGCCAGCCGAGCCAATACACACTCAGCCATGTCCAGGAGCTCGGGCAACACTTCAACGGGGTGGGAGGGGGCGGGACGTCTGATGCGCACGTGGGGTGACCTGCACATCTCCATGGCGTTTAATTAAGCAGTAACGAAGGCGTCGTCGCCCGCTGCTGACGGACAGGCACTTCACGCAGCGGCGTAAGTGGATTTCGACGTGAGTTATTCGACGTGGTAAGCTGGGCTCCTGGCTGGCGGTGTGTGTTCCAAAATGCTAATGTGGCATAATGTTTATAAGGAGACGCTGCTGCTAAATGCCAAGTGCCAGTTCGGGAATACTGATCGCTGCAGCAGAGATGCGCCTCGCGCCCTTGAGCCCGTGGGTCTGGCTGTCTTCAAGATGTTTATGTGTTTGCCATTCATGGACACATCTCATGTCCTGGGCTGTGTGTTCCCGCTCTCCGACGACTCGAGTGAATGTCTGGATGCACAGATGGCACACTTAGTGACAGGGCTGGCCCCGCCCACATTCCTATAGGACTGCGCAGCTACCAAGTAAAAGGAACTGACGTTATCAGCGGAGATAAGCACATCACGCTGTAGGGTCCTAAATTAAACCCGGGCACGAAAAATGCCCTAATTTACACCAGTCTGTTCCCAGACAGCGCATAATCTAAATTTAAGCAAGAAAACATGTTGGGATTGTGCACCTGTTTATAAAAAGGCGCCCATAAAAGATGCAGGAAAACTGGCCTAATCCACACTGAAAAGGAACAAATTCCTGCGCTATATCTGTTCGGGTGACATGCCTTATCTTACACCTGTGCAGAAAAATGACACATTACACCTAGGCAAGAAACAATATCACACATGTTATCCTACTTTAAAATGTCTGAATAAATATATCGATAGTAAGAAATCGAAATCTATAGAAGTGTAAAAAGCATAATCTTTGTATACAGGTACAGTTCTCTTTACCGTACACCAATGACCTTGTTTCTAGTACACTGCCTTAGTCTGTGCTTTCCAGGTTTTTCTTTTGTGCTAATCTTTTAATATATTGGCTAAATAGGAGGAATGTGTAGCATAAGAACAGTCGTAACTATGCCCTCATGCTTTGGGTAAATAATGGCTATTGTGCTGAGGGTTTCAGACCAGACGCAGTGCTAACATGAGGGGGCTTTATCAGGATCCGTCAGCTATTATTTAGCCTCAATGAAATGTGTGGCTGGGCTTGTTCTGATGCAATTTTGACACTGGGTCAAAGAAGCCCCCACACTTTGCCTACTTTTTAGTCACAGCATCAATTTGGAGGGGGTGAGGCAGGCCTCAAATATCTGGTTTTAGCTGTGCCCACCACAAACGCCTCACTTAAAGGGCCATCAGCAATCCTTTCGTTTGAGTCTCAACTTTTGCTGGAGCCTAAACACCTTGCTGCCAATGGCATGGAGTGAAACCAGGGCTTTAAGTGGGCCGGGTCTCACCGGTGCTGAGCACCAGCAGTTTTTAAAGGGGGCCTCGAAACGGGTCTCTATCGGGCTCTGTTTTGTGCCCTGTTTTGCGGTCCGTTTTTTCCCCGGACTGCAGTGACAGCAGGCACATCGATGTGCGCCTGCTCACACTGCTCACTTCTCACTAGTGGAGAAGTTACGGCATGATATAATGCCAGGTGAGTGTTGTAGGGGGATATTACGTGTTGTACCATATATTTGGATGCAACTACAGAAACAGCAAATTACAAATTGGGCAGCACACTATGCTAAGCACAGATTTTTAGCTTACGTTTTTAAGCCACGCCCTTAATTACACTGACCACGCCCCTTTGAGAGACCCCCAGTTTGTTCCTTCCCCTTAAAGCCCTGAGTGAAACAAACAACCAGGTTCTCTGCTTGTTCCCTGCAGTTTGCATGCACCTCCTGATGCTGATTCATAACTCATTTAGTACTATGAGGTAGCACAGAGAGATCAGCGGAAAAAGCAGTAACTCACTGTTCCATCTACAAAAATACAAATCTAACATCCAAGCTTATTTCCACAGGGCTGGGGGTATGTTTACAAGGGGATAGAACATTGATAAAAGTGACATTCTGGTGGTGCTATGCCGTTCTCCATATTTACAAAGTGGTGTTAAGCCACTTTTTGTGGCTTAACGTCGCCTTGTAATTACAATGTGCGGCACAATGATGCATTATTTGTTTCTTGCTGCATAATTTATTCAACTGACCCTAATAATTTCAGTGCTCTATAAGAGAAAGATGTGTGAAGGGACAACCAAGTGTTATTACGCCTGCAGTGTGCAATGAGAGAAGGGGACCTGTATTTCCTGTTGCAACAGAGACCAGAGTATCCATCCAGATTTCCTTCTTCCTACATGTACACAGTGGTGGCTCCTCCGCTGCGTTGCACCACTGCTCTGTGTGCAGTTCAAAATGGAAAAATAAAATGATAATAACGCAATGTTATTATCTATTTTGTTTTTTGTACTGGCTTAGATGCGAGGGGGAGGATTGGTGAGCATTACGTGCGCATGACAGTTTGGCCAGCCGTCGGCCAAACAGTCATGCGCACTTAGCATATTCTCCACCAGGATGTACTGCAAGGCCTGGGTGGAGAAAATGCACAGGCTCCCGGTCACTGAGCCTGCAGGTACGTGTTTTTTTTACTCTTGTGAAGTAGTAGCTGCCACTGCATTAGCAATTTCTTCCACTGCACAAGAGTTAGTAAAATGTATCCCCACGAAGACTTTCTGCAATGGACAGCAGTAGGATAATGGCAACATTACTTACCTCTCCTGTGGAAGCCATCTCACATCGGAGAATAGGGTCAGCACCTCTCAGCCGGGGCCAGGAGAACATGGGCGCCTGCGCCAAAAATAAAGGAAAAATAAAAGTCAAGTATCTGCAACTCCATGTATGAACATCTGCCAAACAGGGTTCTCGCATCACGTGCCATAAAATACAGAATTGTCTCCATTTGCTAATATCTATGTATGAGTGATTCTCTGCCATATAATACGGAGCCTCTTCCATGGGCACTAAAACGTGTGTTTATGGCTCTTCTGCCAAGTAATATGTAAACACTCTGCTTTGGCAAAGGATCTATGAGCTCACTGCTCATATTTGCAATATAACGTGCATTGCCATCCAATTGCAGATAATAGAAAACCTTCTTTAAAGAATAGATTTGGATCTCTAACCACAACACTTGTACCCTGTCCCAAATATAACACACAGATGAAGATATATCTTGGACCAGAACTTTAGTAAATACTGGAAATCGCTCAGCCACAGACCGGATCAAACGACATTTTGTTCCAAAAACCCCTGTTATGCCAATGACAAGGAACAATAGTCGAGGCTTTGCAATAGCAGCATTGTATTGTCACGAGCCAAGGGTTCTTGTAGAGCTGATGTACAACCTGAAGAGCAGAATGGCCTTTACCCCAGGACAGTATGATTAATAGTGTCATGCAAAGTCATATATTTGAATAATAAAAAAATAAGCAACGCTTGTGCTCTCAATGCAGGATTAGGGGTCATGGAATATTCAACCCACATTTGTGGGAGATTTAGATGAGACTATGAAGAAGGCAGTTTTGATTACTGTTTCTCTCTGAATGGCAAAAAAATATTACCAATCACTGAAAGCACGGCTAGCTCAGGTACTTCATAAGAACAATGGAGGAGACAGGAAAGCATGGGCTCGTTCTAGCCTTCAAAGACTATACTCCACTGTGGTTGGAGAGCCTCACATACCTTGATCCCAACGTAGTCAGCGGGAATGATGGGTCTCTCCAAGGTAGGCAGGTGTGTCTCGTCTATTTTCTCTCCAATCATCACTTTGGTCGCCACGTCAATGAAGTCCAAACCAAGGGTCTTCGACACGAAGGGGAAGGAGCGCGAAGCTCGAAGGTTGCATTCAATCACCTAAAAACGAGACAGTTAATATTATTCTACAGCAGTATGTGGCCGAAAGACTTATAGCATGATAAGACTGCCCCTGCAACCGTCACAGTAACGTACGTCATACAGGAAGTGAGAGAGCCCCCTGCTCTGCAGAAGAAGCAAGTTACTTATCTTTAACTACTGGTCTACAGCACTTGTGTCTTTCACAGTTTCACATAGTTGAACCACTTCCAATTATCAAGCTGTTTAAAACAGCAATAGATATTGACAAAATGGCATATCTTTGCTTGTTTAGTGGCACATTCACCTCATTTAAAGGCACCCAAACTTTAGCCAATGAGGTGAATGCACCGAGCATACTTACTCTCCCAGAGGGCACCAAAGCTCAGATTTTCTACCACAAGTCATGTGTGACAGAATCTCTGTACAGGCTACTACATTTACCTCAGAAAATGAGAATTTACATTTTTCACTTTCACTGGACCTCCCAGATCAAATTTAATTATAGTCCATGTATTTTGGGGGATTTTTTCTTCTGGGCCATAGAAGGGTTCCGTGACAATGTCATCTTGAGAAGGAAAATAACATTTCTCTTTAAGGCCTAATCAGCTTGCAGACTGAATAAATTATTCGCAGATGATCTGCATCTTAAATGTATTTATGGCCTTTATCTCACACATATGGCATCTAAATGTGATATCATCACAATCCCTTTATGGCAGAGACAGAAGCCTAGATATATACCCCCAAGAGCACAAGAAAGACGCCCCCTAAATTGGAGATGCGCCCACTTTAGGGGATGATTATGTAAGATGTGTCCCCCCAACAACTTCCACTAAAAGTCGCGCAGAAGAAGAAACACTTGTGGATGCCTGTAAGGCTCATAAAGAAAGCACATTTAAAATCAGTATATGCTTGAAAAAGGCAGTCCACCTTTCTTGATTCTAACACACACCATCCTGACCCTTATATACAAGTATCAATTTACCCTTCGCTTGTGAAAGTGACACAAAAAAGAAACTGCTGCAGATGTTCCAGCACCTTTCCTGCCCAAACTGTCATCTATGGCCAAAATCCTTTCTGCTGTCAAACCTCTGGTAGGCATCTCATCATTGGTCATCAGAACATCGACAAGCACCGCATCATCAGCCGGCATCTCATTGTCAATAGGCTCTTCATAGTCGATGGGCACTTTGACGTTGACTGTCGCCTCTTCAACAGTCACCTGGTCAGTGATGTTTGCCTCTTCAACATTGGAACATCTGCCCTCTACAGTGCTGTTCATACCAGGAAGCTTGGATGTTGTTGCTATCAACGTTCTGTAGTCTACGGAAGTGCCTCTGGACTTCTAACAAAACATCCTTTGCCCAATGAAGTACAGAGACAGCTTCCTACCAATACTTTAAATGCAGAGGATAAAGAAGACTTCTAAGACACCCTTTCAGACATGAACTAGCTGCAGACTGCTTATCGTCTATTACAACTGAGGGTCCAATATGAGCCAGAATATTGAGTTAGAATCTTCAGCGGAAGCGTGTCATCATGGTTATTTTGACATGTGCGTAGACTCCACAGTCGGGGCAGAGAACTCTGCACTCATGTATATAGGCAGGGTGGAGTCCACACATAGTTTGTGAATTGCTAATTGCTAATTGTAGTATGTTTTGTAGTACTCAAAATGTACTACAATGTGCAGTTGGAGAATCGGTGTACAAAGCTGGTTTATCCAGTTCCATCCCAATGGGAGAATATGTCTCCTCTCAGTCAGTCTTATTGGCCAGTACAATATTCTTTCGTTCCTCCCCCTTAGCAGTCTTCCATGGCAACCTACGCCACCATGTTTACCGGGGGTTCCTAGCCTGTTAAAGGGGAGTGGATCAAGCATGTGTGTTAAAATCTAGATTGCGACGTAAACATTATCGGCGCCATCTTGTCCCCTTTTAGCTCAAATGTGCGCGTCAGTAGCAGCCATTTTGAACGCCATGGCCTCTCTGCCCACTGCCGATAGCCAGCGCGTCTCTCTCTCTCCCTCTCTGACCCCGCCAGCATCCCCCGCGCGCTGACAGCCCACGTTCTCACATGCTTGGGCCATAAACCACCCCTTCAGCGCGGCCCTGCCTCGGAGCCACATCCCGACTAACACCTCCCTCCGTCCCTTTAATGATCACGCATCCTTTGATGAACCCCCTTCCTCTGTGCCCGATTGTCCCGCCCGATCCCAGGCCATCACCTAGCTCTGCGGATACAGTTTATTGCCCCTTACAGTATGAAGCTGTCCTTCTTCAAAGAATCTATGACTGATAAAAGCCCCCACCCCATGAGATCCGATCAGCCGCACACATTCCGGGAGCCGGCGGGATATCCAGCTGCGCGATAGTCATCACCTACTGAGATCGGGGTGGGGACTTTTACTGTAAATATGTGTGGGAACGGGTTTGGAGCGGAGATTCCGAGGATGCCTTTCCGTACATCAAAGTATTAACAAGAATGTGTTTTATGTAATAAAGCAATAAACCTGTGTATAAGAGGCGAGGCCTCAAGGATGCGAATAGAGCACCTCGAGAAGATACCCTGTTGTCTGATTTGACGTGTTCTGCTCCGTCGGAATAAACTCCTGTTTCCTGCCTTCTGTCTCCAGCGCCTGCCTCTTTGTTTGGTAATCTCGAATGGTATGAGAGGCGGCTAACGCCGGGCAAATACTGAAGGGTTCTTGGTCGAATTCGGCCCTACCATTCTACAATTGGCGTCCCAAACGTGGGGCCCATCAGCGACACGTGAATCCGGTGGGAGAGGTCCCGACGACAGTGTGAACAACTGCAACGATCGGGAAGAGCTCCTGCCGATAGACCCTCGTCTGGCAGCCGATCATCCGAACTTCACCAGTTCTGAGCAGACCTCTCTCGAGTGATCTACGGTCCTGACTGGGAACCATCAGGAGTGCCACAGCAATTACGGAGAACAGAGGACGATCAGGCGCTGGAAGCGGAAGACGAGAAACTGTCCATGCGGTCCGGGTAAGGTCGTATAACACGACGAATTGCGAATTGATTGATTGTTTGAAAATACTAGTATTACTCATTTGATTGTTTCTGAGAGATTCTCTATTTGCAAACAAGCACAGAGTCGCCATACTCTGTTTAGTCTTTGCAGATAGTGAAGGGTAGGTAACGCAGGCCTTTGCCCCCTTTGTAATCCGTCGTGCCTGCTTCCCTCTCCATTTGATTGATTGTTATCCAAGTATTTACTGTTTTGGAATTGGTTCTCTTTGGATCATTCTCTATTTGCAAACAAGCACAGAGTCGCAATACTCTGTTTAGTCTTTGCAGATAGTGAAGGATAGGTAACGCAGGCTTTTGCCCCCGTTGTAATCCGTCGTGCCTATTTTTATCCCTCATTTGATTGATTGTTTATCCGAACATTGATCGTTCGGAATTGGTACTCTTTGGGTTATTCTCTATTCACAAATAAGCACAGGGTCGCAATACTCTGTTTAGTCTTTGCGGATAGTGAAGGATAGGTAGTGCAGACTTTTGTCCCCTTTGTAACCCGTCATGCCTGTCTTCGCCCCGTTTGTTGGTAGTTGGTTCAGCCCGGACCGCTTATTGGAGGTGAACCATCCGGCTCCACTGGAGGGCACCCCTAATAAGGACATGTTTACTAAATATGGACTAGTCACCGTGGCTTATAGTAAGCTGTGGCATAAATACACGAGAAAGGATCGGGAAAGTCAGTGGCCACTGATAGGATCCTTTGCTAACGACAAAATAAACGCGCTGGAAACAGCCCTTTATAATAATAAGACAACACCCACTATGCTCGATTGCTTCGGCATGTGGCGCAAAGAAACAGAACAGCGAAAGAAGAGAAATGAGGTCAGGTTAGAAAAGGAATTACGCAAGGCAGCTCACCTGGCCGCTAACAAATTAAAGGAAGAAATAAAAGAAAGAGAGGAAACCAAGCTAAAACAAGATTCCGAATCATCAGGCCAGTGTCCCGTCAGGACACCCTCTACACTTTACCCCGAGCTACCTTCGAAACAGCGAACGAACGATGATTTACTACTAGGTCCCTCGATCATCTACATGCCCCCTCCATATGCCCCTTCCCAACCCTTAGCACAGCACCCGCAACCCCCAACGACAGGCGAGAGTAGTGCCGGAGCCTCGGTCCTCATGGCCTCTGCGCCGACCGAATCCCTTGCACTCAGCGCAGCACAAGCAGCAACTTCAGGTGATCCCGAAGCAGGGAGGAGAGACCCCGCGAGATCGAATAGATTAAGTAAGGACGAACGAGCTGGGATCGATAAGATTGTAAAGACACTGGTGGTGCGAAAGGAAAGTGAGGATTATATAACGGATATGTACAATACATATGCCAATAGCCACAGACGACACTTTGTCGTACGCCTTTGTTACCACACCCTTAATGCCTACGAGGACCGATACCAAGGAAAAGGCCCTGGAAACCTAACGACTCTGTATAGGAAAATTGATGTCGGAGATGGAGGCGAGTGTGATGTGGCGAACCTCTTCACGCGTACGCTTGAAGTTTTCCGCCACCTCACGGAACTGAAACCAGAGACCAACACCACGACTCCTGCAGTGACAGAAGCCAGAGTAGAAACAATTGACACTATGATGCCCATAAAGGAGGCCGCTCCCTATTGGGTTCCCCCACGAGGACAGGGAACACACGACGATATTAACCACCAAGATGCGAGAGGGAGGGTAGTTTACAACTGGGTTTACCAACCATGGGATCGGCAAGACATCCTGACTTTCCGAAAGTCCTTGCCTGATCTGCGAAAGAACCCCACAGCCTTCTATACAGAATTAGCCACCGCTCTGGGTTCAACGATTATGACCCTAGCGGATATCGATTTGTTTTTCGGGTTATGTCTGCCAGCTGATGTGTGGAAGCAAATCCGGAAAGTCGACCACCTTGAGCTGTTCAGACATACCTGGATACAACTCGGTGATGTAGACAAACAGCAAGAGCCGGGACAGAAACCTATGAAAGCCATTCTAGACCTACCAGATAAGATCGTGCAGAAATTAAAAACCTTAGTCCCAGAAAGGAAGGTGGACTGGTCGGTAGTAACGGCCTGTCGCCAGAAACCCCAGGAAGACGTATCAGAATACTTCTCCCGGTTTGAAACGGTGTTCTCCGATTACAGCGGCCAGGACATGACCACTGCAACCGGACATCACTTGTTTGTCCAGAACTATGTGAAAGGCCTGACACCAGAAGTCTCGCAGAAACTACAGACTAGCGAGAGTAGTTGGGCGGCCTCCAAGCCCGCAGCTATCCTTCAGATGGCTCAATACTATGAGCGACAAAAGAACGAGAACGATCAAGCGACTGAGAAAAAGAAAAAGGACTTGAAAGAGAGGGTAATGATTGCTCAGTTGCAAGGGGTGACTATAGGAAGGGAACAGTATAGAGGGAACTACCAGTCGAATGCTCCTAGAAATCCACCCCCTAGAGACCACACACCCGCACCCGGTGCTCCACGAACAGACCTCGATGAGAACCAGTGTGCGTTTTGCAAAGGATTTGGCCATTGGAAATCTCAATGTCCAGTTCTGCAAGAAGCACTCAGAAATAAAGACACGAGAGACGTAGCGGACGGGCCGAGAAATAGAGGACAGGGACGAGGGCACACAAGCGACACCAACAATGACAGACCTGGTAGACCGAACACGTTTGACCGTCCCCGACAGAATCAGTGCCAACAGTCTGACTGCGACAATGCCCACGACTTTGCATAGGACTGCCAGGGGCAAGGAAGGGATCCAGTCGAGCTCTATGTTGACCAGCAAGGCCCTTATGTCACCGCTAAGGTCCTAGGTACGAAGTCTCCATTTCTGGTAGATACTGGTGCAACACGTAGTGCGTTGTCTAAACGATTGATTCCCAGGGCACCCTTGTCTGGCTCACATGTGACATCAATAGGTTTTGATGGAACGCCCTCCACTAATCCCTTGTTCACACCGATCTCTTTTAACTTGGACAATAACACCACTGACACGACGTTTTTGCTCTCCTCCAACACCCCCGACGCCATTATGGGACTTGACTTATTGAAACATTTTCGAGCTACTATTAGGTGCTCACAAGACGGAGTTCGAGTCATTCTGTACGACAACCCAACACTGCTCAGATCTTATCGCACACAACGCATGTTTTCTATCACTGACACTGACTTGTCCTTACTCGACACCCTACATCTGTACCTATGGGCAAAGACTGACTCGGATGTAGGACGCATGATGATAGACCCTGTACACATAACTGTTCGACAGGACGCAGTACTCCCCAAACTCCCGCAGTATCGGATATCGCCCGAAGGCGAGAAGGCGTTGGTAAAAATCATCCAGTCCCTGGTAGATGCAGGAGTGGTAGAAGAAGTAGTTACCAATGTTTGCAACAGCCCTATCCTACCCATTGTGAAGAAGCAGGGTGAGGGAGATGAAAAAGCGTACCGCTTCATCATCGACCTACGAGAAGTCAACAAAGTGGTTGTACCCCAGTACCCTGTAGTTTCAGACATCACCACCATTCTGACCCTGATTCCTTCCACTGCCACCACCTTCACGGTAATCGACCTCATGAACGCATTCTTCTCCATCCCCATTCACTCGGACAGCCGCTACCTTTTCGGCTTCACTTTAAAATCCCGCTCATACAGATTTTGCAGAGCACCCCAGGGCTACACTGAAAGTCCAAGCATCTACAGCCAGGCCCTTAAGAGACAGCTGGATGCAGTCCAATTGCCGGATGGAGTGGTGTTGATACAGTACGTCGATGATATCCTTTTGGCGGCCGACACCACTCCACTTGCAGTCACAGCCACCATCCAACTCCTGCACTTCCTCGCGGAAAATGGCCACAAGGTCTCCAAGAAGAAGTTGCAATTCTGCCAACCTCAAGTCACTTACCTAGGCCACCTCTTGTCCAAAGACGGGAGAAAGCTCACACCCGATCGAATACAGGCTATTCTAGAGACCCCTATCCCCAAAACCCCGAAGCAAGTCCGCTCTTTGGTAGGCCTCACCTCCTTCTGCCGACAATGGTTGCCAAATTTCAGCCTCATTGTGAAACCACTACTTTCCCTACTGGCTAAAGATGTCCCCTTCCCACTCCCTTGGACCCCTGAATGTCAATCCTCCTTCAAGGAACTACGAGACGCCCTTTGTTCAGCGCCCGTCCTAGGAACCCCTGATTATACAAAGCCCTTCTCTCTCTACACTCACGAAAGGGAGGGATGCGCTTTGTCTGTCCTGACTCAGTCCATTGGCCCCAAACAACGACCATGTGCCTATTTCTCTGCCACTCTTGACCCTGTAGCAAGAGCTTTGCCTGCCTGCCTTCTAGCAGTAGCCGCTGCTGCTGTCTCTATCTGACAAAGTGAGGGGATCGTACTCTCGAATTCCCTCACTGTACTAGTGCCCCATGCTGTTGACACCCTCCTAAACCAGACCAAGACACAACACCTGACCAGCGCACGACTGACTGGGTACGAACTGACACTGCTCGCACCTCACATCACGCTGAAACGATGCACCACACTGAACCCAGCCACCTTGCTGCCTCTGCCTGAAAACGATCCCGATGTGCCCCCAATACATGACTGTGTGACCCTCACGGACGAACAGACTAGGAGCAGAGTTGACCTCCGAGATACTGCCTTCCCAAACCCTGACGGAGAGCTATGGGTAGAGGGCTCTTGCATTAAACTCCCCGACGGCACCACCTCAGCTGCCTATGCAGTTACCACAGCCCAAACTGTAGTTGAAACCGCCCGCATCACGCAACGATCCGCCCAGGCGGCAGAACTGATTGCCCTCACACGAGCATGTATCCTAGCAAAGGGGACGACAGCAAACATTTACACGGACAGCCAGTATGCCTTCGGGGTGGTTCATCATTTTGGGCTCTTATGGAAGGAGAGGGGATTTCTGACATCTCATGGCACGCCCATCCTGCACGGAGATCTAGTCTCCGCTCTGACTGAAGCGGTTCTCCTCCCCAAACAACTTGCCGTAATCAAATGCCAAGCACACAAAAAGGTGACAGACATCATTGGACAGGGAAATGCACTGGCCGACATCACTGCCCGAACCACAGCTGAGAACAGGACGACGACTCGCATGTATGTGACTAGGTCACAAGCAGAAAAATGGACGGACGCTAGGGAAACTATTAGGGACATCCAAATGGCCAGCTCACCACAAGAATTGACTGAATGGGCACGGGTGGGATTAAAGGATGATGAAGGCTGCTGGCGGACAACAGACACGAACAAATGGTTGCTACCCAACTCGTACCTGATCCCCATACTGACGATGCACACATAGGATCTGCCCCTATGGCCGAACTTGTCTCCCGAGTTTGGAATAACGATAGAATTACAGACTCAGCCAAACGATTAGTCCAACAATATCTAGTCTGCCTGCAACACAACCCTGGGAAAGGAACTGTCGTACCCCGGGGAGGGTTTGGGGTCCCCAACCATCCATTTGAAGTCCTACAGATGGACTATATCCAGTTAGAGAGATGTCAAGGACTGAAGTATGTACTTGTTGTTGTGTGCGCTTTTAGCAAATGGGTGGAAGCCTACCCGACGCGTGACAACACTGCTATTGCCACTGCAAAAGTACTACTGAAAGAGTTCTTCCCTCGCTACGGCCTTTGCCGTATTTTATGGAGTGACAATGGCCCCCATTTTGTAGCCGAGGTTATCCAGCTCATCCTGAAAGGACTGGGGGTACGACAGAAATTCCACGCAGTTTTCCACCCTCAATCTGCTGGACTGGTCGAGCGGCACAATGCCGCATTGAAACTAAAACTGGCGAAAATAGTGGCTACCACAGGACTAAAATGGCCAGACGCTCTCCCCCTAGAATTGCTGTCAATGCGTTCCACCCCCACCAAACACCACTTGACCCCTTACGAGGTCGTTTTCGGCCGGCCCATGAGTATCTGGTCCGCACCCAAACCGACATCTATTCCCGACGTCCCGGACGTCCTAATGTCTGACTCCCTGTATAACCTAACTAAAACACTGTCTGTTATTCATCATCAGGTGCTGCAGGCCATCCCCGATGCTTCCAGGGGCCCCGGACATACCATCCAGCCTGGAGATTTCGTCCTGATTCGGAACTTCCAGAGGGAGAAGAGTCTGGAACCCCGCTGGACGGGCCCCTGGCAAGTCTTGATCACCACCTGAACAGCTCTTCGAGTGGAGGGGAAGCAAAATTGGCTGCATGCACATCATTGCAAGAAAATCTCTCCGGCCCTGACGTCGACCAAAGACGTGAGCACCCAGGAAGAGCTCCTGAACAAAGACCGACCATCCCTGAGCTGCTACCCTGAAACAGAGACACTCGAATTGGTGAAATTCCCTGATCCCACGGTGCTATCCAGAGAAGGGTATAACCTGCGATGAAAGGAGGGAGCTTCGGTTAAGTAGACCACTGACTAAGTTATCATTCTCAGAGCGGCGGCCTAACACTACAAAGGCTGCCAGGAGGGAAACCAAACGAAGTCTGTGGTTCTGCCCACTACCGAGCACCTTGAAGATGATGGAAGCGCCCGATACGAAGATGATGGAAGCAACCGGACATCCGAAGACCCGCTACAGGAACCCGAAAACTGACAGTTTGCACAGCTCAAAGACTATTGCTCTTCTTATCACTCTTCTCTTTTGCCTCCTCCTCATGACTACCTTCTGGATCGTGGAAGAGAACGCACCGGCTCATAAGACATTTCTAACGACTGCACAGCCTACCACCATGAAAGAACACTACCTGGTCTCTCTTTCACTTCAAATCCAAGAAAGGCGTAAGGAGTTCTGGAACAGCTCCTTCGTACAGTTGCTGCACCAACACAACCTTGCTGCAAATGCCACGAATTGCTGGATCTGTGGGTTGATACCACATGCCACCGGACATTCCGTCCCCTTCATCCCTTCACCTTTCTCTGTTCATGGCTCCTGCCTTGCCTGGCTGATCCTCTTGCAAGAGAGCTACAGAGACAACGCCACTTCCAGCTAAACTATGTCACACTTTTATCATGGAGTCTGGCTGAACAAAACCGGGAGAGCTGCTGCTCCTTTTTGCCCTCTATCCTCCAATGCCTCTGTTCACATGGACATCCCCGCTAAAGAAATGGTGGAGATGCAAATATTCAACAATCCAGCCAGACCCACCTTCTCCTACCTCCGGAAACGAACAGCTGCCACCCTGACTGTGGCCCTATCTGTCGTCAATGTCTCGGGCCTCTTATGCATCACAGGCCATGGGACACAAATGGTGGGCCATAGCACTTGCCGCATCACCAGAACTTTGTACTCAACCGACCCACCCTCTTTTGTCACCTCTCCAAACATGTACTTCTTCTGTGGTACAAAAGCCTACACCTGGCTCCCAAAGGGCTGGGGAGGTACCTGCTACATAGCCTTCATCCTTCCTCCAACCTATGTGGCTCCGGCAAACCATCACCGACAGAGACGAGCAAAGGACATCGAGCGGGCCGACTCCACTGGAGCACAATTCTTGGATGCAATGAAAGGACTTGTTCCACTTTGGGGTCCGATGGCGAACAGTCGGGCCATTCGACATTTATCCCAGGCAGTCGAGACAACGATGAACATTACAGCTGGTATCCTCACAAACAATACAGCCGAGCTTCAGGCGGTCCGTCTGGTGGCTCTTCAAAACCACCTTGTTCTGGATGTGGTTCTGGCGGACCGTGGAGGAGCATGTCGTATCATCGGGTCCAGCTGTTGTACCTACATACCAGACAATTCACCCTCCGTTTACAAGGCCATCGAACACCTCCACAGACTCTCCTCAGAAGTTCATCAGGAACAAGAAGGATGATCGCTCGGGAGTTGGTTCTGGAGTACTGTAAAGGACTGGGGATGGATTTTGCTCATGATTGTACTGATACCAATTGTCGTAATATGCGGACTCTGCCTGGGTATTCAATGCTTGCCACCTCTGTGTTCACTATTTGCTAACTTTGTTTTCCCTAAGACTCCGAACTTTGAAGCTGAACGCATGAAAGCTTTGTATGATGTAGAAATCCGTAATATGATGGGGATAGACATAAATTGACAAGCTGGCTAGATATGTTGAAAAGGGAGGACTGTTAAAATCTAGATTGCGACGTAAACATTATCGGCGCCATCTTGTCCCCTTTTAGCTCAAATGTGCGCGTAAGTAGCAGCCATTTTGAACGCCATGGCCTCTCTGCCCACTGCCGATAGCCAGTGCGTCTCTCTCTCTCCCTCTCTGACCCCGCCAGCCTCCCCCGCGTGCTGACAGCCCACGTTCTCACATGCTTGGGCCATAAACCACCCCTTCAGCGCGGCCCTGCCTCGGAGCCACATCCCGTACCCGACTAACACCTCCCTCCGTCCCTTTAATGATCACGCATCCTTTGATGAACCCCCTTCCTCTGTGCCCGATTGTCCCGCCCGATCCCAGGCCATCACCTAGCCCTGCGGATACAGTTTATTGCCCCTTACAGTAGGAAGCTGTCCTTCTTCAAAGAATCTATGACTGATAAAAGCCCCCACCCCATGAGATCCGATCAACCGCACACATTCCGGGAGCCGGCGGGATATCCAGCTGCGCGATAGTCATCACCTACTGAGATCGGGGTGGGGACTTTTACTGTAAATATGTGTGGGAACGGGTTTGGAGCGGAGATTCCGAGGATGCCTTTCCGTACATCAAAGTATTAACAAGAATGTGTTTTATGTAATAAAGCAATAAACCTGTGTATAAGAGGCCAGGCCTCAAGGATGCGTTTAGAGCACCTCGAGAAGATACCCTGTTGTCTGATTTGACGTGTTCTGCTCCGTCGGAATAAACTCCTGTTTCCTGCCTTCTGTCTCCAGCGCCTGCCTCTTTGTTTGGTAATCTCGAATGGTATGAGAGGCAGCTAACGCCGGGCAAATACTGAAGGGTTCTTGGTCGAATTCGGCCCTACCATTCTACATGTGAATTTATGAAAGGTACTATGCTGGAGGACCTACTGCAGTGGAAGTCACCCAGAACGTTAGAGCGCCCCCTGCTCTGCAGAACCAACCCTCACAGAGGTCATACAGGAAGAGAGAGAGACCCCGGTTATGCAGAATCTACAGTAGTGCGTTATACAGACACAGGGGTGCGCTGCAAACCTACAGCACTACAAGCCATGCAAGGAGTAAGAAGGGCTCTCTACACTGCAATATGTATGGGAGCATAAGTCATGCTGGGGTCTGGGGGGCTGGAGGGGTGACAGAGTCCCTAATTGCAGAATGGGCAATAGTGCACGCTCTACAGCCAAACGAGGTGGGAGGAGTGCCATTTGCAGAACTTGCAGTATCCCAGTACAGGCCATGGGTAAGAGAGAGATCCCCGAGGGGCGCTGAACAGCACAAGACAACAAACAACATACAAACACTGAGAGCTCTATAAGGATTACAGCAACACATCAACTTCAGGCCCAGGGTAGCAGAGGGAGCACGGGAGCTTTGCTTAGCAGAGAACACTGTGCCATGTCCGACTCAAGCCTAGAGGATGAGGATGGCACTGGTTTGCAGAACCTACAGTAACACAAATCCTGGAGGTGCTAGAGGGCAGAGGG
Source organism: Lissotriton helveticus (assembly GCF_964261635.1). Classification (NCBI taxonomy): domain Eukaryota; kingdom Metazoa; phylum Chordata; class Amphibia; order Caudata; family Salamandridae; genus Lissotriton; species Lissotriton helveticus. The sequence continues at coordinate 597,311,849 of NC_136061.1, read as the reverse complement.
GCTACCTGCTCTGCAGGACCTACAGTAACAAACGTCATACAAGTACAGGAGGAGAGAAGGGCTCCTGGTCTTCAGAATCTACAGTAACACAAGTCATACAGGCACAGGACATGACAGGTAGGCCTTGAGCAGCAGAGATTAAAGAAACAATAGAGACAGATGGGCAAGAGGATATTTTCATAGAACAGCAGCTAGACATAAAACATGCCAGCAAGAATGCTGAGGGAAGAATCCAAGCAGAGCACAGATCAACACAAGACATACCGCCACATGTGGTGAGGGTAAGAGCCCCTTCTCTGCAGGGATTACAGTAATACATCTAGTAAAGGCACTTGTTTGGTTCTGCTAAATCTCCAGGCATGGCTATCTAGACTGTGGAGGTTTGTTTTTAAAAGTCTATGCTTTTGTTGGGTCAGCAGATCCTCCCTAGGAAACAACTGCAATGGAAGGCATGCGCTCAGTGTAGGAAGTTTAGAGTACCAGACTCTTTGAAGACAAGCTGGGGTCTGTTCCTCCTGACTTAGTTCAATACCCAGAGTATCAGATACAGTGGTGGAAGGGTGTATAGGAGGCCGAGGTCCCACCGAAGGTGGACCCCATGTCCTAGAAACCCTTGAGAAGGAAAGTTAAGAGCAAAAAAGAATGGGAACTGTGGGCCTGATTCACAAACTGCACTTTGTAGTACCCTTTGTACTACACAAAACATACTATATACCATACAAGAAACTGTAAGTTTTGCTTATACTTTTATGTGCAGAGTTCTCCACCCCGATGGCGGAGTCTCCACACATGTAGTTATAGATTTTAATGGAAACTGTAGCAAAGACACAGGAGAGTGGGTCTAGAGTTAAGGCTAAATGGGGTGGGATTATTGAGGAATAAGAGGGGTTTATGGAGGGGTAAGGAGGAGTTTAGGGAGGGACATCACACACCCAACCAAGAGTCAGCTAATTACATTGCTGTGGGAGTGCAGACATGTAACTTACACGTTTGTAGTAAGTTTACACTTAGAGTTTGTGAATATTGAAACTAGTAACATTACTACTAAGTGTAAATTTACTCAAAAGTGTAACTTACCTTTGAGAATCTGCCCTGAGTGTTTTTGGAAGCATAAACAGTTCTCCCAAGGGCAAGCCCTAATGATGTCCTGCACCACCTCTGGGAGCAGATGCCAATCAAGGGCAGCAAGATGACACTTGTTGACTTCTCTGCCCTGACGTCGAAAGATCCCATTAGATGACTGAGTGGCATCCTGTAAAGTGGCAGGCAGCACCACTATCTAAAAGCCTCCTGACACATGTCCCTTGACAACAGGATATCCTACTTGTGGCAGTACCACATGGTGGTTGGGTTGTCTGTTGGGCAACCTGTTTTTGATGGCAGGCAGAGAAGCCTTGAGGGTGAGTTGAATGGCATGCAGCTTCAGAAGATGTATTTGTTGGTGCTTCTCCTGTTACTTGTGACATGGTTGTTGTACTGCGCATGTGTGAGGGGGATAGTGTTCTCTTACTTCCCGATTTCGAGCGCATTACACCGCTGTAATTGATTGACTAATCAGCCTATCAACGGTGATATATAAAGACAGGCGCGCCTGTCCGTCCTTTACCTCCACTCCAGCTCGGATGTACATCTAGAGGTACCGACGGACAGGTAGGACGCCGGCTGTCTGTGTTCTGTGTCAGGCATCAGAGCTATATGTATATCTCTCTGTGGTTCTGTATGTCTGTTTAATTTTGTATGCTTTTGACACATTGGGTACTCGTTTGGGATGCCTTTGGCCCATATTATCTAACATTTCTTGAACACTACTCTCTTCCAGTTTAAAGGGAGGGCTGTCTTGCAGGGTCCCCACCATGGTTGTTTGAGGTTGAATCTCCTTTACTAGAACTAGGTTTTTTGTCAGCAGAACAGTGCTAAGAAGTGACTACAGCACTTAGGTACCCCTGATATTTCTCTGAGGTCCTTTTATTTATTTTCTTCTGACAGAGCGGGGCCTCCTTTTTCCCGAGTGGGTGACCGGGTGAGGTGAGGCACTATCCCACATAACGCTGGGTAAGTCTAGTTATTTTGTTAACTCAGTGTGATTTGTATACACTTATCTGGTAGTATAATTTTTAACTACAGAGTAACGGTGAGTAATTCTCAACCGTATTGTGATTATGTCTGCTTTTGTTTGTTGTACTGTTGAGACCGTTTTTGCACTATTTTGAGTTGTACATCTTTTCTATCTTGTTCCAGGATAGACGTTAAGATTGGATTATCACCAGTAGCTATCTGGGCTCAGAACAACTGGTAGGATTTATCCATTATTGGTGTACAAACTCAGCACTTTAATTCGATTCCTATTTGTGTTAATTTGCAGTCGCAGTATTTCACCGGGTCCTGAAGAAAGCTAGGACCAGTTGTCCATCTAGCTGAAACATGTCGACCATAATACACCCTGCCTTTATATAGTTATTATTTTAAACTATTGAGGTATTGTTTTTAGTTTTGACCAGAGCACCATACCAATTAAACCGATTTTTGGTTCTTTGAGTCAATTTTATCTCACACTTTCATTTTTTTCACGCGCACTGCACTCCATTGGCATCACGAGTGAATCACTGTGGTCAAAGAAGTCCAAAATCCTTCTGTGCATCAACTTCAGGTGCTGTAAGAACTGGATTTATGAAAATATCTCCCACGTGACGATATTCCACCAGAGAGGTGGGCTGATGGGAATTTTTTCTAGCCCTGTGATATCACTTGAGTGTCATCAATGGACTCATGGTCTCAGACTTAATTTGACATACTTACAGTTTTTCTGACCAGGTTTTGTCAATTCTGTTGTTGCTTCTCCTGAAGACCTGAAGCCTCTGATCTCCACCATGTCCAGATGACCTAACCAGCTGAGATATGATGCATCCATCACCGAAGTGACTTCCTGAGCAGATATAGACAGTGGTCTACGGCAGGTCAAAATGCCATCCACCACTGGAAGTCCTGATCTGCCTCATTGCAGACACAGATCTAGTCTGAGAAGTATTCTCAATGATGGCCCCCTTGCAGATGCAAGCTCCATTGAAAGGCCCAACGTGCCATCGGGCACAGTGTTCGAACAGGATACACAATGCTAACAGTATAAGGAGCTTTATAACTATTTAGGCTGGAACAAAAGCACTCGCCCGAAACATCAGAATCATAGCCTGAATGTCTCGGACCCACTGTGGAAGTGGTATAGCTTTCATAGCGACTGGGTCCAAGATACCCTGAATAAGATGCAGCCTCTGTTAAGATTGAAGATGCGATTTGAATTCATTGATAGAAAACTCCAGGGTGGACAAAAATAACATTGTTTTCTGCAGGTGGATTGAGATTAGCTGAGGCAAACCTGCCCTCACCAGCCAGTCATCAAGGTATGTGGTTACATGTATCCCCAACTTGTAGAGATTGGACTCAACCACCCCCATGACCTCTGTAATGACCCAAGGGGAAAATGTAAAAGTGAAAGGAAGGACAGTGAACTGGAAGTGGCCCAATAATACCACAAAGTGGAGATATGTACTCTGGCACTGTAGGTCTGGTACATGAAATTATGCTTCCTGAACTGCAGGTCCTGGAACATGATTCAATGCTTGCTGTTTAACGCCATCAGAGAGTGCTCCAGGGTCATCATCTTTAACTTCTCTTTCTTGAGGAACAAGTTCAACACTTTGAAGTCTAAGATCAGACTTAAGGTCCTATCCTTATCGAGGATTAGGAAGTAACATTCCTAATTTTGCTTTGGGTATAAAATTGATAGCCCCCTTGGCAAGCAGCATCAACACGTCCTTGGAAAGGATATTGGAGATTGCCATTAATATCTATCTGGTGGAAAGAGGATGAATGTGAGGAGGGGTATCCAGAAAGGGAAGGGTATAACCAGCTTGGACAATGCTGAAAACCCACAGGTCTGAAGAGACTGAGAGCCAGTGGGGTCGGCAACGCTTTATCCAGCCCTAGATGTCAGTTCAAGGGTAAACTAAAGGAGTTTGGAACCACTGTCTGGAGACGAAGAGGATTGATGCTGCTGTGATTAACCCTAGGCAACACCCTTCCCTCTTGCATTAGGAAAAGTCTGAGTAGGTTGTTGGATGGGTTGCAACAGTTGCCTCTGATCAGCCCTGCTGGTGGAATTTGTGGGCCGGGGATAGCAATCCCAAGGTAAGAATCATGGTTCTGCTGTTTTATAAATGTTCCAAAGCGGCATGAGTCTTTTTTACAAAAGGTCTAGCCCCATAAAGCCTCATCCTTTCTGGAAAATCTGGTGGCGCACATCAGGTGTGTCGTCTGGTAATAATGCTGGTGCCCATTGCATGAGTAGCCGAGTAGGAGAGCCAAGGCCAGAGATCAGAAATTAAATTCTGTTTAACTGCATCTTGGTCATCTTGAACCATTTGTGAAAAAGCATTACAAATGACTTCAGATAGTGCAGGAAGAAACTCGTGCACCCTCTGAAGTGCCAGACAACCTGAAGAAAACAAATTCCAATCAATTTTTGGGGATTCCATGCCTTGCGGAGTCACATGAGAGGTGTTGGGGTTGACCTTGCAAATGGAGGCCTGTGCCAGAAGGTTCTCTGAAGTGGGATGCTGTGTCAGAACTTAGGGTCACCCACCAGGAGTCACTCTGTGGAGCCTTGTGACGTGATCCACCCCTGGTTTGCCTTAGTCTCTTCAAGGGGAAGGGGTATTTGTAGCACTTCTGATACCCTCCTAATCACAGCAGTTAAAGAGGCACTTTTTGGTTCAAAGCCCTTAAGGGGTAACAAGGGTGGATTCTACAGAGGTATCTCTGTCACTCGCTTTCTGAAAATCAAGACATGAGCCAGCATCAGTTTAATAAGAAGGTAATACGTTATCCACCGCCATCCTTATGTTGTGCATGTTAAAGACCTTTTATTCCATCAAAGCCAGACCCAAAATGGCCTCCACCATCCTGAAGTATAAATTCTGAGGTAGAGAAGCTGGAGGCGAATCCTCCTCTACAACTGGATGCACATTAGGGATTATATAGAGTGACATAGGTTGGACCCTAGCTGAAGAAAAATATGAATCCTGGGCTAGAGCCGAAACCAGATCTGGAATTGGCACCACAAAAGGTTGCACCAATGGCAAGGCCTGCAGCACAGAGGGGGGTGCACGATCTGGCATCAGAGGCAGAGCAGGTTGACTTTGTCTTCGGTTCACTCGATGTTAAAAGTCTTGACGAAGGTAACTCATCTGGCACACCCGAGGAAGCATGAATCATCTTGAATATCTGCAGCAAGACGTCTTTGAACACCTTAACTTGCTGCAAAGTCAATGATGTTCTGGGGAACATGGGGAGCATCTTGGCAAGGGCATTCTGAACAACGATAAACTTTGTGACTTTAATGAGGATATAAGGTTTGGCTTTCTGCTTGCTCGTGGTTTTGGGGTACATGAGAGCTCATTTGTCACGAGACTAGCAGGCATATTTGCTGCTGAAGCACCCAAGTCAAGCATCATGCAGATCTGTAACCAACATCTGCTTCAATCACATACAACATGCCTTGAAATATGTTGGCTTAGGTTAGCGCCATCCAAGATATTCTGAAGTCAAAAATGTTTTCAGTAAGTACCAACATAATTTGAAATGGGGCTCTGGGTCCGCATTGGAGGGCACAGGAAAAGGTAAACTGACACCATTGTGGAGAACTGTTATATCATGTTTGGAATAAGGACATAGTCATGTCTAAGGCCGATGGGGTCACCTGCAGGCACACAGGAGCTAGTGTAGAAATGTCCTGGATCCAGCCTGGAAACTGCATGAGACTCACAAGATGAAGAATATGCTAGAAGAATGGATCAGACACACATATATACAGACACAAGGATGCAGAGAGGCTCTCTACTCTAGGGTCAAATCCTATGTTGAATAGGGAGGTTTGTGACCTTTGATATTCCCTGGAAAACAGATACAAAGAAACAGCAGAAGCTGGATGTAGCTCCCTGCCCCACAGACCTGACCAGGTTGAGGGGAGGATCTAATCATATAAACAGAGGTTTGTGGCAGGCCAACGTCATGACAGATAGGAAAGAAGTAAATGGCTTAACATACAGCATCTTGCTAATGTGGTTTAGAGAATGTATACATACATAAGGGGTCATATTAGAAGGGGTGTTATGTTTTGCTTCTAAAATGCAGCAATATGGAAAGACAGACCGCTGCAAAGAGGCATATCATTTCCTGTTCCGCATGCTTTACTGTAACTCGAAATGAGAGCACTATGGAAATTATGATGGTACCTGTTGGCAGTGCTTTGAACCATGCCCAGAGACTGAGGGAGACAGACAACTGGTGTAACAAAGGCCCCAGCAGCCCCTGCAATCCGGGGGACCCCGAGCTCCAGGGCACAGTACCCTGGCCTGGGTGATCCGGGAAACATCCTTTACAACGAAACTTTTACAACGCACTACCATTACAACGCAACTTTTACAACGCAAACCATTACAACGCATAGCGCTGGGGGGCGCTCTAGGATAGGGAATGTATTTAATATACTATCCAACACCTTCCCTACTATCCACGGGGACTGGAGTTGGAATAGTAAATTAAATAAATCACTATCCAGCGCCTAAAAGCACTATGCGTTGTAATGGTATGCGATGTAAAAACCGCGTTGTAAAGGCATGCGATGTAAAAGTATGCGTTGTAACGTCATACATCCGGGTGATCCTTGGTGAGTCGGAAGGGGGCCCCCTCCATGAACTTTGCAGGGGCCCCACCTCAAGTTAGGTTTCGCTTCTGCGTCAGACTGTGGAAACTGTCCAGTAATGAGACCTGATGGAAACAGTAATGTGTATGTACTGTCAGGCCCATTCAGGAGGCCGCAGGACATTTACCACTGGTGTACCAGGGTCCATCCTACTGTGGCTGTACACACTGGATCAAATACAACCTTTTCCACACTTGGATCTCAGGGTAGCACGGGTGAGCAATCACAGGCTTCTCAGGGAGGTAGTGAGAGAGACAAGGCTCAGAACTCAACAGTCCATTATCAGGCACAGTAATATATTCTCCACCCAGTGCCTATCTTTTAGTTGAAAGAAAGTACTTTAATTTCACAACACAACTAAATACTACAGAGTTTAATAGTAAAGGAAATTATAGGATTTGTATCTAAATTAGGATCGTTGGCAAGGTGCCACTTCTGGTATTGTCTCTTCACGCTACAGAAGATATCTTATGGCTACAGCCCCTCCTATACGGTGGGCATAGGCTTTAATAAGGCACAGGTGCAGATTACTTCAAATACCCCACAAACGAAATGCCTAACGCAGTTCAATGTAATTTTATGCCTTGCGTTTACTTTGCAAAAAGATTTAAGTCTATGCATCCAACACGTCAAGTCTCTTGTTCCAGTTGCAGACTAAGCCCCACTTTTACCTGCTGGCTGGGGTTCCAGTTGGACGTGCAAGGTTCCAGTTGAAACTGCACTGTGGGTACAGTTCAAGTACCTGACTCTCAGCGGTGGCTTCACTTCGGTGGGGCTGCAACAGCAACCTTACATTAATACATGGACCACTGTCTGAAGTCTGGGAGGCCTGCCTGTGCAGTGATACTAGTCTTTAACAGAGGCACCCTTCGGGGCCAGGTGCAAACTTGTGCGCTGGTAATTAAGTTGTGTACTCTGGGCCAGTTCCTCAGGGATGATGTGTCTTCATGATGCAGCCTCTAGACCAGAGGTCTTCAAACTTTTGGAGGTTGAGCACCCCCAGCTGAATTTTTTTAAATGTCGGACCCCCCACCACCTGACAGAAATTTCTGGAATCTGGTACACTACAAAATCGACCGCAACCGGCATATCCTGGGCCATATCCAGCAAATAATGTTCAAAACAATGAGTGTTTCCTCCTTCTCATGACTACCCTCACTACCACTCACCAACAATGCATCTCATCTCTCTATAGCACCTTTCTGGCAAACATATACATTTTTTTATAGTGCTACTCATAGTTTCATCATACTCAGGTGCATATGTACAAGCCCCTATGGACACCACACCGTCACCTTTTACGACGTTGTGGTGGCGATAGGGGCATTGCCGTATTTACAAGGCAGAGTTAAGCCATTTAACTTGGCTTAACGCTGCCTTATAAATAAGCCCCCCTTTCATGCTATGCTTAGCGTGAAAGGGTGGGCAGTGGGTGTTGCAGTGGGCGTTCCACTGCAACAGGCACTGATTTTGATGTTGCGCCCTATTTACAAGAGCAGCGTAAAAGTGAGGCAGTGTTAGAATTAAGAACAGGGAAAACCTGGTCTTAAGCTGGCGAAACTAGGAAAAAATGCATTATTTCTCCTCATTTTTGCTTCATCCATGTGTGCTGCCTTGTGCAGCACACATGGAAAAAGCTAAATGCCTTGTATTTGTAATCTTAAAAAAAAAATCATTTTGTGATTTCTGTGTGTGCTGCATTAAGCAGCACACATGGAAGTGAGACAAAGTGAGACAAATGGCATTTAAAGATTGTTTATGTACAGGAAGGCCCCCCTCCTTATGTATAGGAAGGTCCCCCTCCTGTACATAAACAATCTTTTCCCTGCACCCACACACCCTTGCACTATGGTGAAATGTTATCTGCGTTGGCCCTACACTGCTAAGTGTAGCGCCAGCGCAGGGGAAATGCAAGGCTGCACCATATTGTTGTAAATATGGTGCAGCCTTCCATTTCTGAAGTGGTGGAGAGAGGCCTTAACCCATGACTGCTAACGCCTCACTCCGCAACTTCCTTGAACATATGCCCCTCAGTTCTTTGATCTGCATGGTACACCTTCTTTGTAGCAGGCAGGTTAACCCTCTGTGCTGTGAGGGTGGCAGGAGTGCTCATGTGAGTGCACAGTGAGGTATGTGACAGTGTGAGAGTAGGGTAAGTGGAGTGAATGCAGGGTGAGTGAGGTGACCGTATGAATTTGGGTGTGCATGTTAGTGCAGAGTGGGACTAATGAATGCATGGTTAGTGATGGGCGTGTTTAAGTGAGATTGCAGATTGAGCAGTGAGGGGGACAGGTGAGTGAAGTGTCACATGAGTTCAGGGTGGGTAGTGTGCTTGTGTGGCTGCAGGTTGAGGTACAGGGAAAACCACACAAGTGCATTGTGAGGGCAGAGAAGTCACTGAGTGCAGGGTCTGAGTGCATGGGGGTCAGTATGAGGGGATTGTGATCGCTGTGAGAGCAGGGTGAGCATGAATGTGAAGGGTGAGAATTTGGAGCAAGTTGTCTGAATGCAGGGTGTATTCCCAGACACTTGCAGTAACTCAGCATGCTATTGACGGCAGCGCAGGGTTTCAGATGTGTTAAACTATTGCTATTGCAATTATGGCATTAACCAGGGATCGAGGGTGGAGGAAATAAATACTTGGCTGATCTTGCAACAAACTTCCAGTTTTATGATTAGGGTTGCCAGCTCATTATTTTAATGTCCCAGGTGGTACAAAAATAAGCAGTCACCTAAAGCTCTATTTTCAGCACTTATTTGTGCATACTCTGAACAGCAAATATAAATAGAAAGCACTTTAAATTGTGTTCTACGGCTGCCTGAATGATATGACTGATAATAAAAGGGAATAAAGACAGAAAAGTCACATCATGAATTAATACATACTTCTTTATAACTCATATTTAGTGTCAAGAGAAGCAATTTGCAGGCTGTTTAAGCACCTGACTGGGATTTGTCTTTTGGCAACTTAAAACCGTTTTAGCCCTGTGATCATTGCACTCCTGCCAGTGTAATTTAAAAAGCAACATTGTCGCCTTTCTGGGAAGAGCTGTCCCTCCCTGGACGGGGTAAATTCCGAGAGCTGAAATCCCTTCAGCTGCAGTGGGAGCCAGGAAGCCTTCTCTGCTAAAACTTAAAGCAAGTAACAGACCTTCATTTCATCTGCAGTGTGAGGCAAGGAGTCTCCTCAGCTCTGAAATCCTTGCTTTCAGTTTTAGCAAAGGGGGCTCCTTGCCTCCCACTGCAGCTAAAGCATTTCAGCTGTATGAATTAACCAGGATAGCCCCCCCACCAACCCCGTGTGTGGCAGCCTGGCTGAGACAGCTTCCCAGTGCACACAGCCGCCTGAGTACTTCACAGGTCTTTAAAAGATCTTTTTCTTGTTAATTAGGCTTTAATGGTTTTCACCCCTTCTTAGGGCCCCTGCAGCTCCACCCTGATGTTCCTTTGAAGAATCAGAGGACAAAGGTGAGATTTTCGGGAGGAGAGTGCGCCCCCCCCTGAGACGCTGTCGCGCCCCCTCCCCCCCTGGGGGGCGCACCCCACAGATTGAAGAACTCTGCTCTAGACCAATCAGGGTTTTTCTGCTTTCGCAGCAATGGGGCACCTCTCCCTGAATCCAGAAGTGGCAGCACCAGTCTAAGTTTATTACTTAGGTCTAAGTTTACTACTTTTTAGTATTCACAAAGGTAAGTTACTACTGCCAAATTTGTGACATTCTGATCCGGGTTGGCTGGATTACTTTCTATCATTTTTTTGACCTGATGAAGACCCCAGTTGTTCTTTGTGAGGGGGTCTAGACGTTGACATTGCATGGGTCTACCCTTATCTTTAATTGAAGGACTTTCAAACTCAAATGCCCATATCATTGGGTTTGTTATTAATGTACATGTATCCTATGGGTATAGACCTTGTATATATATATTGTAAATATTTATTCTGTACAACTTATTGTTGTATTGTATCGCTCACTGTATTGTACTTGCACTGTGCCATCACCCGGAGCACCGACTTTTGTTCCAAATTAGATTGATTAGTCTATTTTCTTATGTGGATTGGGTGAAATACAAAGAATCTATCATCATTTATGTTGATACCGGTCTCTTTTTTGTCATTTTGACATGATTTTTGTATGTGATTTGGATTGTCCCATCTCTTGATTCATTATATTTCATTCTTCTGGTAGAACACTTTTTATATATGAATTACATTGTTCTGCATTACTGATTTATCCTAATAAAAAAACCAAGGACAGTTTTTATGTTGGCCCGAGCAAAATTTAATTTACAGGAATTTAATGTACCACTTCTTATGTGAAATAACCAAATTTATGCCATTATACCACATTACATACTTAAGCCAACTTTGGTGACTAAAGTATTTTGAAGGTGTGAAGAAATGACACAAATAATAGAAAAATATTGGCTGTTTGCAGCAATTGCGTTTTTGTGCTATTTTGTAGCGGGAAATGCATCCTCGCTTCAAAAAGTGATGTGAGGGTGCATTTTACACAAAAAGACCGCTAGATGAGGGATTTGCATTTTAATTTCACATAATTTACCTGAAATTTTGAAAAATTATGCAAAATCAAATTGGGCAGATTTCACACACCTCTAGTTTTAGGCATGTGTGTAGGTGAGCCAGGTATTTGAGGTGAGTGTAGGATAGGACTTTTGAAATACTCCCTCTGCTAAGCTGAAGCACAAACAGTATGTGCTATAGTTTTTTTTTCTGGAAGTAAGGCAGACACAGTTGGGAGCAGATTGTAAAGATATTCTTACAACATGATTGTCCATTGATAATTCCAGCGGCAGCCCGCTCATGTAAACGTGGTGGGGCGGGCCAGGGCACAGCAGGAGGAAAGCCGACAGACGACGGAATAGGTATTATTTATTTATTTAATTATACCGATTCCGTAGTCTGTTGGCCCCCCACCCCGCCTCACCATGCTTACCTGAGCCGGCGCCGCTGAATAACACTAGTTGTGTGATTGGCCAGATGTCAAGCTGGTGTGGATGGGGAAGCTGGGCTTGTTGGATAATGTGTGTCTAGGATTAAGTGTCTAACCTCACGCTCTCCTGTCCTGCCACCTGCAATGTGTCAAGACTCGTGATAAATCTACTCTATGTTATAAAAGGTTATTTATTAAGTATGGGCGAATTTTGCAGATCTGCGGTCTGCGACTTCACGCGTAATCGCAAAAAAATCCATGAGTTTGTGGATTTTCCCGCGAACTGTGTAAAGTGCCAGAAGAGTGGTCTCCAGTGACCATGTGTGTGTTACTTGCATCGCGCTGAAGGGCGCAGGGGTCCCTTGAGTGAGCTGGCCATCAAAAAAAAAAAGAATCCGCGAGCGAATTTGCAAATTTTCGGCAATTTCACGAGATTTGCGGATTGCGAAATTGCCGAAAATCTGCAACTTTCGCAAGCCGAACGGATTTTGGGCCCATGCTTATTATTTATCCTGCTGACAGCAGTACTTACCAGGACATCATTTCCGCGCACCAGGAACTGCACGTTGAAAGGTCCAGAGATAGCAAAGGCATTGGCAATCTTCTTGGTGGCAATTTTAACCTACAAAGTAATAGCGAAAGTTGTGAGCAAAGTTTCAGTATTCTGAAAATCAAATTTTGCTCCCCAATCTATGTCTACGACTGGTCAAAACTACTTCTGAAGCAAAATAACAATAAAACACAGCTTCCCCCAAAATACAGTTCAATTACCTATCCAAAAAAATGTTGACACATTTGTACCACTATTACCCTACTTTACTATAGCACATTGACCTTTGACTTTCTACAATGATCATCCACTCTCTTTGCCTCTCCTGGCTTAGTGCTCCTTAGATGTTAGCACTGACCTTTTCAAGAGCGCCCTGGCTGATGGTCTGGGTGGGTATCATCAGTGTGGCATCTCCAGAGTGCACCCCAGCATCCTCCACGTGTTCAGAGATTGCATGAGAAATGACCTGGGAAAGAAAATGTTTCAGGTTAAATGACTAAATTAATCGCCAGAGATACTGCGGGGTCCCTCATCCGACTGCATTAGTCTCACACGACTAAAGGAGGCAAAAGACCCCCTAGGATGGATTTGGACTTTCGGGGCGTTACCAAGGCCAGAAAAGGCCCTGAGCATGACCTGCAATAGGATTGAACCTCAGGGTGATCCTTGCCGTATTACAGCCAAAGAAGATGCCAAGCGATGCCCTGCGTTGGATTTACCTCTGTTTATGTTTCCTCACAAACTGTGACCCAAAGGCACAAAGACGACTGTGGGATTAGTTTGATCGGATGAGTATCTCCTGAAGCCAAGGTGGGACCCGAGCATCACTAATTGGTCCTGATTATGAGCTAGGCGCAGTAAAGTTACCATATGGAATCTGCTCTGCCCAATCAGGTGTGGCTGGTGTGCCTGCACCTGGCTTTACTGGGAAGTCCCGGTTTTACTGGGTGGTAATTACATCTGGTAAAATGACATGAAGCTTTGGCTGCAACAGCACCCAAGTATCATCCACTGATTTTTTTCTGGCTGTGGAAGCATGAATCCCCTTGCTGGACCTTATCTTCCTTTTCTACCCCCTACTCCCCCATTCCCCTCCTTCCATCACCACCCTCACAGGGCCCCCTACATTCATCACCTGCTCAGTGTAGGGGCAAAATGTCCGTTAAACCGCTAACAGGAAGCTGAGAAGAACCTTATTTTTGGGGCACCAAACTTGTATTTCTCCTTTTTTCATTCTAGGACACTCTCTTGATGGAAATGAATGTCTTTTTAAGTCTTCTGTCCTTCCTCAACGAAGGCCCATATTCTCTAAGGTGCTCTTTGACCAACCTCAGCTGCGCCTGCTCTTTGAATGACACAAGCAGAAAGGAGACAGGGCAACTCAACCTTGCCACCTTACTTACCCTTCCTTCCTTGGCAACAGCATCCATCTCCACCTCTCTGGCACCTTCAACAAACTTGGTGATGACCACCGGGTGTTCCTGTATCAGGAGAAGAGAGCAGTCTGTTACTCACACTGCAGACAATGTCCAGGCTTCCATCACAGGACTGGCTGAGTAGGGTTCCTGGGGTTGACCTGGGGAGCACAATCTGTCAGGAAGGGGAGAGAGCGTGGTTTTGTGCCGGGGATGTGTTCTGCTCCTTCACTTAGTCCCAGTCATGCCTTTCAATGTCTAGTTAATTAGGAAGCCTGAAGAGACCTGCTAGCAATTAACCACCCTGCTGCACGAATGTTGAATCCACCACCACTGTGCTGCGACATCAGCAGCACATGGTCCTTCCACAGAGCCATCGACCCATCAAAGCACAGCGTGTCCATTTTCAGTCCAGCAGCACATGAGCCCAACAATGCACAGCACTGCACAGAGGTCTAAAGTGAACTATGGGACGAGCAGCGCATCACACTTCCACTGAATTATGAGACCTGTGGGGCAGAGCACCATAGTCCAGCTAAGTGACCAGCTACTCTCACCACTATTAACCAAGCTATGGGTCAGTAGTGCGCAATGCCACTGATGTAGACCTTTGGGGTCAGCTCTACCATCAACCTACGACAAGGAGCTGCGGAACCGGCCACAGTCCACGCCAACATAGAGCTATCAGATCACCAGCAACAAGATATGAGGCCCACAGCACACAGCAATACTATCAAGCTATAAGTGTAAAGTCCTACCATCATTCTGTAAGATCAGACCAGGAGTGCACATCACTAATATCGAGCTAGCAGACCAGCAGCACACAGCAGCACACAGCAGCACACAGCACCACAATGTAAAAAGCATCCATAATATGGTGCAAAGGGCGTCTCGCAGCCCAGAGTCTGAGTGGCACTACACTGGTTGCACCACAGATAGCCACGTCCCTCGCTGTGGCACCGGTGAGACCCAGCTCTACCCTCGCACCACTGCTTGTTAGTGGAGATCAGCTTAGCTTATGTTGAACAATTTCTTGGATCCCTCAGAGCAGCTGTAGTCATCATTCTTTCAATCTCTGAGGCCTCTCTTTAATCCAAACCTTCCAAACCCAGATATTAAACTCTCCACAGTGACGAGCACAAGTTCCACAAACTGTTTGAGGAGGGAAACATAATCACTTTCCTTGCCTGCGTTTTTAAGCTGTGTAGATCGATGGTCCCTGCTTAGAAGATGAATAAATGTGAAGCATGCGTTTGACACAAAAAGGAGGTAGTAAAAAAAATGAGGAAAAGTAGTCCACAACCCCCACATGGGTATATTATCTCACATTCAAGAATGCAGTCGAGAAAAAGGAAACATCTGAAAATGACTACTTCCCCAGAGCCCCCACGGTCTCTGCTCCAGATATTTCAGCTGAAAATCTAGGTACAGGTGATGCCATGCAAATTCTCCCTAGAACACATGCATGCTTGGCATGGGAAATGGGAAAAAAATATTGATTCTTGATGCCTATCCCTAATACAGAAGCCCAAGGGCGCAGGTATATTTTAGCTGATGGCAGGAAGTGCTTCTTTTCTGTCGGGCATCACAGTGGATTTCTCTATTCTTCTCAGTCAGCATAACATAAACATCTGTTGATTGTAATGTTCTAAAATCACGCAAGGAAGATGAGCTGAGGCATATGTGTGACCTATGTGAAACTGACATGAGCAAAGCAGTAGGACATTCTCCTAGATTGAAGATCTAGGCTGAGAAAGATCTAAACTGTCTGATAGCAAACGCCCAGAGAGCAACAGGGAGGCTGTGCATGTCCACGTGCAAAAGGCTTGCTCAACATCCTTGCAGTCTAATTGGCAGGTCCTCGGTTTATGTACAAATTTACAATAAAAATCACCTGCTCCAGTGTTTGTCTTATGGGTGTAAGACAAGACTTCCAAAATCTTCCAGTTTGCTTATAAATGGGCTCTGTAACTTCATAAAAACAAGTTGCTCTTTTTCCACTTTATCGATTAAACCTGAGGGGCAGAGGGCTATTTTCTCTCATGTTAGTTAAGATTTCTCTGTGACTTTTTTTATAGGCAATGTACTAAGACACAATAATTGTTTGCTTTGCATTTTAGCCGACTCATAAGGAAGTGACTTTTGAGGAAAAGAACGACGTCAGAGACAGGCGATCCAGGATTTAGGTAAGTGCATTACTGTAAAATATGAAGTCAACACCCCAAAACCTTGTGTCATCACCCACTAGGCCCTTGTTTTTTTCTTGTGTATCTCCTGGACTAATCCCTTTTCCCCATAAATCAAGTGTTTATGTTATTAATGCAGGTAGCATAAAACGCTACTAAATCCCAACAAGTCTTTGAGCTGAAAACCAGTGGGGCTTGCAGCATCCCACATAAGGAAGATCTGTGGTGCCAATAAATTATGTCTTCCGACCCTCTACAATGATCCGTGATCTGCTCCATGCATCTTGATCTGATGACAACTGACAAATGCCCGCTGTTTTGTACTTCTTGTTACCACATCTCTCCCACTTGCTCGGCACTCTGAAATGATCATCAATAGTTTGCAGAGTTTGGCAAAAACTACAAAGATAATAAATAACATTCATGCTGTGTAAAGTCTGCTTGAAGAGGTTGCTGTGCACATTACCGGAGACAGTCTTGTGGCGTCCTCCAGGAAGGTCTTCAGCTCCTCTTCTCCATATACCACATTCATGGCGGACCCACTGGAAGAAAGTCAAGTCATCAATACCCTGGGAGAATAGTAAAATGATGTCCCTGTCTAATTTATTAATAATATAAGGACTATTTCTTGATATGTGTTTGGAGGAAAGGCAATTCTCACCTCCAGGTCTAGCGTACCTGCAACAAGATCCCAGTTTCAAGGTTGAAAATCACTGCAGTTTTTTCGTTTAACAATCACTGTGAGGGTTATCGCTCGCATTCTTGAATCTTAAAGTCATTGTGGCCCGCCTTGAGCCCTAAAGTTCTGTGGTGATGAGTCAACCCTCCAACCTTCAGCCGCAACATTGTCAGTGTTTGAGCTAATGTCAATATACCATTCATATAATTCAATTCCCCTTAACAATGACTATATATATATATATATATATATATATATATATATATATATATATATATATATGTGTGTGTGTGATCAAGGCTCTTCCGAACCGAAAGGCGTCAGACAGAGTAACAGCAAATAAAAATACTGCAGCACGTTTACGTGGTCCGTCTCTGCCCATGGTATGAATGCAGAGGAGTGACGGAGTGTTTGGATACATATAAATAAATAAATAAATATAAATATATATATATATATATATATATATATATATATATATATATATATATACACCACTCACAAACAAAGGGTGTCAAAATAGTGCAACCTACTACCAATTAAATAGGGCCTCACTGTTGCAGGTGAATACTGTCAAGATATCTAGCTAGCAGGTTAGTGTTGACTACTAAGCAATACAGTTTGCTTCTGGAAGTACGAAAGAAGATACTGGGCTATCACCCTTTTTTAATTCTTAAAGAAATTACTTATGAAGGGCGGTGAAACTGGTCGATATTTTGAGCACAATCGTGGCTACGAAATTAATATTTTAACATACTGGTCCTGCAAAAGAAATTATTTCATCCAAAACAGGATTCATAGTGTGTTCTGAGGAACCTGAGAGTCTTACTGTGAACCTGTTTATTTAACCCACAGGAATGCAAGCAGACATGGAGAGAGTTTACTCCGCCACATCTTTTTAAAATTTCATTTGGAAAGAGAATGCCTGAACTTCACTGGAGGCAATATATTGTGACCATGCCCACTGTCTGTCAGTCTCAGGCCGGAAATGATTCAAAAGTTACCTTAGAACGTAGGAAGGCCTCAGGAGGCAGGGGTAGCCCACGGTCTTTGTGAAGGCAAGAGCGTCATCCTATTCAGGGATGGAACGAAAAAGAAGCACATTTATAAACAGATGATTCATTTCTGTCCATGGGCAACAGCAGCCAACTTTAAAAGATGTAAGTGGAAATTAATTGAGTCATGACGTTAATCAACACGTTTTGGAAAATAGCCCTTCTTTTTAGCTTTATAATGGCTCAAACCAGGAAGAGCAATAGCTTACTTCTGGCCAACATTTTGTCGAGCTCCCTCTTATGTTCTGGGTTATCTACAATGGTATCGTTCGAGATTTGCCCCCTGCAGTATTTGGGCAGTAGATGGGACAGTATCTCCTCTTTGAACAAGGTGGATTCTAATGTTCTCTTGGTCTAAGGTGTACAGTTATACAACCCAATATTGTTACAGATGTTCTGTCTCTGGAACAGAGAACAACATGTCTGCACATTTGGAGATTTCCCTAAAGGTTGATGCCCCTGAATGGCCAGCAAAGTTGGTGCAAAGTACTTGACATGTGCAACTCTACCAGCCACTCTGAGATGCAAACCTGTTGGTAAATACGAAAAAGTACCCATTGGACAGTCTGCCACGGATTCGAACATTCCACTTTGCTTGGCTTGAGTTTAATTTTTGATATCACATCACACCCAGAGGTTAAAGGCTACAACTGACATATGTGGACCACTTTGTCCAACATACCAAAGAGTTGACGGCTTTCCAGGGGGCTTGCGCAATGTTGAGCTCATCTAGGACAGCGGAGAAGATGGAGCGATCCTCGGCTCGGTCTATCTGCAGAGGATTTGTCCCCATGATTTTGACTCCATTCTTGTGAAGGGGCACAGCCAAGTTGTTGGGAATCTGTCCTCCAACGGAGATGATGCATCCGGCACATTCCTGGAGAGAACATGGAAGATATTGAAGTCAGGGGAAAGGTACTGAATTCAGAGGTTTTGTTGGTAAGTCTTTTATTAGTACAACATTGTCCTCATGTATATTCAGGCAATGTGGCCTTCTTAGGGGATTTTCTACCCCACCATCAAGAAACAGAGATAGCAGGTGCGTTCAATTAAACAAACTCAAGAAAACTGTTGCCTTGTATGCTCACTCGCCTATGTAGGTTCTAGTAGCAAGCTCCATTGCTCCGCTCTATATTCTTATGCACATGTTTATTGAATCTGGACTGTACTATCGCTCAGTTCCTTACGTAAATGTCTGTAAATGTCTCTTTAAAGTGCCATCACCTGTTTCTTGTTTATATGGATTGTTCTAGATTATGTAGATTGCTCGAGAATGTTCCATCACTCAGTTCGGTATTTCTGAGTGGATTCATTAAGATTCATTCTACCATCTCATTTCTTGTTCTGGGGTATATGCATAAAGCCCATTTCCCGTTCGCAAACTGGCCGATTCTCAGAATCGGCCCGATTACAAGCGGGAAAAAGCCTTTTGGGATGTATCATCCCAAAAGGCCCTCGCAAAATAGGTAATCGCAAAATTCGCGATTCCTTATTTTGCGAAAGCATTTAAGAAATCGCAATTGCGATTCCCTAAATGTGATGTAAAAAGCACCAAAGTTGTGCGATTTAATCGCAAATTACCACCAACTTCAAGTTGGTGGTAATTTGCAATTTCTTTGAAAAATGCACTTTTTTGCATTTTTCAAAGTGTCATGCGGCGCACATACATGCCCTTGTATGTGTGCCACATGTGCACACATGCACATTTCAGGGGTGCAACAGGGTGTCCTTTTGACACCCTGGCACCCTTGAAATTGCATTCGCAAATTGAGAATGTCTTCCCATTCATTCCTATGAGAAATAATGTAAAAAGCACAAACGTTGTGCGATTTCTTCTTAAGAAATTGCAAATTACCTGAGATTTCTTTGAAAAAAAACATTTTTTGCATTTTTCAAAGTGCCTGCGGCGCACATACATGCCCTTAGGGCACATGTGCACACATGCACATGTCAGGGGTGCAACAGGGTGTCCTTTTGACAACCTGGCACCCTTGAAAGTACATTCTCAATTTGCAATTCTCTAATTGAGAATCGCAAATTGAGAATGTCTTCCCAGTCATTCCTATGGGCCTTTATGCCCATAGGAATGAATGGGGAGTTATTCCTTAATTGCGAATCGCAATTTGCGATTTGCAATTAAGGAATATGTTGGATTCGCAAAATTATTTGCACATCCTACATACATAGCGTTTTGTGATTCTCAAATAGCGATTCCCTAAAACTCGCTATTTGAGAATCGCAAATGTATCCTTTGATACATATGCCCCTAATGCCTATGTGAATTGTTCTGTGGGGTCTGTCGTTCCATTCCTTAGTTCTATGACTGTGATGAGTGCTCCAGAATACTCCTTCACTCTGTTCCCGATTGATTCCTCAAGGATACTCCTTCGCTCGGTTCCCTATTGATTGGTCCAGAATACTCCTTCACTCTGTTCCCTATTGATTCTTCAAGGATACTCCTTCGCTCGGTTCCCTATTGATTGATCCAGAATACTACTTCACTCTGGGCCATACGTATCATACTTCCGTTTTGCGAATTCCAAATAGCGAATTTTAAGGAATCGCTATTTGGAATTCGCAAAACGGTATGTATGTACAAAATCGCTATTTAATAGCGATTCCTTACCATTCCTAATTTGCGATTAGCAAATTGCTAATCGCAAATTACCCATTCATTTCTATGGGCCAGGAGGCCCATAGAAATGAATGGGCTATTTACGATTATCAATTTCCTAATCGCAATTTAGGAATTTTTTCAAGGGTGCAGGGGTGTCTCAAGAACACCCTGCTGCACCCCTGAAAAAGACATTTGGGGGCATATGGCGCACATACATGCCCTAAGGGCATGTATGGGCGTCATTTGGCACCTTTTGTTTTTGGGAAAAAAGCTTTTTGAAAAGAATTCGCAAATTACCACCAACTAGAAGTTGGTGGTAATTTGCGACTCCTTAATGGCATTTTTTGAATATTTTTTGTTTGATACATTGCATTTAAGGAATCGCAAAATTTGCGATTCCTTAAGTGCAATCGCAAAATAAGAAATTGCAAATTTTGCTATTCCTTATTTTGCATCAAACATGTTTGATACATACCATTTGTCAAATTAGCATTCGCAAAGGCCGAAATTCGCATGCTAATTAGCTTGATACATATGGCCCTCTGTTCCCTATTGATTGCTCCAGAATACTCCTTCACTCTTTTCCCTATTGATTGCTCCAGAGTACTATTTCACTCTGTTCCCTATTGATTGCTCCAGAGTACTACTTCACTCTGTTCCCTATTGATTGCTCCAGAGTACTATTTCACTCTGTTCCCTATTGATTGCTCCAGAGTACTACTTCACTCTGTTCCCTATTGATTGCTCCAGAATAGTTATTCACTCTTTTTCCTATTGATTGCTCCAGAGTACTACTACACTCTGTTCCCTGTTGATTTCTCCAGAATACTCCTTCACTCTTTTCCCTATCTATGTTTTTACGCCAATTGCTTCAGAACGCTCTCTATGTTTTTAAATAAATAGCTCTAGAATGCTCAATTAACCTGTTCCTTATTGGTATGCGTAGTTGGATTGTTCTAGAATTCTCCATCATTCATTTCTTATTGGAATGTATCGATGGGTGAGTTGTTCTAAACTGTCTTCTTATCTAACTCAGGTTCTAAAGGCTTTGTGGAATGTTGTAGAAAGCTCAATCAATGTCTTGCTTTTTGCTTTTCTGGGTGGATTGTTTTCTGTTATGTGTGGGAAAGGAGGCTTCTTTTTTGGAGGGTTACCTCATTGTGAGCAATGTCCAGGATCCTTTCGAGGGACAGTTCTTCAAAATAGAGCCGGTCGCACTCATCGAAATCCGTGCTGACGGTTTCAGGGTTGCAGTTCACCACCACAGTCTTCTTTCCAAGTTGGCGCAGAGTACGGATGGCGGACACCGCGCACCAGTCAAACTCCACGCTGCTGCCTGCAAGGAGTAAGACACATAGGGCACAGGAAAGAAGAAGGATGACAACAAAAACCATCAGTAAAAAGACACTGATAAAGAGGACCATTGTATAGGAAAACAAGGACATGAACAGAGGTGGTAAAATAGTGTAAGCAGATCAACATAAAGAGAAAACTAGAAACAGTGATAAAAGAGGTAGAAGAAGGGAAGAGAGTGAGAAAACGAAAGGGAAATGAGAAAAAGAAACTGGTGACACGGAAAGGGTCGAGGGAATGTATAGGAAATAAATAATCAAAAATCAAAGAAGAGTATGACGGTCTGACCAATCGCTGAACCCTGGGCTTCTGTCTGGTATGGTTCCCAGTAACAAAAATGCCCTGTGGTACAATGGGACCCTGCACCCACTTTTTCCTCCCCCGGAGTAATTGGCGTTGCAGAACAGACCGCAGACGTTTGTGGGGCCCCTTTTGTTATATGGATCGTGGGGGGCCCAAGGCAAAGAAAAGAATATTGTCCTTGTCAAGGTTGAGCCACAGTACATTCTGGGACAGTGATTGCAAGCTGCGGCATGGCCCCTGAGGGTCATAAACTAGAACCAGAGGCAGACTGGTCTACAGGAAGACTTAAAAGCACTAACCTAGGGACAGAGAGAGGGGCTTTTAATGAGATGGCTACAGAATCTGAGGCCTTAATAACCATAGTATTTGGTACTCTCCAACTTATGTATACACCCCTTAATTCGCCCAGTTGATGCAGCATGCCACATAATGTGGCTGAAGATCTGAAGCCCGAAAAAAAGTCTGACTCATATCTTGACACAAACACAAAACACTCCAGAACAAACTGATGAGTGGAAATGGTAGAGAGTGACAGACAAAGGCTTGTCATCATGCAGGAGCCTGTGGTTTGGGAAAAGGTGAATTTATCAGTGTCAGCTATTCATTTTCATAACATTAGTAAACTTGAGCGAGTAACAAGAACACCTATGGTTTAAGCACTGTGAGACATTTCAGCTGGTAAGAATACTGAGTTTTCAAATATGAGACCTAATGTCCTATATTTATGATCAGTAGCATTATATATTATAAAATGCATAAGGAAATGACGAGACAACACTCTGCACTGACTTTAAACATAGTGGCTAGAGACACAATATCACGAAAGCCTAAAGCAAAAGGTAATCTATACCCTGTATGTTGATGACTGTTTTCGAAAATAAACAAAAGACAATCAATTAATCGATCAAAAGTATTCAATGATATCGAGGGGCTCATTCACAACAATTTTACACAGGGCAGCGCTGCATGTCAAAAAGGACATGAATGCGCCACATCTATGAGATACAGCACATTCCTGTCCTCTTCCACTGCTGGTGCACAAATGGCTGGGTTGCACCAACACAGGCATGCTTGCACCTGGTGCAAGAGTGTCTGCGTTGTTGGCATGATTATTTTCATGCAGGAAGGGACACTTTCCTGCACAAAAGCAATCGTTACGCCAGCATTCGTTACGCCTAACCTGAGGTTGCACACGGTTTCGACGCATTCTCACATCTACGCTGTGTTGTAAATCGGGAAATGTGTCAAATACCATGAGAGTTGTGTGGGAACATCCACTGCAACACCCATGGCAGTCCTCCCTGATACAGTGTAAGGCAACACAGCAACTATGTAGATATGGCTCTACACCGCAGAAACAGAAAAAAAGTGACTTACGGCAGCTCACGGGGCTTGTAAATAAGCCCCGCAGTGTTTAGATAAAGACATTTCCAATTTCGTACAAGTAATAATAAATCAACATATCTTTAAACTACAAAATGCATTTAACATTATTGCAAATCAGTTTATCTACAGCATGAACCTGACTCAATTTGAAAAATATACAGTACCATATACACAGAGCTGCAACTGACCCCTTATCAAGAAATGTTAATACAAATACCAGTGTCGATGAGACCAAAAGACAGTATTTTTGGAGGTAATCTCAAAAACCTCTTCCACAGTGCTGACCATGTGAGGGACGAGTCATTCTGGTACTGGCATTCTTACGCCATGATCCAGGTCCATCCACCCATTTCCCTCAAATGCTACGGAATTTGTCCTGGTACAGTGGCCTAACACTACAGTACATAGAAAGTGCCACATTGAGGCCTCCGCACATTGAGTTTATGCTCTGGAAATGTGCTGTAGGAGTGGAGTCTTCGTACCCCATCCACCCCAAACAATGAATAAAGCTCCAGATGCTTCACTTCAAGAATTGCTTTCGTCACAGTTATGGCCTGGCTAAGAACAGATCTTCGATGTCAATAGTTAGCCAGGTGGAGACTCAACAGGTGGAGGCTCAACTGCTCAACTGCTTACCAGGGAAACAAAGATATACACACTACGTGCAACCTCACAAGCTGGTTAAGACATAACCAAGATATGAAACCATTCTACCTTCTCTGAAAGTATGTAAGGTATGCATGTGACCCGAGGACAAGCTACTGCACACACCCTGGATATCTGCCAACGCCATCAGCGAAAGCACCAGCCCTAAACACAAGTCAATGCTCCCAACACAGGGAAAAGTCAACGCTCCAAACCTGAGTACCAATCAATACTCCTGAGCTAAGTAAGTATGTGTGTGTTATTTGTACAGTGCAAACCTAGTCAAAAAGTGGCACAGAACGGTAGCAGTGTTCACTGCATTCAATCTGTCGACAAGTCAATTCACCTGAATGAAAATTTGGCAATGCTCACAACGCAAAACCAGTCAACACACCCAACCTAATGGCAAGTCAATGCAACATGAGAAATAGTCAGCACTCTTGATTTGAGGGCTAATCAACCCACCAAACTCAAGGACCATTCCTTTTACCCAACCCAACTACTGGTCAATATAACAGACCACTAACCCATGAGAATGCATCTGACTTGAGGACCAGACAATACACATCACAAAATGGTCCAACCATTTTGTCATGATTAACTTCATTGTACAAATACATTTTCAGTCTACTGCAATTTTCTCAGTGTTCTGTTTACTTCAGTTGCCAATATGAATTTAATTGCAGAAGTCTGATTAGGCGAGGACCTTTCTTAAAGAAAAATCTCAAAGTATCTTACCAATATGGTAGGGTCCACAACCGAGCACCATCATGCCGTGGTCATCAAATTTTATATCATGTTCCTGAGAAAAAAAGGAAAAGTAACTTATGATTCACTGTTATGTTATGTTATGTTATTTTATTTTATATAGCGCACAGCTGCCACAGCCAAGTGGCGTCCCGGCGCTTTGGAGATTGTGTAACACAACACAGTAGTGATGACCCAGAAAATAGGAACTAAACTGTAGAAAATAGGAAAGTTTTTAGTGCCTTTCTAAACTGGAACAAGTCGGGAATGGAACGGAGAGGGGCAGGCAGAGAGTTCCAGAGAGCTGCCGCCAGCACTGAAAAAGACCGTCCGCCCATTCTAGCTTTTTTGAAGCGTGGCACAATGGCAAGATTTAATCCAGCGGATCGAAGGGCTCTAGAGGGGACATAATGAAGGATAGTCTGCGACAGAATGGGAGGGGAAGCTAATTTAAGAATTTTAAAAGTTAAGCAGAGAGCTTTAAACTTAATTCTTTGCCCCACAGGTAGCCAATGGAGATCTTGGATAGTTCGACGAGCAGAGACGAACTTCGGAAGGCCAACCAGCATCCTGGCCGCCGCATTTTGAACCCTCTGGAGGCGAGTTAACTCTGCCTGATTCAGGCCCAAAAATAGAGAACTAGCATAGTCCAGTCTGGTAAGAACCAGAGCTTGGACTATGATCTGTCTGGTGTCCGCATCAAAAAACTTGAAAATAGGTCGAAGACACTGCAGAGTACCAAAACATGTGCCTGCCACACGTTTAGTGTGGGAGGTGAAAGAAAGTTTGTCATCAAACCACACCCCGAGGTTTCTGACTTCATCCACGGGAGTGGGAACAGGGCCTAGTTCAGATGGCCACCATTGATCTCCCCATAACCCTCTATCCTTACCAAAGATGATAACCTCGGTCTTAGAGGCATTAAGTTGAAGTCGATTGTTCGCCATCCAGCCTGCCACAGCTTTTAGAGCTGACTGAAAGGTGGGGGCGTCCATGTTGGAATCACCATTGAGTGCCACCGCCAGCTGCGTGTCATCGGCGTATGACACCAAGGAGAGACCAAAACTATGGGCTACCTCCGCCAGCGGCTGAACATATAAATTAAATAAGGTAGGGCTAAGGGCCGATCCTTGGGGGACACCTTGAAGAATAGGGCGAGGAGCAGAGACAAAAGGAGGGGTAGAAACTTTGAAGGTGCGATCCTTAAGAAATGAGCGGAACCACTCAAGTGCTACCTCTCCAACTCCTGCCTCCACCAGACGATGTAAAAGAATCTGGTGGGAAACCGTATCGAAGGCGGCACTGAGATCCAATAGGATCAGTGCCGCCGTCTGACCCAGGTCCAGCAACTTCCTAATATGCTCCACCACAGCCAAGAGAGCAGTTTCCGTGCTGTGGCCCGCACGGAACCCATTCTGGGAATAATCCAATATCTTAGCTTCCTGCAGATGGGATGCTAAAATAAAATTAGCATGAGCTTCTGCTAGTTTGGCTGGCCAGGGGAGAAGGGAGATAGGTCGATAATGTTCTGGTTTAGTAGGGTCAAGGGCAGGTTTTTTAAGAATAGGAATGATAGTCGCCTGCTTCCAAGCAGTGGGAACACTGCCTGTGTTAAAGGACAGATCAATGAGACTGTGCATGGCCGGATAACAGCACTCAGCAAGTTCCCGGAATTGAGTGGGTCTCATTGGATCATCTGGCGAACCGGATTTGACTTTTGTCGTCAAGGCTTTGAACTCCTCCAGAGTAGGACTGGGAATGATCAGCAATGGTTTAGAGATCACTAATACAGATGTATTATCCCTGCTAGGAAACTGGGAGAATGACCTGTAAATGGCCTCCACCTTTTCTACAAAAAACGAGGCCAAATCCTCGCAGTGTGCCATGGAGGCTTCAAGAGTAGTAGTATCAGTCCTTTTGCTTGTAAGGTCCTTGCATACCCTAAAGATAACCTTGGTGGGATTCGTGCTGTTCTTTATCTCCTGAGAGTAGAAGGCAGCCCTAACTGAGCATATGGCCCGATGATACACTCTGATGCAGACCCTGTGGGCTGATTTAAGGTCAGCATCATAGGTTTTGCGCCATGCACGTTCCGCTTTTTTACAGGCGGCTTTAAGTTTTTTAAGGGATTCATCATACCAAGGGCTAGAAGGACTAGATCTGGTCTTACTCCACCTAGCCGGTATAAGCATATCTAGTGAGTGATTTAGCCACTCACAGAAGCTATCATAGCCACGGGAGACTTCGATGGGAGGTAGAGGATGATGTTTCATCAGAAGCTGGTGAAAATGCTCTAAATTCAGATTTCTCCAGGGGCGTCTAAAACTGGCAGGGGAGTTGCTTCTAGGAGAAGAAGTGATAGTGGTAATGAGAATTTCAATCAAATAATGATCCGTCCAGGCCATAGGTCTAGGATGGAGCACTGTGATATTAGTAGCGAGATTCGTCACAAAAGGATCCAGTAAATCACTATGATGTGGAGTGGTGTGGGTCACTGGTTAGAGGCGGCAGACCCGGGAGCAGAAGTCGGCCCGGGACCAGGGTTCAATTCCCGACGCGGCAGGGTCGTGGACCAGGGTCAGCGGACTCGACAATTCTCGCCTCGGTGCCTACTCTAACCTGGGGTCCCACTCGGCAACTCTGGGCATTAGCTTGCCTAATCTCTACAACGGCCCCATCAACGCCGGGGATGCCTGGCTCCACCTTGGGGATTCCCAGGAGGGACCATCCCACAGGGAAAGCCAGGACGGGTTCCCCAGCGGTATACAGCGCCGGGACGCCCCTTTGCTGGGGCAGCTGTGCGCTTTACAAGTATACGACATTTACATTTACATAAATGACCGCCTATGTGGGTCGGTAGTTTTATCATTTGAGTTAGTTGAAAAGCTTCGAGATCAGCTAGCAGACTATACACCGGATTAGAATGTGGGGCATCCATGTGCAGGTTAAGATCACCAATGATCGTGAAATTAGCGGTTTTCAAGACTAAAGAAGAGACCACCTCCGGGAGGCTTTGACGAAAAGCGCCGTCCGGACCGGGGGGCCTGTAGATTAATAGTCCCGAAAAAGTAAAGTGGGGATTCACTGAGATGTTAAAATACGCACTCTCACATCCTGCTATGGTGATAGGTTTCCAGGCGCAGGTGTAGCAGGTTTGTACCGCCACTGCTATGCCTCCGCCTCTAGCATTACGTGGAAGGGAGTGCATGGTGTATCCCACAGGAAGGGCTAAATTCATGACAGCCGTGGATTGATCATGCAGCCAAGTTTCGGTGGAAAAAAAAATATCCGGATTGTCATCAGTAATCAAGGAGAATACTTCTTGATAGTGACATGCCAGAGATCTGACATTCAAGTGACAAATTTTGAGGGCAGATTGAATGGCTGTGCCTGCAATAACGTTTGGTTTGCAGGCAGCTGTAGGCCTAGATTGGAGACCCATAATAGGCAGAGGCGTCGGGAGTGTAAAAGAACACGTGGGACACTGAAAAGGCCCACTAAGAGGATCCAAGGTGCCATGGTGGCAGTATCTTACCTCGTATCGCAATTTACGTACATTCTCAGCAGATATCATCCTATGGGAGCCAGAGTCCCCTGCCCTAGCCCTGCCTTAGCGCTGACGGGCGCAGACGGGCAGGACTCTGGCAAGACTCAGGCGTAGCGAAGGCGCGACCGCTGCGCTAGACCGCTCCGCTCCAGGCGAGCATTAAATAGGCGCGTGGCGGTAAAAAGCGCTAGCGCGCTAACCCCCAAACAGAAGGAAGGGAACAGCCTTCCCAAGATGGCGTCATCGTCACGTGACCCAAGGAGCCCCGGAGCCCGGACCCGCTAAGTAGCGGTGCTTGACTTACAATTATGTGCAGTAAGGGCCAGGGGGGGTCGCTGCATCAGCGGATTAAAATCAGGGGGGAATAAACAAGAATAAACTGAAATGCAAAACAGGGTAGTATTAAAATAGAAAGCGCGAGCCACAGCACAGCGCAATGCAGGCAATCACTCCAAACACGGTGGTCACCTTCTCCAGGCAGGGCAGGGCACTATCAATCACTCCATTGTGGCAGAGAAAGGCACATCTTTAGCCAAAAGGCAGAAAACAACGAGGAGGATAATCATATCATTTGGTCAAAGGTTTAGGAAAGAGAACTATTTAAAGACAGATTACATAACAGAAGGAGAAGATGATTAGGCAGAACATGAGAGCAAGTGAGCAAACAAGAGAGAGAGAGGAATAGAGACAAAACGAGGCTGACATCTAGACAGAAATAGAGGACAAACATACAGATGAGACCAAATTGTTAATTAGAGGTATTTTGGACACTTGACCACTTCTATTTGGAGACATTGTATTGTAATACAGCATTTATATACCGCTTACCACCCTATGTGGAACACTAAAGCGATGGCCTACATGGGCAGCAAGCTACACCACATAGGGGGTGTGGATGGAAGGCTGTTCACTTTGTTTTGTGAACATATGTGGTAAGACATTCCACATCATGTATGATGACAGCACTTATCGTGTAGCATATAGAGGGAGACAGGCAAGTCTAAACCACCCTATTTATAGTTTGGTAGGAGAGCTCTGCTGGTAGCACCGCCTGTTGATGCAGGTGGCTGCAATGAGTCGGTGGCAGAATGACATCATTTCCAAAACTGCTATAGCATTAGTGCAGAAGATTAATGATGTAGTGAAAAGGCAAAAATGCAGGAATTTGTTCCACTGATAGCTGCAAGGTCCTTTGGCAGAGCTGAGGGTTGACTCTCGTACCTAAATCATTTGAGGGGTGCAGATAAGATTCAGGTGTATTAGCGCAACTGTGTAAGGGCATCCCTTGAATAACTATGAATTAATGAACTAATTAATTAAAGAGTAAGGGACAGAGAACCAGCTATGTGAGGCCATGGACTGGAATCTTTGAACATGGCGGGCCAGGGCTGAGGTGCATTGACAGGGCTAGGTGAGGTCCTAACTTGGAATGTTTGAGTCAGGACTGAGATGCGCTTTCTTAGTTGTACAGCAGCTCTGATTGGAATATCTAAGAACTCGTGGACCAGGGTTTGCAAGAACTGATATTCTGAGTGAAAGCTGTACTGTATCTGGGTCTATGAGGGACTCTAAATCTTATCTCTAGGAGTAGACAAATCATCATAATCCTTCCTGATACATTTACTAGACTGACGTTGAAGAAAAATGTAGGAGGTACCCAACTTACATTTCCATTGTATGTGAGGTAGAGGTAGTTTGTGATCGCAGGGTACTCTGCTGCCAGTGTGTCAATCTGGAAAGAAAAACATCATCCATCAAAAGGCGAGCCACAGTGGATTGCTGTGACTGATCCTGAATACGCCTGAGAGGTCGCAGTGCCATATTTGTCAACTATCTCAAAGGGAATTCCAACAAGAGAGAGTGTTTTATGCAGTTCTTGATTTCATCAGCAGTGCTAGGGAAGCCTTCACTCAGGCTGTGCTACTGATAAAACTCTGCAGGAGTTGGGAGTCATTCTGATTAGGAATTCCAATTGGCGACTCAGAACTGCGGATATCCCATTGACCTGATCAGGGTCCGGAAAGGCAATGTGCTCTCAAAATACGTTTTTTAGAATTGTTTGACGAACAAAATCCTAAGGTGTCCCAATATGAGAGTTTAGGAATTCAATTTATCCAAATCAGGTCTGTTCCAAGCCTCAAGTCATCCCTAAGTGAGAGCTTCCAGCATGCTGCAGCGACAGAATCGGGTATGGTTAAACACATATCTCGAAATTAGAGGAAACTGGTCTACACTATATGAGGGAGATTTTCTAAGAGTCCCCGTGACTCTGAAATGCAGGGCCAGATGAGGAAACAGTCATTCCCATTAAAGGTTCTCCTATCATCTAGGCATCATATCTGGACTACAATGGCACACCCCAGAGCAAGCTTCAAGCCAATACAAATCTATGATGAACATTTAAGATAGTGTCTGAGCAAACATAGATGGAGGGAGAAAATGTGTCATGTTCCAGATCACGTGCACTGTCAGTATTCTGCATTCACTGATGCAGGCCAGTTTCCAGCACCCATGGTCCTTACCTGCTTCACCCAAGGAGTGATGTTCTTGCTGAGCCTAAGCTCACGGGTCTGGGCCTCATTCAGCCCCAGGCACTTTCCAATCTTCTTGTCAGAGAAGCCAATCTGCTTCGCTCTCCTCAGGGTCTCTTCCGAAAGGGACTCGCTGTGGGTCAAGAGAGGAAGAAAGTTTCAGAAGCATAGGCAACAAGAAGGTGCCAGGCAAACCGAGGAATGGCATCAGCCTCCAGTACGACTAGCAGGGCTAGGGCAATGCCAGTCACGTGTTAGGCCCACAAGCCATAATGACATCATAATAGTGGGAAAATAATGACATGTAATAAATGCAACCCCATAGCATGCAATGGCACTGTTTATACCATAAATAGTCGATGAGCAAGAAAATGACATCACAGAAGTGTATAGTGGCATGACATCTAACAACATAACAATAAGTTTATGCCCAAATATATTTATAACTGGGGTGCATTACTCACCACACAAGAAATCATTTGCTCGTCCATACAGTTTTTCACAGTCAATGGGACTTTTTTCGGTTGGGCTCAAAAGAGAACCCAGTCCTCTAAGAAGTTTATTGGCAGCTTCCCGTGTTTATTTCTAACCACGTGTGCTTTAATTGTGATTTTTTTGTATACTTAGTAATTTGTAAATAAATATACTTTTGTCAAGTTTGTGCAAAGTCACCGCTTCTTTTTTTTCTATGATTAGGTGTCAATTTAAGCTCAAACATCCCTTTGCAATCCTCGTGAGGGAGGCACACGAAAAATGGGATGGGGTTTAGAAAGGAAACTAGGGAGTAAATCTCTGTGGGCCTGTGGAATCAAGAAGGATATTTGTAGGGTGTGTCTGTGAAAAAATAAATGTGTACTTGTGTTCATTTGACTTGAAAACGAGTAATTGGCACTGCACTTTTGGGGGGTATTTCTTATCTCTCTCATGTCATTAAAGATGTCACTGATGATGAACCTGTGGAGCTCCTCAGGGTTCCTCTTTATCTCCACATTTCTTCAGTATGTTTGCCAGGACCCTGATAAAGGAGTTGCCATCAAGGGCATGCAGACTGAACTATGCGGATGACTCGCAGTTACTTCTTTGCCTTGACAGCTCTATAGTTACACAATTAGAATTTCAGGACATCCTGGAGTGCATATGGAGCTGGATGGGCAACAATCAACTACAACTAAATGCCAAACAAAGAAATACTGTGATTCTAAACAACAGATTGAACCACTAGGATAGCCGTCACTGGCCAACTGTAATGGGAGGCCCACCTACAACTAAGACATTGGCGGAATGCCACTTGTGGGCAGTCGGTTGACGATGACTTCTTTGATAGGAGTGGTGGTTTCATAATGTATTTATCAAATAAAACTGATAAGGAAATGTACCTGCCCTACTACAACTAGAAGTCTTAAAAACTGTAATTAAGGCTACTATCTAATCAAGACTGAACTATTCCAGTTCCACCGTAAGCAGCTTAATTTTGGCTCCACCCTTACAGGCCACAACTACAGAACCTAGATGTGCACTTTGCACTACATACGTGTGTGCCCTACTACAACTAGGAATCATATATATGGAGTGCCTTAACATTATTAAAATGATAAGCTCATTAGACACCTGATAAGAATCATTCTTACACTACCACAATGTATTTACACTAGAAATGAGAATGATATATGTAAACGCATGCACTAATGTTTTCGCATTGGTATTCATAATGCAGTTCTTAGTCACCCTTGTATTTGTGCATTTAAAGTTATTTCATATTTATTGGAATGTAACATGAATCCAGTTCTGAGTATAATGTACTGACATTTCATATCCATTGTAGTGGAATGTGCACATACATATTAAATATGCACCATTGAGCTAATACTTTAAGTTAGCATGAATGAGCCTGTATTTCTTTCGGCATAAAGTACTGTTTCCATTTCTGCTAGCCTGACTATTCCCTTGTAGGTACGTTCACATGGTTTGTTAGTTTGAGAGTAGATGCCAATTTGTATTAGGGATGGAAAGCAAGTGAAGAAGACCTTGACAAGGAACATGGAGAGTCAGAGCATTAACTGGCAAGTTTATTCAGCAATGTTCCAAGGAGCTGCAAGTACCCAAGGATAATGTCGTTTTCAGGACAGTCATGGGAGAGTTTGTTAATGTATCAGCTTACAACCTGAGAATGCAAAGGACAATGGAGCTCCTGATAGTGTGATCAATGGTTGTTACCCAAAGATTTGTGGTATTAGCTAATGTTCCCAAAGGTTGAGGTTGGCCACTTTTTCCTTGGAGTTTGAGAGGTACAGACCTCTAGGCTTTCCCTTGATTCTTTGCCGTGTGTGGCTTATGCTAACACTTGTTTCCCTATCCCTAGAAAACTGTTGACTGAGCTTCTTAAATGCTGACACTTCCCACCGCTTTTTGGGGGATTTTCCCAACCTTTTTTAGATCCTTTAAGACTCCAGATTTGAGGACTTTAGATTTTACTCATGTTTAGGAGAGAAGATCAAAGACTCTTCTCTGAGCACCAGACTCTGCATTAATTCTTTGTATTGCTGTGGCTGAACTTTTTGTTTGTCTCTTACTGATGCACTTGAACGTCTTCAGGAGGATCGGCTTTCCAGTTGTGCTCCTGTACCTTTATAGCATGGTATTGATATTGATTTATATTAGCCTGACTGTTATAAAACTTTGTAACTTTATTTTCTGATTTGTAGTCCTTTTTGTGCAGCCAAACGGGTTACACTGTTAATTTAAATGTGTTTGGCCAAGTGCTAACTACCATCACCTCTCAGTCGCACAAAAAGATGAATCGGAAGACTAATGGTAAGAGGGTCGGCTCAGCTCTATATCACATCTGTCTACGTCTCCCTAATAATGTCACACACAGGCTGCAAGTTATCCAAAATAAGGCTGCTTGCCTAATTTATAAACTTCCCAGGACTTCCCATGTAACACCTAACCTGAAAGAACTGCACTGGCAGCCACAAAAACAGAGGATATAGTTTAAGACCTGCTGTATCATGCTTAAAGCTATCAAATGCACAGCCGCTGCTCTTTAAATAGGAACATTAAGAAATGCATTCCCACAAAAACACTTAGACCCTCTGGATCGAGCTACTTAATAATTCTTAGATATTGCAGTAAAGGTATGGGAGAATGGCGTTTCTTCTGTTTAGGCTCCCACATTGTAGAATTCCACTTCGGGCCATCTACAATTATAAACTGATTTTGTTGCCTTTCTGAAGAACTTAAAAACCTGGTGTTTAGACATACATACGGCTATTAGGCCGGAGTTTTCAAACTAGCTTTCTAATTGTCTACTTAATAACCACTTACTCCAGCACCAAGAACCATTGGTTTACATCATCTTAATCAAGTTCAAATAACATGAAATAACATAACATTATGTCATGGTAATCTAATACATATT
This sequence comes from Lissotriton helveticus, assembly GCF_964261635.1. Lineage (NCBI taxonomy): Eukaryota > Metazoa > Chordata > Amphibia > Caudata > Salamandridae > Lissotriton > Lissotriton helveticus. Next base: position 597,277,709 of record NC_136061.1, on the reverse strand, counting down.
GCGTGAATCCACTATTAAAGAACAACCAGTGTCCTTGTTTGAATATTTATGACAACCCTTAGGAAAAACTGTTCTTGATCAATTGCAAATCTTCACTGAAAGAGAAATCTGCTAGAACCACCACAAATTGGTTTTTAACCAAGCTTGCTGTCAACTTCATCTTAGATGACAACCGGAGTTTAGTAGATATTGGTGTAACAGGAGCCCTAGCATCATTAGATTTCTCAGTGGCATTCAACACCATCCAGCCCGTTATACTTGGAAAACTAATAGAAGCTGGCATCACAGGACTTATAAAGCAAAAGTTAGAAAGACAAAAGGCAAACAGTCTCTCTGATCAATTGTAATTCCAGCCCAAAGATCATTAATCACTGGGATCTCCACTTATTTTTAACATCTACCTGTTTCCCGAGGCTAAGCTGCTGAAACATTTGGACATACAAATGTACATGTATGTTGAGGCCGCCCAACTGATTTTACTACTGTCACATAAATCCAGGGCCAAAACTATGCCCTCAAGACGGATCGTTCAATTAAACCTGTAAAGACGGTGCCGAATCTTGGAATTCAAATTGCAGTCAGTTTCTCCCTAAACACTCATATGAACAAACTTGGTGCCTCTGGTTTTCAGTTAAAAGAAAGAATGTCCCTTGGAGAGGATAACAAACTCAAACTCTCACAGATATAACTTCAATCAAACTCATCGACCCCAACATACGGAGATTACACATATACTGGAATGAATCAGCTAAAATACCACTAGACCCAAGAATGTAGCGTCAGAGGCATTATTCATGTTTATAAAAAGATTAGACTTATATTTTAAGCATCACTATTCTCATTTCAAAACCTTGAACATTTTACAAACGTAAAGAAAACAATCAGTCTAATGTGCATTAAACAGTGCATACTAGACACCATAAATCCAATATACATATAAAATCAACTCTTTGAAGTTTTTGTTACGACGAACATGTGCACCATAAAAACAAATTTGTCAATTTTAGTAAAAAAACATTTTACACAAAAATATACATCAAATGAAAGAATACCACAACCTAACATGGAGGCCCTATTGCACAGCAAAAGAAAGGCAACTGTTGCAAGACCTGATCCAACTTTTTAAGTAGAGTTCATATCTTTGTTGCTGTCTATTATTATTTTTTGCAATAATCTTTTCTCGTAGTTGGATTCAGTGAGTTATCAGCATCGACATGTTTCGGTGGTCTTAGAACTATAAGCCCCACCTTCCTCAGGACAAAACAAGTTCTATTAAGGATAAGAACCCTCTTAGCGGAACTATACATACATTAAATCTATAAAAGGGAGCCTGTGGTTTTCTACAACTTAAAATAATGAAAAGAAATGCTACCATTTATTCAAGCCAACCACCACAGCCCAGTTGTCAATGCACAAGTCCCATCAAGGCTATATCATGGTACTTGTTTTTCGGGGTGTAAAAGCATGCGTTGTAGCATGCTATATTCGTTTTTCCTCCGGCTGAAAAGACTAATTTCTAGGTTTTCTCACGATCACATAAGCCCCATTCCACAGATCTACGATAGCTGCCCACACCCAGTGTATGGTGAGTACCCATTGGGGCACGTCCTTTCCTCAACATTCAGCCTCAACATCCCTAGTCACTCACTCCTGAAGTGCAGCCCAGCAAGGAGACACAACTTTCTCCATCGCCTGGGCTAAGGCATGGAGCGCTCTTTATCTTTGTAGCAGGAATCTTCTTTCCTGAATTTCAGCACAAAACTGTTTCTCTCCTTGAATAATGTTTTATCTCTGAAGTTGTCAAATTCACTCTTGATACCAACCAAATCGTTTCTGAATCGTCAACTTAATACTCTTTATGTTTGTTTGTTTCTTCTGTTTCTTTCCAGTTAAACCAATTCAGCAAACAAGCTACGTCATTAGGCCACAGAAGGTCTGGTGTACGCTGGGCTTTGTAATAAATAAATAACATAACAATCATGGCGCAGAAATGTAACAAAAGTTTCTTGACACTAACTTTCTTTTGTGTTCACACCTCCGGGTTACCTTTACAAAGTGTTTTTCAGCTGCAATATATTTAGTCAGCATTTCTGTTTCTTCTTTTATTACTTTGCCCCTGGCGAGGCCATGAAACACATCAATGATTTATGTCCGGGTGAACTTTATACAGCCCTACATTATCCACAGGAGAGAGGACTAACACCACATTGCCTTGAAAAATAACTTCTTGTGGAGGATATCTGAAGACGAATTCGCAAAGTCTGACTTTCGCCCGTAAAATGTGCAAATTACGCATGAACTTGAGCTATACAAGTAGATGTTCACTTCTATGGTATATTAATACCGAACTGTTTACTTCGGTGACTTTTTCTAAAACTCGATTAAAAAAAAGAAATATTTAAAAACAACAAAGCAGAACAAGAGAGCAATTGCGGGGGTAGCATTTGCATGTTTGCATTGTGCGCAAAGAATCAATTAATTACGAACATGGATGTGTACAAGAACTGCTTAGTGTGTCTGTCTAGGTAGCTCTCCTCTCTGTGGAATGTTGTGATGCACGAGTGTTGTGTAGAAGAACTGTTTAGTGTGTGTCTCCCTCTACCTCTCCGAGTAGCTCCCCTCTCTGCAGAACAGTGTGATGCACAAGTGTTGTGTAGAAAAACTGTTCAGTGTGTGTCTATCTCAGCCTCTCCCAGTAGCTCTCCTCTCTGCGGAATGCTGTGATGAACGAGTGTTGTGTAGAAGAACTGTTTAATGTGTGTTGTCCTCTGCCTCTCTGGGCAGCTCTCCTCTGTGCTGAATGTTTTAATGCACGAGGGTTGTGTAGAAGAACTATTTAATGTGTGTCGTCCTCTACCTCTACAGGTAGCTCTCCTCTCTGTTGAATGTTGTGGTGCACGAGTTGTTGTATAGAAGAACTGTTTAATGTGTGCTGCCCTCTGCCTCTCCAGGTTGCTCTCTTCTCTGTGCAATGTTGTGATGCACGATTGTTGTATAGAAGAACTGTTGCGCGTCTCCCACAGGGAAAACACTACAAATGCACACCACACCAGTTTAGAAGAATAGTCTATATTCATCTGAATAAAACAAGACCAAAACACCAAAAATCCAGCATGCGCAAGTAAAAATAATGCTTTTCAAAGGTTAAAGCAGTTTAGTCCATTAAAATCTATGGGTGTGTTACTCTCAGGCCGAACTGGCCGTAGCGGGCACTGGGCCTCCAGGGTGGGGGCTGGTTTTAGACCCCTGGGTGGCCATTTTGGTACCGGTGGCCGGTTTTGCAGCATAGCTGAAATATCGCCCCCCTGCAACAAAAGCGGCATAAAGCTTCCCCCAACCACCCCCTAGTCCCCCCAACCCCCTGGGCCGGCCGAGCTCTTTGCCAGGGCCGGTTGAGGTTTCCAGTCCGGCCCTGGTTACTCCTAAGACAAGGTACCTTTGATCTGTCAAAACTCAAAGAGGAAACAGGCGCAGGGAATGCGAGGCGTAGGAAAAGCAAAGCGATGCATTGGTTACTTATTCCCAGGGGAGGTGATGCGTCAATTCATTACTGTGAGCGGGGTGATACATAGGTTCCTTACTGGAAGTGGAGGTGATGCATCTATCTCCAGACATGCAGCCTTGGTTCCTTACTGCTGGGCAACGTCGATGAAGAGATTGTGACCTAGGAAAGATGCGTTGTAAATACAGGCACGCTGCATCAATTCCACAGCGATGAAGTAGGCACTGCGTCAGAGTTGGAGTGGTGCATCATGTACTTTGGTGATGCGTTGCTCGAAACTCACGCTGCAGCAGTTCTTCTGAAAGCTGTGGTCAATGCGCTGATTGGGAAATATGCCAGAGTGCTAGCAGCGGCGATGCGTCGACGTTTGTAGCGATGCGTCGATAAAAACAGACACTGGAAGTCGATGCATTGATTTTCTCCTTCAGTTCAACAGATTCTATTTCCAAGGGCTCAAGAACTGGGATTTGGCAGCACTTGGAAAGTCAGGACTCTCAGCAGAAGAGCCCTGGCAGTGGTAGGTAAAGTATTTGATGGTCCTGATACTTCTTAACAGGAGGCAAGCACGCACAAGCCCTTTGAGAACCTTGGAAGCTGGATACAGGAAGCAAAGTCCAGTCCTCTCACTCCCAGGACAGAAGCAGTAGACCAGTACAACAAAGCAACAGGCAAGTGACAGTCCTTCCTACAGCATCCAGCTCTTCTTCCTCGCAGAATGTCCTTTAGTCAGAAGTATTCTGCTTTGAGAGTGTCAGAGGTCCAATACTTATACCCCTTTCTCCCTTTGAAGTAAGCAAACTTCAAAGGAAAGTCTTTGTAATGCACAAGACCCAGCCTTTCCTGAACTGGCTCCAGACGCACTACAGGGGGTGGAGATATATTTGTGTGAGGACAGGCACAGATATTCAGGTGTCAGTGACAACTCCTCCCACCACTCTAGCTCATCACCATGGACTGTCTTGGTTATGGTCCATCAGAATATGCAAGGCACACTTTAGATCTTTTGTGTGTGTGTCCAGAGTGAATGCACAAGAGCCCAACTGTCTTCCTAAACCAGACGTGGATTCTATGGACAGGCAGAGGCACTGAAAGGTTAGCAAGATAATGCCCACTTTCTAAAAGTGCCATTTTCAAACACGCAATTTAAAAACCAACTTCACCAAACAAATTACTTTTAAATTGTGAGTTCAGAGACCCCAAACTCCAATTCTATATCAGCTCCCAATGGGAAACTACCCCTAAACGATATTTCAAGGCAATCACCATGTAACCCTATGGGAGAGATAGTTCATGCTATAGTGAAAAACGAAATTAGCAGTATTTCACTATTAAGACATGTAAAACACACCAATACATTTCCTACCTTTTAAGTACACTGCACCATGCCCATGGGGGCTGCCTTGCGCCTACCTTAGGGGTGACTTACATGTAGTAAAATGGAAGGTGTTGGGCCTGGCAAGTGGGAGCACTTGCCAGGTCGAAATGTCAGTTTAAAACTGCACACACAGACACTGTAGGTGGCAGGTCTGAGACATGTTTGCAAGGCTACTTATGTGGTTGGCCCAATCAGTTCTGCAGGTCCACTAGTAGCATATGATTTACAGACCCTGGGCACAGCTGATGTACTTTACTAGGGACTTACTAGCAAATCAAATGTGCCAATCATGGATAAACCAATCACCAACACAATTTACACAGGGAGCACTTGCACTTCTTGCACTTTGGTCAGCAGTGGCAAAGTGTCCAGCGTCCTCAATTCAGCAAAAACTAAATGCAGCACGAACACCAAAAACTTACCACTGTGTCCCAGAGCCGTGAGGGGAACGGCGGCGCTGCAGGGGGCGCAACAGAACGCCAGCGCGACCAGCGGACCACAATCCCCAGCAGCCCCTGGGGCGGGAGCACGCCGGTGACGGCCGAGGAGCGCCCGGAGGCGCCTGTAAAAGGCTGACCCCCCGGGAGCCCAGCGGGGGAACACCAAAAACTTACCACTGTGTCCCAGAGCCGTGAGGGGAACGGCGGCGCTGCAGGGGGCGCAACAGAACGCCAGCGCGACCAGCGGACCACAATCCCCAGCAGCCCCTGGGGCGGGAGCACGCCGGTGACGGCCGAGGAGCGCCCGGAGGCGCCTGTAAAAGGCTGACCCCCCGGGAGCCCAGCGGGGGAACACCAAAAACTTACCACTGTGTCCCAGAGCCGTGAGGGGAATGGCGGCGCTGCAGGGGGCGCAACAGAACGCCAGCGCGACCAGCGGACCACAATCCCCAGCAGCCCCTGGGGCGGGAGCACGCCGGTGACGGCCGAGGAGCGCCCGGAGGCGCCTGTAAAAGGCTGACCCCCCGGGAGCCCAGCGGGGGAACACCAAAAACTTACCACTGTGTCCCAGAGCCGTGAGGGGAACGGTGGCGCTGCAGGGGGCGCAACAGAACGCCAGCGCGACCAGCGGACCACAATCCCCAGCAGCCCCTGGGGCGGGAGCACGCCGGTGACGGCCGAGGAGCGCCCGGAGGCGCCTGTAAAAGGCTGACCCCCCGGGAGCCCAGCGGGGGAACACCAAAAACTTACCACTGTGTCCCAGAGCCATGAGGGGAACGGCGGCGCTGCAGGGGGCGCAACAGAACGCCAGCGCGACCAGCGGACCACAATCCCCAGCAGCCCCTGGGGCGGGAGCACGCCGGTGACGGCCGAGGAGCGCCCGGAGGCGCCTGTAAAAGGCTGACCCCCCGGGAGCCCAGCGGGGGAACACCAAAAACTTACCACTGTGTCCCAGAGCCGTGAGGGGAACGGCGGCGCTCCAGGGGGCGCAACAGAACGCCAGCGCGACCAGCGGACCACAATCCCCAGCAGCCCCTGGGGCGGGAGCACGCCGGTGACGGCCGAGGAGCGCCCGGAGGCGCCTGTAAAAGGCTGACCCCCCGGGAGCCCAGCGGGGGAACACCAAAAACTTACCACTGTGTCCCAGAGCCGTGAGGGGAACGGCGGCGCTGCAGGGGGCGCAACAGAACGCCAGCGCGACCAGCGGACCACAATCCCCAGCAGCCCCTGGGGCGGGAGCACGCCGGTGACGGCCGAGGAGCGCCCTGGAGGCGCCTGTAAAAGGCTGACCCCCCGGGAGCCCAGCGGGGGAACACCAAAAACTTACCACTGTGTCCCAGAGCCGTGAGGGGAACGGCGGCGCTGCAGGGGGCGCAACAGAACGCCAGCGCGACCAGCGGACCACAATCCCCAGCAGCCCCTGGGGCAGGAGCACGCCGGTGACGGCCGAGGAGCGCCCGGAGGCGCCTGTAAAAGGCTGACCCCCCGGGAGCCCAGCGGGGGAACACCAAAAACTTACCACTGTGTCCCAGAGCCGTGAGGGGAACGGCGGCGCTGCAGGGGGCGCAACAGAACGCCAGCGCGACCAGCGGACCACAATCCCCAGCAGCCCCTGGGGCGGGAGCACGCCGGTGACGGCCGAGGAGCGCCCGGAGGCACCTGTAAAAGGCTGACACCCCCTCTCGCCCCGCGCGGGAGAAGCCCGGGACAAGGGCGGGGCCGTCTGTGGCCGCCGGGGACGACCTGGGACGGGACGGGCCACCTCCCCTGGTTTGGACTTTGCTATTTAAGGTACTGTGGACTAATTTGGACTACAAAAGTGTCCTCCTCTGGTTGAGTTCGGGGGGCCAATCTTATCGTCGGTAACTCCCCATAGTTGGTATTATACAATGTTTTTTTAAAGTTTCTAGCCACACGGGATGTATCAACTGTTTGACTAATTGCGGGCAAAGCTTCTATTTTTTGTTATTGGTTCTTTTTTTGTTTTTTACTTTTATAGTTTTGTTGTTGGGGTGGTGAAAAAGGCGGTAGTGCCACACAAGATTTTCATGGCTAGCCAACCTAAAACACGTTCGGCAACCAGTAAACTAACACGGGGGGAGACTCTTAATCAATCAACGGATGTCGTTAACAATGGGGTGTTAACTACAACCAAAAAGCCTACCGCAATAGACTTGATGTTAAGATCGGTAACGGGGCAAATTGAGCGAATGGAAAGGAGTCTCTCCGCCTCACCTATTCCCGTACTCTCTAGCCCTCTACAATTAACAGCCCTTTCAGTAACAGATAGTTTAAATAGATCAGTTAATGCATCTGTTTTGAGCAACCCGACTGAGGGGGTCCCCTGTGCACAACTCCCTGCTCGAGCAGGGCAAGAAAGAACAGACATCCAAGGGGACAAGGCTGGTATCAGCCATAATAAATCTACAAAGCAAGGGAGGACCAAGGGCCCGAATAAGAAGAGGAAGGCTGTGAGGGTGGAGGTTAGTGGACAAAATGGGCAAACTCCTAGGGGGAAAGTGGTGAATGCTGAACCGAAACTAATCCCGCCCAGATGGTTCGAAGATGTCATGGGGGATTTTAAGAGTTTCTTTGAACAATCTATTGCCACTCACTTAAAGCCCGTGATCAGCAGGGTAGACAAGCTGGCAAATGAAGTAGCGAAGCAAAGTAAAACGCTAGAGTTATTGTTAAAGAACAACACACATGTTGGGCTTACTGATTCTCGAGGTGTAGTATCTAACCCCAGCTCCAACGACAGTCGAACAAACAACTGTGTGGCTCATACCTTGGCTCAGATACATAATGCCCCAGTAACCCCCCAGGGACTCAATACGGGTCTAGCCCATCAAGCATCCGCTACAATTACTAATCCGATTCCTCCCCAGCTGCCGTTGCAAGGCCGAGTGGAGAACAAGCAGCTAAACTCGAACCTCCCTTGTGTATTAAGTGAATCCCCAGACCCTACCCCGGGCCCAGATAGCCCTCCACCACCACACATAGATCTCCCACCTGAAGCCACTCCTTATGTGGTCGTGTTCGCAGGAGTACCAGAATTAGGCCCATTAGAAAAAGAAACATATAATCAATTACATGCGAAACTGGCAGGTTGGTTAAATATACACAGACCTCTGAACACAGGTGTAAATGGTGAAATAGTCCATGTAAGGAGGGTGTCCTGGGTTGGGAGAAGGAATAAGGACATTAGGGGCGATTGCATATTGGCAAACTTCAGGGATCCTAAACTTGTGGGCCACATCCTAAGACTCCCAAATAGGAACCATACAAGTACTATTCGTGCGGTACCACTGGGCTGTTTTTATCCTAGAAAGTGGAGCAGCATGAACAATGTAAGTGGGTTCACAAAGTGGCATGAGGGAAAATCATTTAATAACATTCTACAATACACAAATAAGATGCGAATCCCAGAGTTTACGCCCCAGCTTCGCCCTTTATATGATCAACCTCAGTGGAGAAATAGATTTGCACCCTTGCAGGATCTTGATGAAAATGATTGACTACTGCCTGGTGGCAGGGCCCCTACGTCCAGCGCCCCGGGAAGGGGTAAAGATGCCCTCTCTTTGGAAAATGTATCAATTGTAACCCAAAGTATTACTAGGGGTGGTATAGGGAATCTGGACCTGCAGGGAGTTGTGTCTATAGCTCCCCAGATACAGAGGGAGGAGTCGGCCAGTTCGCTTGTGATTTTTGCAGAAGAGAGGAGTGGGCAAGACCTGGTGGGCACACTAAAAAGAAAAGAGGAGAGGGGAGGATTAAGCTTTATCTCCTGGAATGTGGCAGGCTTGGGGGCCAAACTGACCTCAGTGGAGTGGTGTGAGTACATTAGGGGTTTTCATATTATAGTCCTCCAAGAGACTTGGGCTCTTACCCCAGATCATCTACAATTGGAAGGCTATAAATGTTTTTTTGGGCCTGCTAAAGAGTCAAGCTCGGGAAGGGCTAGGGGTGGTCTAGTCATCTATGTTAATCTAGAAATAAAGGGTAATTGGATTCAATTAGGCTGGGTGTCTGATACCCTGCAGGCAATAAGATTTCAGGGAGCTGGACAGAGCCTCCTAATCTTGAACGTTTACAATTCTGGACCCGTGGATGGTCATTTTCCTGTAATAACTGAACTGGAAACAAAGTTAAAGGATGAATTAGAGTCAGGGAAAGCGGGCCCTGAACCGACTGTTTTACTAATGGGGGACTTCAATTGTCACCTTTGTCCAAGTCTACTTACGTTTGCCCCTGACTGGTCATCATGTCCGAGGGAAAGTGGGCCACATTTTGACCATGGCAGAGAAGGCTCTATGCTAATGAAGGTATGTGAATCCTTTGCCCTGTCTCATACCATGGATTTAGTGTCAGTCAAACCAGGAGAGGCTGTTACACCGACATTTAAGGGTAGAGGATGTGCCTCTGTTATAGACTTCATATTGATTTCCGCTTTTGGTAAACACTGAATTTTGGAGGCTCAAATTGAGTGGAGCCCTTTTCGTGATCACAACCCCTTAACTCTCTTAATTAAACACACCAATATTGTATCTAATTCGCAAAAAGGGGACACAGTAATTTATCCTATAGACCAAGGGAGGCGGTTGAGATGGTCCACGATCAACCCATTAGATTTTTATAGCTCCCTAATAAAGAATGGTAAAAATTATATTGATGTATGTCTGGATTTAGAAATGGGAGACAGGGAGGTGGTCGTAGCGTTTGAATCACTAACAAAGGTGGCAGAGGGACTTTTGAAAACTAAAAAGCCCCTCAAAGTACATTCCTCTCCCAGATGGTTTAATTCAAAGTGCTCTTTGGCTCTTAGAGAGCTAAAACAAGCCCTAAAGGACTCCCCGAGAGATAAGACGGTAATAGCTCTCTGCAGGCAAAACTATAAGGCCCAGGTTAAGGTAAGGAAGTTGGAACTACACAAGGAGGTGTGGGCAGACCTTAGAGAAGCGGGGGAGAACAGAGACTTTACTCAGTTTTGGAGAATTATAAATAGACCAGGTCTCCAAGACTCGAGTGCATGCGTCGACGTTTGTAGCGATGCGTCGATAAAAACAGACACTGGAAGTCGATGCATTGATTTTCTCCTTCAGTTCAACAGATTCTATTTCCAAGGGCTCAAGAACTGGGATTTGGCAGCACTTGGAAAGTCAGGACTCTCAGCAGAAGAGCCCTGGCAGTGGTAGGTAAAGTATTTGATGGTCCTGATACTTCTTAACAGGAGGCAAGCACGCACAAGCCCTTTGAGAACCTTGGAAGCTGGATACAGGAAGCAAAGTCCAGTCCTCTCACTCCCAGGACAGAAGCAGTAGACCAGTACAACAAAGCAACAGGCAAGTGACAGTCCTTCCTACAGCATCCAGCTCTTCTTCCTCGCAGAATGTCCTTTAGTCAGAAGTATTCTGCTTTGAGAGTGTCAGAGGTCCAATACTTATACCCCTTTCTCCCTTTGAAGTAAGCAAACTTCAAAGGAAAGTCTTTGTAATGCACAAGACCCAGCCTTTCCTGAACTGGCTCCAGACGCACTACAGGGGGTGGAGATATATTTGTGTGAGGACAGGCACAGATATTCAGGTGTCAGTGACAACTCCTCCCACCACTCTAGCTCATCACCATGGACTGTCTTGGTTATGGTCCATCAGAATATGCAAGGCACACTTTAGATCTTTTGTGTGTGTGTCCAGAGTGAATGCACAAGAGCCCTACTGTCTTCCTAAACCAGACGTGGATTCTATGGACAGGCAGAGGCACAGAAAGGTTAGCAAGATAATGCCCACTTTCTAAAAGTGCCATTTTCAAACACGCAATTTAAAAACCAACTTCACCAAACAAATTACTTTTAAATTGTGAGTTCAGAGACCCCAAACTCCAATTCTATATCAGCTCCCAATGGGAAACTACCCCTAAACGATATTTCAAGGCAATCACCATGTAACCCTATGGGAGAGATAGTTCATGCTATAGTGAAAAACGAAATTAGCAGTATTTCACTATTAAGACATGTAAAACACACCAATACATTTCCTACCTTTTAAGTACACTGCACCATGCCCATGGGGGCTGCCTTGCGCCTACCTTAGGGGTGACTTACATGTAGTAAAATGGAAGGTGTTGGGCCTGGCAAGTGGGAGCACTTGCCAGGTCGAAATGTCAGTTTAAAACTGCACACACAGACACTGTAGGTGGCAGGTCTGAGACATGTTTGCAAGGCTACTTATGTGGTTGGCCCAATCAGTTCTGCAGGTCCACTAGTAGCATATGATTTACAGACCCTGGGCACAGCTGATGTACTTTACTAGGGACTTACTAGCAAATCAAATGTGCCAATCATGGATAAACCAATCACCAACACAATTTACACAGGGAGCACTTGCACTTCTTGCACTTTGGTCAGCAGTGGCAAAGTGTCCAGCGTCCTCAATTCAGCAAAAACTAAATGCAGCACGAACACCAAAAACTTACCACTGTGTCCCAGAGCCGTGAGGGGAACGGCGGCGCTGCAGGGGGCGCAACAGAACGCCAGCGCGACCAGCGGACCACAATCCCCAGCAGCCCCTGGGGCGGGAGCACGCCGGTGACGGCCGAGGAGCGCCCGGAGGCGCCTGTAAAAGGCTGACCCCCCGGGAGCCCAGCGGGGGAACACCAAAAACTTACCACTGTGTCCCAGAGCCGTGAGGGGAACGGCGGCGCTGCAGGGGGCGCAACAGAACGCCAGCGCGACCAGCGGACCACAATCCCCAGCAGCCCCTGGGGCGGGAGCACGCCGGTGACGGCCGAGGAGCGCCCGGAGGCGCCTGTAAAAGGCTGACCCCCCGGGAGCCCAGCGGGGGAACACCAAAAACTTACCACTGTGTCCCAGAGCCATGAGGGGAACGGCGGCGCTGCAGGGGGCGCAACAGAACGCCAGCGCGACCAGCGGACCACAATCCCCAGCAGCCCCTGGGGCGGGAGCACGCCGGTGACGGCCGAGGAGCGCCCGGAGGCGCCTGTAAAAGGCTGACCCCCCGGGAGCCCAGCGGGGGAACACCAAAAACTTACCACTGTGTCCCAGAGCCGTGAGGGGAACGGCGGCGCTCCAGGGGGCGCAACAGAACGCCAGCGCGACCAGCGGACCACAATCCCCAGCAGCCCCTGGGGCGGGAGCACGCCGGTGACGGTCGAGGAGCGCCCGGAGGCGCCTGTAAAAGGCTGACCCCCCGGGAGCCCAGCGGGGGAACACCAAAAACTTACCACTGTGTCCCAGAGCCGTGAGGGGAACGGCGGCGCTGCAGGGGGCGCAACAGAACGCCAGCGCGACCAGGGGACCACAATCCCCAGCAGCCCCTGGGGCGGGAGCACGCCGGTGACGGCCGAGGAGCGCCCTGGAGGCGCCTGTAAAAGGCTGACCCCCCGGGAGCCCAGCGGGGGAACACCAAAAACTTACCACTGTGTCCCAGAGCCGTGAGGGGAACGGCGGCGCTGCAGGGGGCGCAACAGAACGCCAGCGCGACCAGCGGACCACAATCCCCAGCAGCCCCTGGGGCAGGAGCACGCCGGTGACGGCCGAGGAGCGCCCGGAGGCGCCTGTAAAAGGCTGACCCCCCGGGAGCCCAGCGGGGGAACACCAAAAACTTACCACTGTGTCCCAGAGCCGTGAGGGGAACGGCGGCGCTGCAGGGGGCGCAACAGAACGCCAGCGCGACCAGCGGACCACAATCCCCAGCAGCCCCTGGGGCGGGAGCACGCCGGTGACGGCCGAGGAGCGCCCGGAGGCACCTGTAAAAGGCTGACACCCCCTCTCGCCCCGCGAGTCGCGCGCGGGAGAAGCCCGGGACAAGGGCGGGGCCGTCTGTGGCCGCCGGGGACGACCTGGGACGGGACGGGCCACCTCCCCTGGTTTGGACTTTGCTATTTAAGGTACTGTGGACTAATTTGGACTACAAAAGTGTCCTCCTCTGGTTGAGTTCGGGGGGCCAATCTTATCGTCGGTAACTCCCCATAGTTGGTATTATACAATGTTTTTTTAAAGTTTCTAGCCACACGGGATGTATCAACTGTTTGACTAATTGCGGGCAAAGCTTCTATTTTTTGTTATTGGTTCTTTTTTTGTTTTTTACTTTTATAGTTTTGTTGTTGGGGTGGTGAAAAAGGCGGTAGTGCCACACAAGATTTTCATGGCTAGCCAACCTAAAACACGTTCGGCAACCAGTAAACTAACACGGGGGGAGACTCTTAATCAATCAACGGATGTCGTTAACAATGGGGTGTTAACTACAACCAAAAAGCCTACCGCAATAGACTTGATGTTAAGATCGGTTACGGGGCAAATTGAGCGAATGGAAAGGAGTCTCTCCGCCTCACCTATTCCCGTACTCTCTAGCCCTCTACAATTAACAGCTCTTTCAGTAACAGATAGTTTAAATAGATCAGTTAATGCATCTGTTTTGAGCAACCCGACTGAGGGGGTCCCCTGTGCACAACTCCCTGCTCGAGCAGGGCAAGAAAGAACAGACATCCAAGGGGACAAGGCTGGTATCAGCCATAATAAATCTACAAAGCAAGGGAGGACCAAGGGCCCGAATAAGAAGAGGAAGGCTGTGAGGGTGGAGGTTAGTGGACAAAATGGGCAAACTCCTAGGGGGAAAGTGGTGAATGCTGAACCGAAACTAATCCCGCCCAGATGGTTCGAAGATGTCATGGGGGATTTTAAGAGTTTCTTTGAACAATCTATTGCCACTCACTTAAAGCCCGTGATCAGCAGGGTAGACAAGCTGGCAAATGAAGTAGCGAAGCAAAGTAAAACGCTAGAGTTATTGTTAAAGAACAACACACATGTTGGGCTTACTGATTCTCGAGGTGTAGTATCTAACCCCAGCTCCAACGACAGTCGAACAAACAACTGTGTGGCTCATACCTTGGCTCAGATACATAATGCCCCAGTAACCCCCCAGGGACTCAATACGGGTCTAGCCCATCAAGCATCCGCTACAATTACTAATCCGATTCCTCCCCAGCTGCCGTTGCAAGGCCGAGTGGAGAACAAGCAGCTAAACTCGAACCTCCCTTGTGTATTAAGTGAATCCCCAGACCCTACCCCGGGCCCAGATAGCCCTCCACCACCACACATAGATCTCCCACCTGAAGCCACTCCTTATGTGGTCGTGTTCGCAGGAGTACCAGAATTAGGCCCATTAGAAAAAGAAACATATAATCAATTACATGCGAAACTGGCAGGTTGGTTAAATATACACAGACCTCTGAACACAGGTGTAAATGGTGAAATAGTCCATGTAAGGAGGGTGTCCTGGGTTGGGAGAAGGAATAAGGACATTAGGGGCGATTGCATATTGGCAAACTTCAGGGATCCTAAACTTGTGGGCCACATCCTAAGACTCCCAAATAGGAACCATACAAGTACTATTCGTGCGGTACCACTGGGCTGTTTTTATCCTAGAAAGTGGAGCAGCATGAACAATGTAAGTGGGTTCACAAAGTGGCATGAGGGAAAATCATTGAATAACATTCTACAATACACAAATAAGATGCGAATCCCAGAGTTTACGCCCCAGCTTCGCCCTTTATATGATCAACCTCAGTGGAGAAATAGATTTGCACCCTTGCAGGATCTTGATGAAAATGATTGACTACTGCCTGGTGGCAGGGCCCCTACGTCCAGCGCCCCGGGAAGGGGTAAAGATGCCCTCTCTTTGGAAAATGTATCAATTGTAACCCAAAGTATTACTAGGGGTGGTATAGGGAATCTGGACCTGCAGGGAGTTGTGTCTATAGCTCCCCAGATACAGAGGGAGGAGTCGGCCAGTTCGCTTGTGATTTTTGCAGAAGAGAGGAGTGGGCAAGACCTGGTGGGCACACTAAAAAGAAAAGAGGAGAGGGGAGGATTAAGCTTTATCTCCTGGAATGTGGCAGGCTTGGGGGCCAAACTGACCTCAGTGGAGTGGTGTGAGTACATTAGGGGTTTTCATATTATAGTCCTCCAAGAGACTTGGGCTCTTACCCCAGATCATCTACAATTGGAAGGCTATAAATGTTTTTTTGGGCCTGCTAAAGAGTCAAGCTCGGGAAGGGCTAGGGGTGGTCTAGTCATCTATGTTAATCTAGAAATAAAGGGTAATTGGATTCAATTAGGCTGGGTGTCTGATACCCTGCAGGCAATAAGATTTCAGGGAGCTGGACAGAGCCTCCTAATCTTGAACGTTTACAATTCTGGACCCGTGGATGGTCATTTTCCTGTAATAACTGAACTGGAAACAAGGTTAAAGGATGAATTAGAGTCAGGGAAAGCGGGCCCTGAACCGACTGTTTTACTAATGGGGGACTTCAATTGTCACCTTTGTCCAAGTCTACTTACGTTTGCCCCTGACTGGTCATCATGTCCGAGGGAAAGTGGGCCACATTTTGACCATGGCAGAGAAGGCTCTATGCTAATGAAGGTATGTGAATCCTTTGCCCTGTCTCATACCATGGATTTAGTGTCAGTCAAACCAGGAGAGGCTGTTACACCGACATTTAAGGGTAGAGGATGTGCCTCTGTTATAGACTTCATATTGATTTCCGCTTTTGGTAAACACTGAATTTTGGAGGCTCAAATTGAGTGGAGCCCTTTTAGTGATCACAACCCCTTAACTCTCTTAATTAAACACACCAATATTGTATCTAATTCGCAAAAAGGGGACACAGTAATTTATCCTATAGACCAAGGGAGGCGGTTGAGATGGTCCACGATCAACCCATTAGATTTTTATAGCTCCCTAATAAAGAATGGTAAAAATTATATTGATGTATGTCTGGATTTAGAAATGGGAGACAGGGAGGTGGTCGTAGCGTTTGAATCACTAACAAAGGTGGCAGAGGGACTTTTGAAAACTAAAAAGCCCCTCAAAGTACATTCCTCTCCCAGATGGTTTAATTCAAAGTGCTCTTTGGCTCTTAGAGAGCTAAAACAAGCCCTAAAGGACTCCCCGAGAGATAAGACGGTAATAGCTCTCTGCAGGCAAAACTATAAGGCCCAGGTTAAGGTAAGGAAGTTGGAACTACACAAGGAGGTGTGGGCAGACCTTAGAGAAGCGGGGGAGAACAGAGACTTTACTCAGTTTTGGAGAATTATAAATAGACCAGGTCTCCAAGACTCGAGTGCATTAACTATCGGCACTAATATTCTCCCAGGTGACTGGATAACCCACTTCCAAGGTCTTTATAACCAACATGATGAGACATTGGTGGCAAGGCAGGACTCATGTTTTGCCTGCAGCAAAGTGGTTCTGGAATTTTCACTCCTCGAGGTCCTGAAGGCCATCCAGGGACTGTCTAGAAATAAAGCTCCGGGGCCGGATGGGACCCCGCCGGATCTCTTCCTGAGCAAAACTGACTTGTGGGCACCTATTTTGACCAGAGTCTTAAACGCGGCCATTAAAACAGGACTCCCACGTTCTTGGTCTACAGCAGTGATTGTCCCTATTTATAAGAAAGGCTGTAGGGACAATTCACAATGCTACAGACCAATTTCGTTAATTGACGTCTCAGCAAAACTTTTGGGGAGAGTTATATTAAACCGGCTATCTGAGTGGACTGACCTCCACAACACCCTGGTGGAGACTCAATATGGATTTAGAACGGGTAGGTCAACGAGTGACCAATGTCTTAATCTATACTTGCTGGCTGCTAAATACACTAAAAGCGAAAATGGTACCCTGTTTATGGGGTTCATGGACTTAGCAGCAGCCTTTGATAATGTGAACAGATCCAAACTGTGGGCTCTGATGCAGGAGTTAGGGATGGAATCAGACTTGATTGACATCTTAAGGGAGCTCCATTGGAACACCACGGCCAAGGTCCGCTACAGCGCGGGAGGGGTGAGTACTGATCCCTTCCCGTGCTCTAGCGGGGTGAGGCAGGGGTGTATCCTGGCTCCCTTTTTATTTTCCCTCTACATTAATGGACTGGAGAGTGCACTACTGACTCTGGGAACGGACTGCCCGAGAGCATGACGGCGTCAGATACCTGTACTTTTGTACGCGGATGACGCCGTCCTGCTTGCTAGAACCGCGGTCGGTCTTCAGTGCCTCATTGAGGGGTTCGGTAGCTTCATGGAGAGTTTGGATCTCTCCGTGAACCTCAGTAAATCTTTCATCATGGTGGCAGGGAAAAAGCCCCTGAAAAAGTTTTCTTTCTCATTAGGAGCACATGTGTTTGATTTTGTAAACTCCTTTTCCTACCTGGGTGTACTCTTTGATGGTCAATTGGGGTTTAATCAACTATTGGAGGAAAGGTCAAGGAAGCTGGTTGCGGCAAATGGCTCAATCCTTAATTTTGCCCGCAGGATGGGACGTTGGTCTCCGGAACAAGTCGTAACACTATATAGAGCAGTCAGTATTTCGAAGGCCACGTATGGGGCGGAGGTGTGGGGTTTCAGGGATGCTCACTTACTCCAAGTGGAGGAAGATAAGTTTTTTAAAAAACTGTTAAGATTGCCACAGAGCGTTCCTGATTTCATCACACATAAGGAACTGGGTCTTCAGTTTATAGCTGATTTGATTAAGCTCAAACCTATCCTGTCTTGGCTCCGGATTTGGCAAAACCCGAATGCAGGTCTTTCTAGATTGATCATCACAGACTGTTTAAAGAGAGATAGGTGGTTGCTAATTGACTGGCTCAAATATGTTAGTGATGCCTTAAAATCCATCGGGTTAGAATGGGTTTTTTCTGACCCCACTAAAATTAATAGCTCTTGCAGGTTTAAGATCGAAAAGCAGTTATATGATAAATATGAGCAGGCCAGAATACAAGAAAACTCTGCTAAAAAATCAGTTTTAGCCTACTCTCTTGTCTGTAATGAGAGGGGTATGGAACCCTATTTGTTTTTAATGCACAATCAGCAAGAGAGATTTTTAATTTCCCGTTTTAGGCTCAATTTGTTGCCAAATATCCTAGCTTACCCATCGGGTTTTACCCGGACAATTGAGCAGAAGGGTGCCTGCGGCTGCGACAATAGGTCTCCGCAGGACACCCTTCATTTTGTATTATTATGTCCTTTTTATAGTTTACCCCGCAGAGGATTTATTGTAAATATTTTAAAGGAGGCGAAAATCTCCCAAGCCAAAACTGCTCTGTTATTCCTCCAAAAAGCTATGGACACAAGGACTCTTTGTTGTATTATCAGTTTCTTGAAGATTGCTGTTAAACTGAGGAATACGAGGGATTGAATTCAATGGGGCTGAAACTACGAATGAATTAATGTTTTTTAATTGACATAGGCCCCCTGGACTATCTTTTCTAAATCTCTGTAATTCTTATTCTTCTTCTCTTTTACAAATTTTTTTACTGTGATTAGTTTTAACCAAATTGATTTTTACTGAAATTGTATATGCTGAATCGGATTTTATATGTTTTGTGTATGTACTTTTTATGATAGTTTTTAACTATCGAAATAAAGATGATTCTGATTCTGATTCTGAAATGCAGCACGCAGTCAAAAACAGGAGGTCAGAACAGAAAGACAGGGAAAATTACGCCAAAAGATGCCAGGTCTAACACCCAACTTAACGGTTGTTCTTTTTCCCGATCCGAGGAGAGCAAGTTGCTTCCTATTGCCCTGGCTGGCATATTTGTACCCTCATAGCACTAATAATAAAAGCTCAACTCTACAAAAAGAATTTATTTTACTCAAGGACCCATACAAATTCCCCAGATTTATGTGAGGAGATGCCAGTGCATCAAAACCTCCGGTTCTGGTCAGTATCCCAACACGAAAATCCAGGGTTCACAAGTTATTTCCAGCATAAAAGGAAATTATAACGCACTCCCGGAAATACCAGGTCACATTTTTGCACGTATTTTATCCTTTCAGGAAAAATAACAAGCTCAAATCCACACATATCTGCAACCTGCCTGTAGCTGGTGGTAAATGTGCTTGGAGGCTGATTTCAGGCCAGTGATGTGGGTTATGTGGGTTGGGTTGTGGTGAAATGAAAGACCAAGTGAGTGGAGAGCGTTTGCTGCTACCCTTATGCTGCCTTATGCTGGTGTAGTCTGAGCGCAGCAGCTTTCCATAGCCCCTGCAGCGCTATGCAAAGGTCAGGGCTCAGTGTCCCCAGGGCGGGAATCATTTGATTCAGTGATTGCAGACCCAATAAGTCTGGACCCAGAGACCCTGGGAAATGTAGAATGGCCAAGGCCAGTCAGAACATAAGTAACATATATTATGGAGGTGAGGCCTCAGTACCTAGTCCAGGGAGGAAAACCCTCTAAGTTAAGCTTTTATTGTGTGCGCGCCAAGAGGTCACAGAAGAGGACAGTTAGAGATAAATCAAACCATAGTCAATGCAGACAGAGTGGCAGATCTCACCAATAGGTCGAGCCACACGGGGCAGCAGTTATCTACCACTAAAGGAGAATTCAATCGGACAGCAATATAAAGCTGTAATGAGAATCTATAGGGGGAAACTGCCTGTGGTTTTACTAGGACCAAAGCAGGCATTTTTTGTGACAGCTGCTCCTGTTGTGTTGACAAATTTTACAATCTACCACTCTCACCACAAGCATTGGCCGAGCAAATAGGTCTCGCCTATGCAAAAGTTACTAAGGTTGCCAACATATTTTAGCTATGTTGCACACCAGTGTGGCTGCTGTTCAGCATGACTAAAAGTTAGTGGTGTAAAGGAGACTGGGGTTCAGTGGTGTAGAGTGATGTAGAATAGAGTGGAGTGGTGTGAAGTATCATGGGGTGGTTTGGAGTGTTGTGGAGGGAGTAGAGTGTCACAGAGTGGAAGGACATAGAGTGGAGTAGACCCCAGGGGCACCGAGTGTCAGAGTGGAGTGAGTGTCACAGAGTGGTGTAGAGCAGAGTGAAGCGGCATAAAGTACAGTGGTGCAGAGTAGACTAGCAAAGAGTGCATTTGTTATGAGCAAAGTGGTATAGGGTGCATTGATGCAGAGTGCAGTTACTTAGAGTAAAGTGGAGGGCCGTGGAGTGCAGTGATGCAGAATAGATTAGAGTGGTGTAGAGTTGATGCAAAGTGTAGTGGTGTGGAGTGTAGTAGAGTGGATTCGAGTGGAGTGCTGCAGAGTACAGTGGAGTGGCATAGAAAAGAGTGGTACAGAGTAGAGTGGTGCAGAAAGGAGTGGTGCATAGTACAGTGGTGCAGACAGCAGTGGCATAGAGTTCAAAGGTGCAGAGTAGAATAGAGTGGCACAAAGTGCAGTGACATAGAGCTCAATGATGTAGAGTAGTGTAGCTTTCAGTGGTGCTGCATGCAGTGGCATAGAGTACAGTGGTGAGTGAAGAGTGTGGGGCTTTAGAGTAGAATATTCAGTGGTCAAGAGTGCAGTGTTCAAAGTAGAATGGCATAGAGTAGAGTTGTGTAGAGTAGAGTGGCATAGAGTGGCACAGAGCAGAGTAACATAGAGTGGTGCAGGGTAGAGTGGTGCAGAGAAGAATGGTGCAGAGTAGAGTGGCACAGAGAAGAGTTGTGCAGAGTACAATAGAGTGGCGTACCATGCAGTGGTGTAGCGTGCAGTGGTGTACAGTGCAGTGGCATAGAGTGTTGAAGAGTAGAGTATAGTGACATAGAGTGCAATGGTGCAGAGTAGTTGGAGTAGAGTGCAGTAGCTTAGAGTGCATTGCTTTTGAGTAAAGTGGTGTTGAGTGCATTGGTGTACAGTGCAGTGGTTTAGAGTAGAGTGGCGCAGAGTAGAGTGGCACAGCATGGAGTGCAATGGCATAGAGTGGTGTAGAGTGGAGAAGTGTAGCATAGGGCTCCTGTCTGTAGTTTTCAGGAAAGAAATAACCTGCGCTATCTAGGTTTTTATGGCACAGTGCTAAAGCACATGTTGCAGATACTGCGGCTTTTGCTCATTAAGTGTAGTTGTGTAGGCTACACCTTTTGGCTTGGCAATGCTTGTTATTATTAAAAGGGTTTGGTACTCCGACCCACTGACTGTAAAAAAAAAAATCAATAGACATTCAATAGAGGATTACATTAATCAAAAGCCAACAGAAGAACCCCAACATGAATATTTGTTTAGTGAGTGCACCTCATTCCTGCAGGCCTGTTTTAAGGGTCCTGTTTCAGCCTCATAAACTGGAGCATAGAAGGGGCTTGAGTGGGCTCTATGGTGAGAGTAATCTACATTTCACTTGTTTTCCTATAAACACTCTCACTTTGAAGTCACAGAAATCGAAGTAAACACCAAGCTCACTAAGAAGACTGAGTATGACATTTGACCTATGTGTTTAATGCACAGCAAACGTGACAGGATAAGAAAAAGATTTAAAGGTCTGTTTACAGAAAATGAGATCTCAGAAGACTACAGCAAACAAAGTTTGGGCAAGGGAAGGGAGGAGCTCAAGCTGGACAGCCTAAAACAAATATAGCCAGCAAATAGAAAGCATGGAAATGTGAAACCACAAAGCCAATGGTAAGCAATTGACAGAATGCATTCCCAGTGAAGCTTTCTGAATGTCCCCAAGATGTCTTCAGTAAAGCCGACAGCTGCGCTGTCTGGTGGGTTTCGACCTAATAAGGTATCCAAATATGATAATACATGGCCTGGAAATGTGCTGACTTGTGTACAGGTCAATATTCAGAGGCCATGTCAGTCACTGCAGCCATCACGTAACTTTTATTACATGTTTGGCATGCATACATGTCAACATTTTCAGACTGGAAAGTGGAACACTTTAAAAAATAAATCAGGGAAATTAATTTTCGCCATTGACTTATATTGAGGCATAGACAATTTTAGACGTGAGACTGCTAAAATAAAGCCAATAAAGGTGTGAATCTCCCACCTGAATCAGGTCTATTTAAAACACTATTTTAAAGTCTTTGTTGTTGCAATTACTCTTACTTGATTTGCAATGCGGGGGCCAAGAAAAATGAGGGGGTTCCCAAAACGTGCTTTCCCAATTTATTTTCCCATAGGAATTTTAGACACAGCTACAGCCTAAACTGCTGAACGGATTTACATCAAATTTTGCCGAAAGCTGGATCTAGGTCCAGAAAGAGTGTTTTTTGTAATTTGTTGTAAATCCGTTAAGTAATTTTTGAGAAATGAAAAACTCTATATCTAGGAACGCAGCGCCTCCGCAGATCCCGACACATCTCAAAATGAGTTCTGATTAGCTGCCATCACCTCAGCCAGGAAGTGGTGGTAGCCATCTTAGGACTAGGGAATACCCTGACCCTAGGCCTGCTGCAGGGGTCTCAGTAGGACCCTGGCTGAAGGCCAAAAACATATAGGCCAAAAACATATTTTTTTTATTCTGCCCTTTCAGGCATAGACTGATGCATAAATTACACAAAAAAAGAGAAGCAGAGAACTCTGGGTAGTTCTCAAGTTGAAATGGAAAGCATATCCAGTATAAGGGACTTGGGGGCAGATGTATCATCGTTTTTTTTGTCGCAAACGCTGCGATTCGGAAAATAGCAGTGTTTGCGACAAAAAAACGGGATTTGGAATGTTTCATGCAAAAAGCCTCGCAATATTATGGAATCGCAAATTTAGCGATTCCTTAATATTGCAAGGCTTTTTTTTTCACAACAAAAATTTTTATTTTATTGATCAGGTAAAGCATATATGCAGTCCTCCACAGTCAGGAGAGCCCTGCCACAACATCAAAGCATATAGGAGCATGATGCAAACCCAATCGGAAACAACCCCACCCTGCCCCTCCACCACCCAGAACCCCCCAACGATCCCGCTGTCCACCCCTTATCCCTCCCCAACCCCGTGCACGTAATTATAGCCGATCACCAGTATGCGTTTCTTATCCAGTAAGAGAGCTAGCGTCTCTTCAGGCCTGCAGCCCGTCCATCGAAACTACCTCTTCATCCGGTTCCGCTGGGGTATCCAAGGTCAAACCCCTATATTCCGCCCACCTCTTCCAAATCTTGAAGTGCTTTCGGGGGCACCCTCTTGCTTCAAACACCGGGCGCTCCAACCCCATACAATAATCCATCCCTGCCTTCCAAACACTCAGCGGGGGGGCCCGATCACTCTTCCACGCCCGTGCCAAGTCTCGCTTGGCCACGACAAGGCCCAGGTGACGCTTGTAAATGTTTCCCCCAACACTCTCCAGTATGTGGAGAAGGGCCAGACGATTGGTTTGGGGTAGATCCCATCCCAGTACTTCCGATAAACAGCCCCATACGCCCCGCCAGAACCGGGTCAGACCAGTACAAGACCACACAGTATGCAGCAGAGTACCCATTACAGCACCACATCGCAAACACTCCGGGGACCCAATCAAGCCCGCCTTCCACAATTGCTCTCGCGTATAGTAGGCCCTATGTAGATATTTGAATTGAACCAGTCGTAGGCGCACCGCGATTACAGTCCCTCGCGGGGACTCCAAAGCCTCTCTCCAATCATCTTCATCCAGTGGGCCAATATCCCGCTCCCAGGCTTCCTTCAACTTAAGGAGGGAGGAGGAGACTAGGGTTTGATAGATACGGGATACCTTCTTATCGCCAAGGTCTCCCATGAAGACCTTTGCTTCCAGAGGACTGAAGCGAGGCTTTTAAGAAATGGCAAATTGCGATTTCTTATTTGAAATGTATTAAGCATTTCAGTGTTGTGATTTTTGACTAAGAATTCGCAAATTACCACCAACTTGTAGTTGGTGGTAATTGCCGAATTCTTTTCAAAATGCACTTTTTTTAAATTCTAAAGGTGCCATATGACGCTCATACATGCCCTTAGGGCATGTATGTGCGCCATATGCGCACACATGTCAAATTCAGGGGTGCAGCAGGGTGTCCTTAAAACACCCTTGCACCCTTGAAATTATTCTTAATTTGCGATTAGCAAATTGCTAATCGCAAATTGAGAATAATTTCACATTCATTCCTATGGGCCTTCTGGCCCATAGAAATGAATGGGAAATTATTCCTTAATTGCGATTAGCAATTTGCTAATCGCAATTAAGGAATTTTAAGAAATCGCTAAAAAATTGCGAATTTCTACATATATACCATTTTGCATTTCTCAAATAGCGATTCCTTAATAATCGCTATTTGAGAATCGCAAAATGGTATCTTGATACATCTGCCCCAAAGTCTTTTGCCATTTCTACAGCAAAGTTTTAAGCACAGGATTAGCGCAGTGCTCTCCATGCCAAGCTGTAAAATGACCAAAGCCTTTTACCTTTTACCTAGAATGGTGAAAGGCTTTGGGCCCTTTCTATCTCAGTGTGGATGGCACTGTGCTAATCATATGCTTAAAGACTTTGATAGAAAAGCAGACATTTGAGGTGAGCAAATTTAGAGTGTCGCTGATGTTGAGCGTGCGCTATACAGGAGCTGCTTTACACCTAAACTTGAGAACTACCCAGAGTTCTCTGCTTCTCCTTTTTTGCAGATATATATCCTCTTTCAACAAAATCTGCTGCACTCCAGAAGCAAATTTTTTTAGAGTTTAATATAGCGCGAACTAGACCCGAGACATCAGGTATCAGAGCGCTTTTCATGAGCACCGGTTTCATTACAGAGGAACGCATTCATTTTTGTTAGGCAGCGGGAGATTAAGTGATTTGCACAGAATCACAGTATGTTGAGCGTCGTTTCCGAGACTCCAACACGGTTTCCCAGTTTCGACTCGAACACGGTTTCCCAGTTTCGAGGTCGACCGCTCTAGCCATAAGGCTACATCCTCTCCCCAATGTTATTGCATTTCCAACAATAACCAATATTATTCGACCAGAAGGTGTTTATCATGGTTAGCAATACATTTCTGTATGTCAACTTTTATACTGTGGCCCATCTTGCATGTAATGATGCATTCTGGAAAAATGCAGTTACTATTTTATTTCGCTATCTCAGTTGTTTTCTAGGGAAGTGTCCTGCAGTACCTATGAGTGGCCATATGTGATGTTTGACTGCCTTCAAGCCTGCTCAGAAGTACGTTAGAGCCTGTTTTGACACTTTGTCCCTCCTGTATTTACATCAAAACGTATATATAAGTACTGTGCGTTGACCTGTGCCACTTTGGCAGAGATCTCAGTACAGAAAACATAGGCGACGTTGAGGATTCCAGCCTTCGGTTTGTGAATAGCATTTAGTATTACTGCAAATGTACTACAAAATACTATTTACAAACTACAGCCAGTGGCCTCCGTGAGTTGTACTTCTGTAGTATTACATAGCTGCCAAGGTTTCAGATTGCCATGTATGACATTTTTATAATTTCAGTGAAATTTTGAGTGACATTTCCCCAACTATGAGTGACACTTTCTCGCGAGCAAAAATCATGTAATGAAGACGAGAGAAACTTCTAAATATCAGAAATTACAGCCATTTGAGCAAGAAGAAACTCCTAGAACTTCTTGAAACTGCTGCAAAGCACCAGAAATGGAAGGACACTAACCCTACTGCTCCGTCCTGTAACCTGACTGTACTGTCAACGAATGCATAACCATGATATTAAACACGTTTCTCAGTAGCAGTACTTCATTAAACTTCTGTGTACATGCTGACACTTGCAAATTAAATACAAAAATACTTACTGGATGCAACACATCGAGCACCGAGAGTCCTAGTGGCAAAACATGCACCGGCACCCTGTAGTCTGACATAAGTACTGGTACCCAAGAAGGATGACAAGGCAGAGCAGTCCTGCGGCCAGTGCTGATATTATTACTGTGAGACTGTCTGAATTTGAAATCTCAGATCTTGCAGATCACGTAATTCTCAAGGATGATGAGAGAGACCAGCCCTGCGCCTGCAGATTTTACTGTGTGTCAATTAACAAATCTCATCTCATCTGCAATACGTGGTGCGCTCCGTGCTGGGAAGTAAATGATAACTGTGATCATCATGAGAACAACAGGGGGCCTCTGAGGAATGATGCTGCAGCGCTGACAGACACAAGGACAATAACTAAGTGTGTATAGTACATTCAGTCATTCACGGCTCTGCCTGGCACGCAGTTGTTGGCCAAAGTAAGTACTGTAACACTTACTTAATGACCTAGACGAGTTGAGAGTGCTGTCTGTGGTCGTTTTCCCGGTCTGGTCGGGGCCGCACAGCAGTTACATCGCTGCGTGATGATGCACTCTGCAGCAGTCTTCTGCTCCAAGACACTGAACTGAGTGCAGACTCACTGACTAGTTACTTTGCGCCCGAGATCATCATCGAACATGCCTGTGTTGCGCTGCGCGGGCGGCCCTCAGTGTCCACAGTCCTGTCGGCAGACAACCATTTGTAATGCTGCCAACGTTATGCAAGAAGAACCTGGCTGTGCCTGGAAACATGTGTGATCAAGAACATTGCTGCTGCCACGCGGGATAGCGTAACCACTGTAACAAAGGAGAGTCTACATGTTGTGAGAGATATAAGTGGCTTTACTGGCCACTCAATCACAGAAATAAAAGGGCAGCTTCCGTGTTGGAATTAATAACCCGTTTGATAAAACGTCACTTTTCACGGGCACTGCCTCGAAAGCGGACTTGGAATTTCGGAATGCATTTCTATTTCCGGACAACACACAGCGGCATATTAAAGGTGTTAGATTTCTGTCTTTCAAGGAAAAAAAATTGTGAGATATTTGCCTCATGTAATAAATTACCGTTTGCTTTTGTGTAATATTTGTTGTATTGTAATTTTCTCCTCATGTCTCAGTACTCTGTTCCTATGTGAAGCGCTCTGACGCCCCAGGGTAAAGTCCGCGCTAAATGCATAACAAACTAATAAATAAATAAAACCATTACCACACAGGCGGCGTCGCGTGCGCAGCGCTGCGTGGGCACTAGTGAAACTTACACTTACTTGATAGAGACATGCTGCTGCCCCTCGGCCACGGCACCCAGCCAGGTCGATGGTCGTCCACTACTCTGCCCCACGCGACCGGCCCAGGCCGACGGACACTCACTCGGCTCGCCTCGGGCTAGGCTGGGCTCTGCTGCCGCCGTGGGGCGACGGCACCGGCCCCCCTGGGCCCGGCGCGGCCGCGCTCTGAGTTTTCCTGGTGGTGAGGTGGTCAGAGCTGGCGCCGGCTCAGCTGAGCTGCCACAGTGGGGGTCAAGGTGCGCTGCAGCCTGCAGCTGTGTTTAACGCCGGGGCCGCGGCGGGTGGCCATGATGCGAGACAGCTCGTGCGCCGCAGTCTGCACTCTCCCGCCGCTTCTGCACTTCCTGCTTCCTCCGGACGTGACGGCCCTATACCAGGCCGGCACATCCGGATTAATCCTGGCCCCTGTGGTGCGCCACCGACGTGATTGACAGCTCTGAGGCTGTATCGACATAGCCGGCAGCCCGGGCCCTCGGACTGGCAGAGCAGAGAGATACATTTGTAGCGCGGCGCCGCTCACGAGCTCAGAGAGCTCAGTTGCAGTCTAAGTTAACTGTTTAGGCATTCGGGCTGAGAGCAGCACTCTCAGAGAGCCCGGGCACAGGAGATGCTGGCGCGCTGGCACAGGTGGCAAAAATGCGTGACAAATGCATTCAGTGCGGTGATGCGGATCACTGCACTGAAATGCGTGAGTGTCACACCTATTTCGTGACGCTTGGCAGGACTGGTATTATTACCCCTAAATAAGTAGTACATTAAAATAATATTAAAACTCAAATGTGTGTGAAATGTTGGTGAGCTAAATTTTTCTAAGACAAATCATCTTGGTACAAGTAATTTTGAGAGTAAACGTCTAATCCATACCAATGAGTCTTCTAACGAGTACATTTCACATTGAGTCGTCTTTAAGCACCAAACCGAGTCGGTCACTTGGAGTATAAATCGAGTTGAGGGTGAACTGTGATGCCCTCCCTCTCACGGTACCGCGAGCTTGCACTGCCCTCACCAGGTGAGTAGCAGTAGTGCTCGACCATGTAATACCGATAGACTGGAGAGCGGCTTTGTCTAGAGATTTTTGCCACTTCTCATGTACAGACTCTTAAATTAATACAGCAATGTACGCGTCGGCAAACAAAGGAGACAGATAACTATCCTCGGATTTATATTAACGTCTAAGGTCCTAGTTCATTTCACGATAGAGTCGCTAAAAACAGTTGTGATTTTTTCCAGAATTATGGCGGAATTAAACCAAGAGGGTGAAAATGGCAAGTCAGTCAGCAAGCACTCAGCAGGCAGAATAGGCCTGGACAAAGGAAAGCGCAGAGATGTGTGAGCATGCTTGGCAGTGTGATAGCAAGGATGAACCGACACAGCGTTTTCTGGAGAGAGTCAGAGGGGGCGTTGAAAGTATATGCAAGGAGTAAAGTTTGAGAAGTCGGATAGAAAAGAGAAAGGGAGAAAGAGCAGGTATAAGGATGAAGATAAAAAGTAGAAGAGAAGGCGGGAGAAACAGAGAATAAATAAAGAAACGAACAGATTTACTACACCAGGAGAGAAATGCTGGATAAAAACGATAAGAGAAGAAAATGAGAAGGCAATGAGGACTAAGGGCCTGGTTACGATGATGGTGTGACCACCACTGACAGCACCTCGGTGGCGGTCCCACCGCCGTCATAACACAGTTTACCGCCCGCCATATTACAATGGCGGGCAGATGGATGGCAGTCAGAAAGACCTACCACCATGCATCCGACAAGCTCAAGGAGCCCATCAGTACGTCGTAGGGAGCCGCAATCTTTGCAATGGTGGCTGAGTCTGACAGGCATTGCTGGAGGAATTATGATGTCCCACCCCACCAGCCGTTTCATGGCGGTTTGCCCACCATGAAAAGGTTAGTGGAAAGGGATATTGGGGGTCAGTAATGGGCCCCCCTTCTCCCCTGGCCCTCAGCTGCAGGTTTAAGGGGGAACCTATGGTGCCCCCCTACATATCCTTGGACCATGTGGCAGGTATCGCATGGTGCCTGCCATGTAGTGCAGGCATATGTGCAGTGTTCCCCTTTTGCACTGTGGCGTGTGCTGAAGCCAGCAGCACCCGCCGCAATACAAAATATAGGCATTGCGACCGTCATGGTGGGGGTCGCATTCTAATGCCTATGGTGGGACCACCGACATCCAGTCAGGCGATCCCACCTCATACAGGATGGCTGTCAGACGAAAGTCCGACTATAAGATTGGAGGCAGGAGAGAGAGAGAAGAGGCAAACGGGGCGGTGAGAGAAGGGTAAAAGGACAGAAGAGGGAAACGCAGGCAAAGGAGAAAGCGAGGGGCCAGAGGGATGTCAGGAGCAATATAAAAGGTAGGTAGAGACATAGGAGAGAAGAGACAGAGAAAGAGTAGTAGTGACGAGGGATACCAATAGGAGTATATGGAGGATATGGGAAATAGTGGGTGGAGGACGAGAGAGGGAGAGCAAAAGATACCAAAGAGGAGGAGGCAGCGGGGGGGACAGATAAATAGAGAAAGCAAGGACAAGATGAGGAAAATAACTGGTGAGTAAAGAAGGAAGATATGGGAAGAGGAAGGGAAAGAAGAGCGCAAAAGAGAGAACGTTTAAGGAAAATATGTGAAGATGAAAAGGGAAGGGGAGGAGACTAGGAGCAGTGGGAAATGAAAAATGGAGAGGATATGGGATAAGTGAGGTAGAAATTAAATTAAGAAACGAAGTAAAGGGAAAAAAATACGATGGGGCATGACAAGATGGATGCAAAGACCAGGAGAAAACTGCACCTCGTAGAGGCAGGATACGGGTAAGAATAAGAGTACCATAAGCTCGTTTACACAAACACAAAGAGATGCTGGCTCTGCAGTGACATGCAAAACTTGTTCTTGCTTTAGGTGTCAGCCGATTATGACTCAAACAGAATCCAGGTATGAGTTGCTCATTTGGGATTCCAACATTTTGATTGCTCCCCGGATAGGGGAGAGGAGTTGGCCTAACGGCTAGGGCGCTCGACCTCGGACCTGGAGACAGGGCCGTTTCTACCATTAGGCCAGACTAGGCGGCCACCTAGGGCGGCAAAAGGGGGAGGGCGGCAAAAAACATGGGTTCTCCTCTCGCCCCAACACTAAGCATGCCCTGCTGTCCTCTCTCTTCTGGGCCCCAGCAGTTCAAGAATCCCCTAGAACTCGACCGCTCAAGAGTTTTTAATGTTAGTTTCCCAGTACATCCTGTTTCTAGGGCCTGTGAGTCCTCGCACTCTCTTCCTTGCCTATCTCTTTTACCTGTCCCTCTGTACCTCCACTTACTATTCATTTTTTTTACATTTTGTGACTCACCAGCGCCAAGAGCGGTTTTAAACAACACGTAGCGCTACATGAATACACTGACAATTCCAGGAGCCTTGGTTTTAGTGAGAAAACGCAAACGTAGGTGTTTAATAGGCAGTGGGCTCTGTACGATTACCTATTTTATTGTTAAAAGTTTTAAGACCGTGTAAAGTAATCAAGATAAAGAAAAGGGTTGTGTTTTGTGCTACACTCCAAGCGAGGGAAAAAAGTACTGACTAGCAGAAATATATTTGGCTCGAAGGAAGATTTAATGAAATGCGCTCATCTTCGCATCGGGGTCAAACGTGTGCACACCATCTCGGATCACGCAGAGGCAAGAATGGAAGGAATTTTGAGAGAGGACCAAAAAGTTGTAGAGATTTTGGAAACAGTTCCCTCGGATGTGCGTGACAAGTCAGGAGTGATTTCCCCTATTTAGAAATACTAGATTTCTTACAAAATCATGTTATTTAAACGCAGAGTCAGTGTTCCCTTCAATATTACTTACCCCTTTTGTACCGCCAATGTTAACTGAGCTGCTTCTCCGTGCTTAATGTATATTTAACTGTGATAGTCAGCGAAGCTCGTATTATTGCATCGGGAGCTGCTCTCCGCTACTCAGAATCCATTGCATCAACTCATAATCACCTCAGAGGCGCTACATTAATGTTGTTTACTGAAATACTCAGAACCACCAAAAGATTCTTTTGGTGGTTCTGAGTTTTTCAATAAACAAGAGTGCAGAGAGGACGACGTCTTTGGGCGCTATGATGTCATGGGTATTCGATATCCAATTATTAAATTCCTTTGCCTTTAACGATACAATTAACAGAGTAAAACAAGATACCTAGGTCCGACGCCTCAGTAAAGCTATCTTGGTTCATTTTAGCCCTTGAGTGGGTTAGAGATGGAGGAATAGTATTTTTAAATGTATTTTGAGTGATAAGGGTGTTAAAAGACAGGGACAGCTGCGTGATGTGACCAAACAAGAGGAAAAGGCCTTTTGACACTAATCAAATTATGCTTGGTAGCTATGGGTTTGAGAGTGTGTGCAGCCTATCTGTGGCATCTTTAAAAAGTTGTGGTAAGCCTGTTGGAGTCTAGGGGCCTCATTTATGAGCCCTTGCGTCAGTTTTGGGCTTCCGATGCATCACTTTTTGTGACGCATCGGCGGCGTAAAACATGCCTCCTGTTGCTCACTATTTACAAAGTGACGCATCTAAGCAGATGCGTCACTTTGTAAACCCCTGCGCTACATTATACCTGCGTCAGGTATAATGTATGCAGAGAGGGCGTTCCCCCGCAAAAAGCCTCATAATAGTGACGCAGTGAAATCTATGAGATTTCACTGCGTCACCTTTAGGACGCTGTTGCGTCAAAATCTTGCGCCTGCCTCACAGCAAGCATAAGACTGACGCAAGTCCTTTCACATGGGGCTTTCACCAAGTGAAAGGACGCATTGCTGGAGTTGCGTCACTTTTGTGACACACTCCAGCAATGCGTCACTTTTGCGCTTACAGATACGTCAGAAATACTGACGTATCTGTAACTCCTTGCGACATGATGCGTCATACATTAAATATGACGCATCAGGTATGTCGCAAGGAGTGTGCACTGAGAAGTGACGCATCGCTGCTTTCAGGCAGCAATGCGTCAGTTCTCATAACTGAGGCCCTAGAAGTTTAGTAGCTTCTGGGTCCTGGGAGTTCACCAGGTGAGAATTGAAATAGTCAAGAATAGTAAAACTGGAACTTTGAATGATAAAAGGTGCCAGCAAGGAGAACATGAAATGAGTAAAACCTGATCTGAGGCCTGGGGAGGCAGCTGTGCCTGAAATGGCATTTTTTCCCATTTATAGCACAACTCTACCCAGCTGAGATGTGGGTGCTCTTACACAACATCAGAATTTGAAATGCCAGGACTTAAGAACTAAAGTAAACCAGTTACCTGCGGTAAGAGATGTGTGAAAATATCCAAACTGGCAGAAAGTGGGAGGGAGAAGAGACGAGAAAGCACTGAAGAGTAAATAGGTGAATAAACAGGGGGCAGGTTTGGGCAGTGGGGAGAGTAAGGTGCAACTATTGAGAGCAAGGGAGGGGCGGCATTTTTCAATTCTCGCCTAGGGTGGCAAAACACCTAGAAACGGCCCTGCCTGGAGACATGGGTTCGAGTCTCGGTAACAACGCCAAAACTTCCTGTGATTCTGGGCAAATCACTTAATCTCCCCGTGCCTAAAATGAATGTGTGTCCGTCCTCATGTAACGTAACTGGTGCTATGTAAAGCGCTCTGATACCTGATTCGGTTCGGGTCTAGTTCGCGCTATATAAAACTTTGCACAAAAAAAAAATAATCTCAGCCAGACATTTGTGCACTAAATTCCACAGAACTTTGCACCTGACATTAAGGTGGCACCACTTTAGAAACTGGTATCAGGGAGAACTAGAACCCGAACTTCCAGCATTTTGAGCACCACACTAAGCCTGGTAATAATATTTAGCATTCTCCCGTTGGGGATCACACCCTTTAGCTAAACACTAGCACTATTCAAGGATTCACCATTTCATATCTTACCATTGAGTCAGAGGGGAGTCAGAGGGGGATACAATTATTTTTTTCCAATGGATCCTACCTGATGCAAGATATAATCATCATGTGTGCATGGGAGATTCCCCTTTACTTTGATTATGAAAAGTGACTTTACTTGAAAGACAGCCTGAGCACCACAGCTTCTGACTGCATGGCTCACAGGCGAGAGCCACTGTCTGGTCCCTATTGGCGGAAAAAGGGCAATGCGAATTTTACAAGTAAGGGAAGAACTTATCAAAGTTCCACCATTTCAAATTTTTCAATTAGGGTGGCCACCTTCCTCTAGGTCTTTATGGACGCTGTATCCATTTATGGACTTTTGTGTGATATCCGGAGAGCTGTAGTGCTGTTTTGAATCCATTGAGCGCCGGGGCGGCTCCTCCTTAATGACGTAAGAGCGTCGCTCCACTGGCTCAAAGCCAGCAGGTGAAAAATAAAATGTTCTCCATCAAAGTTTTATTTTTCATCTGCCGGCTATGAGCCAGTGCTGTAGGGAGGGGCGGGCCAGGGCATGGGAGGAGGAGTGCTATGTGCACTTCTAAGTGCACATGTGTGTTTGGCCAGTTGTTTCAGACTAGCCAAACACACATATGCACTTAGGTTTCTCCAACCAGGCTGTATGCAGCAGGTGGGCTGGAGAAACAGCACAGGCTCCCTGTCCTGAGCAGTGAGTTTTTTCACCCCTCTTCGGCCATTCACCACGCTACTCTCATACCATGAGGGCAGGGCCGGGTTTACACAGGTAGTCTGTTGCTGCCTGAGTGCCTGCTGGGACAAGGAAGACAGGGGCGCGATGCAGGAGGTGGCCAGCAGCTCCAGGTAAGTGTTTTTTCTTTTAAAATGATTTACCCCCTCGCTCTCTTTCCTGTGCTTCCCACCTCACCACCTTTTAATTGTGTCAGCCGCCACTGATTGAGTGAATTAGATTAGCACACTCAAAATTAATGCTTTGTAGGTGAATAGTTCAGGACTGAAGACAGTGTCAGTATCGACCTGGAGTGAGGTGGTGATCTTATCTTCATTACCACCGATGAATTTTAAAATTGTGTCGATCTAGCAGACAAACGATGCCCGCCAATCTAGGGTAAGCATCTACAAGTAGTTGTCACTTCTTGGCACACGTCAAGTAGGCAGAGGCTGTCTCCTTGCTAGAGCTCCCACCAAGAGATTTCTTACCTCTTGCTTTCCTTCAGTGTCTTCTCCATGTTTACAATGCCACGCATTTTGTACAGAAACCACTTGTCAATGTCTGTCAGCTTGAAGATGTCATCAATTGGGGCCCCATCGTAAAGCGCCTGAAAAGAGGGAGAGGGGAGGCACGGTTTTATAAAATGTTTGGATGCCAAATCATTAACTCGCACCCAGACCTAAGTGCCTTTCAGAAGCGTGAGTGTGCTTTTTAGGATAGTCAGTCTTTGTTTATTTTTTTTATTTTTATTAAAATACATGAGTTAGTAGGAAGTGAGTCATTATAGCACATCACATATACACTTGATAACAATTGATACAAAACCATGAAAAAGAAAAAAAAGAAAATTCAGCACACAGGAGTTGATAGCCATAAGACAAACGAATAACATAGAAGGCAAGTTAAACATTAAATCCAATAGTCATAAATTCAATTAATTACAAGGGAGCAATCAAAAAAGTAAGGCTCTAGAGGATAGAAATGATTAACCACCAAGTATGGGATGGGGGATCAGATTACGGACTCGAGATAAGAGGTAACACTGCCCTTTAAGGGCATATAATCTATGCTCCATATTGTATACTGCAAAGAAACGTGCCCTCCATATTTCAAAAGAAGGCGGTTCCTGCTGTAACCAAAAGGAGGCTATAATAAGCCTATACACAGCTGTAGCTAAAAATATTAAATTAACATGTTGCTGTAATATGCCAGTCGCTACTGACCCAATTTCTACACCTAGTAGAATCTGCGTTGCACTTAATTGTAATGAAGTACCAATAATAGCAGATAAGCGTTTCTCCACCTGTGTTAATAAACATGTTAACGATGGACACCCAAAAGAAATATGAAGATCATCCGCAGATGGATATCCACACCGGAAACATTTCCCTATCGCATCCCCCTGCCATTTTGAGACCTTATCAGGTGTGTAATATAAGTTAAAAATGTATTTGAAATGCTGTGCCGATAACTTTGCAGACAGGAATAGATTTATAGCCATTTCCAAAATAATTTCTATCTGTATATCCTGCCTCCCAAATTTACACCCCCATTTAGAATTTTGTTGCTTTATATCATTCACCTTAGTACCTAGCATATGACCATACAACACTCCTATCTTTGCAGCTTTCATATTATCTTCTATCAAGGGGTTAGCTTGAAACATTCCCCCATTATTCGACAAATAATTCCTAATCTGCAAATACTTCACAAAATTCTCCCTGGGGAGCTGGTATTGTTCGCGGAGTTGTTCAAAAGATTTCATACAGCCATCACTATAGAGATCACCCACCACCCTTAATCCTTTTTGCCTCCATCTATACACCACTCGATCCCATAAGTCAGTTGGTAAGAATGTTGAGGATGCCAATGGTGTATACCAATACATTTTCTCCAAGCCAAGCATTCCCCTTAATGTTCTCCAAGTCTTATATGGAGCCGCCAAAACCTTAAATCTTGTCCGTTTGTAATAACTCCACTCTTGGTACAGGAACAAACAATTTTTAGCCTTCACACCAA
Organism: Lissotriton helveticus; assembly: GCF_964261635.1. Lineage (NCBI taxonomy): Eukaryota > Metazoa > Chordata > Amphibia > Caudata > Salamandridae > Lissotriton > Lissotriton helveticus. Next base: position 597,241,978 of record NC_136061.1, on the reverse strand, counting down.
ACAACATCTGATATATAGACGGATATTCCGCCATATTCACGGGGGCTGTCCCTGTTAACAAAACATTCATACCTTGAATCATGCAAGCGCAATAATATAGAACAAAATCTGATAGTCAGTCTTTGAATGTAACCTTCTAGTCACCATTTTATGTGCTATAATAATAATTACAACCCTAACAGCAACAACATTAAACAATGATAATAACAACAATATTAATGGGTAGTGCTACTCATCTGTCTGGTTTTACAAATTACTTAAAAGCTTCCAGTTTTCATTAAACTTCTTGGAGGCTCCCACACGGATCGCGTAGGCTTCTTCAAAGGCCTGCGTCCGTTTCATTTTATTAAACCATTTGTCATAGGTGGGAACTTCCCCAGACCTCCAATTGTAAGGAGCGGGCTACTAAGGAGGCAATAGAAAGAAAAGTTTCTTAATCTTTCCTCAAATTCTTCCTGTCTTTACTAATTCCAAACAGGGCTACCTCAACCTCGGGCAATATCCTCTTCTTGAGTGTCCTGTTTAGAGCCGAAAAGATCTCTCCCCAAAAAGGCCCCCTTCCCCATCCACCTGGCATCGAAAGCATCTATTTTAAATTTCCAGGTACCTTTTATTGAGTGATACAAAAGAGATTCTTCCGAGCACTCCAGATCCAATATCAATGGTGATTGGGTGTATATTTACGCTCATACTCCTGGCATATTACTTATGATACTATTTGTATTGAGTTGGTTATGTCATATTGTTTATACATTATCATTTGGGTTGCAGCCCATAAGAAGTCAATTGCTGTGTACTAGGAAGACGAAACACGTGTTGGCTGTCTTTTATTTCTTTGGATACTGGAACTATTTTCTTTGATTTGGGAACTTTGGAATTAATAAATCTATCCTGCAATATGAAGTGCGGATACGTTAAGTTCTTACCTCAGGAACTTGAGTGCTGATTGGACCCAAGACTGGATGATAGACTGATTACACTGATATATTGGATCTGGAGTGCTCGGAAAAATCTCTTTTGCATCGTTTGTGTCACAACCTGTGTTGTGATTTTTCTGGGGTTGTGGTAACCAACTCCATATCTTCTTGGTAGCACCACTGCTGGAATATTATTGCTTATTACGTTTCCTTTCCCCTACTTAGCTGTGCGCCAATAACAGTCTACTGGTTACCGTATTTTTGTTATTACCTTTTATTGAGTGCTTTCAGAGTAAAGTAGGCCAACCATCGGGATAAGAAGGCCATTCTTTTAAAATTGGCTGCTCTCAGAGTCTTACTCCCTCGCCAACATACAGCTTCCCATTCGTAATTAGAAAAGGTGCATTGCGTTTCACTAGTCACCCTTTCCAGATGGTTCTCTATCAATAGGAGTTGGCCCTGATTGCATAACAAACTATACCAATTCCCTATTCTTTTTAACTTTGCTCCAAAAAGTGCTGTCACAAGTTTATTCGGTATATCGCAAGAAAAATTCTATTTTTTTTAAAAAATGGACAATCTGTAAATACTCAAAAAAAGCTGGCTTCCTCTAATCTCTACTCCTCAACAACACCTCCTGCCACGTAATTACCCTTTTCTGGATTGAAATATTTCTTAACTCTTCTAGCCCACAAACCTCCCAATTTCTCAAATGGCATGATTTAATTTGAAGGTCAAGGTTCTTACATTCCCTCAATTTTAAGTAATGAAACCCAGAGGAGCCCGCCCCCTTAAAAAAGTATTGAAGTCTGATGGAATAATCCTTCAATGTCTTATATCTTGTTGTTTTTTTAAAGTTTGGAGATTTTTAAAAATATCACGGTCTGAGAACCACCTTCCTGCACCATTTTATCCACAAAGAAATTATCTTTCAACCCATTAGAAACCAATAAACAAGCTAATAAGTCTAAAAAAGCTGCATCACAATAAGTTTGTATGTGCAGTAGGGTCAGCCCTCCCTGTTCAATAGTTAATTGTAGTGATGGAAGCTTGACCCTTGATACCTTTTTCCCCCAAACAATCTGTCTGAACATAGTTTCCATCTCTTTAAAATAGTCCATATTAATTTTAATAGATATGTTTGTAAAAAGAAAAACGAGTAACAGAAGTATGGACATCTTAATAAGAGATACTCCTTGTTTTTAAGTAATTTGGAAACCAGACAGATTAGTAGCCCTAACCTGAAAATGGAGTCTAGGTCTTGTACTATTATTTTTAAAGTTTGGTAGAATAAGTAATATCTTCCTAATAGTTTTGAGGCTTTTTTCCAGATAATTTTAGCACTTAAGCCTAGCACTTTTGCACTTTCGCACTTCATAATTTTTTCATTATTTAGCTGCAATTTTTCTCTTCAGCTTCCAAAATAGCTAGGTAGCTATATATGATAGCTGTGTTTAAAACGTTTTTTCTGCTTTTATCAGTCATTGATTGTAGTTCGGAAGGTTGAATGCATTGATTCAATCTAATTTTTAACCCATTTTGACTCCTGTCAATGTGTTTTCATATGTTATTGTAAATTAAAAAATATATATATTAATAATTCGCAGTTTGTGTACGGATTACTTCTAAAGTTCCTGGTGGCACACATTAGTAACATCTAATGAGATAGAAACTAAGTAAAATCCAACAAATCTGGAAACCTAGCAATAATTCTGTAAATAATACCAAAAATATTTTTAAATCACTTTGTTAATTATTTACAAATGTAATGTAATATACTTGTTATTGAGATACGTAGTAAGTTTCCGGTATCGCATACCAACCTTTAAAGAGAAACTCCTTAAAATGTACTACTTTTCCTGAAGTAATAGTTTTGCATTTTAAAGGTGTCATACTTTGTAACAATTTGCATAATATTTGCAGCATGCTGATCACAGTTCATCAGGAGTCGTAGGTGGGTGTTTTTAGTGTCTTATAAAGAGATCTAATAAGGTCTACATGTAAATCGTTACACAGCGATTTGGGTAAAGTTTCGGCATGCCCGTAGCATTTCTGACACAATGCTTCTTTCATATCTCACACAATGCTTCACTCATATCTGGTACAAAGCTTCTTTCAAGTCCGGCACAATGCTTCTTTCATATCTGACACATTGCTTCTTTCATATCCAGCACAATACTTCTTTCATACCTGACACAATGCTTCTTTCATATCGGAAACAATGCTTCCATCATACCTGACACAATGCTTCTTTCATACCTGACACAATGCTTCTTTCATATCTGACACAATGCTTCCTTCATATCAGACACAATGCTTCTTTCATATTTGACACAATACTTCTTTCATATCAGACATAATGTTTCTTTCATATCCAACACAATGCTTCTTTCATATCAGACATAATGCTTCTTTCATATCCGACACAATGCTTCTTTCGTATCTGACATAATCCTTCTTTCATACCTGACTCAATGCTTCCTTCATATCTGACTCAATGCTTCTTTCATATCTGACACAATACTTCTTTCATATCAGACATAATGCTTCTTTCATATCCGACACAATGCTTCTTTAATACCTGCCACTATGCTTCTTTCATATCCGGCACAATGCTTCTTTTATATCTGGCACAATGCTTCTTTCAAATCCGGCATGATGCTTCTTTTATATCTGGCACGTTGTATCTTTCAGATCTGGCACGATGCTTCTTTCATACCTGACACAATACTTCTTTCATACCTGACACAATGCTTCTTTCATATCTAACACAATGCTTCTTTCATATCTGACACAATGCTCTTGTCATATCTGACACACTGCAACTGTACTAATTCAGCGTACTATGTACTTTAATACAACTGAATCAATGTAACTTTACCAGAGTAAACCCTTACTGCAAATCAATTTTGAGACATAACAGTGACTATAGTTAATACAATATTTACATCATATACACCATGCCAAAAAACCATGAGCATTGTCAATAAATGACAACAAGGACCATAACTGCTTCCGCAGATTTGTCAAGTCACCGTGTTAGACAAGTGCTTTCTGTACCCCTTGCTTACCTTGGCCATTGTGTAGACCCGGGTGCTGGAGGCATCAGCCATTTCTCTGTACAGATTAAGGTCTGATGGCCATTCCTTGTTCAAGGGCAGGTGCGGGGTGAACCCATCCACAGATGGGTGGCACATTCTCAGAGCCTTCTGGAAGCTCTCCTCAAAGGTGCGACCAATGGCCATGACCTGAGGAAAGGGGAAACCAGTGAAAAGTGATAATGCTCTCAGTAAATGTTGCTAACAATTCAAATTGTCACGTGATCACCAACCAAAGAGGCCAAAAGAGCAAGGGCATAATGCAGGGAGAATCAGTTAACACCAGTCTCACACTGGGCATTGGGTCATCAAGGAATCTGGAAGTCACCGTGGTACAAGCATTTGTAACATACCACGTTGATAGAGGCAGTAGCTAATGGCTGTCAGCCTCACATAGACTGCTCCTTTATGCAAGGAGAACCCTTCAGTATCTTGGCAGGCTGTTTCACAGCTACATCTTATTATCCTCTATCCTTTATCCTACTGGAGATGTCAAGTCTCATCAGCAATGTGTACCCTAGCAACTCAACTTCCTCCTACCTTATCTGTGTACCTTTCCCTGTGCTCCCTTAGGTTTTCCCTGGTTGTCTGAAAAATTCAAGAAAAAGCATCAGCCAGCATTAGGTAAGTTACTGGCAGCAGATGCCAGACCTTTGCTGAAAGTCTACATATGGTGACATGAATGGTCTGTCAGATATTGTAATCCATCTGCTATGTATGATTCAGGATTTTATTATATATTTGTCTTATACATTTATCATTCCCTGTTTTGTAATTCCAAATATGTTAAAGATATCAGCTCATCTTAGATAAGCTCTTAAATGAAATCGCCTTGTGCCACAGGTGATTGAAACTTGTGATGAGCCTTCTATATAACTGAACAAAAATGGTACAGTGGACGTCAAGTAATTCCCTAACTAATACCATCTACTTTGGCCAGATTTGATGCTATCAGTCTGAACATGAGCAGAGGAGCTTCTGAGCAACATGGAAAGTAGACAGTCACAATTACGACAACACCCTCATCACACTCATACCCCATTTAGCCCTGCAGGTCCACTTGTGGACCTGCAGATTGACATGGCCACCACACAATAACCATGTCAAAGGAGGAAGATAAGGGGGCATTAATAATGGTGCAGTATGTACATGAGTACAAAGGCATTACTCACCTCCCCCACGCTCTTCATTGAGCTGCCAATTTGCTTGGTGGTGCCTTGGAAGCGATCGAGGTCCCAGCGAGGAATCTTGGTGACCATGTAGTCCAAGCTGGGCTCAAAGCAGGCTGATGTCTTTCCAGAGACTACATTCTTGATCTCTGGCAGTGGGATGCCCAGGGCAATTTTGGCTGCGATGAAAGCCAGTGGGTACCTAGATAAAGGTAGCAGAAGCCATCACCAAATTGAAAACAAAAGTCGTCACATTTTGAAAAGATTAAGATGTGACTGACTGAGATAAGTCACCTACATGTTTTTAAAAAAGGTGGCTGGGAATAGATTTGGTGCATGTATGTAAACAAAGGAGGGAACTTGTTTATTCAAATATTTACAAACAGAAGATAAGATTACCCCTTTTCAGTTATCCAATGTATTACACCAGACACCAATGGGGAATCATGAGCCAAAAGCAACGAAGCAAATTCTCTTGAAAATTCTCTTCTAGGTGGCTAGGACAATCCCACAAATCAGCCACCACTATATATTGTTTCTCAAAAGGGGACACCTGCCATCTTTGTGAATATGTCTAGCTTAGATGTACAAGCATGACTTTACATGCAAAAGCCGTATCCACAGGCCTGCAGCTGTAAACCAACCTTACGGAAATGTTACTCACTGAAGTCATAAAAGTAGAATATTACCACGTATGTGCGGAGACCTAGAACACTACGTTTATATATAAAAAAATCAATTTGTTGATAAAGGTAGACACCTAATTCTTAAACAGTCTGCTGGCATCTCTTCCAGTATATAAACAGCATAGACTTACCGGCATTTTGTGTGGTAGAGAAAAACACCCATTTCAAAAGCACTTAAAGATCACATTGTAGCACCTAGCTGAAGATATGCATAACAATATCTCAAGCAACCCTTTTACCTTCCCTCTCTGCTGGGTATCAAAAATGGAGGTAAGGGGTTTCTATCGGATCACAGTATGAAAATAGTCATAGAGAATGCTGTTTCTTTAAGACGTACTGGAGACAACATTGACTTATCGAAGTTGATATATGGACATGAGAAGTGTGACTGTTGTGTTGAAGTCCAACTGTGTCTGATATGCAGATCGTGCCTTGATCAACCAGTCAACCAAGTAAGGGCGATTACTGCCCTGCACTATGTTAGATTTAGAATTCTTCGACGGTGAGTCATGATGTTCTGACATTGAGCGTAGTAGCATTGAGAGAATCAACGTCGAAGAGCAAAACTTCAGTGCATGGGTAGAATGCAGTGGAGTAGATGAATCATGGGAGTTTGTACCTGAGATATCTAGGTCAGGGGCATTGTCAAACCTCTCAACAGCTAGCATGTTGATTCCAAAGGTCTCAATGTCAACCAGTGTTACCAGCTGCGGCTCCTCTATAGGGGCGTTTGGGCGCCGCCCCTCTGCTTTCTCGCAGTGCGAGAAGGCAGAAACATAAATGGCAAAAACTACCATTTGTTTCTGCCTTTTCGCACTGCGAGAAAGCAGAAGTTCCTGGTTGGGAGTGGGCGGTCCTGCTCGAGGGCAGGGGGGAGTGGCTTGCCCACTGTTGTTCATACTGACTGTTTGGGCAGCCTGAGGCCGCCCAAACAGTCAGTATGAACAACAGTGGACAAGCCACTCCCCCCTGCCCTCGAGCAACACCGCCCACTCTCCCTGTTCTCTATATACAGAGAAAATGACCCGGGTGGGGCGCGGCTTCACCAATCACAATGCTGCGGTGGAGGGGAGGGAGGCTGCCCGCAGCCTTCCTGATGACGAGCACTGCAGGAATTCAAAATGCAGGACGGCGGGAGTCGGGAGTCGTAAGTCTCGGGACTTAAACAAAAGCGGGACGGTAAGTTTTACTTTTTCTTTATTTGTTTTCCCTTAAACCCCTCCCGCCTCCCCCCCATCCCCTCCACGGCGCGACGACCCCATTTCCACCCCCCACCCGCCAGTAATGCCGGCCGCAACTGTTAGACAGACACGCGGCACACTTCGGTACAGTTTGTTGGGTGTAGTGCGAGCGCGGTGACATCTGGTATGTTGTCATGCTCACTTTATTGTGTTTGCAATATTTGAAAAAGAAATGGGGAATCGGCCAGTGCCAGCACAACTATGCAACGGTTGTGGTGCACTCGTGCAGGAGATTAAGAAATGCTCTTTGCAACCGTTCTGTGTGTCTTTGGATGGTGGTGTTTGTCTTTGAGCGAGGGACCATGCAGGGTGGTGAAGGGGCTGTTAATGGTGTATATAAGACTGGAGTGGAACGTTAACCAGCACTCACTGCTTGGAGTGACTTACGTGTATCTTCTTTGTGAGGACTGAGAAATAAAAGGCTCTTCCGTTCGTGTTGTGGCTGTGAATTTATTGCATGCAGTTACAGATTTAGTGAAGTCTCCTTCTTCACGCAGTTCCTCCGGACACAGAGGGTAATCGGGGTCCCACCCTTATGAATTCATAGTGGTTTCACTCTTCTAACAGAGAATGTTGAGTCCCAAATGCACCCTGTGATCAGTTCAATCAGACGGCTGTAAACTCAGACCTCATTGAAAAGCATGCATCAAAACATTACTATGTGCTCAAAAACATGGTATCTGTCCTGCAATGAATTAAGTGCAATGTTTGTCCCTTTTATTTATTTTTAAATGGATGTGCCAGCGGGGATGTACATACAGAAGTGTGTGGAATAAAAATATTTCTAATTTAGTATAAATGTTAAGGGCGTTAGAATGGTTTTGTATTACTGACAACGTCAGACCTCTGTTTTGACTTTGGGTCAGCTGTCCCTAATTACTGACTCTCCCTGTCCGACAGCAACCTCTATTAGTATCCCTTCAGAGCACCTGAGTTTTGGGCTGATTTTTGTGCAAATGTTGCTATAAAATTAAATTATTGACTCAGATTTGCCTTTAGAAGAGAGATCCACTGAATCCCTTTCAAGGACATGGGGATCATTCACTTCACTTACTAACTAGGATCATAGGCATTTTCTTTCGCCCTCACCACATTCCAAGTCCACCAGCCTCCACTGAGTGTTACCAGTGTGGTGAGAGTGTCTTTAATAATGGCAATGATGTTTTCATTGTCTCCTCTCTTGAGATATCTTTTTCATGAGAGGGATCAGTTTCAGAACAGGGAATTTGTTCGTTTTTGCTTCTTTCTCGCTCCTTCCACTCTGAGGTCCTCTAGCTTTCCTGAAAGGTGGATTCCCTCTCTATCCATGAGGTTTATTTTGTCATTTTTTGACAAAGCGCACTGAATGTGTGAGTGGAAGACACCACACAGACTGCATGAGTGTCTGAAGAAGACTTATGTATGGCATTTCATGAAAAGAAATGGTATTTTCTGTGAAAAAAATCCCTTCAAATTTGCCAAAAATGAAAAACAAGGCAGATGGATATTAAAGACGTCACATGAAGTGGTAAAACGTCAATATCCGAAGGACAAAAACAGTGTTATTAAATCATAAAGTGTTCTGAGATCCTCTCAGCCTCAGCTGGATAAAAGAATGAGAGCTGTAAGGCAAAGTGTCAGTACAGTAGTACTGGGACAGGGAAGTGGATGGTTTCTTAAAGAAACAGTATACTCTATAACTACTTTCACTCTGTGACCTGGTAGAGACCCTTTGCCTGAATTTTTGTTCCCCACAGAGAGGGAAGGTGAAAAGGTTATTTGGGATACTGCTATATCTTCAGCCAGTGTAATCTTAAAGTACTTATAAAAGGGGGTTTCACTCACAAAACATGGTGGTAGAGCTGTGCTATCTCTATACTGGAGAGGGTGCCATCAGACTGTTTAACAATGAGGTGTCGAACTACAACTACAGATTGACTTCTAAACATAAAAGAAGTGTTCTGGGGTCCCTGCACATAAGTAGGAATTTCTACGTGTATGATTAAAATCGAGCATCCTAACATGCAGAACCATGATTTAATCAGTGTTATACTCACAGGCTGGTGGGTGGATATACACTTATTCAAGGTTATAGGAAACATTTCTTGTGTTCGTGCTTATTCACATACAATCATTTTTTTTATTTCAAACATATTTATATAATTAAAAGTTATATATGTATCAGCAACTTCAGAGTTCAAGGGTAAGATGTCCCAAACAGCTACTGGGGCTTCACCTTACAGCACTCTGATCTGACCATAATTAATACTATTAAAAATTGAGATATATCTAACATCGACTTTGAAAGACATGGAACCCAGCTGTAGATTATTACTGCTCCCAAGTTTCTGCTTTTGTCCCCACCACTTCTGTACCTCTTTTACCCATGCATGGAAATATATTTGCTTGCACTACCTGTGCCCTCACCTGCTACAATACATTTTTTATATGTAGGAGGGGAAGTGTAAATTTCAATGGAAGACTGCAGAGACCTCCTTCCTTACCCAGTAGCTTTGGATGCCAATGCAGAGCTCCTGGACAGCCTGGCGTTGACCTCAATGATGACGTACTCTAAGGATGTGGGGTGCAGGGCAAACTGGATGTTACATTCACCCACGATGCCCAGGTGGCGCACCACCTTGATAGACACGGCTCGCAGCATCTGGTTCTCCTCATTAGAGAGAGTCTGGCAGGGGGCCACCACGATGGAATCTCCTACACATCAAAAAGTCAACAAAAATCAACAATTAATGGCCACCACCACCGTTGGCAGTCTGGCTATGGCAGTATTCTACCCTGATTCAGAGGAATCCTACGTCTAGAGGAGCTGACCAGGGGGTAACGGAGAGAAATGAGCTTTCTGCACCAGAGTGAAGCTTGGAAATATGGAGCGTTGAAAGAGTGACTCAGAGAAAAGTCAGATTTAGTCAGTATTGGACCAGAGGACCTAGAGGCCCAGCCATAGAGAACCAGGCCATACAGAACCAGGCCATACAGAACCAGGCCGCCCGGCTCATCTTTCAACTTCCCAAATTCTCCCACATCACGCCTGTCCTCAAGTCCCTCCACTGGCTCCCTGTACGCCTTCGTTCTTCCTTCAAATTAGCTTGCCTAGCTTTTCTGGCCTTCACCCATTCTGCCCCTTTGTTTATTGTTTCTCTGATCACTCCCTACATCCCTTCTCGCACTCTTCGTTCGTCCTCTCAACTTCTTCTTCAAGTCCCCCGCTTTCGTAAAGTTCGCATGGGCGGCACCCGCTTCTCGGTGCTGGCCCCCCAGTATTGGAATAGTCTTCCATTCTCTATCCGATCAATTCCCACCTATCCGGCTTTCCGAAAAGCACTAAAAACCTTTCTTTTTCTTCAGGCCTTCCCTGGTTAGCCCCACTGTTTGCAGTGTCGAACCCGTTTTTTCTCTTTCCCTTTCCCACCCTTCCCTCCCCCCCTCCCCTCCTTCCCCCTCTTCCCCTTACCCACCAGCGCCAGGAAGCCGCTTGGCCGCAGTGCGCTTAATTAAGTTCTTTTTTTTCATTTTTTTCATTTTTTCATAGAACCCCAAAGGTCTTTCCTTGTCCTAGGTGCAGACTATTACTCATAGACTGTAAAGAGGAAGACATCACTAGTAGGAAGGAGTGGCGGCCCGTGAAGGTAAGAGGGTGGGGCCGGGTGGGGGATTTTGACGGATGACACCGAGGGAAAATTGATTATTTCATTTTTCCTCTGGGTCATCTGTCGAATCCCCCCAACGTGGCCCCACCACTCTTACTTGCACTGACCGCGGCTGGTAGGAAGAAAAAGAGACTTCGGCCTTCTGTGAAATGCAGAGGAGCAATGAGAGGGATGTGTGAAGCAGGACTCAATAAGATGTGCACCTTTCTAAAATTCCTATGGCACCATTTTCAATATTGAAACAATGTGGTGCAATGTTGACGTGATCTCAATAAGGGAAAGAAGCCTTTTAGATGCCACCCAGATTGCCCTTCATGGCTGATGTCATCTAGTCGTAGATTGGCTGGAATGTAGAGACGTATATGTGCTCTCTGCTTTTCAAAAGAGGACCAAATGTCAGTGCAAATAAGGACATGAAAGGATGTCCCACCTGTGTGCACTCCCATGGCATCGACGTTCTCCATGTTACAGACTGTGACGCAATTATCTGCGGAATCCCTCACAACTTCATACTCAATCTCCTTCCATCCCACAACTGAGCGCTCCACCAGGATTTGGTTGGTCATTGCAAAGGCCTGCGGAAAATAAAAAAGGAGAATATGTTTTTTGTTATATTTTTTTTTATTGACTCACTATCAACCCAGGAGCATGCTCAGCTAGGCCAGCACTCAAAAAGCTATGAGTGAGGACATGTGGTGGTGGTAGTCGAGCAGTGGTGACAGCAAGTAACAGTAGGAATGAGGCTAAGGGACACTTCCATACATTTATATCAAGGCAAACTTTAACTGGGAGCACTTTTCGGCATCAAGTTCGGAACACTTTAAATTACACTTTCTAAACTATACCAGTGGCGTGGGCTTTTGTCAGTGTGATGCTCCTTAACTTTCACATCACTGACATTTGAAGGATAAAAGCATTTTTTGATTGTTTCTTTCACAAAGAAACACAGTTATTGCAGAAAACAGAAACAGAAAAGCTCGAAATAAATGGTCCATAGAAGCTCATGTCCCCCTGGTGTAAAGTCAAAGGCTCTAAGTTGACTTCAGTGTTCTCTTAATGCCATCGAGCACACATCTTACCTTAGTAGCAAGATCAATCAGCTTCTCCTTGTCTGGACAAAGGCCGGAGCCGAGCCCGCCCAGGGCGTAGGCAGAGCGAATCATAACAGGGTAGCCAATCTTATCCGCAGCCTGCAGGGCGTCTTCCACCTGCCAACACAGAATACTTGTTAGACCATGGGGAGCCCTTCCGGAATCTGGGTGCCTTGAGTGGAGGGCGCCCTTGGGTGCAAGTTCAGATGGTGGTGTTCACTTATTATGTGGTCCTGGTGGTGTTCAGTTATTATGTGGTCCCTAGGTGGCTCTTATCTTGAAGTCCTAACCTTGCAATTGTGAGAAACAAGCACAGATGCGAGGTGTGTATAAATGGCAGCTGCAAAGAGGTCTGTGGGTTTTGTGAAATAAGTGGACCAGGATAGGTTGTGAGGTGTCTAAATATGGTGAATGATGGGGGTTCCTAAGGTCAGCAATGAAGGATACAACTCAACCAATCAAAACAATGGTAGAGCAGCTGTGATCTGGGCGCAGGATAAGAATGCAGAGGAAGACAATTGGCTGATAAGCATCAAACTGAGATAGAGAAGACAGCCATCAATCTTGGGCAAGTGGCTGAACCAGAGTTCACTCTGTATACATTGTACAAAAGAGGCCTTCGATAACAGATATCTAAATCTGTCTACAGGTAAAACCTAAATATGGACAAGCCTCCTCCCACACTCTCCCACCACTCTCTGGTCCCCAACTCCAGTCAGGCAGTGTAACGTCACTCCGTGGTGCAAACTACAAATCGTCTCAAGCATTCACTACAACCAGGATCTACAACATATGAGAGCTTACATGTAGTCAAACACCCGTGTTGATCTCTATCTGTTACATGCTGCACAGCACAACACCAACATTGAAGGTGCTCACTCACTGAACCCGCTGTCCAACAGGGCAATGCTATCACTCACAGAGCCCATCAACACAATCACTAACAGCACTTTTCCAGAGTGACACACTGTCACGAAGTAAACGGTCCATGGATGCATCAGTATCACTGCCCCAGAGCACAGCTGTATCCATGACATCTCAATGTCTGGCAAACCAAAGTCTCAGAACACAGCACTTTCAGTGCCACTGAGCATGCTGTTCCAAAATATAGGACTATTACTAATTGAGCCCACTGTCGCAAAGCCCATCACTATCACACGTTAAGCACAACATTCCAGATCACAGCACTTTACACACGATTACATACTGCACGCATAGTTCTACGGTGCAGTCACTGGCTGACCCAGAGCACGGCACTATCGCATGTTAAGCACACTGTCCTAGTTCATGGTTCATTAATGGTTAGGCACACTCTCCTAAAGTGCAGCGCTATGCTGACCAAGCACACTGTCCCAGAGTAAAGCAAACCCGCTGATGAATGCTGAGCAAGAGTGAATCACTATCACATGCTAAGCGCACAGTCCTACATTACAACACTATTATTGACTGATCACACTGTCACAGACCGCAGCACTATCACACTCAAGTACACTGTCCCTGAACACAGGGCTGCTACAGACTGAGCACACGGTTCCAGAGTGGGGTATTATCAAGCACACTGTCCCAGAGCAAAGGACTGCTACTGACTAGGCACATAACTAACTGAATACAATGTTACAGTGCGCAGCTTCATCGTGCCCTGGGGTGAAATTTAGCTCCGCTAGCGGAGTTTGCAGAGTTTTGTCCACTCCGCGTAACGCGTAATCGCCAATGGTGCAATAGTTCACATTACCGATTCGACGGCGAAGCTTGGCGCGATGGGCTCCTTAATCTCATTTAGCTTGTCTGAGAAGAGCTGCCTGTCCTCTGTGAACATAATGGACTCCACGGAGGTCCCCAACACCTTGACGCCATACTCCTTGAGGACCCCTCGCTTGAACAGCTCCACTCCTGAGGCAGCAATGGAGAAGAGGGGAGGTCAATATGAGGACGTAGAACCACAGGAAACCCCCAATCTGATCAAATGATTGTTAGATGAATCCATGAAGAACACTGTCAACGTCATTACCATACACAAGCTGAACACACTCCATCAAAAGGCAACTTTACCCACTGCCCATCCTCCTCTTCGACAAACTCATCCCAGACGACTAATCGCTGCAACCTCATTACCCAAACCCAGAAGATTTGGGTAATGAAGGCATTACCACGATGTCTACTTTCATATTACAATCATTACAACTATGAGGGGAGTCCACCTGCCCAGACAGGCAGTCCATTGCCATATTTCCAAACAATAGCTCCACTCTCACTATCCAATAGGTAAATATAAGGGCCAACGCCTACCCTGTGCGGATAAGGTGGGAGGGGCAAGCTCACCTCACAGCTGTAATGACTGTCACGAGGAAGAAGGGCCACATGGTCGCCCACTCAAGTGAAACCCAAAGTAAAAAGAAAACTAGGGCACAGATAAATGGTCAGACATTGTAGACAGGTTTTACATCTGATACAAAACAGTGATTCATTTAGGTGTACTTCAGTTAGTATAACTAGGCCATAACGAGGCCATACTAGGCCACATTCACAATCGTTTATAAAGTGTTTCACAAAAGTGCATGTTTATTTTAAGTGGTCAAGTGTTCCACGTGCATGTGCCTTTCTCTATTCCAGGAAATAATTGAAAATTCAGCCTCAGCAATGGTCAGTACCAATAAAATTGTACAATTATTGTTTTTTCGCTCTGGAGGGAAGGTTGTTCGTTCTGTTCAAACTTTCAAGGTTACTTAGCAGAGTTCTGCAGTAGTTGTACAAGCTATTGTATTCTTGTGTTTCATAATGTATCATGTCATCTTCTTAATTAGATAAGATAATTTAAGTAGTAGGAGTTTTTAGGGGTGTTGTACCAATTAGTAAGTTGATTGGTTGTCATGAATTAAACTTTCTTAATCCAACCCTTTGTTCTAATATGCTATAAAATGCTTGTGCCTTCTTTGTCTAAAACATTATAAAAGACATGTCATTTTGGAAGAGTGCCAGATGCTTTTGGGATTTACTTAGAGACAGGCGCTTTATTAGTCTACTTAACCGTGGGTTTGGGGTTTTCTTTCTTGAGGGACTCTATGTCAGTCTATTAGATGATTCTGGACTTGTGCTAATTCTTTGAAATAATTAACTAACTACTTATTTTGCTTTCTGGTCTTAAACTATTTATGATTAAACCCATGAGATTGAAAGCTTAGGAATTGTGTTGTTTGCAGGTTTTATTTTTAGCCTTGGACGAAGTCCATGAGAGATTCAGATAGTTCTGTTCCCACTCATCTACCCTCTTAATTTCTTAATTGGAGTGTCAATGCACCCTTAAAGGGGGTACAGCCGGCATCAGCTCATTTGAAGTCCTCTCCTGTCACCACACAATCAAACTAAACTACTCCAATTCCGCTTCATTAGCAACATT
Organism: Lissotriton helveticus; assembly: GCF_964261635.1. Classification (NCBI taxonomy): domain Eukaryota; kingdom Metazoa; phylum Chordata; class Amphibia; order Caudata; family Salamandridae; genus Lissotriton; species Lissotriton helveticus. The sequence continues at coordinate 597,226,735 of NC_136061.1, read as the reverse complement.
TCATTGAGCAATTCACTGAATTTCCTATAGGGACACTGAACCGATGCATGTTCAAATTGTGCGCCCAAAGTGTACCCAAAATCAGAGGTCTGGTGCTCTCTCACTACATATCCGATAAAGGCATTCCTGAAAAAGATCGGTGGACTGATGAACCTATGTGCATTTTAGCAACCACCGATAAATGCCAGGGCACATTTTAATTAGGCCGGGTGAAATGTTCATTTTGCAGGCATAATCTTGCATAATTTCACTTTACGCTTGATATCTGCAATTCCCAAAATTGCATTATCATGCTATGTTACGTAATTAAGCAACATTAATCACAATACGTTAGTGTGAGCACGGGAGTAACGTAAATGATCAGAATGCAGGTGGCTACTCTTTGCGGCACTTGTGTTTTTTGTGTTACTTTTTGTGTTGAAATGCAGCCCTGTATCCAACATGGTCATGAAGATGCATTTCAGGCTAAAACATAGCGCCAAATGTTGGTTTTGCATTTCACCTATTTATGCATAAGTTGTGTAATTGTTTGACAATTTAAGATTTTTTTTTACAAATACAAATTAAGCGAATTTCGCACACCTTATTTTTTTAAATGAACCCTAGTTTTCACTTAATTAAGCATCTTTCCTACTATGTAAGGATAATTCACCTTTTTAAATCAATCTTTAATCAGTTTTGACCAGTTGAATTCTCAAACCGGACAATTTCATTTTCATAGTCAAACTCAACTCACCCAGGCCAAACAGTGTCTCACGCGTGGCACTTTAAACTCAAATGCATAGAAAACGGAGCTGGTATATTGATGATGTAGCCTCTCTCAGTGTGTGTGGAAGCTGTGGAACCTCTAATAGCACATATACAACATCCCACAAGAGAAGAACACAAATTCAAATAATTGGCCTGAGAAAAGAGCCCAGGATTTTCTCCATGGTGGGCGAAATAACAGTATAACAACGACCGCTTCCTCCCTCTAACAAGGCAGTAGAAGTATTCAAGTATTTATATATTAATTATTCTATTATGTTATGTATTCATTTATTCATGTATTTAATCATGTATCTATCTATTTATTTATTTAGTTACTTATGGGTCTTAAATTGGGAAAATATACAGATGTTATGTTAACAAAAAAATGCAACAGGTCCCTATAGAAATGCTCAGAAAGAATGCCCTTTGAGGTGGCTTGTTAAAAGTTGAAATGTGGGCAGGTTCTGGAGAAGTCAATCCCAGAGAGAAAGGAATGCACTGAATTAAGTTCCAACTTGCTGTGAGGACTCAAGGGCTGCTCAATGAGAGACCTTTTTTTAACGAGAGATACAACTAGATTCATGAAGCGCTAAATAACCTCCAACATTTTATGTTACCCAAATGAAATAAATTGTTCAAAATGGGGTTGCCTACCTTCACAACAAAAGTGCTGAATTGAAGGCCCACTTCCAGGTGTAACATGTAAGCAGTGAGAATTCTCAAATGGCTGCGTTTTGAGAATATTCCAGAATCTTGTCACCTCCCAGTTATGTTATGATTTATTTAAAAATATTGCTTTGACTGTATTTCATCAAAATATGTGAAATGCACCAAGGTTAAATTCAGTGCAAAATCTGATTGGGTTAAACAAGAACACAGAATTTGTAGAGTACACCCCTAAACAACTCACCGCAGTTGAGGGCGGTCTGCCCACCCATGCCCAGGATCAAACCATCGGGCCTTTCTTGCTTGATGATCTCGGTGACAAACTGTGGAGTGATGGGCAGGAAGTAGACGGTATCAGCCTGCTTTAGGCCCACCTCGTTGGTCTGCACGGAGGCAATGTTGGGGTTCATAAGGACAGTCTTCACATTCTCCTCCTAATAATGAAAGGACACATCAGAGCTGTGCAAAGACAAACTAGGACTCATGCACCACTCATCAAAATGTGGCTGAATAGGAATCGCAGCGGTTTCTCGCGACATGAGTAATATACGCTGTGGCGCAAAACACGTGCCACTGTCTAGCTCCCTTTAAGAAACCCTCTATTCGATCCCTCATTTTATCAGCCAAGAACAGCTGGCTGCTCTGCAAAACATGGGGGAGCCAATGTTTTCCTTTGAATCTGTTTGCTATTGCAGTGTGGATAGTGTTATGTGCAAATTACAACTATAAGCTATTGCGTGTGTCTACTATGCATCACATGGATCCATTTATTGACAGATTTATGAAACATTCATGCTTCCAAATACTTCCAATTGTGCGTAAGTGTTCCTATAATTCGTAGCCCTGCTCTTTGCTTTTCTTGGTGCCCGCCATTAATGGGTCAGCAGTATGCAAACTGCCTCCGCCATTTTTGGAAAAGGGGTTGCAGTTTCATATCAGTCACCAAAATGTTCGGCGAGCCAATTTCTTTGTCGAGAAAACACATGTTGTTTAAAACTGTTACAAAATTATTAGATAGTTAACAACATTTAACGCCTGGAACAGGATACAGGATAGCCAAGCCAGGTCAACAGACTCTCACCTTCATGGCTTTCACAGCTTGTGACCCTGAGTAGTCAAACTCGCCCGCCTGACCGATGGACAGCCCTCCGGAGCCAAGGATGAGCACCTTTGAAACCTAGCAGAGGTGGGCAACGTGAAATTATGAGTAAGGCAGGATCAACATAGTCAAGATAAATGGAACGTGCAAAGGATCGTGGTTCAGCAGAAATAAAACTTGCCGCATGGTCAGTCACCACATTTAGTGTTCATTGAGCAAAGAGTAAAGCACCCAAACATAACAGGGGCAATGACAAAGAAACGAAGCGCAAGCCAATAAAAACTGAAGGGAAGTGAGATACACCAATAAAGAGATGAAAAGAGGAAAGAACAAGAAGTATAAGAAAGAACCAGCTCAAAGATTCTCTGACATACAAAGGCCCTACAAAAAGCAGACAGGCAAGAATTGCATCTAATTAACAAAAACTCTAGAGGAAGGAATATTTGAGTAAGCAATGTTTTGGAAAAAGTGTAGCATAAACAATGAACCCCTTCTTTAAAGGACTGCTATCCAACTCCTATGAGCTTGCTGGCGTGCAGACATCTAGAGGACTGAGGGACCCAGCTGCTTCTGCATCTCTTCCAAATGGCATCAGAGAAGCAGCATGCATGGCTAACGCACTCCTACATCTGAGCATGGGCATGCTGAGGATGGGCGTCCCATCTTGCATCCTTTGTAGATCTCATCCATGACTTGGCCTGATGAGGATAGCTGATCTCCGCTTGGGAATGTTCAGGATTGGATGAGGGACAGCTGCAGAGAATGACCCCGCACAAACTCCTTTTCCACCATCCTCCAACCCCAGGGCATACTTTTCAATGACAAATCCAGACACTGGCAACGCCAGTGCTTTCTGCCATGATTCTTATTGGTATTTTGGCTCAGAAGGCTGAGGAAGATAGTCAGTCCCCTATTATTTATTCTCCACGGATAGTTAAACCTACTTCTTAGCATGTGGGATCTGCAGCTCCCAACTCTCCATTACTTGTTTGTTGGCAGTTCTTGTAATCCCTTAAACCGACCAGCTGGTGGACTTTTATTGTATCCCTCTTCATTTGCTGTCTTCATCTGCACCTCTTGTCTTCACCACTATACCTTTTAACTTCTCAGACCTGGACGTCATGCACAATAAGGCATTCCATCCCGTCTCTGAAACAGAGATCCCCCTGTGATGCAGAAACTATCGCCCCTGTAATGTGTGTGTGTCTTTACTGTAGCTGTACACTTTTCCTCTCCCTCAACACATCCACCAGACGTCTCTGCTCCACCCAACTGGCCCTGACCACTATCCCAAGGATCCCCATGACCTCGGCTGGAGGAAGATTTTTCTCCTACCCCGCAGCGAAGACCTGGAACTCCCTGCCTCTACATCTCAGGCAACCTCTGTCCCTGCCTCAATTCAGGAAGGACCTTAGGACCTGGCTCTTTGACTTAACTACCGATCCACGCCACCCCCTTACAGCACCTTGAGACCCTAACAGGTCAATAGTCGCGCCTTAACAGAAACCTGATTGATTTACACTGCAGACTGGATACTGTATGTATTCAAGTCCCACCTATTTGTTCTGTTCAAATAAGTCAATGCAACTATACATCCGTACTTCAATCCCTGACAAGCCTAGCCAGTACTTGCTTTCAATACAATCTCATAGTCTGGTAAATGAAGAGGGACCATCCAAGTGCTTACATCAATCCGAGATGGGATCAGTGCCGGCTTCGGCATCACCGATGCCAGGGTTGTGCCTTTTCCCTTCTGTATCATAGACATGAAGACGTCGAAGAGAAACTGGAAAAAAATTAGGCAACATTGCATTTATTAATAGCATAGAACTCGGTACTGGAGTGAATGGGGCAATTACCGAATCAGTAAATACCGATTTAGTAAATACCGAATCTTACAGATTCAGTAATTTTTACCGAAAATGTATCTACATCCCATTTCTCGACCAAATCTGTGACACAACCCAGAGCAAGCCCTCCTTGTCCACCACTCAAGTCAGTGTAGCAAACACTACTTACCTCTGTGTCCACTGGCCCTGGAGTGGCCTCCGGGTTGAACTGTGCCGTGAAGATGGGCTTCGTCTCGTGCATAATTCCCTAAAGTATGACATAAAGGAAAATATTATTGCCAAAGTGAAGATTAAGGTGGGACATGTTGTGTAATCTCAAGACAACATGCTGGTTTAAAGTTTTGTCGCATTATGTTTCGTATCCCTTTGCTGAAAGGCGGTGTCAAAGCGATAAACTTCAAGAAGGCTCCATAAGAGACAGCAGGATGATGGAAAACCGGTTAGGAAAACCTTAAATGGAAGGCATTTGTTCTGCATATTTTAGAGAAGCTCAGGACACTTGGGGCACATGATTCCTCCTAAAAAATATACAGTAAGATGACGTTCCTCTCCCAAGGTACGTTTGCCACAGCTCAGGATTTTAAAAAACGTTCACTCACACAATTTAGAAAATACCAACCAAAAACATAACTAGGGTCAAGTGAAACAATCGATTTTGTTGTTTAGGGTCACTTTCACTTGTGTTCAGAACCTATGCAAAGCCAGTATTATTAAAACAACCTAAGTGTGGCATAAAAATGTCACCGGTAGTATCAAGTCAGGCAAGAGGAACACTTTGCACCAATTGCAACCTCTATACCAGTCCAGCAAAACAATGTTCACAGAAATACAAACATGGAGAGGCGACAGGAGGACTCATAGATTACACATTACCCTGTGCCCAAGACCCAAACATTAGAGAAGGGACTATCTTTTGGACTTTGGAAATGGAATTTCATCTTCATTTCAGTATGGGATTTTCCTTGGAAAGGAACTGTCCCCTGGATTTGTGTGTTTGTGTCTTGGACTAACGAGATCGGTTCAGATCCCCTTGTACCTCATTGGTTTTGTCGTTGGCATTCACAAAGAGCGGTTTCCAGCCGGCCGGCAGAGTATTGGCATCCACTCCATAGGCGTGGTTCTGGGCTGTGATGAAGGCCTGTCCATTCATCTTGTTCAGGACTGGCTGGTTTTGACCCCTAAAGAGAGGAACAAAGAAAAAACACCAGCACTGACATCAGCTTTGTTTGCAGCACAGCTCAGCCTACTAGAAGATTAAGATTGAATAACTTGAAATATCTCGTCATGCAGAGGGAGGGAATCTAAAAGCAAATGCAACCCTGAGACCCTGCATGTATCTTCTGTGAAACAAGAAACAGCCTTAGGTATCCCCCACTGCCCTGTTTGGTTGTCCCATCAAACCGAAATAAAAACCATTTCACTTCTGCACAGATATACAGATAGCAGAGGTGAAAGAAGACATAAGAGGCCCAATAAATGAAATGCTTTTCACGCCGGCGCTACTTCCCTGTGCATTAGTGGACTCTACAATGGCTTTGTGCCTCCCAATGTTATTATCGTTATTCCTCTAGAATCAGAAGGAAACTGGTGAGGCAGAGGGTTATTTCCTTGTTCCTTTGTAATTCGCAAAGAAATATCAATAGTTTGTGACACTCTGTCAGTGGCGAAGCACTGAATGTTAATCAGCTAGCCTTGTCAGTAAGTCAACATTTATAAAGTGGATGCTGTTTATGATGGACAGCTTCCACTGTACAATTCACAGCTGGGCAGACAGTGGTATCACAGACCGCTCTATGCTCTCATGTCTATTGTGCAATGCACCCCCTTTTTAGGTCTCGCATAGCGATGCAACGCATGCGCTGCCCGCTTTGGCGAGACTTATTGTTGTCGGTTTGGTGGGCGAAGGGGGACAGGATATGTGCACGCTTTCAAGACAGGACATGTGCACGCATACCTCTGTCTAACAGCTTGGCTGAAGACCCAGCAGATGTGCGTGTACGGCTTAAATAAGATGTATGACTCTGCTCGATTGCTTCCTCTCTCCGCATGCAGGATAAAACATATGCACACGCTCTGCTCCCACTCTCTGCACGCAGAGCTGCTGTAGAGCCAGAGAAACCAGGTCAGCAGAGCTGCTTTAGAGGGAGAGAACCAGGTCTGCAGAGCTGCTTTAGAGCCAGAGAACCAGGTCAGCAGAGTTGCTTTAGAGACTGTGAACCAGATCAGCAGAGCTGCTCAAGAGCCTAAGAACAAGTTCAGCATAGCTTCTCTAGAGGCAGAGAACCAGGTCAGCACAGCTGCTGTAGAGCCAGAGAAACCAGGTCAGCAGTGCTGCTTTATAGCCAGAGAACCAGGTCAACAGAGCTGCTCTAGAGCCTAAGAACCAGGTCATCAGAGCCGTTGTAGAGCCAGAGAACCAGGTCAGCAGAGCTGCTCTAGAGCCTAAGAACCAAGTCAGCAGAGCTGCTCTAGAGCCAGGGAACCAGGTCAGCAGAGCTGCTCTAGAGCCTAAGAACCAGGTCATCAGAGCTGCTCTGGAGCCAGAGAACCAGGTCAGCAGAGCTGTTGTAGAGCCAGAGAAACCAGGTCAGCAGAGCTGCTTTAGAGGGCGAGAACCAGGTCAGCAGAGCTGCTTTAGAGCCAAAGAACCAGGTCAGCAGAGCTGCTTTGGAGCGAGAGAACCAGGTCAGAAGAGCCGTTGTAGAGCCAGGTCAGCAGCCCAGCCATGGCCCAATCTCCAATATCCTGCTCAGAGCATTTAATTCCCAAGCTATCTCAATCACTATTTTTATGCGCCAAATTTTCACCAAATGCTGTTTCATCAATAACATAAAATTCTTTCCACTGCGGGTTCAAGTTATCTAAAGTGAGTGTCAGAGACATGGCCGTTTGAGCAAAATGGCCTACTATGCTATATTTCCCCATTAGCTGCTTTTTAGGGAAACCACTTACGAAGCAAACTTCACCTTCTGACCCTTAATAATTCTCCTCTGTGGAGCACAGCTTACCGCTAATAATGCAGTCTGTTTGGCAAGAGGATTCAAGTCCCAGTATCATATTCTTGTAGCTTAAGGTGCTGCTTTGTAATGGGATTTTTTATAAGACAGCTGGAAGCCCCCCCACCACCCTCCCCCCCCCACACACACAGTTGTCCAACTGCTACAAAGTCTTTTCCTAACAAACGCCAGAACTGTTGACTTCGGCAGTAATTGTTTGTATGTGCATGGTGTGTCTCTGGCTAATCGCTCTCCTTCCTCCAAACATCTGACAACAAGTGAAAATGAATTCCCGGTGAATTCTAACAAATGCACTGTAAGTCAATATTTGAGTGTTTTTTTAATGTCAAACTACGTAATTTGGCCGACCACAAAAAAGAGGTCACAGAGTCAGAGCACGCAAAGTGCATCTTCTCAAATATTGCCAAAGTGCAGCTAATTGTTAGTCGAGCCAAGGTACTTGTCATCTGTTCTCCAGGCTAATGTGTCTTAAACACCATTTGTGTTGTGTTGCATGATTTTGGTGTGCAATAACCGTGACGCACCTGTTTGCCATAGGTAGCCTGTAGGTCTTGGCGCCAGCGGCCAAAGCAGCAATCTCATTCCCCATGGAGACTCCAAAGACAGGCTCCGGGCGGTCACTGTTGAAGACCTGGAATTGCAATACAATAGAAATAAGAAACACACTGGGTAGGAAAGACAGCTAGTTAGGGAATGGGAGTGATCAACAGGTCCAGGTCACATCTTCCCTGTTGTTCATCAGCTGGTGAGTTGGGTTGTATTACTAATTGGCGGCTGAGTGGGCCCCAGTGGTGTTGTGGGTTTGGTTGACTCAAAGCTGTCTGTAGTGGGAAGGGCCTCACTGCCAAGCAAAGAAACCAGCACCATAATGTCATACCTGTGGCACATATTCATTTGATGGCTCACTGTAGTAATTTTAATTTAATTTAAATATCATTTATAACGCGCAGCTATGCCCAGTGGGCGTCAAGGCGCCTAAGTCAAATAACAGGCTGTTAGCGGACAGAAACAGAGCCTACTGATATGCATTACTAAAGAGCCAAGTGGTCTGTAGCTTAATGAGTTGAGTCTCCATTATCCTCTATTTGCTGACACCATCATGAATGATGCAGGACTTAGAACAACCAAAGAGTGGTGCGGGGTACGCGAGTTGATAATAATTTGACAACCGATCTGTAAATCTGGATGTATTTGAACGTAATGACACTGCACATATGCAAATAATAAAGCATTAGAGGTCCTAGGAACAACATTCAAGAAATAGGAAAGACAGAACAAGCTTGCACCCCATCCTCAGCACCACAACACCACAACACCTAACAATAATTGTGGTTAGGTAGACAGCATAACCTTACACTTCCTCCCGGGAGCTAAAATGCATGTGCAGAATGCTGAAGTGGTATGATTGCTTGAACTCTAGACTGTCATTTGGGGGTTATGAATAAGCTACTCTTAGAGGTGACATAAGGCATGACAAGAAAGGAAGAAAGGAAGGGAGGAAGGGTCAACTAGTGAGATTATTTCTATATTTAATGGGAGGGATGGATACAAATTGGTAATTGTCGCTTTTAAACCTACGGAAAGGGACTAGATTAGAATTAGTATAATAACATTTAAAAAATGTAGCAATATGTATGATGCCTGCAAAGTGCTCTGTCAAGATGACACACTCTGCTTTTGGAGGGCCCCTCTAAGGAATCGGAGCATGTTACTACAGTGCTACACCCCACAAATACGCTTACACCTTGATTTTGGAACCTACCTCTCTAAAGTCAGAAGGTACTTCAATTTCTAATGCAAAACCTCCACAAGATTATGCCTCCACCCCTATTTTCGAAAACAACGCCATTGGAGTAAGAGATGTCATTGATTCCGAAATCTGGCCCCACAATATGACTTCATCTTTCTATTGTAACCCCACACCTTTACGTTTTAATCATACACTTTTGTTCTGTGATCTCCTCTATTAAGTACACGATCTTTTTAGCTTCCATAATTTCTTTCTATTTGATGTGTTCAAAATAGTTAGTTTTTTCCATCAACGCATCTGCCAGTTGATATGTCTCTACAAATCGCAGGTCTAAGCAAGACATGTGGAATTACTATTTTTTCATGCCAGTGAAAACTTTCAGCAAACATGTCACTTGAAAATCTCCACCTATTAAGTGATAACTACTTCTGAAGCTGTGCATTATCTCAGATCAATGTCTGAGCTCTGCTTCGCATGGTTGCCCTATTATTTTTGCCACGTTTCCAAATAACAAAAAAGATTTGGAAGCATATGCAGGTTTATGCGGTCTTGCCTAGAGAGGAGCTGCTTAGTGCATTTACAGCCTGATTCATGTAGCCATTAGCGCTCGCAAAAGGGCCAGATTCTGAGAATCTGGCCCTTTGCGAGTGCGATTTTTGCATTTGGTATTCATGATACCAAATGCAAAAATCTCTATTTAAGAATTCGCATATTTGCGAGGAATGGCATTTAAGGAATCTCTAATAGAGATTCCTCAAATGCTATTCATGACACATCAAGAAATAGCGATTTTGCACTTTTGGGGCCGCTATTTACCGAGAGGTCAGACCTGTCGGTAAATAGCAAAAACTCAGAAAAATGCTTTTAAAAGCATTTTTCTAAGTTGCATGTTGCACACACACATGTCCTTTGGACATGTGTGTGCGCAACACCTGTTCAAATGTGCATTTTAGGGGTGCTACAGGGCGTCCTTTGGACACCCCTGGCACCCTTAAAATCGCTATCTCATTTGCGAGTAGCAAATTGCTACTCGCAAATAAGGGATACTCCCCATTCATTCCTATGGGCCTCTTGGCCCATAGGAATGAATGGGGAGTTATTGCGAGTAGCAATTTGCTACTCGCAAATAAAGAACATGTAGGAATCGCTATTTAATTAGCAATTCCTACATGAATGCCGTTTTGCGTGTCCTCAATAGCGAGTCGCTATGATTCGCTATTAGGGCCACGCAAAACGGATTGTACATGAATCAGGCTGTTAGAGATTTCTACTGGCTTGGTGGGATCCTGTCAACTAAGGTGTAGCAAGTGACTCTGTGGTGAAAGGTCTGCTGGCCAAAGGTGTATAAATGTGGAAAACAAGAAGAAGAAAAAACTTCTTCAAATTAGGCTGGTTTGGTCAATCAGGACATCAGCTGGTTTCCATCAGATGTCCTGCTTCAGCTAAATCATGAAGAATCCTAAATGACCCCCTATAACAGAAAGGCTCTGATTGCTAGTGTATGTGTGTGGGGATGGGGGAATGACTCATACCCTATTTAACCGGTGGCAGTAAATATCTAATATATTGTGGCTTTCCTCTATAAATGAGAAACTGCATGCAGAATCAGTTTTCCACACCAAATTATGTATGGATCAGAATGTACTGGGCCCTGGTCATATTGCACCTTCTTGGTATCCTTTCTGTTAGCCCAGGGCTTCAAGCATGCTCCTAATATGGCATTATTACTCCTACATTGGGACAATAATGTTCAGTGAAGAAGACACCTACCTACTGGAAAGCTAACTGCAAGGCCCATGTGAACAATGAACAGTAGCCACCCAGAAAACATATCTTCTAGTGCCACTGTGCCACACCATGGAGATACAATATATATGTATTTAATAAAGTGATTTGGCGAAAGGATGAGAAATCCCCAACTAATTTGAACTTTCTGCAGGATGCAGAGTGTCGGAGCTGAACAAAAGGTTACCACGAAAAGTAGGAAATTCAATCAAAAGCACCTGATTCTGAAACAGGTGACAAGAAGAATCAACTTGGTTATCAAGAAACAATACAGTATGTGTATTAGCAATGTCTAAATGTGCTCAGCAATTTCCGAGGGAATTCAATTGGGGGGCGCCGTACCTTCCTGAGGTTCTGCACCAATGTCCCTGCCAGCTCTGGGTTCCCTGGACCGCTGGTGATGAAGAGTCCATCATATTCCATCTTGGAGAAATCATGGTTCCAAGGAACCAGATTCACCTCGGCTCCTCGCTGCCAGGTGACAAAGAGAACATTTAGAGAATTAACACTTAGTCCTCCTTTCCATTGCACAACACGTGAGTGGGTTTACATTCTGAAAACCCAGTATTATCTCAAAACTGAGCTACTTCTATATTCAATCCTTTGAAAGTGCAGTTCTGTTAAAAAACGTCAAAAAAGCCACAAAAATAGAAAAGGATAAAAAAATGGGATAAAAAGAAAGGGCAAGCAAAACAGAATAACATGGGTGAGAGAAGAAAAAAGTGGGGATGGTGTTTACACTGAGAAAAGTTGTTTTTTTTCCAAAAGGAAACAGAGACCAGGGTAAGAGGATAAATGAAAACTTAACAGAGTGACGGAGGAGAAAAAAGGGACTGTAGAGGATACCTCCATAAAGCAAAAGGCATGAATACGGTAGCAAAACTAAGGGAGAGGGAAAAGGGTGATGCAAGGAAAACCGCAAAAAGAAAAACATCACATAAAACATTTAAGAGAAACGTTAGTGAGAGAAACATTCAAAATACACAGAAAAACAGGAGTACAAATTAAAAATTAATACTAATTTGAAATAAATGATTTCGAATTCATGAGGTGCAGTACATTGAGGCCAAAGATTTTTTCTAAAGTGTCACTTTTGGTTCGTTTGAGGCCCACTTGGCAGCACCACCGTTCCCAATTCACTAGAAAAGTCAAGATTGCATGTAGCTGCCCTGTAAGCTATTGCTCCAGAGAAGGCCCTGCTCACCTTCACCAGCTGGCGGATGATGTTATGCTTCACACCACAATCCACGGCCACCACCTTCACAGGATTCCCCTTGCCATAGACTTTGATTTCCTGAATAGGAAGAAAAAGGCAGAATCTGGTGAGTGACTCCGGCTGTCAAAAAGCAACTGAGTTGCACCCCCTATACTTCTGTTGGACTGATACATTCCCCACCACTGATCCCCCAGATGTTAGCGCCCACTGAGACAGCACTGGTCCCGAAGCACTATTTGACCTAAAGGCTGATCACAGCATCACACTGGCTATGTGTCACATTAAAGGTGGGAAGCGGGTTTCGTTGTATCTTCTACGGGGACCCTGAGCTACTCTGTTCCTCCAGGGGTCAAGGTGGGTTTAAGACTAGTTATAATGGGCCCTGGGAGGCTACCACACTCACTTCCTTACGACAGTGGCTCTGTTCAGGGCCAGCTATTACACTGGGCTGCTATCAAGTCTACGTGTCACCCTGTTACTTACCTGATACATGAGTACCGTGAGTGAATCATAGAAGATTCTTCAGATCCCAGCCTGCCCTTGTCCTGCATATAACTGAGCATCGTGGCTGCGGCCTGCCCAGGAAAATAGGAGTATCTCCTTCGAGAACCATTCCCACAAAAGGTTGGAGGGGGTTTACTGTCTCCTGCACACCACAGAGAACACACAATGCACGTGCAGAGATCATATGAACAGAAGTTAGTGCCATCAAGCCTTTCACTCTTCACACTGGTAGCAAGACTCAAAAAGAGAGAACCACGATTTAGTGGTGTGTGAGAGGTGCTATAAATACCATAAGGGATCTTTAAATTCACCCCAGCTGAAATCAGAACCCAAGGGTGGGATGATGCAGGATCTAACGGTGTAGTAAACTAGTGTATCCAACCCAAGAGTTTGTGTTTGACCTGATTGTCAAAGATTCAAATCTCGGCAGGTCCGCACAGCCTTTCATCCTTCCAAAGTTGACAAAATGAGTACCTGGGAAGCTGGGAAATAATCAACACCTATTATTCTGCACCAAGATGACTTATAGGTGTGAACGGGGACTTTCCAGAACTCATTTAGGGCCATATGTATGAACACATTTTCCCATAGACACAGAATGGGTAAAACCCTTTGATACATCTGGCCCTATGTTCCCACATCATGTTATTAGGATTAGGAGGCCGGTTGGGGCTCCCCAGAAGATAATCTAGCATGCCAAAACGGATCATTAGTCAGTGGGTTTAGGCTGACATCTGCTGCAAATGAAAACTAGAGGTGGGGGAGCCACTGAAAGCTCAAGTCAAGCTCCAGCCAGACGCCGGGCTCAGCTCAAGGTCCTCTTGAAACCTTTAGGCCAAAACAAGATGAGATTTCATGATGGCCTGCCACCCACACTCTAACCTTATGGTCAAAAAGTTACAATGAAAGCATTAACATCTGAGGTAAAAGAGTTAGATACATAGTTACCCATTTAATGACTGATTTGTACAAAGTGAATCCAGAAAACTTGCGATTAATCACATTTCCCACTTAACCAAATTGTATTTTCTCAGGCGAATATTTTATTTCACAAATTCTCCTTTTACTTCATTATCACATATGAAAGCCCCTTCCAATATGTGACTTCAGGATATGAATTGTATTAAAACCATATTGTGTTTGATTTAACAGGCTCTAATACTTTCTAATCTACAAGATTCTGGATCACAATACGGGTGCAAAGGACAACAGACTTGCTTCTTAGGCCACTAATGGCATTGACGCCAGGACTGAGGCAAGGGCAGTACTAGTTGAAAGTTCATGGTTTAAATTGTCACTTTTAATTAGTACCTCTCAGTGCAGCAAAATAATGTGACTTACTAAGGTCAAAGTTTCGGCATGTTAAGAAATGTACTTGTTTGAATTTTGAGCAGACTTTGTCTTATTTTACATGAAGGGAGCTGCATGCTTTACATCAGCAGTTGAACTGCATTAAAAAAGTTATGGGAACTGTGATCCTGAGTCTATTGGAGACCGGGCGAGGGAGCTTGGAGGCAGGATCAAAGGCATGGCTAAAAAGAACGAAATATTCTGTAACTAATTTGCTGGTCTTTCACCTTCAGGTAGCCGTATATAAAATAACTCACACCATAAATGAAAAATAGTTAAACAAGTTAAACCAATCAGCGAGAGGTACACTATTTTATGTTATGAAACCTATTGGTTAATGTGATCACTGCACGTTTGTGAATGTAACAGAGAGTCAAAGAATTGAATTTTGGTTGCTGCAGTGAGAAATAGTAAGTAGTGTTAGGAGTACTGTGGCAGCATTCGCAGCAACCTCTGATAAAACTCGTTTTTTATTAATCTCTGCTGATGAAGGATAAAATCCAGAAACACGTGTTTAGAGATTTACAGCACTATCTGCACCAACTCTGCTGAAAACTACAGCTAATATTCAAATAAGTGCAAACAATGTACTGCATTTACCATAATGCTAAGGGGCAAACTATCCTGTGATGCAGGCAGTGTGCGCCCATCCCACTAGTGTTACGAGGTCCCAGACTGTGACATAAAGCCCTGTGAATATGTAAGCCATTACTTCAAGCTTGCATAACACAGTGTATAAGATAGGCTGCCACAAAATACGCAAAAAGAATTACGTGTACGATTGAAAAAGGCTTCCAAAATATAGATTTTAGTAATAGACAGTCCCTTCAACACCTTTCACTGAAGCACTATACCTAATGGCACATTATTACTCACTAAAACACTGCAGCTCTCTGAATGTAGCATGGGACCTCTGTCACACTGTGCTTCTCTGAGCACTATAGCTCACTGAAGCAGTGCATCTCCCTTCAACAGTGCTTTAAAGGGAAATATAGAAGTGCAGGTAATCACGATTTAGAGTACCTGTTTGCTTCTGAGAAGTGCCGTTAAATTAAAGAAGTGCAGGTACTGCGTTCCGGACAGTACCTGCCCATTTAAAGCACTTCCCTCCAATATGTTCTAATGAAGAAAATGCACCTCTCTGTACACTAAAACTTGCTGAAACGTTGCAGCTGTGTGTACAGTATGTGTAAGTGAAATGCGGTACCTCTCTGAAGCACTGTATCTCCATGGACAATACGTCTCTTTTCAGTGTAGCTCGTTAATGCTCCATACTCACCACTCACTTCAGCGTACTTCATTGAAGCATTATACCTCTCCGAAGCATGGTACCTCTTGGCACATTGTTAATCCCTGCAGCTCTCTTTAGTATCTTTCGTTGAGGCTCTGTGCCTCTATGAAGCCCTGTCCTCACTGTGCAGAATTGTTCACTAAAACATTGCAGCTCTGTGTGCAGTATCTGTAAACTTTACGTCAACAGTGTAGTTCTTTATACAATGTCTCTTAGTGAATCATGACTAAGGCTCCCAGTTTTCCGTTTTTACTGATTTTTACAGATAAATACAGACAGAAAACCATTTATGTTCCTGTCTGTATTTATTTTTAAATGTGGATAAAAACGGAATTTGGGTTGTTTTTGAGTGATTCTAAATGATATCAGTCATGACTGCCAGGCTAATAGATGTTCAGATTGACAGGCAAGTGGATAGAAAAAAATAAAGGAAAATTAATAGTCTTAAATACCAGTAGATTTGCACAACCTTGATAATAAAATGTGCACGATTTCTTATAAGTGCATATTTTATCATCTGAGTGTGTATATATCATTGAAAATTGTCAGGCGTTCTGGCACGAGTGTACATTAATTGGTTAAATAAATGCAAAAATATACATATTTCAGCTTCATTTTTTCACAAAACCTTAAATAAATATGGATAAATACTGGTAAAATTAGCAAAAAATAAATATGGATAAATACAGACGGAAATGACTAAAATATAAATACCATGAAAACGGGAGCCCTAATCATGACGTATATTCACACTATAACAGTTATGTTGTGTTCTCTGTGCAATAACTGGCGCTGAAAGATCGACCATCTCTTCACAGTGCCGTGTTACCTCTGTACAATGCTTCTCAGAGTGAATGACTGGCCCACTCTTCTCTGTACAGTGTGCGTCACCGTGAGATTGTACTGTTCTGTAAAATGACGTGCACAGCGACAGGCTACTCTCCAAACAGCGCCTCTCACTCCGAGATTGGCACTTCAGTGCGGTGTCTTATCGTGGTTAGATGCGACAACATTGGCACTGTACCTCGTCCTACTAAACAGCACACTGTGGCATTGTGCCTCAGAGCACAGTCTCTCCTTGTGACGTCATGGTTCACTGTAGTGTCTCACACTGTGTATGGCAGTGCTATCTTGCTTTCTGCTCGGTACCTGACCACAGCACTCTCCCGCTCCGTGCAGACCCCCTACTCCCCTGCGACAGCATTGTCTGCTTTGCCTTCCTCCAGCGGGAGCGCAAGCCGCCCCGCTACCTAGAGTGACGTGAGGCAGAAGGCGATCAGTCATTTCTGTCATAATCGCTCACTGATAGGAGCCCGCGCCTGACCTCGCGCTCTCTGCCACGCGGCGCGTCTGCATTAGGAGCTGCAGGCCTCACACTGATAGATCATCGGCCGCTAATTACTGCCATAACATGGAGCTAATTGCCAGCTTCACTTTGTCAGACGGTTGCCCATGTTCACGGGAGGAAGAAACAGGATAGCAAAGCTATGAGTGCTGGTATCCTCCCCTTATTCTCAAACCCTCACTCTGCTTATGTCTTTACTGCTAAAGTATACAAAAAAACTGATGGGGAAATGCTAGAATTAATCTCAGTCAATGGTGGCGACAGGAGGGGGAGAGGAGGGGTAGGGAAATACAAAAATAAAATAAAAACCACTTAACTTCCACCTCGCTCCACTCTGTTACCTCTGCCGGCTGCCGTGTTCCTCCTGCTCCTCCCGTCCGGAAGCCCGAAACTGGATGGGCCTAAAGACACAGGCTCCCCACCCAATCCAGACGCTGCTCTTTAGCTCGAGAGCACCACCAGGATTGGTCTGAGCGACCTCATTTGCCACTCAGACGCTACCTGGGAGGTTGTGGGGTTTCTCCAACTCAGCTGTACCATACAGCCGGGTTGGAGAAACATAAGTGCGCATGTGTATTTGGCCGGCCTGAGGCGACTAGCCAAACACACATGCGCACTTATAAGTGCACGCCTGACCTCGCGCTCTCTGCCACGCGGCGCGTCTGCATTAGGAGCTGCAGGCCGCACACTGATAGATCATCGGCCGCTAATTACTGCCATACAGAATGGAGCTAATTGCCAGCTTCACTTTGTCAGAGGATGGCCCATGTTCACGGGAGGAAGAAACAGGATAGCAAAGCTGTGAGTGCTGGTATCCTCCCCTTATTTTCAAACCCTCACTCTGCGTATGTCTTTACTGCTAAAGTATACAAAAAAACTAATGGGGAAATGCTAGAATTAATCTCAGCCAATGGTGGCGAGAGGAGGGGTAGGGAAATAAAAAAATAAAATAAAAACCACTTAACTTCCACCTCGCTCCACTCTGTTACCTCTGCCGGCTGCCGTGTTCCTCCTGCTCCTCCCGTCCGGAAGCCTGAAACTGGATGGGCCTAAAGACACAGGCTCCCCACCCAATCCAGACGCTGCTCTTTAGCTCGAGAGCAGCACCAGGATTTGTCTGAGCGACCTCATTTGCCACTCAGACGCTACCTGGGAGGTTGTGGGGTTTCTCCAACTCAGCTGTACCATACAGCCGGGTTGGAAAAACATAAGTGTGCATGTGTATTTGGCCGGCCTGAGGCGACTAGCCAAACACACATTCGCACTTATAAGTGCACAGTACTCCGCCCTGCTCCGGCCCTGCGCCTCCTGTCATAGGTAAGTAAATCTGACAGGCATAAATGAAACGAAAATATCAGCATGTTATTATCATTTTATTTATCATCTACTGGTAGTAGGGCAATGCTCCTCCGCCATTATGGGGGAGACGCACCTGATCTCAGCTGCTGGTAATTACTGGACCCGTATACCAATCCATCATTATTTTGCACACACTGTCACCTCAGTTTTGGACCGAGCTATATGCAAATCAGTCAGAAAGCTACTGAGTGGGCAATTTATTGGGTGGACAGACACCATTGCAAGACTTAACATCTAATCCTGGCCTCCTCATTTGGCTCTAAATTGTGTGCTCTTGAGCAATTCACTTTTGAACTTATTCCTCTATCCCCCTTTTTTGTCCAAGATTGGGGGTATTTAGAAACAATCTAAAAGATGTTAGTAAGTTTGCGGTAAAACAAAAACTTGAACAGGATATTACCCCCGGGGAGAGTGGTAGACAGTGCCCACTCTCATGGTATCTGCACCAAAATGTAATGTGGCATTTCTGCACTGCAATCAACAGTACTGCATTACAATCTTTGACCTCCAACTTTACTAAATTATTTGATCTTGGACAAATCATACTCTCGGTGTGCCTCTGTCCCCTGGTCTGACACTCTGTGTGCATATTGCAAACATGGTTTTCGTTTACCTGTTCAAAGTTGTTTCATTGCAAGTCTCCACATTGGATGTATGACATTACAACGCATGCTTTTACATCGCATGCCTTTACAACGCGGTTTTTACAACGCATAACGCTTTGGGGTGCTGGATAGTGAATAGTTTAATTTACTATTCCAACTCCAGTCCCCGTGGACACTAGGGAAGGTGTTGGATAGTAAATTAAACTTATTCCCTATCCTTAGACGCCCCCCAGTGCAATGCGTTGTAATGGTTTGCGTTGTAAAAGTTGCATCGTAAAGGCACTGCGTGGTAAAAGTTGCGTTGTAAAGGATGTTTCCCCTCCACATTCGATACTAGCATCTCTAAAGGCGAGCATGTCCTGAAGCTACATTGAGCCGGCCACGCCCCCTGTTGCAGTTCATAGATAAAATAGTAAGATATGGACACTCTACCAGGTGGCTTAAGGTTTCCCATTAGGAAGCAAAATGCGGGCCATAATATGGCATTCTGCACCCACTGAGTAAGGGCAACGGGACAGATGACCCAAATGTGAGACAAAACTTCCAAAAAATAGGACGCGCCACTTGTGTTGACTCCATGCTCTGACCACAAACTCAGGATTAGAGTTCCACCAATGCCCCCCCACCCAGATCCAGGACATACAGGTAGGTTGGCTGCCCGTCCCTCTGATGGAGAATGACAGCCCAACATGACATTTTGTGGTCACCCCCATCTTTAATCATTGGTTTAATAGAGGGCACTTTGGACTCCAAGAGCAAAAAAAAAAAAACATTTTAGCGCGAACTACGCCCAAGGTGGAGGCATTTTACACTACCCAGCAACATGTTTGTCCATTTTCAATTGACAAGGAGAAGTGAGAGCTGGCGCGTATGGTCCTTTTTCACAAACATTACATTTAGTTCAGTTGTACAAATTATTGATTAGCATGAATGCTAGCAGCAGAGAGATGACAAACAAGCACATCACACCATCTGCCCGGAATCCCCACAATGCTCGCCAGTAGGCTGTGAAAACCAGCACAGCGCTGGCTCATAAAACCCTGTTTCACAAATGTGCTCTTTAATGTAGTTGGACAGATTATTGATTAGCCTTTGCCATCCAGACAGGCAGACAAACAGAGGCCAACAAGACAAACACGGACAAGCACGCCGTAGACGCAGGAGGACTGCACCAGGCATATTTAATCTGTGTAGCTATATCTGACAGCAAGCTGCAAGCACCTGCACATAGTAACAGTGGAGATGCAGAAACTAATAGAAGACAGAAAATGTTACGGTGGGAGATCCAAGCAAGCCTGGAAGGACAGATTTAATATATCAGTCAATCAATCATGGGTTTGTTAAGCGCAGCTACTCACTCAAGAGGGTCTCAAGGCGCTGGAGGGGAGGGATCAGGACCCAGATGTTCACGGCGATCCGTCAAATAGCCAGGTCTTGAGGTCCTTCATGAACTTGGAGAGTGTCGGCGTCTGTCTGAGGTGGAGTGGGAGGGTGTTCCATGCCATGCCCGGTAGGAAGGAAAAGGAGTGTCCTCCTGTTCTGGTCTCCCTTGCACGAGGCACCGTTGCAAGGAGAGCTGGGCTGAGCTGAGGGATCTTTGGGGTGCGTGGAAAGATAGGCGTTAATTCAAGTATGCAGGTCCGGTGTTGTGGAGGGCTTTGCGAGTGGGGGTCAGAAGCTGGAAGGAGCCAATGTAGTGTCTGCAGGTGTTGGGTGATGTGGCAGTGGAGCAGTAGGTTGAGGTCTAGTCTGGTGGAGGCGTTCTGGATGTTCTGGAGTTTTTGGGTGAGGTTCTAGTTGACTCTGGCACAGAGAGCATTGCCATAGTCGAGTCTGCAGCTGAGGGCGTAGGTGACGGTTTTTCTGTGTTTGAGGGGGACCCATTTGAAGGTCTTTCGTAGGAGTCTGAGTGGAAACAAGAGGATGAAACAGTGTTGATTTGGCGGTTCATTTTGAGTTTGGAGTTCAGGATGATTCCGAGGTTGCGTGCGTGGTCCCTGGGGGAGGGCGAGTTCCTGAGGGTGGGAGGCCACCAGATGTCATTCCAGGCGTCTGTGTGTGGGCCCATGATGAGTACTTCGGTTTTGTCTGTGTTGACTTGTAAGCAGCTGTTCTTCATCCAGTTGGTGACTGCTTTCATTCCCTCTTAAAAGGTGTGTTTGGAGACTTTGGGTTCGTTGGATAGGGAGAGGATGAGTTGGGTATCGTCTGCGTAGGATACAATGTTGAGTCCGTAGGATCTGACGATGTGGGCGAGCGAGCCATGTAGATGTTGAACAGGGTGGGGCTGATGGAGGATCCTTGGGGAACTCCACAGATGGTCGGTGTGGGATCCTGGAGAAAGGGTGGGAGTCTGATCCACTGCGTTTTTCCGGAGAGGAATTATCTGATCCAGTCTAGGGCCTTGTTCCAAATCCATGCGTCATGGAGTCTGCAGGCTAGGTTGCGGTGAGAGACTGTGTCAAAGGCTGCAAAAAAGTCCAGGAGGATGAGGGCCCCGGTCTCCCCTCTGCCAAGGAGGGAGCGGATGTCATCTGTTGTGGCGAGGAGGGCGGTTTCTGTGTTGTGGTTTTACCTGAAGCCGGGTTGGGAGGTGTCAAGGATGCTGTTTTCTTCAAAGAAGGAGAAGAGTTGGCCGTTGACGGCTTTTTCTATGATCTTCGCAGGAAACAGGAGTAGAGAGATGGGTCTGACGTTTTTGAGGTTGGTGGGGTCCGCCGAGGGTTTCTTCAGGAAAGCGTTTATCTCGCCGTGTTTCCAGTCATTGTGGAAGGAGGTGGTCTCAAAGGAGCGGTTGATGATTCGGCGGAGCTCGGGGCGATTTTGTCAGTGGCTCTGTGGTAGATGTGATGGGAAAATGGGTCTGCTGGGGCCCCGGAGTGGATTGACTTGATGGTCTTCGGGTTGTCCTTGGTGGTGAGAGCTGCCCAGCTGTCAAGTGTAGGTTGTGCGGTGTCGGGAGCGGGAGGTGTAGGCTCAGCTTATTGGTTGTCATCGTCGAAGTTGTCGTAGATGGTCTTGATTTTGTGGTGGAATAAGGAGCTGACTTTGTTGCAGGGGTCCTGGGAGGGAGGATGTCTGTAGTCTCACTGTTAGGTTGGGCGAATTCTTTGATGATGCTGAATAGTTCCTTGCTGGTGTGCGCGTGGGTGGAGATTCTGTCCTAGAGTCCTTTTTCCTTGTGTTTCTGATGAGCTTGTGGTGGGCGTTAGTAGCTGCTTTGAAGTTGTCATGGTTTGCTGTTGTTTTGGAGTTCCTCCAGATCTTTTTCAGGCTTCGAGGTTTGTCTGGATTCTCGGAGTTCGGTGGAGAACCAGGTGGCTCTCTTGGCGTGTGTGCGTGTAGCATTTGGGGTGGAGCTGCTGTATGAGGCTGTGAGCTGGTCGTTGGAGATCTTGTTCCAGTTCCTGTGTGAGAGCTGGTGTGGAAGTTTGTGGGTGATGGTTGTTCTGAAGGTGAAGTGGATGCCGCGATGGTCCGTCCATGGGAGTTCGGAGGTGGGTATGAAGGTGATAGCGTTTCCCGATGTGAAGATGGGGCGAGGATGTGTCCTGCTGAGTGCGTGCGTTCTGGTACGATCTGTACGAGTCCAATGTTGAGGAGGTTGTCCAGGATGTAGGTGGAACTGGGGTCTTGGATGTTGTCGAGGTGGAAGTTGAGGTTTTCCAGCAAGGTGTAGTCGGGGGAGGTGATAGTTTGCTGGGTGATGACACGGTGATGGTGTCGGTGAAGGGTGTGCGTGGTCTGGGGGGGTCTGTAGATGAGGGTGCCCTGTAGGGTGGTGGTCAGGTTGGTCTGTATCTTGAAGTGAAGGTGTTCTATCAGGTCAGTGGGCCTGTCAGTGTGGGTGCTCAGTTGGAGGTTGGATTTGGGGCAATGGTGATGCCTTCTCCATGGAAGTTGGCGCTCTCCTTCTGGGTGATCTTGTATCCTTCTGGGATGGCAATCGTGATGTCTGGCCCTGAGGCGGCGTTCGTCCAGGTTTCCGTGAAGAAGGCGACGTCGGGGTAGTGCTGTCGATGAGGTCCCAGATTTCTGCAGCATATCTGTGAAGGGAGCAGACGTTGAGGAGGATGCATTTCAGGCTTTGGTGTTCCGCAGTGTTGTGGTGGGAGGGTTGTGGTGGATCTTGGGTCTCGGTGAATGCAAAGGAGTGGTTGCAGTGGCGGCAGGTGAAGGGTCCGTGGGTGTAGATTGGTGAAGATCGCTTGTAGTTGTTATCCTGGCCTGAGTTGAGTGCGTGGAGGGCCGAGGACCTGTAGTGCAGGCGGGTCCGAGGTTCAGGTTTCCTGACGCTGGTCATGGTCGGGGACGGACGCAGATGGGCTTGCCTCTGTTGCTCCTTTGGCGCACCAGGGGCGTGCCCACTGCACACGCCGCCATTAAGTAGGTGTCGGGGGAGGGCGGAACAGCTGGGAGGCGGGAGCGAGAACACGCAGGAGGGGCCTCAGGGCAGCAACGGCGGAACAAGAGAAAAGCAGGATGGGGAGAATAACAGAAAAGGAAAAAGGGAGAAAAAGGAAAAGAAATAGAGAAAAAAGGAATAAGGCACAGAAGCAGAGCACAGAAGCAGAGACAGAGCAGATGAAAGGCACAGTGAAGGATGCAGGGGGAAGCGCAGGGCCTGAGCAGTAGGCAGGCGAGCCTCGGACACTAACCTGAGCTGCGCTAGGGGCAGACACTCTTTGGTGGCGATGCGCAAGGGGGAGCAGTATTCTGATCAGGAGGTCAGAGGTCTTGCTAAATATACATTTAAATGGAAACAAAAGTACCATTATTAAATCTGTGGTGCCACGAGAACTAATACCCACGAGGAGTATTATACCAGGAGAAATATGGCCGACACAGACGCTGCTCTTGGTGATGCCACTGCGGAGGCATTGACCGGGCAGCAGGAACTGCACGGTGATTGTCACTAGAGTTGTTCTCTGTAGCATCCTGGCCCATGAGGGTTCCTGGGTGACCCCAGGAGGGTGGATGTGGTTCTTTACCGCAGTCTAGTCCGTGATTGCGTAGAGTCCAGAGAGGAAGGTGAAGCACTGCTCGGTGATTCCGTGCTGCACCGTGCAGCGCGCGGGCCTACGGGCTGCAGAAACCACCATTTCTGTGGTGATGATCAAGTGCGCACCACCACTGATACAACCTGGAAGTCTGAGTTCAAGCACACGTCACCAGGCAGCTTGCTCAGCCAATCGACGTATTTGCTGGTTGCAGACTAGAGCAGCGAGTAGAAGCAAGGGGTGACAGGGTAGAAGGGGGAACACGAGAGGGACTTCTATATTGTGGAGCGAGCTCTGGAGAGAATCCTGGGGTCCGTATTCACAGGAGGATTGTGAAATATGTTTCTCAAAAACGAGTACCTCTTTTTCTTTAGCACAAACAGGAAGGAAACTGCACCAGGCAGACTAACTACAGGCTCTCTACCGAAGGTGAAGGCTAAGCTTTAGGAATGGGTTGCAAAGGGAAAGCGTTAGACAAGTCCGCTCTGGTGCTGGCTTCTCAATTGCTCAAAAGCAGCATGGCCAATTTGACTCTGACGTGTTGAAAAAATAAAACCCTCTCCCAAGATCTAGTTGAAATGGGTTGAGGGAAGACCGCAGAAATAAGGGACACATTCCAAACCTAACTTTTGCTGCACCCACTTAAGACATGCTCTTACCTTGGTCGACACTTCGGCAATCAAGTTTCTCTTGTTGGGGTCCACAAATTCCACCGGCTCACCTTCAAACTCAATCTTTCCCAGGACAGTGCCCTGTGGGGACAAAAGTCGTGTATCTGTCAATGGGTTACAAAAGTCTAGATGCCCATTTCTGGGTCACAACAAAACACGGAAGTTGAGGGACTAAGAAATAATGCCTTCTTCTCTCTCATGAATAGCAAGCCTTGCCTTGTGTCCTGATAACTTTAGGAAACATCACTTTTAGACAGGGTCAGCCGTGGAACACCATCCAAAATAAACTGCACTGAATTTTCTTTTGGAGCATTGAGGAAACAATGCCGCAGCCTGCTGAAAGGCTGTCCTTTTTGTGTAAACAATATATTTCAACCACTCTCTGCAAAAGTGTGATGGTATATCGTGGAATATGCATAGTTTGTTAATTCCGTCGGATTCTTCATAAGGGTGGTGCATGTTTCAGAAAGACAGCCCTGGGCCGCTGCTCAGAATCAACCCCGCAGGCTGCTTGGATTGTTCAGCTGTGAGACAAATGATGCAACTGCTGCAGGAGGGGGAGCAAGGGAGACTGACCTTATCTCTGATGGTTTTGGCCAACATCCGGGTATCGATTCCGTAGAGGGCAGGGACCTGTGGAAAGCACACAAGAGAGGGACATATCAAAGCTGTGAGCAGAAAACGTCCCAGCTAAGTGGACAAAGGTGATCAGAACATTTAAATAAAAAGCCATAAAAGCACATTGAGTTAAACATGTCTTCTGTTTACAAGGGATGAAGGGCTCCTACCCACCCTAAATTCTGTTTGCAAATGAAAACTGCCTGGAGATGTTAAATGGGCCATGCAGGTCACTGTCCTGCTGAGGTGAGGTGTTACATTGTCGTTTGTAATGAACACTATACATGGACTATCGCCAGCCCTGATCATACCTGACACCGTGTAACAAACCGGTTGCAGCTATGCAATACTGGTGTAAAGGCAGTGCTTGGAATGGGCTGCTATTCACCGGTACTGAGTACTGGCACTTCCGATTTTTGTTGCCGTCAGTACCAGCACTTCTCTGTAGCCAGGGAGAGTACGGGTACCCTGATCCAAGGCACGGCAGGTGCAGGTTAGGTTTTTCCTCCAGTGCAAAGCAGATGCTGCTCTGCTTCCGAGGAGCTTGTAATGAACTGAGGCTTTTGGCAGCCCCTATTTGAATGTCCCCAAACTGCAGGGGGTTGAGAGGGCTTGTGTCACGCTGTGATTAACAGGACAGGAGCTCTAGAAAGACCCTGCACTGTCAAATCAGGTTCACAGCGACCATTCCGGTGAAAGTGCCATCATGGCTTTTATTAGGTGTTATGAGTTAATCTGTTTTATTGGCATAAACACATTTCTCCTGTGCTTTAATATGTGCTGCAACAAGTACAAAAGTCATTATGTATGATCATGTATTGCCCTTAGCCCCGCCCCTTGCCCCTCCCACTTGCCACACCTCTATTTTTTTGAGTACCTGCACTTATTTTTCCCATTTACAGCACTGTGTAAAGGCACATTCTGTGATGCTGCAAAGAGTTCCAGAACTACACAGTGTGCATCGGAAATCCCACTAGGACCACCTGTTGCTTCCTGGAGCAACTAGATTGTGCATGAGAGTGATAATGCTGTACTTGGGAAGTACAAGCACTGGCCGCCGAGCATTGGATGCCTTGTGCCTGATCTGAAATGACGCAAACATTTCGCAGATGAAAGTAATCCATGGCAGGCTGCTTTGACTCTGTTGTTTGTTTGCTAATTATCTGCAAACTGTTCCAGTCAGTCATTCACTGCTTTTGCTGTCAGTATGTATATCGTAATGTTACAGGCAAAATGATTTAATTGTGACCTCCAGAAATGGACAAATACTCCAGATATGGTCTCTGGAACTGAAGAGATTAGATAAGGCCTCCAGAACTCCACAACAAAGTCCAGGTGATACCTCGTCATCAGTACACAACCCCTAGAATGTGTCTCCAAAACATGACACAATACTATAGATGAGGCTAAGTGAACTGGACAGAATACTCCAGATATGATCTCTGGAAATGAAGAGAACAGGTGAGGCCTCCAGAACTCCACACAATAGTCCAGGTGATACCTCATCATCAGGACACAACCCACAGATGGTGTCTCGAACACAGGATACAATTCTATGAATCAGGCTAACAGAATTGGATTAAAAAATCAGAAAGAAGTTCCCAGAGTTAGGGTAAAACTACTTAAGATATGGCCTACATAACATAACTGCAATAGTCCAGAAGGGGCAGCAAAGCTGTTAAAGATGCTCCAAATAATAACTCATTAATGATGATCACATGAGTGCAGGACCCCAAACTCTCCTTTTATGCCTCTTATTCCACTAACTCTGCACTCACCCAATGGTACCATTCCTGCATTAGCTGGAGTCCAACTAAGCTCTTGTGTGGCTTTGAGTGTGATGGGTCGCAGACACCAGATACCAAATGTACCTTAGTACAGATGAGAACTTCTGCTAAGTGTTGGACACACGTTTTGTACCAAACTTCAGCTTCTGATCTGGCTGAAGCTGATAATCACACACAAATGACATATTTGACCCAGCCAAATAGTTTCGGATTAATGTACCCAAGGCTGAATATTTTGCTGACCCAGCAAGTGCCAGAGGGCCATATCCTCTTTCACTGACAGGATGCAAAAGGCAAGCAAACGTCCTCTGGGAGGTGTCTTCATGATGCAATCAATGGAAGACTAATGCACATCTGAGTGTTTTAAAAGAGCATGAGGAGGGCTTACATCTCCCACTAAGATAGATTTAGGAGACGGGTAAAGAGCTAAGACAGAAAAACAAGGAACCAGCAAAAATCTTTACCCTAATGGAGGTTTTCGTTTAATTTCCTACAGTGCTTTCATTAGAGCTCATGGTTTCCGTTTCTGGGCACCGGCACTTAATCGTCAACACCGGCACTTATGACAATCGAACACATTGTGCTGTGATTTGTCTGAATTAGGAACACATCAACAGTTGTTTATTAATTCAATGCACATTCAAATGACTAATACCTCCTGCCCAAGCCATTCTCATAGTTTTGGGGACATGAAATAGTCTGAATTGTCACATTCATAGGGTGTGATGGTTAGTAGTTGGGTTACTTCTGGTATTACTGGTGTTGGCAGGGACAATTGGTGGTGTAAGATGCAGTGGCCTCCTGACAATAGCCCTGGCACTTCATGTTTTACAAATTAAGCACTCATTTCTTAGCCCTTGTGGCAAGCTGTGCTTATCAAAAGCAAAGTTAATCTAAAAATAAACTAAGTAATGAGAGCATTACAACTGCCTGTCACATATGCTGAATCTTATCATCCGGTTTGCTAGGGAAAAGAGTGTGTGAGTTCTATACCCAGTTCTCATGGCATGTGTGTGTAATACTCTAGGGGGGAGATTTACTAAGTTGTGCAATGCAGCCCCCCCCAAGGCTGGGCTGCGTTGCGTGACAGGGAGGGAGCAGGAGAGCGCCATATTTTAAAGATATGCCTCTCTCCTCCCCTTTCCCTGGCACCGGCGCTGATTTCAGCAGCCGTGCACCACGCACACACCTTAGCGCTGTAGCATGAGTGTAGCATAGGTTTTGTACAGGAAGGGTACCCATCCTGTAGAAAATACTATGCTAGACACCAGGGAAAGCTTTTCCCACTTTGTATGTGGGCTGCGCATGCAAAGTCTGAAAAGGAAGGAGAAATGAAAGCATTTCTGCTTCCTTGTGCCTAGTTAAAAAGGGTGCAGTTTTCTCACGCTAAACCCAATCTACTGTATTTAGTAACTTGAGTTTAGCGTGAGAAAGCTTGGGTGGTGCATGGGAACATCAATTCTCCACCCATGGTACGCCCCCACGGTGCAAAGTAAGGTGAAGAAGCACAATGCGCTGCTTCACATTACTTTTACGTTACTTCCAGTGCTAAACAAGTTTAGCACTGGAAAGTTAATTAGGAAAAAAAGATTTTGTGCTGTTTTGCCAGCCACGGCCGGTGGTAGGTGTAACTGCAGGGCGATGACGTAGGGAGGGGGAGGGGCAGGGTGGGGGGTTGTAATGTATGGATTACGGACTTTAACCGCATCGCTGCGGTGGCTATTCCGCCGCAGCGCTAAGGGGGCAGGGTGGCCGCGCGGCGGCCGCATGCTGGTGACGGAACCGCTCCGTCATCAGCCGCGGTCGGGCTGTGCTCATGACGGAGCGGTTCCGTCATGGCCCCGCCCACTCAATAGAACACCCAGCGCAGGCGTGGAATCCACGCCGCGCAGGCGCGGCGGCCGGGCCATGACGGAACCGCTCCGTCATCAGCACAGCGCCACCGCAGCTGATGACGGAGCGGTTCCGGCATCAGCATAGAAAGGGTTAACAGGTAAGTAAACATATAAATAAATAAAACGAATTTCGTTGAGCGCACTGCATCGCATTTGGTGATGCAGTGCACACAACTAAATTCGTTTTATTATACGAATTAAACTAAATGAGGCATGAAGCTAGTGCGGTATCTGACTCTCTAGTAGTTTGCTATTAGAAAGAGGTGTCGGTGATTGGCAGTAGGAGCCACCCATTGAATATTTTAGGCGAGGACAAGGAGGCAGAGGAAGGGGGGTGATTTTGTGGCCAGGAGAGGGAAGGCAAACCTTTGCATATGCACCTGAAGGAGACACTTCCTAATTATCCCGTGCGTTGCGACTTAAGAAAATGGCAATTGGTTCTGATATTGTGTTCTCGCATTCATCTGCATTTGAATAAGAGAAATGAAAGTCAGATGAGGATGTATAAAATTATGTTTTCATTTCTTTTTTAGAATTTCAGTTTATCTACTTTTGAACTTTATTTGTTAAAAAAAGACGTGTTTGGCTCCAACTTTGGATTCAACTGAGTACTTCACCTGTTTATTAATTTCTCAAATAATAAATAGTCGTTCCAGATGAATATAGATAACATCAACTGTCACCGCACCGGCTAGGATGGAAAACGAATAAATGCTCACCATTACGCAGGACTTTCCTTTCTTAGATTATAACCAAACTCGAATTTTATACGTCTTTTTCATCTGGCCCAGGTTAAGAGAAGGGCAAACAAAGAAGAAAGGAAGAGAACCATAGGAAAGCAGCGACAAAGGGAGAACGTAGAGATGAAAAAGAACATGCAGGGGTGAGATAAAGCGGCAGAAAAATCGGTGTGGTAACAGAAATAAGCACGAGGTGAAATCAATAGGCAGCCTTGGTGTTGGTATTCGACAACTTCGAGTTGGTCTCTCTATCGCTACAGTTCCCGGCATTGTCCATTGAGGGGCAGTGTCGTATCAGGAATTAAAGAATGCACTTGATCAGCCACACAAGCTCACTGCGCGCAGGTACAAGGAGTCACACATCACTCCCACGTCTCACCTTCTCTTCGTGCAGCCACTCCGCCAGAGACTTGACTGCCCTCCAGTGGTTGTACTCGTTGCTGTAGTCCAGGACCAGGAGTCCTGAAACCTGCAGTGGTAAAAATCTGCGTCAGGCACTGTCGTGAAAACATAAATAAATAGAAAGGAGGTACTGATGCAGAAAGGCAACCTGCCATACCATGCGATTACAAAAAAAAACCAATTCCACATGATCACATCGCGCTTTATATGTTTCTGTGTAGTGGGCAGCCACCTGCAGAGAACTGAAAGTCAATTAACTCTTATTCATAAAAAAGATTTTCCATCCACTTCCCCACTCTTTCATCAAATATTTGCCCTTGTTCTGGAATTCAACAGAAGGTTTGCAGGCCTCACTGCACCAAACCATCACTAAAATACTGTGGCGCAAACCTTTTCATCCCACCCTATCACTGCTTCTGCCTCACATCCCGGTCGGATGCCTACGGTCGGTCACCCACTCTCTCCTCGTTCACGCAGGTAGGGAATTTCATCCGCAAGAGACTGACTTCCCTTCGGACCATGTCTGCTCGGAAGACAGTGTCCACGTTCAGGACATCTCTCAAGGCTCGCCTTCCAGCAGGATTCAGGCATGCCCAACTCGGACTGTGTCCTGTTTACGCAGCTTTAACCGAGCCTCAGCTGTTTATCCACCCACCCTCTGTCTGGAACTTCCCAGCCAACTTCCCCCAAAAATTCTCCATGTGGGCAGGAACGTGGCGAGGCGGCGGGGCCACTATGATGGGGCCTGGGCCTGCGGAGCTCTGACTTAAACTCACTTCTACCCACCTCAAAACAATAAGCAAACCCGAGCCTGCCGCGGATGTCCTCCCTGCGGACATCAGCGGCACTGCACCACCACACACGCTGCAGACCCGCTGTTTTCAGAGGTTTCAGCTCACCTTGGTGTTGCACCGTTTGATATTGGCTCTTCACCAGGTTACTGTGTGAGAGAGTCGATATTGTGAGACACACGGTTGCAACGGGTGAGCCCTAAAACACTTTTCGTTAAAGTGCATTTAAGCGTACCAGAGGAGGTGTCCCGGCTCTATACAAAGAAGAAGTAAGTGACAGGGTTGAGAAAGAAAAGAGGAGAGCGTTTACACAGTAAAGAAGAAGGTGAGTGTATGCTAGAAGACATGAATATTTGATGGCAGCATTAGCAGTAAGTTCAGTGAAGTAAAGTAGTTAATACATGGAAAGACCTTCCAGCCCCTGTGGTGGTGAGTGAGCCAGTCACAAAATAAAATAAAAAACAGAGCAGACACAGGACAGTAAAATGCATTTTCAAAACAAGCGGCTTGATTTAGAGTGTGGCTGATGTGGGACACCCTTCCACAATGGGCAGATGTGGTGCCTGCACTGATTTGAGTACCTAGACGTCTTCGTGCTCTAAATAGGGCACGGGATATTCGTCGCTTGTTGGGGGAGGGAGGATGGGGGGGGGGGGGTCAGTGGTATCGTTTATTATCCAAATTCTAAATGAGGCCTGAAGCTAGTTCGAAAACAGTGAGAAAAGATGACAAGGTTAAATGAGACAGGGAAATGGTCTGTCTAGATAGGTCTGGCAGCTCTTATATCTGGTCACCATGGTAACAGTACCTGGATTCGTTCGGATTCTATGAACTTCCTTAGCCCGATGGCATCAACAGCATTGGTGTCCGGTGCACCTCCATTACCGATGATGGGGTTTGTCAGTGTAAGGATCTGTCCCCGGTAGCTGGGGTCAGTAATGGCCTCGGTGTACCTGAAAGCAAAAACAACACGCATTGTGAGATAGACAGGAGGAGTGGGCAGTAATAAGAATAACTTTGAGGGTTCACTCCCGATTATGATAGAATGTGTGTGTTTGTAAGGCTGAACATTTGAGTGTGTGTGTGTATGTGCGTGTGTGTGTGTGTGTGTGTGCGCAAGAGTTTTTCAGTGAGAGCATAAATGTGTGTGTGTGTGTATATATATTTTTTTGATGCAAGCTAGAACTTTGCACATGGTGTGTGAATAAAGTAAACACCTTTACAACTTACCTGTTGCTGTGCCGTGACTTCAGCCGATGTACATGGGGTGAGAAGAAACGTAGCAATATATATATATGTATATACATTTAAATATATATATATATATGGATATATGTATTGTATTGTATTGTAATTGCATTTATATAGTGCTTACTACCCCTGACGAGGCGTCGAAATGCTTTTTTCGGTGAGTAGCACGCTACTCCGGGACCCATAGAGGATTAGTGCTGAATTAGTATAGTGAAACATGCAGGTATATTTTAAGTGGTGGATAGGTTAGTCAGTTATTTGGATTCAAAAGGATAGCAGAAGGATAGAAGAGGAAAAAAGGTTTGTATCTATATAGCGCTTGTTACCCCTGATGGGGTGTTGAAGTACGCTACTCCAGAAACCCATAAAGGATTAGTGCTGAATTAGTATGGTGAAATATGAAAGTAAATTGAGTGTTGGATATTAGTCAGTTATTTGGAGTGAGAAGGATAGCGGAGGGATAAAAGGGAAGAAAGGTTTGCATTCATGTTGCACCTGTTACCCCTGATTGGTGTTGAAGCACTTTTATGGAGAGTAGGACGCTACTCCGGAACCCATAAAGAATTAGTGTTGAAAATTAGTATAGTGAAATATGAAGTAATTTGAGTGGTGGATATGTTATTCAGTTATTTGGATAGAGAAGGATAGGTTGCGGGATAGAAGAGGGAAAGAGGTTTGTATTTATATAGCACTTGCTACCCCTTAATGGGGTTTTGAAGTGCTTTATTGGCGAGGAGGACGCTACTCTGGAACCTAGAAGGAATACTGTTGAATTAGTATGACGAAAAATGAAAGTCGTTTGAGTGGTGGATATGTTAGTCAGTTATTTGGATTGAGATTTATGAAACCTCCAAAAAAGACTGTTAACCACAAATTGAGGCAGGAAATGGAGCAGAAAAGCTGCCACAAGATATGAATTTCCACACAATTGCAGCTGGTGAATCACATGGACACAAAAGTTTGCAGCACTACGTTCCAGCAAGGGACCAGGGTTTGAAACTGTGTTTGGGCCGACAAAGCAGTTGAGAGGCGAACACGACCCACATTAGCTACGAAAAAGCAAACAAGGCACAAGCTTGATGTACCTTGCATGATATATGACCACATGAAAGGAACCTGTTGTGCCAACAATAGGCTGAAGTGTGTTCATGAGGGCGCTGCAGCCACTTCAGGAAGGTAGCGGCTTGGTGCTTGGAATTAGGGGTCAGGTGTGTGTGTGTGTGTGTGTACATTTGTGAGTGCCTGTACCTGTATGTACTCTAGTCAGTGTGAGAATATAACTGTGTGCCTGCACAACAGAGTGATTGTGTTTAAGAGTGTATATAGGCGTGCTCTTATATGTATAGATCCACTTGAGCATGAGTGTGTGCACATATGTGGGTGTGTGTGTGATATATATATACTTTGAGTGAATGCGAGACAGAGTATGTGTGAGTATACCGAAAGTGCTGTGTCCTGCTGACAACTTGAAAGTGAGCACTCACCCTCCCAGACCAGTGTTGAAAATAACTTCTCCAGCGACGGAAGATGGGTGCCCGAAGGAGTAGCCCTTGATCTTGGTCCCATCCTCTAGCACCAAGTTTGCAGTCTTGGCCTGTGGAAAGATATGCCCCGTGGTTAGTTGCTAAGCGAGTACTGGAACACTTCACACCTTAAAACTGAAGGTAGCTTGACCTTTATTAGAACATTGGGGGCTCCGTTGAAGACAATTGAGTGCTCCAGGCTTCTAATAGCTTGAAAAAGCCCAGAGCGCCAACATTCCAATGTTTGTTGTTCACAGCTGTTACTGTGAACAAAGACCTCGTGGAGCCCAAGGAGATTTAAATCCCCTTGGGCTCATGAAGGCCTTTGTTTTATTTTTTATTATATTCTTCCCTCTAGTGGCAGAATGTTCTAATAGCCTTATAGCCCACCGTAGTTGGGCTATACTGTCCATTAATGGCCCAGTTCCTTGTTAAAGGCCCTCACCGAGCGGGCTTTTACTGTCTGGTATAGCCCACTCTGACGGGTTATAAGGCTATATTTGAGCTTCAACGTACAGTGATATCATGTCAGTATATTTCATTAGCATGGTTTCCTTGCTTACCCTGCCCAAGTGCTATGCTGAAATGAGCGGCATATGTAGCAAAAGTGAGGATAGGCACCCCTGCTACACCTCAGCTTAGTGTATCACACCTCATCACCCTATGTTTCACAGTAAAACATGACTCCTTGCCTCGCTCGGACAGACCACATTGTTCCAACCACACCATATCCTCAGTACCACACCAAACATCACTAATGCATTCCTTTCTCTCAAAACCCTACTGATCACACATAAGAACACAATACCAGACACAAAAACGATATCCACTGTTCCCTATTATACTACACCACATTGGAACAAATGGTCCAGAGCCACGAATCATGACACCACAACAGAACATTCTACGCATCCCACACTCCATCAAACTAAACCAGAAAATGTAACCCATATAGCACCATACCACATGATATGAAGTACCACAGCATTCTACACCACACTATCCAACACCATGTATGACTTACAGTATGCTCTCTGTACTTCTCTGAAGTAAAATTCACAGTAGATGTATTGACAGCAGGAAGCAAAGCTGCTTATCTCTGAACAAATAAAGAGACTTAGGGGCCATATGCTTGTCACAAAATACTTGTTGCAATGTACCAGAAGGCCATCGCAGGGAAGGTAATGTGCTGGGGTAACTAAGCAAACTATTTTTCATAACTGCAGCCTAATGTGCTTAAAAGAAACAGGATTGTGTTTGAAAAATAATGTTACTTTTCCTTTTTGTTTTTAAGTTTGCTTAAGATGAGACAATAAGACCCTGACCACTGCTTCCTCTTAAACATTTTTAAATCCACAAAGGGCAAGCGGTTCAGAAGGGACTCCTTCCCTTTTGCAAATAACTTACCACCTCCTTAGAGGTGTTAGTAAAAAAAATCAATGTTTTGCAATCTGATAATAATCACGAAACATTGATTCATTAGATACCGAATCAGAATTTGGAATAGACGCCTACAACACGCTCCTTCCAAATACCAAACAGTATCAATTCGGAATCCCATTTTAGGAGATGAAAAAACTTTTCTGACTCCTAAAATGAGATCAGTAAATAAGAACAACAAGTTTAATGGTCACAACTGCTAAATCAGAATGTTCACAAAGATTAAAATGTCTAGTACAT
Source organism: Lissotriton helveticus (assembly GCF_964261635.1). Taxonomy (NCBI): domain Eukaryota; kingdom Metazoa; phylum Chordata; class Amphibia; order Caudata; family Salamandridae; genus Lissotriton; species Lissotriton helveticus. The sequence goes on along the minus strand of NC_136061.1, from coordinate 597,191,790 downwards.
CTGACCCTTGTTCTGACCATCGTTGAAGCCACTTCAGCCATTCATAATAAGTTTTGAAGATGTATGAAGAAGGGGGTTTAGTGCACTATGTTGAAATGCAGACTTTTCAATTTGAATGTAAATTCTAAATGGTTTATTAATGCAGCAGCTACTATTTTAATTAATGGTGCTGTTAACAGATTATTCCTATCTTCACAAAATGTATTTTGTGAAAAGGTATAGCTGTAGTAGCATGTGTGCACACCACTTCAAGGCCTGACTGCAACACAACAGTAATTTTAATGGCTCAGGAGTTTTGTATTCCTTCTGCTCAATCAAAATGATTTGTCTTATGAAACTGCACATTTGCGGGGGAAATGTAAACACAGTATAATGAAAGTGAGAGACAAGTAGAGAGAAAGAATTTTGCATTGTAGTCTGTTTCCTGTCTTACTTTTTTGTCTCAGAAATGGTGAGTGTTGCAAAGTCATCCTGTGCCCTGGGCACCCCCAACTTGTTGCTGACTGGTACTGGTAGTAACTGACTCTGAATGACCCTGGGCTTTGCCTAACCAGGTCCAGGCCAGTGCTATGCTGAAAAACACTTAGATTACAGTGACAACACCTACATACACTAGGGTACACTATGGGTTGGGGTACCCTGTGATTGTCATGACCTACCCTATAAGGCCCTAATACATAATAGAGCAGGGGAATTGAAGCTACCTCTCAGTTCCTAGTATATAATAGGGCATGGCAGTTTAGAGGCCAGCAGCCCTTTCTGCACTTGCATGTGTGCACGGCTGAGCCTGAGGTCAGTTTAAAAGTGGGGGGTCATGTATCTATAATGAGGACCCTTATAAAATGAATTTTACATGCCCTGGGTTAAGTGAAATTGCACATTTCACTCCCCACATTGTGTTAAACTTTGGTGCTCAACTCAACTTTGGTGTTAGGAGCACTGTGGAGGAAGGATCTACAATATTTCTGCAATTCCCAGAACCCCTAAAGTCTCTCGTAGGTATACCAGACATGGGGGGTCCTATAGATATAGGCAGAGTACTTATAAAATATGTTTTTATAAGCCCAGGTGCTGGAAAAATGACCCAAGTCATTTTTCCCATTGCAAATCCCCTGCCACATAGGTTAACATGGCAATAAGTTATTAACTAATAACTCTTGATAGGAGAAGGCTACAAGTACTGTTCAAATACTTACAAGAATGGTACTAATAAACTCAACAATATGATATTGTTGAATTTCTCCTAAAATGTACATACAAGAAGGTATAAGACTTTCTTGTTTGTAAGTCCAGGTTCAGCCTTCGAGTGGTCTGTCCTGATTGGTCAAAGTTAAGTGGATTAGCCAGTCTTCTTTGAAGAGGTGATAAAGGGCCCCAGGGGTTGACCAGCTCTGCTGGGAGGGCAGTGTTCTGTTACACAGGAATGCCAGAACAGGGGGAGGAGTCGTAAACAATGGACTTCAAGGGAAGGGGACGACATCAGTGTCATTTACAACTCTACGCTTTTGAACCCAGCCAGAGGCTAGGATTAAGGAGTGGATGAGCAGATGCAAGGGGGAGAAACTATGGAGATTAACTATCCTGGGAGTGTGTTTAGCCATCTCTTCTCTCCCTGCTGGAAAATCAGCCATTCTAAATTGAGAAGAATTGGGCCACTCTGGGAGAAAATAGTTCCACACTCTGCAGGAAGTTGTCAGATCTTGCAGCGGTACCCTACACCCCATTAGATGGGCATGACCTCCTGCTTGACCCAAAGAACTTGGAAACAGTATCTGAGAGGGGAAGAGCCTCTCAGATCTGATGCTTGAAACCTAAGAAAGCAGGACGGGCCATGCTGAGAGGTTTGATGTGCATTTCCTAAGGCCGGCACTCTGAAGATTGCACCTTCCGTGCCATCTGATATTATAGCCTGTCTATTACCTTGCTGTAAAAGGACTAAAGAGTGAACTCCCTGCAAGGTACAGGTTAACAGAGCTCACCTGGAACATCACCACCAAGGATCCTCAACCTGGAGAACTACCAGTAGATTTGTAAGAGTTTTGTCAAAGTGGATTGTGGGAATGGAAGTCCTCAACTTTCAAGGACTATCTTGGAGATGCCAGGCCCTTGTAGTGAGGTTGAGACCCTTTGGTACCCTTTGGGGAACTTCAGGAAGAAGTTCCAGGAGTTTGGAGAACTTTGGAGCAACTTTGGAAAAAAGCTCCATAACGGGGCCGACTAAACCTGGCCAGTCAAGCTGCCTACCTTCAACAGCGAGCCGGCAAAGCTATCCTGGTTCGTCCCACTGAAAGCTCTGTAGGTCCGACTTCCAAGGTTTGAGGGAGTATGCAAAATCCCAGGCCGGCAAACCGTCACCGAATCTGGCCTGGTGAAGAGCATTGAGGGACCCCGGGTAGAAAAGCTCCCAAAAAGTTTCTAAGTCTGTAAGTAAAAACTGTGACCAAGACCTATTATGGGTGGCCTGAAACTTTGACTTTGATCCAGTCTATCGCGACCAGATGTCCCGATAAGGCGCTATAGGTTGCTAAATCTTTGAAAATTCATATCTCTGGTTCCCTACATTGGAGTTTTGAGGTGTTGGTTTCATTTTAAAAATACAAATATTTCCTATTTTTAAAAATTGGTGTTGGATTTTTATTGTGCATTGTGTCCTAATTATTTACTGAATTTGTGATTTTAAATGCTTTGCATACCTGTCTTTGAAGTTAAGCCTGCCTGCTTGCAGCCAAGCTATCAAGGGTTTTATTTATTTTTATTTTATTTATTTTACGGAGTTTTATATAGTGCGAACTTGACCCGGTATCGGGTATCAGAGCGCTTTACATAGCACCAGTTGCGTTACATGACACATTAGTTTTTTTTGTTAGGCACGGGGAGATTAGGTGATTTGCCCAGAATCACCGGCTGTTCAGCGTCATTGCCGGTACTCAAACCGGTTCCCCAGATTCGATGTCGACCGCCCTAGCCATTAGACCAACTCCTTGGTTGAGCATAGGAATAATTTTCTAAGACCTATTCTGAGCCCTATACTGTGTTATTGGCCTTATTGCCAGTGGCACCTTTACATTTGCCCCTACTAATAATCCACTTTCCAGCAATGAGAAATATGGGTGTTGAAAACGACCAGGGTCACATTTAATTGGTGGATCAGAGATCTAGTGGTCCATCTATTAACAGTACTTGACAAAAAATGTTCTCTAGAATTCCATGAGAAGTTGATGACTGGGTGGACACATCCACTCATATCTAAGAATAATGCACAATGTGAGAATGTTTTTAATAATTTTTGGATTGCACAAAATAAATAGAAAAATTGGACAAAAGCTCAAAATGAATCAGCTGAGGAGCCAAGATTAAGAAATATCCTAAGACGAAAATAAGTGAAGAAAATTTGAATAGAAAAATCCAAGGACAAAGAATGATACATTTAAATTATTGGTGCTTGTGGTGAAGAAGAATATTTTTGTAAAAAGAATACCACTGAAACATGTCATGATATTTGCAGCAGCAGCTAGTGCAGGTAAGCGATGTGGGGCTGGTCGAGGGGTTATGTCGACAGATGACAGAATAGGGCAAATAAAATAAATAAATAACTCCTACTTCGTCATCTGTCGACATCCCCCCTGCAGCGCCCTGCCTCACCGCACATACCTGCATCGGCCGCTGCTGGAAATGTGAACAATGTAGATGCACTATAGGAGGATGCCTATAAATGAACCACAGTAAAGGGAGTACTCAAAGGACTCACTTATCTTCTCCACATAAAAGAGAAAGAGCTGTGGGCTGTGTGGTTTCTTTGTTTGTCTTCTGTCTTTCTTTCACATCTTAAATTGGATCACACGGTTATGGGTAATTGAATACATGCAATTCACTCATAAAGGGCCCGATGTACGACGCATTTTAACATTTTTTCAGAGCAGGCAGTTATCCCACAGACCACTGCCTACTGTAAAAAAATTAAAAGAAAACTTTTCATTTTTATTTTTTGAAATGCATACTGTTTTCTTTTAAGGAACACAGCTGCATTATTTTATTAAAACTGCTTTATTTCAAAAACAGTCACATACATGGTGATCTGCTGACCCCAGAAGGCCACCATTCCAGGGAGTGCTGCCATTCCCAATGGGTCGCAAATTGCGACCTGCATCATAAATATTAATGAGGCAGGTCTCTTGCGACCCATTTGTGAATCGCAAACAGTGTCTGATGTTGTACATCAGGTTTTGCGACTCACAAATTACAAGTTGCTAAAAGTTGCAATTTGAGAGTCGCAAAACCTGACGGTCGTACCTGTGGCCCCATATCTTGTAAACAGAAAATGTTGAAATATTTGCTATGGATTGGATTCCCAGTACTGTGTTGATTGAATATATGGTTAAGTAATAGAAATCCAGACAGGTCTATAACTTGCAGATAACATGGCTTTGTGAGTGCGCATTACAAGAATGGGCAATAGACCCTTCCAGAAGTGTTTAATATTGTTTTTTTTTTACTTATAGTCTCCCAAAATGGTAACATAGAAAATATATTTAATTCCTTTGAAGCAGGATAAGATAAAGCAAATAACGGATCTCTTTAACATCTTAAACAATAACTGTAGGCTTTTACGTGACCGTAAACGTCGAAAAAGTAAACATGCAAAATGCAGTGCAGCTAGTTTCCAAGCACCATGTTTCTAGTTCTTGGGTGAACTGAGCAAGCAGGAAACCTGGGCTCAATTCCATCTCCCCTGTTTGATCAAATGATGTGACCTTTGGCAATTCCTTTATTTTACTGCGCTTCCTTTCCCTTTATCATCACATTTGAAAGCACCTTAACATACTCCAGTGCAGTATACGCGCTGAGGTCAACATAACGTAAAGGTAGATGTTATGTTGATTTGTCTATTGCGCTAATTACCGCGAGGGTATTGAGGAGCTTGTTTTGATAGACTTTAATGTTGGTGTCCATCTATAACACCAACCCATGCACATAAAAGGTACACGTGAGAACTGAGTTGCTACCTGGTTCACAGATGGCATCCGAATAGGACGGTGGGGGAGGAACACGAATGTTTCTAATGTCATTTTTGGAAACCATCACTTCTATTAAATGCCACGCCACCCACTGCAGTAACACAATCTAATGCTCAAAAATCGAAACATCTCTAAATGTTAAAGACTTTGACTTTTTTTAAATTGTGAAGAGTCTTAGTCTAACGTGAGGTTTGTTGAATAATTTACATGCTGAGTACGCTGTTTGCTCGGTTCGTATTAGGGCTGTGAGAGACAGGACAGACCCCTGGCTTGCTCTGCCATCGTCGTTAATTTGCGGACTCGCCCACGTCTAACAGAAGCATCGATGCTCTGCCCGGTGATCAAACTTTAGGGCCCAGTGGAGCCGGGCGGTGCCATCACCAGGCAAAGTTCATGTTTGCAGGAGCGAAGGGTCCACTGTATTTCCCGCCGCTGCACACTTCCAGCGCTTGGGTGACAGGATTGTTAGACCTCACCGAGCTCGCGAGCCTAGCGGGGGGGGGGTTGGTGAGGGTCCCCGCGTGCTGTTACTTCTGCCACTGCACTCTGGGAGCGCCCCCAGAACCAGCGCGCGGCCAGCAGAGGGGGCGCGTCTTCGAAGGTAGAACGTCTTCACTTATGTCATTCTAGAAAGATTTGGTTTTGAGACAAGTGAAATCGGTAAAGCGAGAAGGTATTTAACATGTATAGTTTACTGTTATTCTGGGACAGTCAATATAATCTGGATTCCACCTCATTCCTCTTTCATTGACCACCAGACGCTCCCTGCCCCTTAGCTCTCTCTTTTAGGCTCTTTTTCAACACTGCTTTCTCCTTTTGTCACTGTTCGTCTCTCTTCCTCCTCCTTTCTTCCTGTTTGTGTGTTCTCTCTCTTGCTCTGTGTTCCTCTTGTGCGTGCCTCTGATTGAGTTCCCTGTCATACCCAGGTGTACTACATTAACCTCATGTGATGACTTCCTGTACCCAGTGCACACTGGGAGGCTGTGCTTATCCCACTCCCTGGTGTACTCAAAAGAACAGTTATCATGTCATTGTCACCCCATTGCTGCTGTCAGGTCTGTGTCCCTGCACCTCAAGTCCAGCCAATAACACATCCTTCGATCTGTCGAGGACAGTAGGCAAGACAAGTCTCATGTCTGTCCATCAGACCACCCCATACACAAGAGCGGTTCCACGAGGAGTGCACCCACCCCTCAATTTACATGACACCAGCACACTTCCGACACAGGCCACACTCACAGCCTTTACCTAGACTCAGCTACAAATAAACGTAAAGCGCATATGTTCTGTCCCTCACTTGCTTCACATGCAATGCACAGTTAGACGCTGCGACCTATGTCCGCATAAGCGTGCACCGCTGCAGTGAACCGCACATGACACAAAATGCTTCTCACATAGGCCACGCTGCACTTCAAGGCGCTTCCCCAAGCACTTCAATAGTACTGTATTCCACATACATGCAAGACAGCAGTGAGAATCGTTACTGGAACTTAGTGACAATGCAGTGCCATCCCTCCCACTGCACACTCATCCTCGCAGGTCCCCGCCTGCTGCACAGCCTCAACTTTTCAAAACAGTAATGCAGGCCGCCTTCTCAGACGGTAAAGAACTGCCCCTCTTTGAACGGTTCATTGCTGTACATTGGCCCACAGGGTTAATTAAAGTCACACCCAGAGACCTGAGTCACATTAAAAGGGAGCATTAAAGTGCTAGTCAGACCCTCACACCGAGAGAAGTTTGAAATTCCAGGTCAATTAACCACATCCGCGTCCCGATCCCGGTACCAGAGTCCCCTACGCCCCTGTGCTGATGTGAATGTCATCACTCAGGTGATTCTGCTGTCAAAGGCCGCGGGTTTTACCGCTTGAAAGGCGCAGGTTGCAGCAGCCGTTCCATCTGTTGAGGCCCTGCTCTCAGTGTCACTGCGAGGGACAGATGGAGACAGGCATCCTTGTGAACAGATGGAGTCGGGACTTCTTCACATTGCCAAAATCTGGATGAATTCATATATGTTCTCGTGTAAGGCGCGCTGAGAATAGTGCTTTCTAGGTCCTCCTGGTGCATACGTGTATTCATTAGTTTGAATCAAGTTGTGCCTGTGCTGGTTCTAAGATCCACTGATGCGGGGGCGCTGATCAGTTTCTAGAAGTGAGTAGGATGCTGGAGTCTGGTGGGGCCCTGAGTGAAGTACACAGAACTCCATGCCACATATCCACGTTTGAAAAAGTAAAGACAATTAAAGTGCATTCACTTAAAACAAAAAAGTTAGCATGCTTTGCCTCTTTTAAAGTCTCCAAAACGTGAGCTGCATTTCTACCAAAGAGCAGCACCTTCCATTCAATAACAGCCAGGTGCAAAATAAACCTTTACAGTTGCCAAAGATGCCGAAGCACTGCACCCCAGCTCTACTGTTTACATACAATCAATCCGCCCAAAATGACAGAAAAAGAAGCAGCCAACCCAGGATAACACTTCTTTATGTGGCGCGGCAGAGCTGGAAGTGGCTGGCCATGTGTCGACCTTTCTGAATTAGTGGCAGAATGGAGATCATGGTCCAAAGAAAAGAAGATGCTTTGAAAGCAACTAGACGCCCTGGACTTGTAAAGAAGAAATATTCGACAGAAAAAAAAGATTAGAGCTAATGTTACGGAAACACCTCCTGCTTACAGCCAGGAGCTATCCATAAAGGCGCTTCTGTTATGCAAGTGGGATTTGAGGCTGGGGTTAGGGACAGTCACAAAGAATCAAACTTGCCAGTAGAAACCCCAGATGGATACTGAGGAGCGACGCATACAGATATTTCAGTGTGCACAGTGGAATGAAAGGAGGGAGCTTAGGACAGTCACAGTAAATCAGAACTACGGGTACAAATAAGGTGTTTTTGAGGGCATCCTACCTTGACACTCAAGAGCCTAACGCCAGTCCTTGAAACGTTCCAGTGACGTGGTGAAGCCAACCCAATTCCATCTTTTAAGGACTTCACCCTCTTGAAAACAGTCAAAATCCTGGGCATTTTGAAGCAAGTTCACCCCCAATAAAATATGAGGGCACCACTGGGGTTCAAGAGGAAGACAAAAGGCAGGCTGCAAAGGAGGATGAGGGCGGTGGGTGTTTCCCAGAGTGGCAGCCCTGGGGAGGATGCTTGCAGCCTGCGGTCTGTGCCTCAGGAGTCCGAGCCAAGCTTCCACTTATATAGCGTACACCCCAGCCACCCCTCACTTAGCAACGCCCACAATTGGGTACATGGTGACCCTTGTTTAGGGAGGTGAGCAGATGGACCTGCCCGATTGGTCCATTTAAAGATCAAACATCGTGCGTGTGTGGGCAGTCGGTACACCAGATCCCATTACATCAGAGAGGAATGGGACTAATTCGAGGTCCGAGGATAAGGAGGAGCAGTTCGTGTATTCTGTGCATGCCTCCAAGTAGACTCAACAAGAGGGCATTTTTAGACTTTCTTAAAATCAATTTCAAAGAGTTCTACAACTCTGCTTATGACCAATTGACCATTTCTTTTCGTTGGATAATACCTTTAGATGCCCTACCTACAGGAGTTACAGCATCATACTTTCCAGCAGCCACTTTCTGCTCTCCTTTCCACTCCTGTCCAGTAGAAGTCACAGTCAGAAAGATAGCACCTCTACCATGGGTACTTGGGACTGTAGAAAAAGCAATACTCTGACAGGCCTCTTGATGGCCCCATTGCACCAGTCGATGTCTGTTATATAAACAATTGGAAGTCGATGGCATATTCCAACTGGGTGCTCAATCACCCTGCTGCGCCGGAATCTGCTCCGCCAGTGCTTGAAATAAAACAACAATGTGACTGAACACTCGGTGCAACTGCTCTCGCAAAGTTTTCTCTGCTTGCTTTCAGTCAGTGCTTGAAATGGAAAAATAGACCTGCTAGTTTCTGAGAAGTGCCGGTACTCTCCAAATAAAAGTACTACGTCTCTTTTGAGAAGTGCCGGTACTCTCCCTCGCCCTCTCAAAATAAAAAGGTGCCGGTACTCCATACCGGGCAGTACCGGCCCATTTAAAGCACTGCCTTCAGTAATGCCTTAGCCAATGCCATAATGTGATCGGCCACGAGATGTTACTATTTCTTTAATGTCTCCCTTCTCTCTACAAGAGCACTGGAAATGCGATTCTCTAATTGGCCACTTAGTACCGCTACTACACCTGTGTCTGCCTACTGCCTGCTCTGTTCAGGTTGTAAGCCAGTCTTTGTCTTTCTGTACCATGCAGAACATCACTCAGTGACATTTTAGGACCGGCCATTAGGGGTCAATGCTTCTTCAGTCTCTGTCACCAGCACCGTACTGTGACCAGCCAATCTTGGTGATATTTTTTATACCTCTGTGACTTTGAACCCTTCAGGGTGTAGCCAATGCTATACTGTGAGTAGGGACCTTATTTAGAGTTTGGTACATGGGATATTCTATCACATCAGAGGTAGATGTCGCGTCCGCTCTATTCCAAGTGCCTATGGCACCTGTAATAAATACAGTTGACTGGATATCTCTCATATTTTGACAGCTTATCAGTCCCCAAAATTTAAATAATGCCCTGAGTGTCACCGGCACGCATATCTAGGTCCTTTCTTGAGATCCTCAATCAATGTTATACTGTGGCTGGTCAGTAGGTGATGCTGCCTCAGCATTGTCTGTCTGCTCTCTCTCTGTGGCTTCAAGCATTGCTATGCTGTGAGTGGAGACTGTGTCTAACTGCTGCACGTCTATCTGCATGTGTGCTCCTTGCAGAACGACTAAACATTATGGGGCAGATTTACAATAACTGGCGCATCCCCAGGGATGCGCCAGTTATTGTGCGCCGCAGCTCCGGCACCCATGGTGCGCCGCATTTACAATGCAGCGCACCATGGGGCAAAAACGGTACAGATGCGTGACGCACCTGTGCCGTAAAGGCGGCGCATTGCTGGAGTTGCGTCGCAAGCGACGCAGCTCCAGCAAGGCTCGGGCGTGCCCTATCTGTCCAATGCTGCATCAAGCCTTACGCCTGCTTCATGCAGGCGCAGGGTTTTGACGCAGCATTGACCTAAAAGTGACTGAGTGAAATCTTGTAGATTTCACTCAGCCACTTTTAGGAGGCGTTCCTGCGCAGGAACGCCCCCCCCTGCACCGGAACGCCTCCTTATGGCGCAGGGCTATACAACGTGACGCATCTCCCAGATGCGTCACGTTGTAAATACCCCGCACCATGGCGCATCTTTTGCGCCACTGCTGCATCACAAAAGTGACGCAACGGCGGGGTAAAAGAGGCGCAAGGGGCTTGTAAATCTGCCCCTATGGGTCTGAGTCATAAAGGTAAAATTACACTTTTAGGAATTCACAACGTACGTGTTGAGTTTTAAGACTCTGCACTCCCTATGGTTATGTGTGGAGTTCTCAGTGTCTGGAAAGTCCAAAATCGGAAAAGGAGTGCAGAATCATACAAATCCACATGTAATTTGTGCATACCTAAAAGTAGCACACTTACACAAACGTGTAGGTTTACCTTTGTGAATCAGGCTCTAAGTGTCAATGCACATGGTGGGGACCTGGGCAGGAGGGCTCCATAGAAGATGGGCCAGAGACCCCTCGTGTAAAAAATTGGGTTGTTAAAGTTACCAAATGAAACCAAGCTCAACCCCCTAATAGCTTTGGCACAGAGCAGGCAGACTTAATTTAGAGGCAATGTGTAAAGTATTTCTGCAGCACCAAAATAGTAATAAGGTCAAAATGCAAAACAATAAAAATCCAAAAACAAATTAGAAAAAAAGTGTATAATGTAATTAACAAAATGACAACAATCCATTAAAGGGACCAGGATATATATTATTTTTGAAGATTTTAAGCTGAAATAGTACCAAGCAGCACAAAGTGCCAATGGTAGTCAATGGTCATTGTACAGGACCTAGGTACAGTTTGACGCTGACCAAAATGGAGCACTGGTCAGACAAATTAACCAGGTGTGTCCTGGTCAAAAATGTTACCTTCTGACTTTGAGTCCCAATCCACTACAGGAGAACACATCTAAATCCATACAGAACTTCAGGGGAGGCTCTTAAGTACTCTCAGGGTGGCAAGTAGAGACAAACAGGATAGTCTAGTTCAGGTCTAGTTTCCACCGGTCAGCTTGACAGTTGCAGGAAAAGGCGTCTTGTAGCTTGTTGTGTCCATGTAGCTTTAACAGTAGATCAGTATATGTAGGAAAGTGCCCCCCACATTTAGCCTAACATCTGATGCAAATAGACTTGATGTGCCCTGTGTCCCTGCCAATCCGGTTACCAGTGGCTATGTTCTTTCCCAAAACAGTACCTTTGTAACTACAATTGGCACATATCTGGCCACAGGTAAGCCCCTTGTAAAAAGTACTATGGGTACCAAGGGCATTATGACCAGGGAAAGCCTCTAAGGGCTGTGGCACCTATTGTGCCACCCTTAGAGGCCACAGCCCTTATAGGCCTTGTACCTTGACACCAACACACAGCCATTGCAGGCTGCGTGTTTTGGTGCATGCAGGCCACTGCCTGAGACTTGGGTAAGCCACCCCTCTAGCAGGGTGTACTAGCCCTCAGGTGAGCGTACAGTTGCATGAGCCCTGTACCCCTTACAGTGTCTACGTCCTTTCTTAGACATTGTAAGTGTAGTACAGCCATAAAGAGTATATGGTCTGGGAGTTGGTCATTACGAACTCAACAGCTCCATAGTGGCTTTACTTTAAAACTGGAAAGCACATTAAACCCACACTGATGCCTGTGTGGGATTTAATGTAAAAGGCACTCAGAGGGCATCTTAGAGATGCCCCCTGAGAAACAACCAACCCTGGTGTGGTTCCTGAATGGCTGCCCGCCATTTGCCACCACCAGACTGGTTTCTGGATCTATGGGTAGAGAGCCTCCGCTCTCTGGGCCCAGAAACATAGCCAATCCTGGGCAGATGTGTCATGCCTACTCCCCCAGGATGGGCTGGGTCCACGAAGGGGAAGCTTCAAAGGCCTGCCGCCTTTGGAAGCTATCTCTGCCTTTTGCTGTCCCCACCAACTGGCTCCTACCGGTTCTGCCCCACACATTGGGCAGGAGAATCATCAGGAAAACTGAGATAGGAAGAAAGAATTGCCAACCTTTGACAACCCCACCCCTCAGGTTGGAGAGAAGAGGTAAAACACACATCTCAGTCCCCTCCATCGTGAAGATGAAGAGACCCAGCCAGTTATGGAGAGGCTCATGTCCCCCTCCCACTGGAGTGTGGCATATTTGGGGGGTGTACCCATCCCAAGAAAGGAACCCATTGGTCCCGACCTGCACACCCCTTTAAATGCCCCTACATTTTGTATTTAGGGGCAACCCTGAACCTTGCCTCCTCAGATTCGTAAAAGAAAGAAGAAGGACCAAAGTGCTGTGCTGGCCCAGGGAGAAGAAGACACCAATTGCTTTGGCCGAACTGTCCCATCTACAACCTGCATACAGTGAGAACCCCAGGAAGTCCAGCAGCCAGCAACTCCCAGAGCCCGGAGAACCTGCCTGCACTAATCTAACCGACTCTGCCTTCTGTGAACACCGGATTTGCAAATTTTTGGAGGAATTATGGCACAAGGAAGGTGTACCAGAACAGATGGTGACAGACAATGGTGTGCAGTTTGTTTCACAGGAGATGAAAGATTTTCTGAATAGGTATGGGGTTGATCACATTAGGTTTTCTGCCTATTTTCCTTAGAGCATTAGACTTTTTGAAAGGTGGAACAGAGCCTTCAAGGAGGGTCTACACCTGGCACTGGGCCAGGGACATTAGTGGAAGAGGGCAGTGGAGACATTAGTGTGGGCTTATCGCACCACACACAACTGTGTCACAGGAAAGGTGCCATTTGAGATTATGCATGGAAGGAAAGCAAGAGGGCTGCTGTCCAAAGGAGTGGAAAGGAAAAACGGTACAGGGAATGTTGATGGACCTGGTAAAGCAATCAATCAATCAATCAATCATTTGTAAAGCGCACTACATACCCACAAGGGTCTCAAGGCACTGGGGGGGGGGCGCTACTGATCGAACAGCCAGGTCTTGAGTATCCTCCTGAAGGTCAGAAGGTCTTGGCTCTGTTGTAGGCTCAGTGGGAGGGTGTTCCATGTCTTGACGGCGAGGTGGGAGAAGGATCTCCCACCAGTGGTTGTGCTTCGGATGCGCGGGACAGTGGCGAGTGAGAGGTCGGCGGAGCATAGCTGGTGGTTAGGGTTAGGGATATAGAAGGAGAGCTGTCTGTTGAGGTAGGCTGGGCTGGTCTTATGGAGTGCCTTGTGTGCGTGGGTGAGGAGCTTGAAAGATATCCTCTTGTTGACAGGGAGCCAGTGCAGGTTTCTCAGGTGGGGGGTGATGTGGTCGTGGCGTGGTACTTTGCGGATTAGTCATGCCGAGGCATTTTGGATGCATTGTAGTCGTTTGATGAGCTTGGTCGGGGCTCCCGCATTGAGGGCGTTTCCGTAGTCGAGTCTGCTGCTGACGAGGGCCTGGGTGACTGTCTTTCTTGTATCTGTCGGGATCCATCTGTAGATCTTGCGGAGCATGCGGAGGGTGTTGCAGCAGGAGGAGGAGACGGCGTTCACTTGCTTGGTCATTGAGAGCCGAGGATGATTCCCAGGTTGCGTCCGTGGTCGATGGGTGTCGGGGCTGCCCCCAGTGCCATCGGCCACCAGGAGTCGTCCCAGGCTGAAGGGTTGGAGCCGAGGATGAGGACCTCCGTTTTTCCGAGTTCAGCTTCAGACGGCTGGTCTTCATCTAGTCAGCAACGGCCTTCATTCTTTCGTGGAGGTTGGCTTTGGCGGTGATGGGGTCCTTGGTGAGGGAGAGGATCAGCTGAGTGTTGTCAGCGTAGGAGATTATGTTGAGGTCGTGCTGTCGGGCTACATGTGCGAGCAGGCCATATAAATGTTGAACAGCGTCGGGCTGAGGGAGGATCCCTGGAGTATGCCGCAGATGATCTCGGAGGCTTTGGAATGGAATGGGGGGAGGCAGACGATCTGGGTTCTGCCAGAGAGGAAGGAGGTGGTCCAATCCGGAGCCTTGTCTCGGATCCCTGCGGCGTGGAGGCGTGCACGTAGTGTGCGGTTGCAGAGAGTGTCGAAGGCGGCAGAGAGGTCTAGGAGGATGAGTGCTGCGGTCTCGCTGTTGTCCAGCAGGGTTCTGATGTCGTTGGTGGCGGTGAAGAGGGCAGTCTTGGTGCTGTGTTTGCTGCGGAACCCTGACTGGGAAGGGTCCAGGATTCTGTTTTCTTCGAGGTATCGGGTTAGCTGTCTGTTGACGGTTTTCTCGATGACCCTGGCAGGAAAGGGGAGCAGAGAGATGGGCCGGAAGTTCTTGAGGTCTTTGGGTATGCCCTAGGTTTTTTGAGTAGGGCTTTGATCTTGGCGTGTTTCCAGATCTCTGGGAAGGTCTCGGTCTCGAGGGAGAGATTGATGACGTTGCGCAGGTGGGGTGCGATGGAGCTGTTTGCTCTGTTGAAGACGTGGTGCGGGAATGGGTCTGACGGAGAGCCAGAGTGGATTGTGCGCATTGTCTTGATGGTGTCATCGATGCTCAGGCTGGCCCAGGCTAGCAGGGGGTCGTGGTCGATGGTGTGCAGTGGGTCTGTTGTGTTGCTGTCTGTTGGGGCTGTCTGGGTGTTGAAGCTGTCATGGATGTCTGCTATCTTGAGGTGGAAGAAGGTGGCGATGAAGTCGCACAGGGCTTGTGACGGCGGGATGTAGTAGGTGTTGGAGCTGTGGTTGGAGAGTTCCTTCACGATGTTGAAGAGCTCCTTGCTATTGTGTGCGTTGTTGTCGAGGCAGTCTTTGAAGGAGGTCCTCTTGGCCGCCCTGATGAGGTGGTGGTGGTTGTGGATGGCGTCCTTGTGTGCTGCGTGGCTGTCCAGAGTTTGTTCACTGTGCCATTTCTTCTCTAGTTTCCGGTAGGCTTGCTTGAAGGCTAGGCGTTCTGGGGTGAACCAGCTGGCCCTCTTGTTGGTGTCTCTGTGGGGGTGTTTCTTCAGCGGGGCGAGGGTGTTGGCACAGTCCTCGATGCAGCATCTGAGGCTGTGGGCAGCGTCGTCGGTGTTGGAGGGTTCAGTGAGTGGGCTGAGAGCGAGGTTTGCGTGTAGTTGGTCTTCGGTGATTTTGCTCCAGAAGCTGCGGGGGATCTGTTGGGTGCGGTGGTGTGTGGTGGGTTTCTGGAAGGCGAAGTGGATGCAGCAGTGGTCGGTCCAGAGGAGTTCGGTGGTGTGGCTGATGGAGACATGCAGGCTTGAGCAGACGACAGGTTCCAGCGTGTGGCCGGCGGAGTGGGTGGGCATTGTGATGAGTTGCTTCAGTCCGAGGTTGAGGAGGTTATCGATCAGGGTTGTGGAGTTGTTGTCGTTGTTGTTCTAAAGGTGAAAGTTCAGGTCTCCGAGGAGGATGTAGTCGGTGGAGGTCAGGGCGTGTGTGCTGATCAAGTCTGTGATGGAGTCGCTGAACTGGGGGCGGGGTCCGTGGGGTCGGTAGATGAGGGTGCCTCTGAGGGTGGAGTTAGGGTCTGTATGGATCTGGAAATGCATGTGTTCAGCGTGTCTGAGCGCGTCGTCGGTGCTAGTCGAGACCCTGATGCTGTTCTTGTGGACGATGGCGATTCCTCCTCCGATTCCGCTGGTGCGGTCTCTGCGGGTGATCTTGTAGCCGTCTGGGATGGCTATGGCGATTTCGGGGGCGGAGGAGTCATTAAACCAGGTCTCTGTCAGGAAGGCGATGTCCGGGGATGTTGTTTCGAGCAGGCCCCAGAGCTCGACGGCAGGCTTGCGCGCGCAACGGGTGTTCAGTAGTATGCATCGGAGGTGGTTGGAGGTCTTTCTTGGCAGATGGTTCGTCGGCTCTGAGGAAGGTGTAGCTGCAGTTCCGGCAGGTAAAGGGGTCGTGTGTGCATTTCGGGGCGGCCTTGAAGCAGGTGTGGCTCCGTCCGGAGTTGAGAGCGTGCAGAGTGCTGGCGTTGTAGTGGCAGCGGTCGTCCTGGTGGGTGCGGGGGCCAGGGGGTTCTGGCGCTGGGCCCGGTCCAGGCATGGACGGGCGCAGAAGGGTTTGCTATTGGAGAATGGGTGAATGTAAGGAAAGGACGCAGAGAGGGTAAAGGGTTGGCTAAATTCTCCGATCAGTTACAGGTGAAAAATGTATATCCATACACTGTATTATTGAGTGATGGTAAAGTATGGAACTGTAAAAAATTTGTGAAAGTTGGAGATCGCTGTTTGAGGAGTAGAATGGAGGGTGACATTGTTTTTGACAATGTGGGTGGGGAACAGGGTATGTAGAATGAAGGGAGGCATTGAGGACGAAGGAGTGAAAGACAGTGAAAGTGATTCTGTGCATCAGTCATTGTCTATAAGAGTTAGGCAGAAACCGGAGTGGCATGATGATTATGTCTTAGCAACTTTGTTCCTTGATGGTTGGTGAGGTTGGTGTCCAGGGTGAATTGGAGTGACTTGGGGCTGGGTGAAAGTTGGCGTCAAATGCCTACTTATTTATGACATTGAGTCAGGTTTGCACTAGTTTCAGCTTTTTTATGCACGACATACAGATCTGGATGAGGTGTTTGAAGCATGTTATGTCTGGAGCTGTTGAGACTTTCTATTAGAGTTGTGTGTCGCTGGCATAATGCTGAATTTTGATGCTGTTATCACTGAGAAGAGTTCCAAGAGGCTCAATTTGGAAGAGGAAGATGATAGGGACCAAATGTAAACCTGTGGGCTCTCAAGGTGATCTTATGTGACTTGAAAGTGCCCACATTTGTCAACTGGTGTTGCAGTGGTGGCTCCACCGTTATAGCGGGGGAGTAAGGCCCCACTGAAATACCCCAGAGATGAAAAATAAAATGGTATATGAAGTTAACTCATTACCATTTTATTTTTCGTCACCCCATCCCAAATGGAGTGTCAGGATGGGGACTAGGCCTGCTGAATAGCAGCAGCAGGGAGGAAGGTGGGCTGCCTTTGTACTTGTTTAAAGTGGGCAAGTCTCTTTGGGCAGCCATCTTGCGACGGCCAACCACCCATGCACACTTTAAACCTCTCTAACCCAGCTATCTTCAGACAGCTGGGTTAGAGAAAGCAAAAGCTTCCAGTGCTCTTGTTGGCATGGGGCAGGAGCATGAGGGATTCTCGTGAAAATGGAATTTCTTGACATTTATTGTGGTTGACCTGAAGCAGCTACATGACGAAGGTGGCAGTGCCGTTATTCAGAGCTGTGAGATTTTCGATGGAAATTAGTAATTTTATAAATGTTGTCCCAGTTGTTACTGTCTGTACAGCAGGGGAGGGAATTTCTATTGGGGCGGTAGCTGTAGCCGAAACATCCATTGAAGCCACTCTAGGAATTGAATCCTCGTTTGGGGGCAGACTGAGTACTTCTACCACACCCCTAGCTGACCCCCTTATATTTGCCAACTCACTAGGACAGTTCAATTCCCCTGGTATAGCACCTGCCACGGTAGGGCTGTTTCCTGAGAGTCTTAGTGCCATGGATTTCACGCCACCTTTAGCCTGTACCCATTTCCTTATGGGGCTATTCTCAGCTATCGCATTTGCAGTGGTAGCCTTTGATTTATTTATAAACTTCTTCACCTTGTTCTTAACCTTGCCCCTCCCCTTTTTTATACTAGTAGCTTTATCTTTAATTGAACTAGAAGGAGTGCTATTGCCTGGATCGTGAAAGTCACTATATTCCTCTTCCGTTTCTGTCCCCTCCAAATGCTCTACTCCCTCGGTCTCCGCTGTCCCCGCTGTCCCCTCTGCTCCCCTTGTTATCTCTTCTCCTCCCGGTAGCAATTTATCACGAGAGTCTACCGGTATCACTGATACTGATGCTGATGGCGTATGGGTAATATTAAACTCTGATTGCATCTGAGTTTCTATGCTAATATCGCAATCCTCTGTCGGCATTTTATTCAACCCGCCAACAGTCTTAGAAGTAGTAGCAACATTTTTAAAGGCAGCAGCTGCATCTGCAACAGTAGTTTTCATAGTTACATTATTCTCACCGCTAGCTGAATTAGTAACAATGTTGCCCGCTAAACCGGAGGTATCCGACAACACACAAACATCAGTGATACCGGGTCCTGAAGCAGTTAAATTAGATATATTGTTATCAAGTGGCGGGTTAGGCTTAGTAAACAGTGGCAGACGAAGGAGTGGCTTACTAGCAGTTAATCCTGGTCCCGGTTTCTCCTGTCTGCCCATGCTTTTCATTTCAGCATCAGCTATTGGCAATTCTGAACCCTTCATAGTGACTCCTACAGCTGCTACCGCTGATACCGCAGCAGTATCCGTTCTGACATTTGGTCCCGTCGGCTTCGTTGTTCGAGTATTTCTTGCTGGGTTTTTTGGCGCCATTGCAGACGATTCTGCTGCCCGTGTTGGACCCGAATCCCTGTGAGCAGGCAGACCAAGCCAGCCGAGCACCGTCCAGCCACTCGAAACTGTAACTGCAGGGGAAAAACGTGGAAACCGGACGGACCGGAACAGTCTCCTCAGCCGGTTCTCGATCAACCGCAGCATTCAGCTCCGCTCAGCCCTGCTCCAAAGACAGAAGGCCAGGAAACCGCTACCGTCCAGCCACTCAAAGTTACAGAAGTAAGCGCAGAAAATCAGACGGACTGGAGCAGGTCCCTCAGCTGTTCCTCAACCGTTCCTCAGCCGTTTTTCAGCCGTTTCTCAGTCGACCACCACACACTAGCTCTCCTTCACCAGTCAATCGGAAGTATTGCAGTTCACTTAGTTTTCCCGTCGGCCGTTTAGAAAGTTAGAACTGCCGCAGACATGACCAGACCCTCTAGCAGCCGTTCTCCGAACTAGTGGTGTCAATCCGCCATCTTGGAACCCCCTCCAAACAGCTCAACCTCAGCATCTGTGCTGGTCGAGACGGTTGCAACTGCAGCTATAACAAAAGATTCTGGCTCTATTTTAACAGGGGCAGTTAGCACCAGGGATACATCTCTTCTAAATGCCTCTCTGATTAGCACAACTAGTGAATGGAATCTTCAAGGGGAGGTATCCTCATCATTTCAGATGATTTTACAGTTGCTTAATGAGCAAAAGCATGAAGCTCAAGCTCACTATCAACAGATGCGGGAGGATAGCAGTAAAACTCAATCTTCGCTTCATGAGATGGCTTGCAAATTAGGGGCTATATCTCAGGAAGTTGAAGAGTTACAACAGAGAGTTGTTATAACAGAAGAAAAATCAACCCACTTTGAAATAGTAGTGAACAAGCATGAGTCCCAGATTAGTCTAATGCAAGCTAAACTTGAAGATTTGAAAAACCGGCAACGCAGACAGAATCATCGAATTTTTGGGATTATGGAAGGGGCTGAAGGAGCTGATCCCAGGGCATATATTGTGCATTTATTTCAGAAAGCATTTCCTGATCTCTCGGATTGGGATTGGGACTCACAGATACAATGCGCCCATCGGCTACCTCTGGTTCAAAGAAATAAGGGAAGTCAGTATCCTCGCCCAATTCTGATCTGCATAGGTAACTTTTTGCTCCGCCAGGCAATTTCACTAAAAGCGAGACCAAATACTCCAGTTTCTATTGACTCTGTTACTTTTTTCGTCAGATCAGACTTAAGCAAATCGACTATGGAGCGGCGCTGGAAGCTGCAACAATACATTGACCCAATAAAGGATCTGGGGGGTCAAGTTTTCTTGCAAGAGCCAGCCAAACTTAAAGTTTTTAAGAATGGCGGCACATATTACTTTTCGGAAGAAAGTGAGGTTGAGCAAGCAATGGTTAAGTGGAAATTGGGAAAAAATGGAAAATGAATTGCGCTACCTTACGATAAATGATGGATAATTCTATATATATGTTAATTATGATCGGCCGTTTATTAGTTGAATTTGCAGGTTTATATGATATGATTCTATTATTCTCTGTTGCTAGAAATTGCAAGATGTGATACGTGGTTTAGAGTCTGCAGCATCAGAACGGCCAGATCCTCGTGGCCGTGACTCAGTTTTTTGCTGCCACTACAGCGGCAGCTAGGTTAATGGGGGGACCTGAATGGAGGGACAGAGATGAGAGGGGGGGGTAGGGTGGTGCGAGGTAGGGGTTGGGGGAGGAGGGAGATTTCTCAGGGTAAAAAAGGCATCATGAGGATAAGTAGTTTAATGTTAATTTTTAGCAAGGTTGATTTGCATAAAGGCTTCAATGACAGGAATATGTATTACATAAAATGTATCAATTGAAATGTTTGGTATGGAATGTGGCGGGTTTAAACAGTAGGATCAAAAGAAGTCTAGTGTTTGAGGAACTTAGAATGTATAATCCACAGATAGCTGTAATTACGGAGACTCCTATTGCATATAAAGATAGAAAATTTCTTAAACAATTGGGTTATGACATCTTAGTATGCACTGATTTGAATACTTCTATCCGTGGGGTGGCAATTTTAAAACATAAACAACTTAAGGCAGAAATTAATAAAACCTTAACCGATAAAGCTGGTAGGTGGGCAATAGCACAGGTAACACTCGAAGGCTGTAAATATAGAATCTGTGGGATTTATGCTTCTAATTTAGATGAACCTAAAATTATTGATCAAATTAATATGGAGATGCTTAGTTGGGAAGGGGAGTGTTTAGTATTAGGAGATTTCAACTGCATTATGAATTATAATATTGACACGACTAGAAGGGGCTCATTCCAGAGAATGTGGAAGACCCGGGCTGCAATTCTCGATCTTGCTGCTATTCATTCTATTAAAGATGCATGTAGGTATCTGCACCCTGATACAGCTGGCTATACTTATTATTCTGCCGCGCATGAATTATGTTCACGTATAGACATTGACTGGGTGTCGGATGCAATCCTGGAGACTAGTACTATGGTAATTTGTCCAAGAGTCACCTCGGACTATAATCCGATCCTTCTGTCGTTTGAAATAGTAACAGAAAGACAAACTCCTCGACTTTTCTCATTCCCCAGATATTTATTTTTGGATTTTATCTTTTTAAGTCAACTGAAAAATCATATAAAAGAATTTGTAGATATAAATATGCACTCAGCCTTACCAATGATAGTTTGGGATGCATGCAAGGCAAGCATCCATTGGTTTGCACAACAATATATATGGCGACAAAATAAGGAGCGTAGATCCCAAAATGAGAGAATGACAGCAGATATACTTCATACTGAAAACCAACTAGCTGAAGCTTTATTGACAGGGGTGGCTAGCATGGAAGCACTAAGCTTTAAATTAATAGAGTTAAAATCAGCATTAAAAAATGTATTTAGGGAAAAAGTATTGCTAAATTAAATAAATATCAATTAGATCAGTATGAAAGCGGTGAAAGGATAGGCAAAATCCTGGCGTATAAAGTTGCTGAAGATCGGGCTCAAATGGCTATTAAAGAAATTAAAGGGGTTAACAACCAAATGTTTCAGGACCCTAAATCGATCTTGCAGCAATTTGCCCAGTATTATCAAGATCTCTATACGCCGGAAAGTGAGATACTGATGATAAGATAATAAGATATATAGCTCTAAATAAAGTAAAAAATATGGATGAAGATCAATCGGACCTATGAAGGATGGATATTACAGCGGTAGAAATCAGAATTGCTATTAACTCTCTGGCATCTGGTAAAGCTGCAGGTGAAGATTCGATTCTGTTAGAATTATACAAAACTTCTATGGAGGAATTGATACCATTACTATCAAAGGTTATTCAAGCTATTGGGAACGGAGATCAAGCTCCCAAGTCCTGGAACTCTACTCAAATTATTATTTTTTTTGAAAAAAAAAACAGCTTATGAAAGAGGGTCTTATAGACCCATATCACTTATAAATAGTGATGCTAAAATATTTGCAAAGGTTTTAGCGACTCGGCTGGCACCATTAATGTCACAATTGGTGTCACCCCAGCAACATGGGTTCATTTATTATTATTATTATTTATTATTAGTGCAGTTTTATATAGCTCGTAGTTACCCTGGAGCAGCCCAGCGCTTTCAGAACAAAAGTAATGGTCACGGAAATCAGGGACAGCAGTTAGCAAAAAGGTGAGTTTTCAACTGCTTGCGAAACCGAAGGAGGCCAGTTTCAGCACGCAAACTTAAGGGGAGTGAATTCCAGAGCCCGGCAATATTCACAGAAAATCTTCTTCCCCCGGTGCGGGCTTTTTTAACTTTCAGGACCTTAAGCAGGTGTATATGGTAAGAGGGATACTACGGCACATATCAACATGGCCATTACGGCGTTTGATGTAGCGCGGGTCGAGCCAACCCCACTCTGTATGATCTTACTTGATGCAGAGAAAGCATTTGACCGAGTGGGGTGGGGCTTCCTGTGGGCCACACTACAGGCTTTTGGTATAAAAGGTCAATTTTGAAGTGGATCCAATCTCTGTACGATAAACCTATTGGTAAAGTCTGCTATATGGGAAAATGCTCTCCTACTTTTTTGATCAAACGGTGGACGAGACAGGGGTGTCCTTTGTCTCCCCTGTTATTCGCCCTTATAATGGAACCATTCTTAATTGTACTGCAGAGTCAAGACCAGATTTCTCCTTTTTTATTCGGCTCGAATTCTCTTACAATAACTGTCTATGCTGACGACATTGCGATTTACTCTACCAATGTGTCAGAAGCAATGAAGAGCATTGTAATGTAGAGGCAGGAAAATTTGGTTTGGTTTCAGGATACAGGCTCAATACTGGTAAAACCCAAATTGTTATGAATTATAAGTCACCTATTCCATTGATTGGGGTATGTGAGGCAGCTACCTACTTAGGGGTAAAAATCTCATCGAACATTAATTTAATATGTGCCTTAAACTATGAGTCATTTTTAAGAGAAACTATTACATCATTTAAGAAATGGCATAAGATACCTTTAAGTATCATTGGCCGAATAAATCTGGTCAAAATGAAGATTGTGCCTAAATATTTATATCTCTTCCGTTCTATTCCCTTACGGGTAAATAACTCTTATTTTAATAGATTAGACTGTATTATTAGCAGCTTTATCTGGGGGTATAAAAAGGCTCGGCGGGCTATTGCTTTACTTAAACTCCCATTTAATCAAGGTGGGTTGGATTTACCAGACATCAGATCTTCTGGTCCGCTTTCTTGACTTGTTTCCGAAGTTTGATGATACCTAATAAGTGTTTGTTTTTTCACAAATTTATGCTAGGTGAGGATGTAAATATGTTCCTTTACAGGTTAAATGACCCTAACTATTTTAAACGGGTGAAGTTCAAGACGGCACGTGATACTATTAGTATCTGGCGCTCCATTCTCGCCAAGTGTAAGGATTCCCTATTTCACTATAGAACCCCCCTGTGGTTTAATCCGGGGTTTCCGGGAATTTTTCATGATCCAGCTGGTTTAGCGCTATCAGATTCTGGCATAAAAATGTTGGGAGATTTGTATGACCACAGGGGTTTTATTACATTCGAAAGATTGAAGGTGTGTTATAATCTTACAGAGGGGGCCCGGTTTAAGTATTATCAGATCAGGGATTATTGTGTTTGGAAATTAGGACTCATTACTATCTTGGACTCTGATCTATGGAATTGTATTTATAGGGAAACTGATAAAGCATTGATTAGTATTGGATATAGAATTTTCACTAGTTTTAGAACTGATGACTGTGTAAAGCTAGCAGAGAAGTGGAGTAGGAAACTGGAAATTGACGTGGGTCCAAACTTGATAATCTCTTCCCTAAACAGCTTAAATCGCTCTGTTCACTCCGCTAATCTCAAGTTGCAGTTATTTTAAAACTATATGTCAACTTTATCATACG